>NW_028270158.1:36570747-37770747 GCF_037043375.1 Chiloscyllium plagiosum | reverse complement strand
ACACATCATGGGAAAACCATACATTCATTGATTGGTAACAGCTGCTAATTTGTATCTATAAGGGGTTCATTTCAGATTAAAGTAAACAGGTGAAATACTTCCAGGTTATAGATTAAAAGACTAGTAGGAAAAAACAAATTAAGAACTAAGTACCAGCTCCAGAGGTGTGTGATAACATTTTTGAACAGATTGATTAGAAATAGGTTAAATAAAAAACCTTTAAAATAGAAATGCAGGGCCAGGAGATGTATTGTATTTGCATGATGTGTGAGTTGGTGGACCCCGTTGTGGTTCTTATATAGCAAGAATTAGTCGCTGAGGAACTCTGGCTCAGAGCTGATGAGCTGGAGTCTGAGCTTTGAACATAGTGACAGATCAGGGAGGGGAAAGAGCTACCTGGATGCTGTGATCAGGAGGCAGTTACACACCTTGGATTAATTACCTTGAATTTGGTAGTGGTCAGGGACACAGAGGTGTGACAATGAGCAAGGGTGATAAAGGGATCAGGAGGTAGTCCTGAGGGAGCCTTGAGCTTGTCTAACATGTTTGAGATTCTTGCTCCCTGTGTGCATGAGAGTGGGGCTGTAGAGAGGTTGAACAAACTGATTACTGCACTGTGGTACAGGGAGCCATTCAAGAGTGGGGAGAAAAATGTATTTGTAATTGGGAACAGCAAATCAGGGGAATAGACTCTGTTCTCTTAGACCAGGATCAATAGTCCTGAAGGCTACATTGTGTGCCTGGTGCCTGGGTTCAAGATACTTCATCTGAGCTGCAGAGGAATCTGGAGTGGGAGGGGAAAGACTAGTTGTTGTGGTCCATGTAGGTACCAATGAAATAGTTAGAGACAGGTTCTGCTGAATATAGGGGTAAAATTAAAAAGCAGAACAAAAACGGTTATATCTCCAGTTGACTATTTGAGCCATCAGATAATTGGCACAGGGTCAACAAGATTAAGAAATCTATTGAAGTCTGGCTGTGGGAGAAATGGGTTTGAATTCATAGGTCATTGACACTAGTAAAGGGGAAGGAGGGAGCTATTCCAATGGGACATGCTCCCCAAGAATCCAGCTGCGACCAGAGTTCTGGTGAATAGCATAACTATTGTGGATAGCGCTTGGAACTAAATCATGGAGAGATGGAGTCCGTTGCATGGAAAACTATGGAAAAGGTCAAAGTGGAGGGAGGACTCAGGAGAAATTATTAAAGTTTTCAGAACAAATAATAG
Source organism: Chiloscyllium plagiosum (assembly GCF_037043375.1). Classification (NCBI taxonomy): domain Eukaryota; kingdom Metazoa; phylum Chordata; class Chondrichthyes; order Orectolobiformes; family Hemiscylliidae; genus Chiloscyllium; species Chiloscyllium plagiosum. Next base: position 37,769,519 of record NW_028270158.1, on the reverse strand, counting down.
GTTAGGGAATATGGAAAGGCTCAGGAATCTAACTTCAGGCACAGCATTTAAGGGGCTACCTATGGGAAGGCGGGATGATCAAATCAAGACCGAGGGTATCGTACCTAAATGTGTACAGTACATAAAACAAGATAAATGAGCTTGTAGCGCAGATTGAAATGGGTGTGTACAGTGCGATGTGTATCACAAAGTCATGGCTGCGAGGGGATCAGAGCTGAAAACTAAATATTCAAGGATATGCATCCTATCAAACAGACAGGCAGGTGAGCAGGTGGGTTGCCTTCTTAGTGTGAAATGAAATTAAATTGATAGCAAGAGGCAATATAGGGTCAGAAGGCATAGGATCTGTGCGAGTAGAGATGAGGAACCGCAAAGGATAAACTATTTTGATGGGAGTTGTGTACAGACCTCCTAGCAGTAGTCAGGTTGTGGAGAAGAAAATAAATCAGGAGATAGAAAAGGCAAATAAGAAAGGCACTCTTACAATAATCATGAGGAACTTCAAAATGCAGGTGGAAAATTAGGTTGGTAGTAGATCCTAAGAAAAGAAATTTGTAGAATATCTATAGGGTTTGTTTGGAGCAGCTTTGGTAAAGCTCCCAGGGAACAGGCAACTTAGTAACTTGAGATGAAGCTTCATTCGGGAGCTTATTGTGAAGAAACCCCTCGGGACCGGTGACCATAATATGATAGAACTCACCTTGCAGTTTTGAGAGGGAGAAGCTTGAACCAGGTGTGATGGTATTACAATTGAGTAAAACGAAACTACAAAGACACAGTGGAGAAGCTGGCCAATGTTGATCGGAAAGGGAGCCTAGCAGAGTGGAGCAGCAATAAGAGGGGTTTCTGGGGTTATTTCAGGAGGCACAGCTGAAATGAATCCCGAGGAAGAAACATACTAAGGGGCGGATGAGGCAACTGTGGCTGACATGGAAGGTTAGGGACAATATATAAGCAAAAAAAAAGCATACAGTATAGTGAACATTCGTGGGAGCCAAAGGATTGGGAAATCTTTAAAAACCAGAGAAAAATTGTAAAAGCAATAAGGGTTAAATATGAGGGTAAGCTTGCTAGTGATATAAAAAAAAGTGCAAGTGTGTTTTAGATGATATATAAAAAGGTAAGAGAGTGGCATTGTTCTACCATTAGTACGTCTCCAGCCTCATTTTCCAGCTGTCTAAAGAAATGACTAAGAAACTGACTCAGTCTTCATAGTGGAAGACACCAGTAACATACCAGAGCTTCAAGAGTGGGGGCCATTGGTGATTATATTGACCATCACTAAGGAAAAGCCTTACCGCAGTCATTGTTAAGATTTTACAATCCATTACTACAGATGATCGTGTGAAGTACTTGGAAGCTCATAGTAAGTTAGTTAAAAATCACAACACCAGGTTTAATTGGAAGCACTACCTTTCAGAGCACCGCTCTTTCATGATGAAGGAGTGGCGTTCCGAAAGCTAGTGCTTTCAATTAAACCTGTTGGACTATAACCTGGTGTTGTGTGATTTTTAACTTTGTACAACCAGTCCAACACCAGCATCTCCAAATCATGGTAAATTAGGGGTGATTCACAAGGTTTCATCAATGGGAGGTCGTACCTGACAAATCTGTTAGAATTCTTTGAGGAAGTAACAAGCCAATGGATGGAATTGGCTATTTGGATTTCCAGCAGGCCTTTAATAAGGTGCTGCCAAATAAGATAAAAGGTCATGGTGTTAGGGGCGAGGGTTGAGGAATAGCTGACTGGCAGAAGGCAGAGGGAAGGGATAAAGGGGTCTTTTTCAGAATGGCAGCCAGTACCTTGTGGAGTTCCACAGAGGTCATGTTGGAACTACAACTATCTATGTTATACATGAACCATTTGGAAGAAAGAACTGAGGGCAAAATTGCTAAGATTAAAGAATGACACAAAGTAGCTGGAGGGACAGTTAGTTTTAAGAAAGTGGGGAATCTGCAAAAGGACTTGGAAACATTAGGACAGTCGGCAAAGATGTGGCAGATGGAATACAATGTGTAGAAGTATGAGGTTCTGCACTTTGGTTGAAAGAATAGTTCCATAGACTAATTTCTGAATGGAGAAAGGCTTTGGAAATCTGAAGCACAACTGATCTTGTGCATTCTAGTTCATGATTCTGTTAAGATTAACATGCAGGAACAACTGACAGTTTGGAAGGCAAATGTAAAATTCGCGTTCATTTTGAAAGGGCTAGAATAAAAGGAAATGGATATACTGCTGGGCATATGAAGCCCTGGTCAGACTACATTTGCAATATTGTCAGTAGTATTGGGCCCCTTATCTAAGGGGTCCAGAGGAGGTTTACAAAATGATCCTGGGATGAAGAGCTCGTCATTTGAGGAACGGTTGAGGACTCTGGCTCTGTATTCAATGAAGTTTAGAAGGATGAGGGAGATCTCATTGAGACTTATAGAACATCACAAGGCTGGAAATAGTGGACTTGAAGAAGATGTTTCCACTTGTAAGAAAGACTAGGACCTAAGGGCAAAGCCTCAGAGTGGAACCTTTAGAACTGAGATGAAGAGAAATTTCTTCAGCCAGAGGGTGGTGAATCTGTGGAACTCATTGCCATAGAGGTCGGTGGAGACCGAGTTACTGAGTGTACTTCTGACAGAGATGGGTTCTTGATTAGTAAGTGGATCAAAGTTCACGGGTAGATGGCAGGAGAGTGGGGTTGAGACACATATCAGTCATGACTGAATGATGTAGCTGACTCGATGGAGCAAATGGCCTAATTCTGCTCCTATATCTTATGGTCTATGGTCTTATTTCTCACATCTCAGCTTTGTGGAGCTTGATTTCCAAAACACTCTTTCCATCAGCGTAATGAGAATGGCATGTGGGTTTTTGTATTTTATAAATACTCTTAATTTATCTGGATGGATCGGGGATTCAAATGGACTAATAATTTCTATTCAGTACTGAAGGACTATAGACATTACACAGGAGGACAGTTTGATGCTTATCATGGAAAAGTGACCACCAAAGTAACTTTAAAATAGAATGTTCATTGGCCTCATGCACTTAAATATGTAGATACCCATGCAAAAAATGCTCGATTTCTTCCAAATTGTTTGCACAGTTCAGCTAAATTCTTCATGGATGAAAGAATTAACATATCACTTGTCTGATATTTAATCAAGCACAGTCGTTCTGCTGAATTAAATAAGTGCCTTCTAATGGTCACCTGCTTATTTAAAAAAAATTATTAAATACATGGCTGTTGCTAGGAATAGCCACAGAAATTGCAACAATCTTACTGATTAACAGATACTTAGCAGATTCAATTGCTATGGGACTGGATTCCAATCATGTTAGTTATTTTGTTGCAAAATTAATTTGGAGAAAATAGGACACAATGGCAGTGAAAAAACAATCATAATTATTCCCAATTACTCATCACTCCCAACTCCCTCAACAACTTGAACATGCAAAAATAAATGTCAAACATACATCCTTCAGAACAAAGTAATGGATGCTAACTTCTTGAAAGCTGTTATAACCACTTTAACTAAGCCCACAGATGTAATGTAATTCAAACTGATGATGGTCATCCATGTGCAATATTGAAGATCACTGACTAACTTAGAAACAGGACAGAAATACATGATGCAATTATAGCAATATCACTGAGAACACTTGGCAGCATAGAAACAGTTAAGTACAAATAATTACAATAGAAAATTCAATTTTAAAATAAGGACCAAATGAAAGATAGGTGGTATTATTTATTCAAAACTGTTACACTAAAAAAAACAAACATCTTATGTCCTAGTATAAGACATGTTCTCTCCTATTTAGCCTTCCAGCTTCTACGTTCCATAACCTAACAGTCAATCAAAACTCGGCTGTCTGTACCCTAACTCAAACCAAGTCCATTAATCCATCATCCCTGCACTCACTAATGTATATTAACTACCATTTAAGCAGTTCCTTGTTTTAAAGCTCTCATTTTGATTTCAATCCTCTTCACATCTACCCTTCTTTATACCCTTGCCCACATAAAGCAGGACAACTCAATCCAGCCAACTCCACCCTATCAATTTATCCTCAATCATCATCAAAGTGATAGATTAAGCTCACACTGAGGAACAGTCACCAGACCTGAAACATTAACTCTGATCTCTCTTTACAGATGCTGCCAAACCTGCTGAGCTTTTCCAGCAACTTCCTTTTTTTGTTCCTGATTTACAGTATCCGCAGTTCTTTCTGTTTTTATGACAGATCAAGCTATTGGCATGCTATTAAAGGACACTTGCCCAACAATGAAGTACTTATTTGTTTTGGGTTCCACCAGGGCAATCCAGCTCCTGTTCCCATTTTGGCTTCAGTGCAAACAAGGACGAGAGAGGTGAACTTCAGAGGGGGCATCAAGGGCAGCATTTGACTTAGCAAGGCATCAAGGCATCCTTGCAAAACTGGAGTCAATAGCTATAGGGAGAAACTCTTCTGTAGTTGTAACCATACCTAACATGAATGAAGATGGTTGTGGTTGTTAGAAGGCAATCATTTCAGTCCCACGATATCATCATAGGAGTTCCTCAGTGTAGTGCCTAAGCCCTGGCCATCTTCAATGAACTTCGTTCCATCATTAGGTCAAAGTGGAACGATTGCAGATTGTTGCATTTGCAACTCCTCAGAGGTTCCTAATAATATGAGTGCTATTATGATCACTGAATCCCCAAAATTAACATCCTGGATGTTACCACTGACCAGCCATGTAAATATTGAGTATAAAACAGCAAGTCAAAAGGTAGCAATTCTGCAGCAGTAGCATACTTTCTGTCTTCAATGGCTGTCCACTATCTACAAGGCATAAAACAGGAGTGGAATGGAATAACCACTATTTGACTGGTTGGGTACAGCTCCAACAGAACTAAAGAAACTCAAGAACATTTGGGTCAAAGCAGCACATTTGATTGGCATCCTAACCACCATCTTCGAAATTCATTCCTTTTACTACAGATGCCAAGTGGCAAGAGTGTACCATTTACAAGATACATTGAAGCAACTAGCCCACCTTCTCTGACAGCACCTTACAAACCCATGAACTCTATCATCTCTAAGAACAAGGACACCACCATCTGAAAATTCCTCTCCTAGGCACACACCATTCTGACTTAGAACTATATTCACTAGCACAGGGCAAAATCCTGGAACTCCCTTCCTAACAGCACTGTGTGTGTCCCTACACTTCAAAGATTGCAACAGTTCATGCAGGCAACTCACCTCCACACTGAGAGTGCAACTAATGAACCATATTGCAGTCCACAATGAACCTTTCAAATCATTTAGAATTCTTCTTGAATAGAATACAACATTTACTCCAGTAACCAGTCTTTTTCTAATGTCCAAAAAATGTAGTATCAAATAGCAAATTTGAAATATATATTTCATAGTACTGTAACTATAAGAATGAATTTTATACATTTGCATATCATTGTTACTATTTTTATTTGTGGGTCTAGAACTCACAAGCATGGACTTGACATTTTTGCTCACAACTGTCTTGTTGAATGCTGAATCAGTAGCTTAAGGTGAAGATTGCACAATCTCCAGCATGTGGTTTGTCAACTCAACCGTGAACTCTTAAAAGACAAATAAAAACAAATAGGGTTTATTGTGACACTGGAAAAAATCCAGATATTACCACTTTGAAGATCTCCTTTTCAAATTCCTGACTAACTTCCTATATTCTCTCCTCAAAATCTCATCCTTATCTCTTCCCATGTCAATTGTTCCAATGCGTTAAAAAAAGCTCCTGTTGATCTCTCTTCCCTCCTAGTTATCCTTGATCTTGGCACAAGGGAGGCAACATGCTGTTCTGATGTCTCACTGTTGGCCGTAGACAGAGGGTAGTAGTGAAGACTTGCTTCCACTTTTCAGATTTGAGGCCTGTGACCAGTGGTGTACCATGAGGATCAATGTTGGATCTACTGCTTTTCATCATTTCTATAAATGATTTGGATGTGAACATAGGAGGTACGGTTAGTAAATTTACAGGTGACACTGAAATCGGAAGTGTAGTGGATAGCGAAGAAGGTTACTTAGAATACAACAGGATCTTGATCAGATGGGCCAATGGGCCAAGAATGGACAGGTGGAGTTTAATTTAGATAAATATGAGGTACTGCATTTTGGAAAGGCAAATCAGAGCAGGACTTATACACTTAATGATAAAGTCTGGGGGTGTGTTGCTAAACAAAGAGACCTTGGAGTGCAGGTTCACTGTTCCTCGAAAGTGGAATCGCAGATAATTGGATAGTGAAGAAGACGTTTGGAATGCTTGCCTTTATTGGTCAGAGCATTGAGTAAATCAGTTGAGAGTCATGTTGCAGCTGTACGAGACATTGGTTTGTCCACTTTTGGAGTACTGCATGCAACTCTGGTATCCCTCCTATCAGAAGGATGTTTTGAAACTAGAAAGGGTTCAGAAAAGATTTACAAAGATGTTGCCAGGGTTTGAGCAATAGGGAGAGCCTGAATAAGCTAGGGCTATTTTGCCTGGAGTGTCAGAAGTTGAAAGGTGACATTTATAAAATCATGAGGGGCATGGATAGAGTAAATAGGTAAGGTCTTTTCCCTGGGGTGGGGAGTCCAAAACATAAGTTTAAGCTGAGAGGGGAAAGAGATAAAAGGGATATAAGGGGCAACCTTTTCACACAGAGAATGTATGGAATGTATGGAATGACCTGCCAAAGGAAGTGGTGGAGGCTAGTACGATGACAACATTTAAAAGGCATCTGGATGGGTATATGAATAGGAAGAATTTAGAGGGATATGAGCCAAATGCTGTCAAATGGGACTAGATAGCTGGTCGGCATGGACAAGTTGGACTGAATGGTCGGTATATATCTATGACTCAGTGACTCTAAGGTTGAGAAGACAGACAGATTTTTAAATCAAGAAGGGTATTAACAAAAGTGATGTTGAAAATTATCAGATCAGTCATGGCCTCATAGCAGAACAAACTTGACATGCTGAATGCTGCTACATCCTATGATCTTACGGTCTTAATTCCGATAAAATGAATGAAACTGTACAGAGCACCCAACATCATCCAAGGCCCTAGAATCAACAATGGCACATAGTGGCCTATTGATCCTGCAAGGTCCTCCCTACTCAGATCTGGAATTGTGCCAAAATTGGGAGAACTGTCACCATAAACCAGTGAAGCAATAACCAGGCATAGTCCTTTAGATTATGTCTCAGACACCACCAGGAAAATCCTTCAGGTAGTGGCACAGTAGTATATAATGGGGGAAGAATTACACTGGTAGTACTGTATATGGATTCTGTTCTCCAAGGAGTCTCATGGCATCAGGTCAGAACTGGGCAAAAAAACCTCCTGCTGATCATTCAGTCCTTCACTATTTTAAACACCACTTGGAGGAAGCATTGATTATGGCAAGTATACAGAATGCGCTCTGGTTGGGGATCTTTAATCTTCATCACCAACAGTAGCATGGTAGTACTACACCAACCGTAGCATGGTAGTACTACTACTGAGAGGTCACCGGGTCCGAAAGGACTGTCACTAGTCTGGGACTGAAGAGGGTTGTGAGAAAACCAACAAGTGAAAAGAGAACTTAACCTCATTCTCACCAGTTTATCCATATCAGATACATATGTCCATGACAGTATTTTTAGGAGTGAATATGTTAAAGTCCTTGTGGAAATGAAGCCCCAGTTTCACACTAAGGATAAGCTCCAGTGTCATACTATTACTGTGCTGAATGGGATAAATTTTAAACACATCTAGCAACTTAAGCTTAGGCATCCATTAGGTATTCAACCACAGTCTGTATTTTCATGTTTGGGAATACCCCACTCTACCATTACCATTAAGTGAGGGGATTAACCCTGGTCTCAGTGAAGAATGCAGGCAACACTCAAAAATAAGAGCAACACTCAAAAATGAGGTATAAACCTGGTGAAACTACAGCACAGGACTACCTGCTTGCCAAGCAGCATAAGCAGCAAGTAAAGAAAGAGCTAATGGATTAGAATGACGTCTGAAGTCCTACCACGAGTGATCATGGTGTCGAACTATTAAGTAATTTTCTGGAGGAAAATGCCCCACAAATATCCCCATCCAGCAAAACCAAGGAACTCGTCATTGACATTTGGCAGGATGTTATTCATGCCCACCCTACACATTAACGGCACAGAGGTGGAACGAGTGGAGAGTGTCAAGTTCCTGGGAATGGTCGTCAACAACAAACTTTCTTGGACTCTTCATGTGGACGCTCTGATTACAAAGGCCCAACAATGTCTCTTCTTCCTCAGGCAGCTGAAAAAAATTGGCATGACGGTGAATAGCCTTGCCAACTTTTATAGGTACGCCATCAACAGCATTCTGTCTGAATGTATCACTACCTGGTATGGCAACTGTACCATTCAAGATTGGAGACGGTTACAGAGAGTGGTGAACTTAGCCCAGACAATCACAAAGGCCAACCTCCCATCTATAGATTCCATCTACCAGGCCCGCTGTCAAGGAAAGGCTGCCAGCATTCTCAAAAGATCCATCCCACCCTGGCAATGCTTTCCTACAATCTCTACTATCAGGGAGAAAGTACAGATGCCTGAACACATGCACCAGCTGATTTTGAAACAGTTTCTATCCTACTGTTGTTGGAATATTGAATGGACTCTCAAACTCTTAGCATTCACCTGTACCTGTGTTTTTGTTTTGCGGCTATTTACCTATTATTTACTTATCCATGCTATTTAATAATGTGATCTGCCTGTATTGTTCACAAGATAAAGCTTTTCACTGTGCCTCGGTTCATGTGACAATAAATTCAATTCAATTCATCCTCAATAATGGGAGAGCCCAACAGATTTTTGTGGGTGGGTTGTGGGTGTCACTGGTTGGCCAACATTTATTACCCATCCCTAGTTGTCCTTGAGAAGGTGCTGGTGAGCTATGTTCTTGAACCCCTGCAGTCCACCTGCTGTGGGTTGACCCACAATGGCATTAGGGAGGGAATTCCAAGAATTTGACACAGCAACAGTGAAGGAATGGTGATATATATCCAAGTAAGGATGGAGGTGGCTTGAAGGGGAACTTGAAGGTGGTGGTGTTCCCACATATCTGTTGCCCTTGTCCTTCTAGATGGAAGTGATTGTGGATTTCGAAAGTGCCATCTGAGGATCTTTGGTGAATTGCTGCAGTGCATTTTGTCATCAGTGGAAGGAATGGATGCTTGTGGATGTAGTGCCAATTAAGCGGGCTGCTTTGTCCTTGATGGTGTCAAATTTTTTGAGTGCTGTTAGTTCTGCACTCAACCAGGCAAGTGAGGACTATTCCATCACCCTTCTGACATGTGCCTTGTAGATGGCATTCAGGAGTCAGGAAGTGAGTTATTTGCCACAGTAATCCTAGCTCCTAAACTGCTCTTGTAGCCATTTTGTTTATGTGGTGAGTCCAGTTGAGTTTCTGGTTAATGATAATACTCAAGATGTTGACAGTGGGGGAATTCAGTGATGATAACACAGCTGAATGTCAAGGGACGATGGTTAGGTTGTCTCTTACTTGTGATGGTCAGAGCCTGGCATTTGTGTGGCACGAATGTTATTTCACACTTGTCAGCCCAAACTTGGATATTGTCCAGATTCTGTTGCATTTGAACATGGACTGCTTCAGTATCTGAGGAGTTGCGAATGGTGCTGAATATTGTACTATCATCGGTGAGCATCCCCACTTCTGACCTTATGATAGAGTAAGATCATTGATGGAGCAGCTGAAAATTGTTAGGCATAGGAAACTAATCTGAGGAACTCCTGCAGAGATGTCCAGTGTCCAACAACCATGACCATCTTTCAATGTGTCGGTGTGACTCCAACCACCGGACAGTTTGCACCCCCATGCTCCCCCCCCCCCCACCGATGCCCATTGATTCCAGTTTGCCTTGGACTCCTGGATGCCACACTTGGTCAGATCCAGCCTTGATGTGAAGAGCTGTCACTCTCACCTCACCTCTGGCATTCAGCTCTTTTGCCCATGTTTGGACCAAGACTGCAATGAGGTCAGGAGCTGAGTCAGCCTGGTGGAACCCAAACTAGGCGTCACCGAGAAGGTGCTGCCTGATAGCACTGTTCATGACACTTTCCATTACTTTACTAATAATCAAAAGTAGACAAATGGGACAGTAATTGATCAGGTTGGATTTGTCCTGCTTTTTATGTACAGGACACACCTGAGCAATTTTCCACATTGTTGAGTAGATAGCATTGTTGTAATTGTATTGGAACAGCTTGGCTCGGTAAGTGGCAAGTTCTGGATTACAAGTCTTCAATACTATAGCCAGAATGTTGTCAGGGCCCATAGCGTTTGCAGTATCCAATGTTTCCAACTGTTTCTTGATATCGGATGGAGTGAATAGACTTGGCTGAAGACTGGTAGTAAACGTAGGAATGAAGCATTTGCAAGCATCTTCAGCCAGTTCAATTCAGTCCACATGATATTAAGAAGCAGTTGAAGAAACTTGATACTGCAAACACTATTGGTCCTAACAACATTCTGGCAATAGGTTAGAAGACTTGTGTTCCAGGAGTAGCTGCGTCCCCAACTAACCTATTCTAGTTTAGTTACAACACACTAACATCTACCTTGCAATGCAGAAAATTGCCCAGGTATGTCCTGTCTACAAATCCGACCCAAATTACCAAAGACTGGTCTATTCTTAAAGTTATGGAAGATGTCAGCAATGCTATCTATTAGCATTTACTCAAATATAACCAGCTCACTATACTCCATTTGGGTTCTGCCAGGCCAATTCAAATGGACAAAAGAGGCAAACTCCAGAGGAGAAATAAGGGTGACTGCCCTTGACCTCAAGGCAGCATTTGACACAGCATGGCATTAGGAGTCAATGGAAATTAGTGACATTTCTCCACTGGTTGGAATCATAGTTAGTACTTTGGAATATGGTTTTGTTTGCTCAAGAACTATCCTCTCAGCCACAGAACATCAAAGCAGGTGTTCCTCAAGTTCAAGCCAATACCATCCTGATTTTGAATTACATCACCATTCTTTTACTGATACTAGGTCAAAATCACTGAACCTCCTTTCAAACACATTACAGGCATCCCTAAGCCACCTAGTCTGAAGCAGGGCATGCAGAAAGTTTACAACTGGGTTCTCCAGGGCAATTGCAGATGAGCAATAAATGCTGGCTTGGCCAGCAATGTCCATATTCCCATGAATGAATTTTTAAAATGAAGCCATTTGACCTGCTGTAGCCACATTAGCTCTCTGCTCCTTTCACTACCTTTTTTCCTTTCTCATAGCCCTGCAAATGTTTTCACTTAAAGTGGTTATTTCATTTCTTTTTGAAAGCTATGATTAAATCTGCCTCCACTACGTTCTCAGGCAGTACTTTCCAGGTGGTAATCACTTGCTGCAAAAACTCTCTTTCTAATGTTGTCATTCATCCTTTCATCATTCACTTCAATATAGTATCTTGTTGTTCTTGAACCCTCTGCCAACAGGTCAATTTCTGTTATTCATTCTGTCTTGACCCCCTCATTACTTTGAACACCTCCAAATACATAAGACCTGAACAATGTCCAGGCTTGTGCTGACAAGTGGCAAGTAACATTCATTCCACACAAATGCCAGGCAATAACAGTCTCCAATGAGAGACAATCTAACCATCATCCATTGACATCCAATAGCTTTGTCATCACTGAATCCCCCACTATCAACATCTTGAGGGTTACTGTTGATGGAAACTGAACTGGACTAACGAATATAAAGACAGTGGCTATGGCAGCACATCAAGGCTCGGAACGCTGCAGCAAGTAACTCACCTTCCTACTCTCTAAAGTGTATCCACAAGGAATGTGATGGAATATTCCCCACTGGCCTGCATGGTTGCAGCTTCAACATTACTGAAGAAGCTTGACACCCTCTAGCACAAAGCAGCTTGCTTGATGGGTGCCATTCACAAACACTTGTTGTCTCCGTCAATAACACTTTGTAGCAGTAGTGTACACTATCTACAAGATGCATTGCAGAAATTCACAAGAAATGGCCTATATGAGTTCAAGAACAGCTTTGTTTTACATCTAAAGATTTGTATCCTTTTCTCTGAAGGTTCCAACTTTAATACTGAGATAAGGAATGATTCTCACTGTACGCAAAATTTGCTTTGTTAAGATTTTTCGAGAACAGATTTCAATCAAATAATTGTCATGCTTGGTACAACATTCTCTGTAACTCTAAAGAGTACACTTACCTAAGACAATATCAAGAAAGGAATCCAAAGGATTCAATTACAAAAAAGCTTCATGATTGTGGGATCTACACAAAAGCATTTTAACTTTCTTGAAGTAGTGTGTGTCTCTTAGTCAACACATCTCTGCACTGTTTCCCCAATTCATTCTACTGAAATTTCACTTGCCATTTGTCTGTCCATTGCATTAACTTTGTTCATTTGAGGTCATCATTATCCTCCGCATTGATTGCTAAACATCTAGATTTTGAGAGTGGTGTGAGAGATATTGATGATTTCAAACCTTTCAAATCTTGTGTAAAGACTTATAGTTTTGGAAATTGTCTTTTTTTTACAAAATAATAGTAATTAATGTATATCAAGAAAATCAGTGATCTTGGTATCAACCTCTGGGAAGCCCCAATGTATACCTTTCTCTCGTCTGCAAATAAGCATTCATCACTATTCTGTTTTTGGCCACACGACTAATTTTATATCCTTGCTGCCACATAGAAACCACATAAAAGCTCACTATGACCTTATAAGAAAACTCAAATTAGTTAAACACAATTTGTCTTTATAAAATCCATGTTGGTGTTCCTTCATTAATCCACATTTGCCCAAGTGACTGTTAATTTTGGCTCTGGTTATTGTTCCAAAGATAAATCTTTCTTTTTTATCAAGTATATGCATGTTAGGAATCAGACGGAATTTTATGTTGTTAATGTTAGAGCTTTCTTTTTGCTAGTACTGAATAAATGTGTGCCTCTTTTACAAAGCCATTGTCTATACCTGTGGTTCATTCAGATAAATTGCCCGTTTAATTAATTAATCACTAAGGATGTAGGAATAATATTTTTCCCAAATTAAAGAATGAAATAATTTTGTATCATTATCCCTACAATATGCATTGATACATTTCGAATTATTAAAATATATTGAACAGGATAATGTCATAGCACAAATATGTACTAAGAACTTGAAGCAAAATAACTATAGTCTATATTTATCCCTTAATAACTCTATATTTCTAAATTGTAGTAGCTAGCTTTTAAGCACTTAGCTATTTTGAAACAAATACAAGATTCAAGAAAAGTGAAGAAAGTTATCTCAGATATTAAAAAATTTACATTAAAATGGCAAATAAAACTTATAACTTTACTGACAATTTAGCAGTAAAATATTTAAATTATTCAAAAGGTTGGCAGTAATGCAGGACATGTAAAATTTCTCACTTCACTGAAATAAATGATCCCCATAATCTGAACAGGCTATCAAATGTAGTAGCAGTAAGAATAGATGCAAGAGGAATATCTAAGTTATTGTTTTTTTCCTCAAAAAAACTTTATTCCCAAAATAGAATCACACTGCATTCATAAAATATATTAGTTCAAAGTACATCTCAGTTTAAAATAAACTCAAACACAATAAATCATATTCAGTTCAAAGTTTGTGCGAAGATTTATAGTTCGGGTGCTCATTGTTGTGGTTCTGTTCGCCGAGCTGGAAGTTTTTGTTGCAAACGTTTCGTCCCCTGGCTAGGCGACATCATCAGTGCTTGGGAGCCTCCTGCGAAGCGCTTCTTTGATGTTTCCTCCGGTGTTTATAGTGGTCTGTCCTTGCCGCTTCCGGTTGTCAGTTTCAGCTGTCCGCTGTAGTGGTTGGTATATTGAGTCCAGGTCGATGTGTTTGTTGATGGAGTTTGTGGATGAATGCCATGCCTCCAGGAATTCCCTGGCTGTTCTCTGTCTGGCTTGCCCTATGATAGTAGTGTTGTCGGGCAACAAGCAACATGAATTCGACTGGGACAACACTACTATCATAGGGCAAGCCAGACAGAGAACAGCCAGGGAATTCCTAGAGGCATGGCATTCATCCACAAACTCCATCAACAAACACATCGACCTGGACCCAATATACCAACCACTACAGCGGACAGCTGAAACTTACAACCAGAAGCGGCAGGGACAGACCACTATAAACACCGGAGGAAACATCAAAGAAGCGCTTCGCAGGAGGCTCCCAAGCACTGATGATTTCGCCTAGCCAGGGGACGAAACGTTTGCAACAAAAACTTCCAGCTCGGCGAACAGAACCACAACATCATATTCAGTTAAATGTTTGGCTACAGCTGTATTAGAACATCAAGGATCTTTGAAATGAATTGATTAGATTTCAGATGTGTGGAGACATTAGAGGAAAGTGGGATTGCATTCCTCAGAGCAAAGAATGCTAAGAGTAGATTTAATAGAGGCTTATCAAAAACTACGAAGAATTTAGAAAGAGAAGTAGAAAGAGTTTCAATAATTAAAGAGCACTGAATTGAGATATCAGCAAACAAACATAGGGTTGAGGGCAGATTGGATGGGTGAATTTATTTAATGCAGAGAGTTATGATGTCTGGAATACACTGCTTGAAGGGTATTATAAACAGATTCAATCATAAATTTCATTAGGGAAATGAAAAGGAAAAGTTCCAGTTATATGCAGTGTAATTAACTGGATAGCTCTTTCAAAGACCTGGCATAGCCATAATGGGCTGAATAGCCTTCACCTATATTGTCTGATTCAGTGCTTAAGTGTTCTAACTCAATATGGTAAAAGTTTACAAGCAATTGAAATCCATTTTATTAAAAATAATTCCTCCCTTTCTTTTTTTAGTGAATATATTTCACGTTGTGTGTTTTAGGTTGAGAATTGTAAGAATGGAAAAAATGAAAGTACATCTTATGAGTAAAGGTATAAACACAAATTAGTACAGAAAATATTTTCATATTTATGTGCTTATTTAAAATTCCACTGTTATGTTAGAGACAGTAGACCTCTTATGATATCAGGATAATGACAATTAAGTTGATGGGAAGCATTTGTTATAATCTAAGTAATTTCACTGTATAAAAGTTTTTTGTCTCTATTTTTTGTATGCATTGACAGATTCATTGTAAAGGTCAGTACCTGTTTAAATAGTAGAGAAATGTGATTCAAGTATATTAAGACTTCCTCCAGTAACATTTGTGAAGTAATTTCCTTGCTGCAGTTACTGTTGTAGCATTGAACGATGTAAGATAGTTATTATACCTTACTATTTAAACAGTTTGCAAGACTTTTCAGTTAAAGTCTTCAACAAACTGAAGAAACGAGCAACACTCCTCTGAATGCACTTTCAATCACAATAACCATTCTATTGTTGTGCGTTGCTTTTAAATGGCTCAGCAATAATTTTCCACAGTTCCTGGAAGGAAAACCACAAAAAATCAATACACTTTGAAAACAAAAATACGAGAAAGCTTTTCATCAAAAGACAGTCATATTGTATAAATTACATCACATTAGATGCAAGTCAGTCATGACAGTAGCCTTTCAAGCAGGGATAAGTACCAAGACGCTTTTTGTCACAAAAAATGTATCCGAGCATACAGAAAATATACTACCACAAGATGGCAATCCAAATTCAAACAAAGGCATCTTTCACGGTAGGGTTGTTTTGCTTATATGAGTTGTAATTTCAAGATCCCCTCCTGCAACTGTATTTTCACACCATTAGTGCCATTTTATATGTTTAACAATATGATTAGAAAACTCAATACATGTCTTTTAGTCTCACATATGCTATTGTGTTTTCAAGCATCCTGGCTCGGATCTTCTGAGGACCGGCAACTATCTCATATTGCTGCTTTGCTTAAATGTTTCTCTGCCTTGATGCTGCTCTGCATTTTTTGTGGGGAGTTTGGAGTGGAGAAGAGTTGAGGGGAGAATAGGTCACCCCCTCTTGTAAAGCACTTGCTTAGTTTAACTTTAAAAGTGTAAAGTTTAAAGTGAAACAATGGTAAGCTTAACAAACCAGTGTTAATGTCTGTAAATAGGTGAAAGGACAAGTATTAGTGAATGGGTGAATGAATGGATGGGTAGGATGGTGAGTAGTAGATGAGTGTGTAAGTCAGTAATGCTAAGTGGGTGAGGTGTCAAATGAGAGCTAATAGATGGGTAGAATGGTCGGTGTAATCAGTAGTAGATAATGTTAGATAATAAACAGATAGGGAGACTGATAAGTGAGGTGGCAGATAGTTGGGTGGTAGTTGCATTTGAGGTGAGGTAGTTAGGCTGGTAGCTACTTGAGAGGGAAGGGATATGAGACAGTCATGACTATTTCAGGAAGGGCGGGTGATTGGTGGGCATTGCGTAGTCAGGAGGGGTAGATGGGTCAGGATTGGGAGAGCATTCAGGGTGTGGGAGAGATGGTTAGGGTAGACAGGTCGGGGGAATTACATTCAGAGGGTTGTTAGGTGGAAGAATGGTAGTCAGATTGGATTGCGAGGTAGTTCAGAAGAGAAGGAGGTAGTCAGGAGGTCAAGTATGATGTTGGGTATTCATTAACAGCTTGTAAGCAGGCGGAACATATCCAGTAATCCTTTTAGTTATATAAAATGCATGTAATACACTACTGTGATTTATGGGAAGGATCGGAGGGAATCTAATTTACTCAGGAGTTAGATTAGGATTGTCAGCATCTGTGGCCAGAGAAACAGAGGTAACGTTCTTGAAGAGTAGTCACACCAGACTCAATGTTAACGCTGTTTCTCTCTCCATAGGTGCTATCAGACCTGCTGAGTTTCTCCAGCATTTTCCATGTTAGTTTCAGATTTTCAGCATCCTCAGTATTTTTTTATTATTGTTGGATTAGAATTGGTTTGTCAAACATTTCCTGGATAATGATAAGAACAGTTTAAGTGTCTGAAGTCTCCAACTCTAGTTCAGATTAGGAAATTTTTGTGGAGGATATTAGGGAATAGGGAAATTATCTGTTGGAAGTTCTAAACTTCGTGGGCAATTTCTACGTAAGCCAATACATTAGGATTTTGGAAGGATCCAAAAGCATATCACAGTTATATGTATAGGCTGTGAAGATCAAGAGACCGGAAGACGTGGGTGATAATATTTCTGAATGAAAAGGTGGAAATTAAAAAGGACATATTGATGGGCTCACTTTCAGTACCAGAGAGATTGATTGGCAGAATTTAAAAGGATGCTCAAATTTGAAATGACAACTTTCTGTGGAGAATTTAATGCATGTACTCTCTACAACTACTGGAACTGCACATCACCAATGCATGAAAAGATGGACATTGAGATATCTCTTTTGCAATGCTAATGGTGGAGGGGTAAATCTAAGATGATTTCCAGATGAAGCAGCAAATCTGCCCCTGCCTAATGCTATGACGTTACTCCCTCTCCTTACCTCTTGTACTAAAATACCATTACTTTGTTTGAATGATTTCAGATTCTGGCCCAGTGTTCTTGGAACCTTTTCTCAATAGCGTGCAGTAACATTTGTTATGTTTCTCCAATTCTCCAGAATTTGAAAACCCCTCTCAAAACGCTGTTGGGCTGTGAGACCTTTTCACACTACTGAAAAACCCTGTCAATTATGTTGCAGTATGCTCAGAGGTATTAACTGCACGCTGTATTAGCAGCAGGAATGGAGGTGTAAAACAGAGATTTAAGCAACAACATTATCCGCAGTCTTCAGCTGTTCCTTTTCAGAAAGTCCAGGTGTTTTATGGTTGAAGAAATTTCTTCAAGAAGTGTAAATTCAATGCTCAATCAGGTATAGAAAGTGAAATAAAAGTGGAATAAAAATTGATTCAGAGAGATAATGCTGTATAGATAGTCTTTTGAATTTTATTGAGATTTTTGAAAAAGTAGCTTAATCATTGAACAGCGGAATTAAGCTTACTTACATAAATGACTGCTAGCTCAAATTGAAGCTCAAGGAATTGAAGGCATATTATTAATGTGATTATGAAACTGACTGCATTGCAGGAGACAGAGAGAATAGAAATAATGGGGATGTACTCTAATTGTCAGGATGCGATTAACGGTGTGTGAAAGCAATCTATGTTGGGATCTTAATTATTTAATGTATATATTAATAACTTAGATGGAACAAAGAGGTACATATCCTAGTTTGCCAATAACACAAAGTTATGTAGTATTAGTATTGGTGTGGCTATAAGCATAGAATTAAAAAATGATATTAATGAATTAATGGAAAAAGTGTGGCAAATAATTTTTAATGAATGTCATGATAGCTCATCCACTATGGACCTAAACAAGTTAGTTTAGAATACTTTCTAAATGGTGAAAAGTTAGAAACAATTATGTCTAAAGAGACTTGAGACTCAAGGTATATAGATTGTTAGATTTTCATGAACAGGTACAGAAAATAATCATGCAGGATAATACAATGATAATCTTTACATCCAAAGAATTAGAATATAAATGAATACACAATACCCTGGTTAGATCACACCTAGAGTACTGTGGGAAGTTTTGGGCACTACACTTTAGAATATGTTTAGTGGTCATAGTGAGTTCATAGAGTAGATTTACGAAAATAATACCTGGACTACAAGACTAGTTGAGCAATTGCATAAACTATGCTTGTATTCCCTGAAATTTGGGAGGTAAAAGGGTGGTTTAATCAGTTTAAGTAATTAAGGGGAATTCATAGTGTTCCAAACGTGAAAACCATTTCTACTGGAATGGGTGTCTAGAGGGGGTATCACCCAAAAAATTAAAGCCAAGCCTTTCATGAGTAATGCTAGAAAACACTTGGTGCATGAAGAATGGTAGAAGTTTGGAACTTTCTTCTAAAATAGGACTTGATGCTATGTCAGCTGTTAAATCTGATATTATAAAATTAGTTAAAAGATATGGAGCAAAGCCACTGATTCGCAATGATCCCAATGAATGGCAAAAATGGCCCAATGCAGTCCAGATATAAACCCAAATCAGGGACTCTTGTAAGGTTGCTTATCTTTGGTTCACAAGTGACAGCAAATATCATTTGCCTCAGTGTCATTTTGATCTAAACTATTCTGAATTATTCTACTATCCCTGCTTCCCCAATAGTCAATTGGCCTTTTGATCACTGGTAGCCACATCACGTATTGATTTATTATATGTTTACAGAAAGCGTTTTTGTTTGAATTGCTTTATATTTACTTCTTCTGGGTTTCCTTATATTTCCTCATTGCTTTCCTAATTGGTTTTATAATTTTCCTGATTCATTTTAATAGTGCCATCTCCCACTTTCATCCTTCTTGGAAATGCTAAATATTTCTGTTTGGCTTTGAATGTGATTTGTCCTACCATTTTTCTGTAGAACATCAGCCTTAAATACATTTTTTTTCTTTCCATCTTACTTAAATATACTTGATTTGATCCCTTTGCAGCCTGAGTTAAATATTTCCTATTGTTACTCAATTACTATTTGCTATTGTTTGTTCCATTTATATCATGGAAAGGTTTCTTCTGCCCCACAATATTTTGTTTTCCCTTCTGTATTACATTTGCTAACCTAAATTGATAGCCTGGAAAATCGATAAATCATAAGATTCTGCTCTTAATAACTAGTGCCACTTTTGAGTAATGTTCTGCTGATGAAACCTGAAGTTGAAGAAGGCTGCAGAAGATTGCCAAAGGTTGACAGGATGCCAATAATCAGGACATCAAAAATTTAAATTCCACAGAACTGAATTATTCCACCATTCCTCAAAGTTTAATAGTACTTACCAACTGTTCCACTCGCTCATAAGAAAGGAACTGTGGAAACGAACTGTTGATGGGTTCCACAATAAATTTAGTTCTCCCATCACAGATGTTTTCCAAGTCAGCCAAACACAATCGAAAATGATCATATGCATCACATGTAACATCCATTTTTCTCAAGGTAAAGTTGAGCCTGAAAATACATTATAGCTTTAACAAATTCTCTTGCTATAAAATTACGGATATAGTTAAAGATTTGTTATGACTAACACAGATCAATCATCCAAAGGATTTATTTTCTGAATGCTTGGCTAGTTTCATTCCTTCCTAACAAAATGCACAAATGTCCATGTAAGGATATGTGATTCCACTGAGATCTCGTTCCATGATATCACCTTTGGGGGAAAAAAAAGAAAAGAATTGGGAGTAATGCTGGCATAATGAATATTCGGAAAACGTTCTCCCAAAACATGATGGGAATGAATCAGATTCCCTATTGTTAGTTGTTATCTGGAAAATTGTTCCAAAAACTTCCATTTGGATTTGCACTGTCCAGTACCTTATCTGGAAGTAATTGATACTAAGATCTAGTATCATAAGTGAGAAAAGTTCCCTTCCTAATCACCAACTTATCAATTTTATAACTCCAGAAAAATAAAACATTAGTTCAGTAATAATCAAATCATGGCTCGCGAGCCAAACCTGACTTGCTATATGATCTTATTTTGTCTTTCTTCATAAAAGACAGATGATCTGAGGGTGGGTTCATTGGATTTCTGAAAAAAGATTCTGATAGTACTATGGACATTTTCAAGAGTTCACGATGATGCCATGCAATGCCTGATCCCAAGAGTGCTGCACTCATCCTTCAGTTAAAACTGCTTAGGAACGAACAAAACTGAAAATCTAGACCTGAAATGCCAAGCTGACTAATAATACTGTGTGCTTCTAGTGACAAAGCTGTGGGTATACCTAAGCCTGAGACTTCTATTCTACGTCCATAATTTCATTCGCAGAGAGGCTGTACAGGTCTAATTTTTTAATACTACAGCTCACCTCACTGATGTGTCATCACTCTGCAGAAGCAAATGAATAGCTTACTTTGGGGTAAATGACCAATCAAACTCTCAAAGGTTGAATGAAATTTCCAATAATTTTGTCCTACCTACAGTTACCTTCCAATCAACAAGGCAGTTCACCCTAACTCCAGCAACATTACTGGCATGCCTTTTCATCATGCCCCCAGTAGCCATAATGCTGTTGCAATCATTATTAGAGGAATAAAGAGAAATAAAGAGAAAAAAGAAAAACACTAGAAGAGGGGAAAGTGAAAAGCTAAAGAGTGAATAAGATTAGAATTAATGAAAACAGAGCAAGGAACTGGCATAAAAGTGAAGGAAGAAAGCTGAACAATAGTGTAAAAGAAGACAGGCACATACTATGAAGGGAGGAAGATGAGAGCAGTTGAAGATTCAGTCGTAATATAACTCCAGTAATGGGGTAAAACAGTTTGTGTTTCTCATGCACAGCTGCAGTCTAACTACACTCTTTATGAGCTGGAGCGTGCTACAATATTGGCTACAATATAACAACACAATCATAATTGTAATAATTTTTCAGTTACTCAAGAAGGTCGGACATCCCTGCCTGAAGTGATTTGAACAGTATTATTGATGAAATATTCTATGAAACAACTTTCCCCTCTGCAGGAAACAGATTGCATTTATTAATTTCAGCTAGAAGTAGAAATGTATATTAACAGTAACTTTTATCGCACATGTAGCATTATACTGTGCATTGGTTTCTGATACATTTGTGCAATAACCAGAACACTCAAAACAAAATACACTATCACTATTTGGTGATTTTCTTCTTGGACTTACCGTTTCTCTACAGAAAGATATATGGTGCTTGGATTTTTCAAATTGCTCAAAATTCTGTAGATGGTCTGAAAAAATGCATCTGTCAAATCATCATCATAGAATACTGCAATAAGAAACAGAAAAGGACATTTCTATAAAATGCCTCATCCACACACTTGATGCTCAAACTAAAACAATCACTGCCTAAGTAGGTGGCATGGTGGCTCAGTGATTAGTACTCCTGCCTCACAGCGACAAGGACCTGGGTTCAATTTAACTCTCAGGCGACTGTCTTTGTGGAGTTTGCACATTCTTCCCTTGTCTGTGTGGGTTTCCTCCAGGTGCTCCAGTTTCCTGCCACAAAGATGTGCAGGTTAGGTAAATTGGCCATGCTAAATTGCCGATAGTGTCCAGGAATGTGCAGTCTAGGTGGATTAGCCATGGAAATTTCAGGGTTACAGGGATAGGGTAGGGGGTTGTGGGTCTTGACAGGATGCTCTTCAGAGGGTTTTCATGAATGGCCTGCTTCCATACTGTGGGTATACTATGATTCTAAGATGACTCCACTTCAGATGTTTAAGGTCACTTGACAAAGCACTACAATGCATTAATTGAATATGTTGACCAAATAAGATTCTGATATAGAACTAATGAACCAATTCAGAATTACAGACATAAGAACAGCTGAAGGTCCCTATGACATGAATGCGTTTTGTTTGTTCAGCACTTTTCTAACAAAGCCAATAGCCAAAGTACTAATGGAAGGTTTCTGACATTTTATTCTATCTTTGCTTTGAAGGAAGGGTCCTGGAATCACATAATACATGCATGACTTTGCAGGCTGACTGTCTTTCATTAGCATTAGAAATATTGCAGTTTTGATTGGTGTTTTAATTTTCCTTTTGAATAACCAATATCTTTTTGAGTAGATTCTAAAATGCACTGACATCTCTCAGCCTCGTTCCAGAGGCTCAATCATAATATCATAGAATCCTAGTATGGAAGTAGGCCATTTGGCCCATTGAGTCCACAGCGACCCTCCAAAGAGCATCCCACCTAGACCCACGCCTTAACCCTGCATTTCCCGTGGCTAATCAACCTAGTCTGCACATCCCTTGACACTATGGGCAATTTAGCATTGCCAATCCAACTATCCTGCATATTGTTTGGACTTTGGGAGGAAACCGGAGCACCAGGAGAATGTGCAAACTCTACTCATCGAGTCACCAGAGAATGGAATCAAACACTGGTGCTTTGAGGCTGCAATGCTAATCACTAAGCCAATGTGCTGCCATAAAATGTAAAAATCTAAAATATGTAAATATTTATGTAAAATGATACACTCTAATATGTAAACCTATTTTGTAAAACTAATATGTAAAACGATACACTCTTTCCCAATTTAACTTATTCTTTAGCATGTCCTTTTGGAGACTGAAATAAATGTTCCACTTGTTTTGAAAAGGAAAAGCTGTTTCTCAAAGGAAAGCAACAAATGCAATGTTAATGACTGTTATTTGCTGAACAATGTCCACAATGCAATGGACAAAAATGGAAACCTACTACAGCACAATCCAATCTCCCATGTGATCAAATGTCCTTGGAAAGAAAACAAGAAAACATTTAATCTAATGTCTGCAACTGGCTTGTGAAGATAAAGCTGAGACAAAAAACAGTGGATATAAATAAACAATTAACTGATTAAAAACTATTTTCTAATGAATCTGTTCAGGGATGTTATTACACACCTCTGGAACAGGTGGGATTTGAACTCAGGCCTTCTGATAAATGGAAAGGAACTTATCCTAAGCAACTATGGAACTTATCCGTGTTAGGGAATTCGAGCTGGAGCTGGATGAACTGTGGATCATTCGGGAGGCTGAGGGGGTAATTGAGAGGAGTTACCGGGAGTTGGTCACTCCTAAGGCTCAGGACAAGGATAGGTGGGTTACAGTTAGGGGGAGGAAAGGGCCCAAACAGAGAGTGCAGAGATCCCCTGTGGACATTCCCCTCAGCAATAAGTATACCATTTTGGATACTGCTGGGGGGATGACCTACCAGAGGAAAGCCATAGTAGTCAGTTCTCTGGCACTGAGCCTGACACTTGGCAAAGAAGGGAAGGGAGCAGAATAGAAAAGCACTCGTGGTAGGGGACTCGATAGTTAGGGGAATTGACAGGAGATTTTGGGTCAGGATCGGGATTCCCGGAAAGTATGTTGCCTCCCTGGTGCCAGGGTCCGGGACGTCTCCGATCGGGTGTATAAGGTTCTAAAAGGGGAGGGCGAACAGCCAGAAATCGTGTTACATGTTGGCACTAATGATATAGCCAGGAAAAGGATTGAGGATATAAAAAGTGATTTCAGGGAGTTAGGATGGAAGCTGCAAAGCAGGACGAACAGAGGAGTGTTCTCTAGTTTACTACTGGTGCCACGAGATAGCGAGGCGAGGAACAGGGAGTGGGCGCAGCTTAACACGTGGCTGCACAACTGGTGTAGGAGGGAGGGCTTCAGATATGTCGATAATTGGGATGCCTCCTGGGGAAGGTGGGACCTGCACAAGAAGAACGGGTTGCATCTGAACTGGAAGGGGACCAATGTCCTGGGTGGAAGGTTTGCTCGAGTAGTTCGAGAGGGTTTAAACTAGTATGGCAGGGGGGGTGGGAACCTGAGCTGTATACCAGAGGTGAGAGTTGATGCAGATAAGGCAATAGCAAGAGGTAGACCAGCTAGTGGGAAGGATTTTCCTTGGAAGGAACCAAGGGATCAGTTAAAGTATGTTTGCTTTAACACAAGGAGTATCAGAAATAAAAGTGACGAAGTTAGAGCATGGATCAGTACCTGGTGCTATGATGTTGTGGCCATAACAGAGACATGGGTTTCTCAGGGGCAGGAATGGTTGCTGGATGTTCCAGGGTTTAGAGCATTTAAAAAGAATAGGGAGGGGGGGGAAAAAGAGGAGGGGGTGTAGCACTACTAATCAGAGAGGGTATCACAGCTACAGAAGCTTCCATTGTCGAGGAAGATCTGCCTACCGAGTCAGTATGGGTGGAAATTACGAACAGCAAGGGAGCAGTCACCTCTTTAGGGGTTTACTACAGGCCCCCCAATAGCAGCAGGGAGATGGAAGAAAGCATAGGTCGGAAAATTTTGGAAAAGTGTGGATATAGTAGGGTTGTTGTAATGGGTGACTTTAACTTTCCCAATATTGATTGGAATCTCCTTCGAGCAGAAGATTTGAATGGAGCTGTTTTGTAAGGTGTGTTCAGGAGGGTTTCCTAACTCAGTATGTTGGCAGGCAGACGAGGGGAGAGGCCATTCTAGACTTGGTGCTCGGAAACGAGCCGGGGCAGGTATCAGATCTTGTGGTGGGAGAGCATTTTGGTGATAATGACCACAACTGCCTCACATTCTACATAGCTATGGAGAAGGAGAGGATTAGACAAAATGGGAGGATATTTAATTGGGGAAGAGGAAACTATGATGTGATTAGACATGAGTTAGGAAGCATGGATTGGGAGCAATTATTCCATGGTAAAGGCACTATAGACATGTGGAGACTGTTTAAGGAACAGTTGTTGCAGGTGATGAATAAATATGTCCCTCTGAGACAGGCAAGAAGGGGTAAGATAAAGGAGCCTTGGATGACGAGAGCGGTGGAGCTTCTCGTCAAAAGGAAAAAGGTAGCTCACATAAGGTGGAGGAAGCTAGGGTCAAGCTCAGCTCTACAAGATTACAGGAAGGTGAGGAAGGAGCTCAAAAATGGTCTGAGGAGAGCCAGGAGGGGGCACGAGAAAGGTTTGGCAGAATGGATTAGGGAGAACACAAAGGCATTTTACACTTATGTGAGGAATAAGAGAATGGTCAAAGAAAGAGTAGGGCCGATCAGGGATAGCATAAGGAATTTGTGTGTGGAGTCTGAGGAGGTAGGGGAAGCCCTAAATAAGTTTTTTGCTTCTGTCTTTACGAAAGAAATGAACTTTGTAGGGAATGAAACCTTTGAAGAGCAGGTGTGCATGCTGGAATGGATAGAGATAGAGGAAGCTGATGTGCTGAAAATTTTGTCAAACATTAAGATTGACAAGTCGCCAGGCCCAGACCAGATTTGTCCTCGGCTGCTTTGGGAAACGAGAAATGCAATTGCTTCGCCACTTGCGAAGACCTTTGCATCCTCGCTCTCCACTGGAGTCATACCTGAGGACTGGGGAGAGGCAAATATAATTCCTCTCTTCGAGAAAGGAAATAGGGAAATCCCTGGTAATCACAGACCAGTCAGTCTCACGTCTATCATCTGCAAGGTGTTAGAAAGGATTCTGAGGGATAGGATTTATGACCATATGGAAGATTGTTGTTGAAACTTTATTGCTGGAACAGCACAGCAGGTCAGGCAGCATCCAGGGAACAGGAGATTCGACGTTTCGGGCACAGGCCCTTCTTCATTCCTGAAGAAGGGCCTGTGCCCGAAACGTCGAATCTCCTGTTCCCTGGATGCTGCCTGACCTGCTGTGCTGTTCCAGCAATAAAGTTTCAACTTTGATCTCCAGCATCTGCAGACCTCACTTTCTCCTCGACCATATGGAAGAGCATGGCTTGATTAAATGCAGTCAACACAGCTTTGTGAGGGGCAGGTCATGCCTCACAAACCTTATCGAGTTCTTTGAGGATGTGACTAGAAAAGTTGATGAGGGTCGAGCTGTGGATGTGGTGTATATGGACTTCAGCAAGGCATTTGATAAGGTTCCCCATGATAGGCTCATTCAAAAGGTCAGGAGGAATGGGATACAGGGGAACTTAGCTGTCTGGATACAGAATTGGCTGGCCAACAGAAGACACCGAGTGGTAGTAGAAGGAAAATATTCTGCCTGGAAGTCTGTGGTGAGTGGTGTTCCACAGGACTCTGTCCTTGGGCCTCTACTGTTTGTATTTTTTATTAATGACTTGAATGAGGGGATTGAAGGATGGGTCAACAAGTTTGCAGATGACACAAAGGTTGGAGGTGTCGTTGACAGTATAGAGGGCTGTCGTAGGCTGCAGCAGGACATTGACAGGATGCAGAGATGGGCTGAGAGGTGGCAGATGGAGTTCAACCTGGATAAATGCGAGGTGAAGCATTTTGGAAGGTCAAATTTGAAGGCTGAGTACAGGATTAAGGATAGGATTCTTGGCAGTGTGGAGGAACAGAGGGATCTTGGTGTGCAGGTACATAGATCCCTTAAAATGGCCACCCAAGTGGACAGGGTTGTTAAGAAAGCATATGGTGTTTTGGCTTTCATTAACAGGGGGATTAAGTTTAAGAGCCGTGAGATCTTGTTGCAGCTCTATAAAACTTTGGTTAGACCGCACTTGGAATATTGCGTCCACTTCTGGTCGCCCTATTATAGGAAAGATGTGGATGCTTTGGAGAGGGTTCGGAGGAGGTTTACCAGGATGCTGCCTGGACTGGAGGGCTTATCTTATGAAGAGAGGTTGACTGAGCTCAGACTTTTTTCATTGGAGAAAAGGAGGATAGGGGACCTAATTGAGGCATACAAGATAATGAGAGGCATAGACAGAGTCGATAGTCAGAGACTATTTCCCAGAGCAGAAATGACTAACACGAGGGGATATAGCTTTAAGCTGGTTGGAGGAAAGTATAGAGGGGATGTCAGAGGCGGGTTCTTTACACAGAGAGTTGTGAGAGCATGGAATGCGTTGCCAGCAGCAGTTGTGGAAGCAAGATAATTGGGGACATTTAAGAGACTACTGTACATGCATATGGTCACAGAAATTTGAGGGTGCATACATGAGGATCAGTGGTCGGCACAACATCCTGGGCTGAAGGGCCTGTTCTGTGCTGTACTGTTCTATGTTCTAACAATATGTCACAAGTGACATAAGAAAAGACAGGTCTAAGGTTATGGTTTTAATACTGGGACAAGGAATAGATTATTTCTTTCTGAAATAAGCCAAAATTAGCCAGGAACATATTTTCCTTAATGGGATTAAGTTGCAGCATGGATACAAAATTAGCAAAGAGACCAAAAGGAGGAAGTAGTGGTGAACGGTTGATCATCAGAAAGAATAGAAATGTACAATGAACTCTTCCAGAGATCAGTAATACGACACTGCTCTTACTGATATATGTTATTAACCTGAATTCTGGCACAGAGAGATTGTTTTCAAATTTTGCAAAAAAAATAATAAATTAACAATATAGTGAACAGTGAAAAAGATAGTATGCAATTTTGGGAGCACAAAGACTGGTGAAATGAGGGCACGGTGGTTAATATTAAAGTGCAACGATACAAGATAATTGAATTTATAAAATTCTGCCAAATAGATTACATGTCCTGTATGGACTACAATGAGTACTCCCAGAAAGCATGAGGATCACAGTTTGGTGAGTACATCGGAGATGGTGAAGCTGAATGGAAGATATACATAATAAAGTGACGGTAAATAGACAACACTGAAAACTAAGAAAATTAAGTGAATGGAAGATCTGAATGATAAAGCTAACAGTACAATGATTAGGTTTTGTGGCTCCTGAAGTGAGGTTGCATTGTGTAAGGTGGCCAAATAAGGCAGAGCAGCACAGCAAGGTATGTTTCTGTTTTTCCATTTATAAAGTACTAATGGATCTTCAGTGGCAATTTTCTAAATTAAATCAGTGGGTATGCTGTTTGGGACTGGAGCATTCCACTATCTAATCTATAATGTATCATTTGCTGCTAAAGCTCAGCTGTATCTAACAAAGAGTAAGTTCTGTTCCTTTCTTGATAAAGTAAGCACTGCTTGTAATATTCAAATAATAAAATATTGATGTGTGTCTTCTAATTCTCATCATAATGAAACAATAACTTCAACAGCAACTCCTTCTGACTACAAATGAGCAGGTAAATGTGGAAATCAGAAAGTTGCAATGTAAATTGCTCCTCTAGAAATCTTGCTTTAATAGCATTACATTAAGACAACTGGATTTGAGAAATGGAATGGCATGGAATGATGTAGTCATCTTTATGTAATACACATCCACTACAGAAAGAACAAGGGATTTTTTTCTCTCTCTTGTATTGATTTGTGTACATAACAACTTTGAAACGTTCTGTTTCAGATTCAACAATGCTCATTAATGGTTCACGCTGATTGGCTAAGGATCCATACAGTTGCAGAAGTCCCAGAATCCCTGCATGAGGATCTGTGACATTGTAATCACAAAGTGTCCCAAAGTTACAGCTGTAGAAAACCTGTGGACCAGTTTAAATTTGACAAATAGCTAGGATTATTGATTGCCATTGACTGCAAAATTAGGCCCATTTTGTTTGCCCATTTTGTTTGATGAAGAATTTCTATTTGTACTTTGTCAGATGTCAATTTGTAAGTATAATCATCACTGTTGACTGTTTTCTTGAGATAGATCTCAGTTAACAATCCAGAACTAATCCTCCAGCTCAGGGCTGGAGTTTACAGAGTGCTGTTGCTCCTTCCATTCATTTGTGGCGAAAGGATTAGGGGCACGCTCAGCCACAATAATGATGGGTGCCGGGAGAGGTGCCAGTTATTTTAAGGCAAAACATCCGCTCTTTTCTCAGGAGAAAATCCTACCTTAGAGAACTGCTGGTGAATTGAATGGCCAACTAGCTATGTCGTACAGATAGTACCAGATATATCAGTAGCATCACGCCACCATTGTCCTTTTACTACTAGGTTCTAAAAGGAAGTTAAACATCTAATTATACTAGCTATGATATGACTGACAAATAATAGAGAAGTATGCATAACGTTTTTTAGAAACGGGTTTAATGTCTCATTTATACAACAAATTCAACAGAGAAATTACCAAAGGCACTCCTTAAAAGTATAAATCGGACAAAAATGGATATTGCATGGATAAAGGCAATGGTTTGAATTTTGTAAAATCTTTGGTTAGACATTTCCCGACATCATTCTGTTTAAAAGTATTTTGCACCATAACGTTCTGCAAATATGATTAATAAGGTTGTGGTGAAAACAATAGGACATTGGGAACCTTAGTAAATGGGGGAGCAACAGTGCATTTCCTTGAGATTTAAGAATGTAAAATGATGCAGAGGGATTTGAGAGGGAAAGAAAAAGAAAGGTAAAATTAACCAAGAGAAGGAAAAAGGAAACACGAAGAAGTAAAACGATGACATTTTTACATATCTAACAACAATATACAATGTAAAGAAATGAGATTTAACATTTTAAAAATGGTTCAGTGCCAAATTATCCTCAGGTAACAATCCATGGTTCTAGGTTTTTGTGCGTTGGTATAATTATGAACACTCTAGCTCTGAATATCGAGAGTAAAGGTCACTTCTTTAAAAAAACAAGATGTCAAGAAAGTATAGATCCAATGAAGGTCACAGAAATCGATTGGCATTGCATTAACAATGATCACATAGTTGAATAGTGCTTAGGTTGTTAAATTCTACTCCTTACCTTATGTGGAAGGTTCAATGAGCAATTAATGTTTTAATCCAGCAAATCTTTTAAAAAAATAAATGGAGAGGCACTGTTATGAGGTGTAAGGTTACCTTTAAGAGAGTTAAAAGCTAGCAGAACTAATAATACAGCATCAAGTGTTCTGAACAAGGTAACAATGTAACATTTGGTTGAACAGTTAGAATAGCTGGATTGCCTGGAGACAAAAAAAATCAGTTTAAATTATGCCCCAAAATACCAATCGTCAATCAAGTTTGAATTTATTTTTTGACAATATTAACACCAATAAAACGATCTGATATTTTGGGATATAAAAACTGAACAAAAATAGAACAATTGAAGGAGAACTGCTAAGCCACCAGCATGTACAGATTGCCCAAAACACAGCTCTCTTAAAGGTACCTTCATCTAACAATGACCTGTAAAACAGAAATCCCTAAGAAAGAGAAAATCTACAGAGGAAGATACAAAGTAAAGATTTAGCAGCTGCTTGGTTTTGATATTTGAATTTTTTTGGTAAATCTTAATTGGAGGTTTTATTGCACTAGTATTATAGAAGGGAAAGTAAACAATAGGTTAGAGGAAGGAGTTGTAAATAGTTGTTAGTTAATTATGCTCTGTTATACTTTAAGAAATAAAGTTATTAATTTTTACTTTAAATAGTTCTTGGCCTCTAGAATTTTCACAGATTACTCCACAGGATAAGTCTTTTCTGTGTTGTGGGTTTAATTTAAGCGGGGGGGTGGGGGGGGGGGGTTACCCATGTCGTAACAGTTTGAGGGATTTGCTCTCCAGGTCAGTGTCGATGTTTTTTCTCTGGGCAAACTCCTTCTCCAGACAGGTACCTCTCAGAGAGTTTTTACGAGCAGCAAACATCTGTTGGGCTTTTGGTCCCCAAACTGTTATGACATGTTATGACCTCCTGCTTCATTTAAACCCACAACACAGAAAAGATTTATCCCATGCAGTAACCTGTGAAAATTCGGGAGACCGAGAATTATTTAAGTAAACATTAACAACTTTATTTCTTAAAGTATAAGAATAATTAACTAACTATTTACAACTCCTTCCTCTAACCTATCTTGTACTTTCCCTTCTATAATACTAGTTCGATAAAACCCCCAATTAAGATTTACCAAAAATTCAAATTTCAAAACCAAGCAGCTGTTAAATCTTCACTTTGCATCTTCCTCTGTAGATTTTCTTCTTCTTAGGGATTTTTGTTTCACAGGTCACTGATAGATAAAGGTACCTTTAAGAGAGCTGTGTTTCGTGTAGTCTGTACATGTTGGTAACTTGGCATTTTCCTCCAACTATTCAATTTTTGTTCAGTTTTTATACCCCAAAGCATCGGATCGTTTCATTGGTGTTAATATTGTCAAAATACTAAATTCAAACTTGATTGGAGATTGGTATTTTATGGCATAATTTAAGCTGTTTGGCCGCATTTGTTTTTTTTTGTCTCCAGGCAACCTAGCTACTCTAGCTGTAGTTCTGCAACCTCTTAACTCTCTTAAAGGTAAAGTACCCCTTACCCCTTCATAACAGGCACCATTATGCAAAGCAAACAGAGAATGGGATAAATCAAGCAGAGGGGTTCTGGAGATTCACAGTCAACAGAGTATGTCTTAATTCTTTGAACATGCAGGCCAATACTTACAAGCCGCGATTATTCCAACAACTTCCAGCCACTTAAGAAAGTTGATGAAAAGATTGGGCAAAGCAATATGCTTTAAGGAGGTCTAAATGGATATGGATAGATTTCAGGAGAAAATAACAGAATATAGTATCTAGACAGATTGAAGTTAATAAAACACACACACACGCACACACAAACAAACACGAACACATATACATTTAAAAAAATCCTTGTACCATCAGCAGCAAGTAGCACATCAGTATGATCGTACATATGAGCTATTTCTTCTTCTGACCAACAATATGGGTTCTTAGTGTCTGGAACAAAAAAGATAAAATAATGTATACAGATCTGAAATATATGAAACATTTGCATTTCCCACCTAACACATTTTAAGAAAAAACAGAATATCGAATAGGAATCTACCAATTATTATTGGCAACATTAATAGGCCAATAGTTACAATTATATCTTGCACACAGTTTACTTTAAATTATGTTCTTAATTGAATTAACGAATAGGCAAAAGAAACTTAAGACATGGTCAAAGAAATGGTAAGTTTATGAGATGAAAAATTGAAAGAATGGCCTCCAATTATACAAGAAGTGGAGAAATAATTGTAGTAACAACAACTTGCCTTTACATAGTAGCATTAATGTAGAAATTAATGAAAGGAACACATTGCATCAAATACTTCATCTGTGACAAAGCCATTTATCTTAACTCCTTGTTTCCTATCTGTCAATTAATTTCCAGTCCCTCATGCTACAATCTTCTTACACGATTCAACTAAAGTTTTTTCACAAAAAGAAAGTCAGAAACATTTATGAAAACCTTTTCAAAATGTAAATGAATACATTGACTGCATTTACTTTATCCGTCTATCCTGTCTCTTTAAAACATAATTTAATGTTAATAAATCATGGCTGTCCATGATTGGCCCATAAACTTTGGCACTTGGAATAATTTTATCTAAAAGGCTCTAAAAGTAAGACTAATCGATCTATCAGTATACAGGATGTTGAGAGGCAAGTTAATCTGGTTGATGCTTTAGAAACCAACAAAGTCTGTAAGATAGTCATCTCTAATGACATAACTTTCCTTCTTTTTGTGGATAAATTTTGTTTATTTTCCTGATCAAGCCTCAAATAAATGCTGGAGGTTATCCAAGTGACTTTGTTAGCCTCACACTGTGTCGACAGCAATCTGATATTCTCCAAACAAAAGTGTCTTCTTGATTTTCCTACCACAAGAAACAGCAGCTTTTTGATTCCATCTGTGTTGACACAGCAGAGACACATTCCATGTTCTATCTATAAACATTAAAAAGCAATCTGGTGTAAGATAATAAAACACCCAGATCTCATCCACGTTAAAAATGTCCTTTGATACATAGTCTTTTAGGACTTGATGAGATCATTTTGTCGTGAATTATCTATCATTGCTGTCACAATTACCACATGCTCCTTGCTTATCATATAGATGATGGAGTTCCTGTCTTGAATCAGACCTAGTCATCTCTCTCTGCAGGTAATTCTTTGTGGTCCAGCCTCTTTGCCAGAGTGACCCCCTCCTCTTTCTTGCAAATTGGATGAGAGCTGGGAATGTTCTCTGCTCAAGCTGCCTTGAACATGCTAACAGAATGTCTTAATCATCAGAATTGGTGAGTGTTCCCATCTTCGTTCTTCATCTTGCTGGAGAGAGTACCACTTTGTCAAACTGTTTCAAGATTTTCATCCTGTACTTTAGAATGGTTCAGAAACTTGATGGCACAATAGTCCATTCCTTTACAATATTTCAATATGTACGGGTATTTCACTTCCTGTACCAGCTTCACTTCATCTCCAATCAGCAGCACTTTTAATTTGCTCACTGGTTTAGTCATACTTGCGGGGTGGCAGATGATGGGTCGTCTGTGAATTCATGCTGTGACAAGTCCAAGCTCTGTCCTACCTGTTGGCATGGTGTAAAGACTACACAGCTTTATTTTCTTTACTTTT
Organism: Chiloscyllium plagiosum; assembly: GCF_037043375.1. NCBI lineage: Eukaryota > Metazoa > Chordata > Chondrichthyes > Orectolobiformes > Hemiscylliidae > Chiloscyllium > Chiloscyllium plagiosum. The sequence continues at coordinate 37,735,783 of NW_028270158.1, read as the reverse complement.
GGACGGTGGACTGCTTTAAACCAAGCATTTCCTACTCATCTAGTGGGAATGGCTGACAACTTCGACACAACCAGAATTTTGGGCTATTCTATTTTAACTTGATTTGGAGATGGCAGTGTTGGACTGGGCTGTACTAAGTTAAAAATCACATAACACCACGTTATAGTCCAACAGGTTTGATTGGAAGAACACTAGCTTTCGGAGCGGTGTTGTGTGATTTTTAACTATTTGAATTTAACACATTTTCATCTTTTAAACCTATTTTACCTTTTTGGGATTCTGGAGTATACCGCATGCTAGTAAAGAATCACTGAGGCTGAGAGAAGTTGATTCAGTATATAGCAGGAATCAAACACAAACCTTCTATTGTTCTTCACTCAAGATAAAATTACACAGTAAAGTCTGTGTGAAATAGAGTCACAGAGATACACAACATGGAAACAGGTCCTTCAGCCCAACTCAGCCACGTTGACCAGATTTCATAAACTGAACTAGTTCCATTTGCTTGCAGTCAGTCCATATCCCTCTAAACCTTTCCTATCCATGTATCTGTCCAAATGTCTTTCAAATGTCGTAATTATACCAGCCTCCATCGCTTTCTTGGGCTGTTTGTTCCATATATGCACCACTCTGTGTGAAGAAGTTGCCCCTCAGGTCCTTTTTAAATCTTTCCCCTCTCACCTTAAACGTATGCTCTCTAATTCTAGACTCTCCTACCTTGGCTATTCACTTTATTTGTGCCCCTTGTGATTTTATAAATCTCTATTAGGTCAGCCCTCTGTCCTACCTCTAGGGAAAATCCCAGCCTATCCAGCCTCTCCTAATAACTGAAACCTTCCAGTCTCGGTAACATCCTAGTAAATTTTTTGCAGCATTTCCAGTTTAATAACATCCTTCCTATAGTCGGGTGATGAGAATTGTATGCAGTACTCCAAATGTGGCCTTACCAATGTCTAACATGGCATTCCAACTGCTGTACTCAATCTTCTGACTGATGAAGGCAAGCATACCAAATGCATTCTTCATCATCTTCTCTACCAGTGACACCACTTTCAAGGAACCTGCACCCCTTATCTCTGTCCAACAACACTCCTCAACGGTCTACCATTAACTGTATAAGTCCTGTCCAGTTTGTTTCACCAACATGCAACACCTTGCATTAATCTAAGTTAAACTCCATCTGCCATTCCTCAGCCCACTATCCTGGTAGATCAAGATCCCGTTATACTTTCGGTGTCAGTCACAAACTTACTAACCACGTCTCCTATCTTTTCATTCAAATGAACACCAGTGGACCCAGCACTGATTCTTGCAGTGCATCATTGCTCACAGGCTTCCAGACCAAAAAACAACCCTCTACCACCACCCTCTGTCTCTTACATCCAATTGGCTAGCTCTCCCTGGATCCCAACTTTACTTATCAGTGTACCATGCGGTATGTTGTCGAAGGCCTTCTAAAGTCCGTCTAGACAATGTCTACCGCTCAGGCCGCATCTATCTTCTTGGTCACTTCATCAAAAAACTCAATCAACCTTGTGAGCTACAACTTTCCATATAAAAAAAATGCAGTCCTTGCTTTCCAAATTCATGTAAATCCTGTCTCTACCCACTATTACACTAGGCTCACCGATCTGTAGTTTTCTGGCTTTTCCTTACAGCTGTTTCTTAAATAATGGCACCACATTAGCCACCCTTCACTCTTCTGGCACCTTACCCATGGGTGTTGAAGGTAGTTGTATCTTCGCTAGGGGCCCTACAGTTTCTTCCTTAACTTCCAACAATGTCCTCGGATATACTCGATCAGGTCTCAGGAATTTATCTGCCTTTACACTCTTTAAGACCTTTAGTACATCCTCTTCTGTAACTTGATTTGATTCCTTTGGTTTATTTATTTGTCAAATTTGTTGCAAATACAGTGAAAGGTGTTACATAATGTCACCACTCTCTGATGCTATTTTAAAATACAGAAACAAAACAGACATAGAATGTAATGGTTAACAAAAAGAAATAAAGTTAAAAGTCCACCATTACAGTCCTTTTTAAGTGCTTAGCTATGAGCCTGTATCTAGGTTTATCCACCCTGATGCTGAGACCAATATCAGCACAAAGCAGTCGGCCATCCTTGAATCCCTTTGCCGTGCTACTGCCACAGAACTTTGTTGCCACTCTTTGACATGATCTTGTGTTATGAAGGTGTAGAGGTCCTGTACCTTTAAGAGAGTTGAAAAGCTAGCAAGGCCTGCCGAACATAGAACAAAGTGTTCTGAACAAGGTAATAAATATAACACTTGGTTGAAACAGCTAGCAGTAGATGAGTTGCCATGAGACAAAAACAAATTCAGATTTAGCTAATCAGTTTAAATTTTGCTCCAAGATACCAGAATCTAATCAAATGTGAATTTAGTATTTTTATAATATTAAAACCAGCGAAACAATCCAATGCTTTGGAGTAGAAAACTGGACATTTTGAACAACCGAAGAGAGAACTGCCAAAAGACCAAAACATGTAGGCTGCTAGCTCAAGAGCTCTCTGAAAGGTAGCTGTCTGTGGAAGGATTTTGCACAGCAGAACATCAAAACTGACCTACAAGGAGATTTAGCAAAGCTGACTCGTTTTGAAAAGTGATGATTTTTTTTCTAAATCTTAATCAGGATTTTTTTTATAAGACTGGTATTGTAGAATAGGAGGTAAAAGATAGGTTTAAGAGAAAGGAGTTGTAAATAGTTGTTGGTTTTAATACTCTCGGTTGGACTTAAAGAATAAAGTTGTTAATTTTTACTTTAAAAGTGACCTCTAGGATAGTTCTTTGCCTCTCAAACTTTAACTGATTATAGCATGGGGTGAATCTTTTCTGTGTTGCGGGTTTAAATTAGCAGAGGGGTTTACCCAGTGCTGTAACACTTGCCTCTACCAATGCTGCTGCTGCTATGAGACTGTAGTTGGTCAATCTCAGCAATGCAGCTGTTGCTGAAGCCGCCAGATCCTACACCAGGCCCAAATTATCTCCTTCTACTGTCACAGATTGGAGCGCAACTTGACTCCCTTAGCCACCGCTGGGAACAAATCTTGCTTCCGAAGTGCTGGACATCTCCAAACCCTCCTCAAGAAGGTAAGTAAGGTTAAAGAAAAAAGAAAAGCATAAAAATAAAAATAAAAGACTGCATGATTATCCCCCTCCCTCCCCCAGTGCGCTCATGAACACAACCAGTGCCCAGGACCCCATCGGACACACCCACTTACCTTGCTGACGCTGGAAACAGAGGCCCAGAGGGATAAGTGGCCTTCCGGCCTCTCACAGGCCCGATCATGGAAACCCGTAACCGGAGTCCAACTAGCGTGGGAAAAAGACGTGACCCTACAGTGACCCAACATTGAGGAGGCCCAAGCGAACAGACCTCAAGATCCCTCGGTACTCTCAAGGCCACAACTGGTACACATACCTTCCGAAGCAACAGACTTCTCTGACTGACACCCGGGATCCATGTGGAGCAGCCACCTACCAGGAAATATGGGAGACGCACTGGTACTTAGAATGAGACTGAAACTTCAGGGTTCCATGTCTCTGTCCCCAAATGCTCATGGCAAAGGTTCAAGCCATTGAGAACAAGATGGATGACCTCTAAGCTAGACTAATCTTCCAAAGGGAATTGAGAAATTGTTGTATGCTCTATTTCACAGAGACTTGGCTCACTCATGCTACACCTGACTGTGCCTTACAACCCAAGGATCTCTTAGTTCACTGAATGGACCGCTCAGCATCCTCGGGCAAGACAAAAGGTGTTGGGGTCTGCTTCCTGATGAACATCTTCTGGTGCTAAAATGTGCCGGCCCTGATGAGTTACTGCTCCCCAGACCTAGTATATCTTACAGTATCTGCCATGCCCACTACCTGTCCTGCAAGTTCACCTCCGCTATCCTGACAGCAGTCTATATGCCACCCCATGCAAAAGTGAAGAGTGCATTTGTTGAAGGATACAACTCTACAGTCTTGATATGGAATACCCCAAAGCCTTGTTCATCATAGCCAGTGACTTCAACCAGGCTAACCTCAAGAATGTGCTATCAAAACATCATTAATATGTCTCCTGCCCCACCAGAGGTTAGAACATCTTTGACCATTGCTGTACAACCATCGAAGGTGCATGCTGCTCCATTCCCCTGTCTGCATTTTGGAAAATCATATCAAAACACTATGCTCCTCATCCTGGCTTATGAGCAGGAATTGAAGAATGAGACCCAGAAAAGATAGTTATGCAGTATTGGTTTGAAGCAATAGAAGGGATTCTGTGGGACTGCTCAGAGATGGTGGACTGGTCCATATCCAAGAGGACATTAAGAAAAAGGGGCTGAATAGCTATATAAACTTCAGAAAGTAACAAATCTGTTCATGTTGCCACTTGTAAATAATCAGTTTTGCAGTTCTGGGCTCAACTGAGAGCTACAACCAACATTAATTCTTCCAAATCTTTGGGATATTTGCTTCTCTGTAAAGCAACATTGCACGAATTTGGGACCAAGCCAACAAAACCTTAATCACACCACATTGTGGCAAAATAAAGAATAAACAAGTCATGAGTCAATGACATTCCTGTACTTCTGTTTAGCTCCTAAGAGTGGTATTTTGAACAATGTGTATTATGATAGATAATAGTGCAATTGTGTTGATCTCTTACCTGTACATAAATCATCTCTCAGCCAGTCCAGTTCTCTTACTTTAATTTCACTTCCTGTTGATTCATGCAGAAGATAAAATATTTCATTATAGTTTAGGAAGAATTGAATGAAGAAAAACAACACAAATCAACAAATTGTGAAATTATCCAACAGTAAACCATGCCTTCTTAAATATCCTTACAGGTTCATTAAATCGCTTCAGGATACTTTCCTCTATCACAAGAAAGCTGCACTTTGGGGCTTTAAATGTTGTTCCTTTCAAGGATGGAATTGGAGAATTTATCCTCTAACTTCGTTGCCAAAAATCAAATTTTGCAATTGTTTTCAGTTGTTTATTTGAATAAGGGAAGGCTCTTTGTTTTATATCAAGACATCCTGGAGATCACAGAACTTGTGACAGTTTCTATTTTTGTATTTTGGCAAAGAACTTACTTACAAACTTGCCTATTTATATTTTTTAAATGTCACTTTACAATATTCTACAAAATGTTTGAACATTTTAAATCACACTTAAATATTTATAATAGTGCACAAAATCTGAAATGCAAATGCTGCAAATTTTAAACTCGAGAAACTCATCATAGATACATCCTCATAGGACTACTCCTATGGCATGGTTCTGTTATACCCCAGTCCCAGCTTATAATTGTTACGTCTTCTTGTTCCCAAATGTTATACATAACCACACCTTATAAAATTCTTGCAACTCTGCAACTTTGCTGGTCTCATCTCTAGTCAGAAATCAGTTTTGGTGCTGTTACATTCACTAGGTGATAGATCCTTATACACAAATTTTTTATCTCACGTTTCCCCTGTGGTTATAATTGATGTACAGTCATACAGCACAATCCCACCAGTTCATGCTGACCATAATGCTAAACTAAACTAGTCCCACCTGCCTGCGCACTCGTCCTTATTCCTCCAAACATTTCTTGTTCATGAATTTATCTAAATATCTTTTAAACATTGTAACTGTACCTGCATCCATATGTGAATCACTCATGTCTTTCTTAAATCTTCTTCCTCTCTATCTGCTAGCACTATTTCTCTTCCTGACTCATAGTTCAATTGTAACCTTGAAGCCTCAAGGGTAATTTCCATGAATCTGCTAATGCTTTACAGATTTTTCTTGGAAATCTCCTTCAGTGGACGCTGTTCATTCTCCACTTTGAACTTTTCCCCAGAGACAAATTTATGGAACTTTTCACTGACAAAAGCTCTCTTTCTATATGGTCATACCTGGTCTCAGCTTATGGATGTGAAAGCTATTGTTTTTCTTCTTGTAGCAGGGCTACTTCCAATTCTTTTGTAGAAGCTTCTTCATGCAGAGTGGTCTTTGTGCATATTAATTATTTGTGTTTGTTAAAATTTCTCTCATGTGACTCTGGACTTCAACACTCTTGTTAGCTCTCATATGTTTGTTGTGTGTTCCGATTGGTGATGCACTAATCCCAGTCCATGCAGCGGAGTCTGGACTTTAATCACCTTGCCACTCAACAAAAAGACCTTCTTTCATCAGGACTGTATGGTAGTCTGAGTGCATTAGCCATCCTACATTAATAGAATCCACAGATGGGCATCTTCCACCCTCTCAAAATGAAGTTCTAGATCTGCAACGTTCGGGCTGACATGGACAACTCCAGCAATAACAGATCTGGATGCTGCACTTCTATCATAGGTGCTGTGGCACTGGCATTGCTGTCCTTACTGAAACACAACAGGCAGAAGGCTCAAAGAATAAGGATGCAGATATACTTTCTTTTGGAAATGTAAACTGGATGAAGAATGCTGGCTCTAAATGGTTGGCTTTGCCATAATAAAAAGTTTTCAGTCTAAATGAATGAATGCCTCATGGTTCATTGGCTCATCGTACCCAGAAGCAATATACCACAACCAACAGTGCAATAGCCCTAATCCTTGCAGTAAAGGATGAGTCCAAAGAAAAATTCTACTACAGCCTCGATGAGTCATTGAATGGGTTCCAAATGAATCTATTCTGTCAGAAAAAAAAATACAGGACCTCATCTCAATTCCCTCGGTCCAGACATTGACCACTTGTTTGATTACATCTTCATGCAAGCAATGGACTGCAAGGATGTCTACATCACTCATGTCACGACAGGAGATGAACGCTGCTCGATTGACCGTCACCATCCAGTCGGTTGTCTCCTTCAGCCTGGCCCAAAATGGAAGATGCTGCAGGAAACCCAGCTACAAAGTCAGTACCTCACAGTCTGACATATTCAACGAACAAGAACCACAGAATGTGCACAATGCCTTAAATCCACCATAGGCAGCACTTACAAGGAGACACTGGGCTTCTTTACCAGGAAAAATACAGGTGGATTTGACAAGAAGGTTCAGATGATCTGTGAGCTACTAAATTGCCAGCATACAGCGTTCCGTATGTGAGGATACTAGTCATGTCTTTTTATGGCTACTTACGGATGAGGAAGGACACCACTTCCTCTGGGACAACACATCCATCCTAGGACAAGCCAAACAAAGACATGCACGAGAATTCCTAGAAGCATGGCATTCCAACCGGAACTCTATCAACAAACACATTGAGTTAGACGCCTTCTACTAACCCCTGAGAAAAGGAACAGGAAGTGACTTCATCATAGGAAATGACATCACCAACCCAAACCAAACATATAAATAGAAAACAAGAATTTTCAGCAGTGCTTCGCCTGAGGCCCACTGAAGATGTTACCTAGTAGGGTGACGAAACATCTGGAAATGAACCTTCAGTGAGCAAACCTACATCCAAAACCTCAACCTGAGCAACAAATCTTCTCAAAACTCGCTAGGACCATCTATGGTCCAACCATCAAAAGACCTGCTCTACTGAGAGATAGGAATGAAATGGCATTCATCAAGAATAGAGCAGCAGTAAATGCACATTGGAAGTAGCACTTTAAAAATCAACAAAATTGCCCTTGACCTCATCCACAGCATGCTACTGTCACCATAATGGTGAAAAGCCTTCCAACAAGTGAGAACCAAGAGATGGAATCCCCGGTGAAATACTAAAAACATAGTTGACGATCACTCTTGGCACAAATGCATGATCTCATCTCCCTCATTTGGAAGGAGAGGAACATGCCAAGTGATCGCTGAGATACCGTAAGAAAACAGTTTCTGTGCTGCCCAACACAGTGAAGGCCATTGTAAGAATCGTCTTCAACTACCTCCTTCCAGTGGCTGAATCACAAAGCAGATTTTGTCTATCAAGTGGCATGGTGAAAATGATCTTCAAAGCAAGCCAAGCATAAGATAAATACAAAGAAGAGTAGCAACTTCTAAACATGGTCTTCTTTGATGACTAAAAGGCCTTCAACTCTCAGCTGGTGGGATCATGCTACAACCTCCTCAAATTTAGCTGCCTGCAGAAATTCGTCACTATTGTCTATAATCAACAGCATTTAAGCTATGATACAAGCAAATGGATCCGCCATTGACCTGTGCAAAAAATATTCATGCAAACTGGGATCAAGTAAGGCTGTGAGTTCACTCAAACACTCCACATCCAGGAAATTCCTCACTCGACATCCAGAAGACAAAGGTCCTTTACTAGACTGCTCCTGCTGTGCAACACTGTCCAACTATCAAGATTCATTGGATGCTGCAGTTCAATTTTCATACTTTGGGAGCCTCATGTCAGTGAAGGCAGATATTGTCAACGAAATTCAACATCGCCTCTAGTGTATCACACAGCCCTTGGACATCTGAGGAACAGAGCGTTTAATGACAAAGGCCCCAAAGCCAGAACCAAATTGATGGTCTAAAGGGCAGCTGTATGTATACATACAGCCCTTCTGTACACACTGGAAACAAGACAATACACAGCAAACATCTCAAATTTTGGTTGTGTGTTGTGTTGGGATGGCCTGATACAAGACTTCCAAAGCAAACTCTCTACTTTGAGCTTCATCTTGGCAAGTGGTACAAAGAAAGCAGAGTAGTACTTCAAGGACATCATCAAAGCTTTCCCAAGAAACTGCAACGTCCCGCCAACTCATGGGAATACCTTGTCATAGTTTGCCCAAACTGGAGAAGCAGGATCTGTGAAGGCGCCAACATTTTCACATTGCCAACAGACCTAAGTGGCGACTAAGTGCAAATAGTAGAAGAAACATGTGAAAATCTGAGCATCTTACGTACACGCATCTTCAAACATGACCTGTCAAACCTGTGGCAGGAGGTGGGGATCCAGAATTAGACTGTTTAGTATGGGTCTCTGGAGACTCACAACTCTGGAGTAGAAGAAAGTCATCCCTAGTTCCAAGGGACTGCCTAAGAAGAAGGTTAAGAACTCAAACATTGGATCAAACCAAGGACAGCACTTGCCTGTCTCCCGAAGCTTCCACCTCTGAGATAGCTGTGGATTTTTCAGGACTTGACTTGATTCCATCAGGCACGTACATCATTCTGAAGAACTGGTATTCTGTGACCTTCACAATGTATTTGCCTACATTTAGTTTGCTTCTAGGTATCCGGATTCTGTCCATGGTTTTCTACTAGACATTAACTTTTCCATTTACAACTAGATCTGGGTATCACTAGCTATGCTTGCTGCTCCTTTACATTGCTGTTTAATGCAGGGGAAATTGAATATATAAGTAGGGCTATTTCACTGCAGAAAGTTGGTGAGACCATATCTAGAGTTATGCGTAGAAATTTGGTCTTCTTATTTATGAAACGACAGTACTGGTACTTCAAAATAGATTCACATGATTGATTCCTGGGCTGAAGAGGTTATCTTTATGAGAGGCTGGCAGATGGGATGTGCACTCTTTTGAATTTAGGAAAATGACAGTTGATCTTTTCGGGACATTTAAAATTCTGTGAGACTTGACACTTCTTGTGGGTGAGACTAGAAGCAAGAGACAGAGATTAAATATCTGGCTCTCCCATTTACAATAGGGATAAGGAAAAATATTTCATATTAGAGAGTTGTGAGTCTGTGGTACTTACTTCTTTGGAGAGCAGTGGAGACAGTGACTGAATATTTTTAAGGCAGAAGTAGACTAACAAAGAGAATCCTGACTAACAAAGAGAATCAAAATACAGGCTAGGCAGGAAAAGTGAAGTTGAGGCCACAATCAGGTCAGTCAGTATCTTATCAAATTGTGGAGCAAGTTCAAGAGATTGTATGGATTACTGCTGCTCCTAATTTGTATGTTTGTAATCTCTGTGCTCCTCATCCACTTTCTGCTGAAATATATTCTGGCTCACTTTAAACTGACAGAGGAATAGCTACTGATCGAATGGTGTTTCGAATGTTGTCAACAATTAAGCTCCTTGAGCCATTTTTAATATCAATCTTTCTGAAAATGTTTACATTTTCAAATGCTGACATAATCTCTTCCAGTCTTGGAACAGGTTAGGATTTCTCTTTATAGCTTGTTTAAGATCTTTGAGATCCAAATAAATTGTTTGCGGTACATTTGGCTTCTCTCAACATGTTGGAATTTATTTAATTTCAAGGTTCTGGCGATTACCCTTTTTTCTAGCATCCTGTGGAGCTCCTTCAAGCTTTTCTGTTTGTTTTATGGTACTTTACATTTATTTTATTCATTCACAGGATAAGTGTGTCACTGGTTAGGCCAGCATATATTGCGCATTCTTAATTGCCCAGAAGGTAGTTAAGAGTTAACCACATTGCTGTGGGTCTGGAGCTACATCTAAGTCAGGTCAGGTAAGGATGACAGTTTTTGAAAATATCCAGGCTACTAAGTTTAATTTTTACAGAAAAAATGACATTTGCTAAATCAATACAGATCGCACTTTAAGGAATTCTGCCACGCTTTCAAAAAGATTGAGAAAACATTAACGTGCATGTTTGTCCGGGACACAAAAATCCATTCTGACACAAATAATATACTACTATACGTCTGACAATGGAGTTCCTTCTCACGAGTGCATAATAAAGCACGATCACTTCATCACATGGCAAGGAAAGTCAGCCTATTCAGTTTATATCAATTTATAAGATTTCAGCAAGATCTCATAACTCAAAAAAAAGAAAAACAAACCTTGGTGAATCAGTGAGCTAGGGTTTTCTAGAGTGCAGTGGTGGTCTCATAGAACATAGGACATAGAACATAGAACATAGAACAATACAGTACAGAACAGGCCCTTCGGCCCACGATGTTGTGCCGAACATTTGTCCTAGCTTAAGCACCTATCCATGTACCTATCCAATTACCGCTTAAAGGTCACCAATGATTCTGACTCTGCCACTCCCACAGGCAGCACATTCCATGCCCCCACCACTCTCTGGGTAAAGAACCTACCCCTGACATTCCCCCTATACCTTCCACCCTTCACCTTAAATTTATGTCCGCTTGTAACACTCTGTTGTACCCAGGGAAAAAATCTCTGACTGTCTACTCTATCTATTCCCCTGATCATCTTATAAACCTCTATCAAGTCACCCCTCATCCTTCGCCGTTCCAATGAGAAAAGGCCTAGCACTCTCAACCTATCCTCATACGACTTATTCTCCATTCCAGGCAACATTTGTGGGCGGCACGGTGGCACAGTGGTTAGCACTGCTGCCTCACAGCGCCAGAGACCCGGGTTCAATTCCCGCCTCAGGCGACTGACTGTGTGGAGTTTGCACGTTCTCCCCGTGTCTGCGTGGGTTTCCTCCGGGTGCTCCGGTTTCCTCCCACATCACAAAGATGTGCAGGGTCAGGTGAATTGGCCACACTAAATTGCCCGTAGTGCTAGGTAAGGGGTAAATGTAGGGGTATGGGTGGGTTTCGCTTCGGCGGGTTGGTGTGGACTTGTTGGGCCGAAGGGCCTGTTTCCACACTGTAATCTAATCTAATCTAATCTAATAATCCTGGTAAATCTCCTCTGCACCCTCTCCAAAGCTTCCACATCTTTCCTAAAATGAGGCGACCAGAACTGCACACAGTACTCCAAATGTGGCCTTACCAAGGTCCTATACGGCTGCAACATCACCTCACGACTCTTGAATTCAATCCCTCTGCTAATGAACGCTAATACACCATAAGCCTTCTTACAAGTTCTATCCACCTGAGTGGCAACTTTCAAAAATCTATGAACATAGACCCCAAGATCCCTCTGCTAGTCCACCTTACTAAGAACCCTACCGTTAACCCTGTATTCCGCATTCTTATTTGTCCTTCCAAAATGGACAACCTCACACTTGACAGGGTTGAACTCCATCTGCCACTCCTCAGCCCAGCTCTGCCTCATATCTAAGTCCCTTTGCAGCCGACAACAGCCCTCCTCACTATCCACAACTCCACCAATCTTTGTATCCTCTGCAAATTTACTGACCCACCCTTTGACTCCCTCTTCCAAGTCATTAATAAAAATTACAAACAGCAGAGGACCCAGAACTGATCCCTGCGGAACTCCACTTGTAACTGGGCTCCAGGCTGAATATTTACCATCTACCATCACTTTCTGACTTCGACCGGTTAGCCAGTTCTTTATCCAACTGGCCAAACTTCCCACTATTCCATGCCTCCTGACTTTCTGCATAAGCCTACCATGGGGAACCTTATCAAATGCCTTACTAAAATCCATGTACACTACATCCACTGCTCTACCCTCATCCACATGCTTGGTCACCTCCTCAAAGAATTCAATAAGACTTGTATGCAAGACCTACCCCTCACAAATCTGTGCTGGCTGTCCCTAATCAAGCAGTGTCTTTCCAGATACTCATAAATCCTATCCCTCAGTACCCTTTCCATTACTTTAACTACCACCGAAGTAAGACTAACTGGCCTGTAATTCCCAGGGTTATCCCTATTCCCTTTTTTGAACAGGGGCACAACATTCACCACTCTCCAGTCCCCTGGCACCACCCCCATTGACAGTGAAGACGAAAAGATTATTGCCAACGGTTCTGCAATTTCCTTTCTTTCTTCCCACATAATCCTAGGATATATCCCGTCAGGCCCGGGGGACTTGTCTATCCTCAAGTTTTTCAAAATGCCCAACACATCTTCCTTCCTAACAAGTATCTCCTCGAGCTTACCAGTCCGTTTCATACTCTCCTCTTCAACAATACGGTCCCTCTCATTTGTAAATACTGAAGAAAAGTACTCATTCAAGACCTCTCCTATCTCTTCCGACTCAATACACAGTCTCCCACTACTGTCCTTGATCGGACCTACCCTCGTTCTCGTCATTTTCATGTTTCTCACATACGCATAAAAGGCCTTGGGGTTATCCTTGATCCTACCCGCCAGAGATTTTTCATGCCCTCTCTTAGCTCTCTTCAGCTCCCTTTCTAATCCCTTTCTTCAGCTCCCTCCTGGCTATCCTGTATCCCTCCAACGCTCTGTCTGAACCTTGTTTCCTCAACCTTATGTAAGCCTCCTTCTTCCTCCTTACAAGACATTCAACCTCCCTCGTCAACCAAGGTTCCCTCACACGACCATCTCTTTCCTGCTTGACAGGTACATACATATCAAGGACATATCAAGGACACGTCGGATCTGTTCCTTGAAAACGTTCCACATTTCAACGACATCCTTCCCTGACAGCCTATGCTCCCAATTTATGCTCCTCAGATCCTGTCTTGCAGCATCGTATTTAACCTTCCCCCAATTGTAAAACCTGCCCTGTTGCATGCACCTATCTCTCTCCATAACCAAGGTGAAAGTCACAGAATTGTGGTCACCATCACCAAAATGCTCACCCACTAACAAGCCCATCACTTGTCCCGGTTCGTTACCAAGTACCAAATCCAATATGGCCTCCCCTCTGGTTGGACAATCTACATACTGAGTAAGAAAAGCTTCCTGGACACACTGCACAAACACTGCCCCGTCCAATCTACTTGATCTAAAGAGCTTCCAATCAATATTTGGGAAGTTGAAATCGCCTATGACTACTATCCTGTGGCTTCTGCACCTTTCTAAAATCTGTTTCCCAATCTGTTTCTCCACATCTCTGCTGCTATTGGGGGGCCTATAGTAAACACTCAACAAGATGACTGCTCCTTTCCTATTTCTGACTTCAGCCCATACTACCTCCAAAGGCAGATCTCCCTCGAACTGCCTTTCTGCAGCCATTATACCATTTCTAATTAGCAACGCCACCCCCCCTCCTTTTTTACCACCCCCCCAATCTTACTGAAACATCTGTAACCAGGAACCTCCAACAATCATTCCTGTCCCTCTTCTATCCACATTTCCGTGATAGCCACAACATCGTAGTCCCAAGTACCGATTCACGCCTTAAGTTCACCCACCTTATTTCTGATACTCCTTGCGTTGAAGTGTACACACTTGAGCCCATCTCTGTGTCCGCAAGTATTCCCTGTCAGTGCTACCTTCTCCACAGCCTCCCTACATTCTTGGACATCCTGAAAAACAGCTAACCTACTTGCTGGACTACAAGTCCGGATCCCATCCCCCTGCCAAATTAGTTTAAACCCCCCCGAAGAGTGCTAGCAAACCTACCTCCCAGGATATTGGTGCCCTTCTGGTTCAGGTGCAACCCGTCCTGTTTGTACAGGTCCCACCTTCCCCAGAATGCAGTCCAATTGTCCAAATACCTGAAGCCCTCCCTCCTACACCATCCTTGCAGCCACGTGTTCAGCTGCACTCTCTCCCTATTCCTTGCCTCACTGTCACGTGGCACCGGCAACAACCCAGAGATGACGACTCTGTCTGTCCTAGCTTTTAGCTTCCAGCCTAACTCCCTGAGCTCCTGAATGGCCTCCCCACCCCTCTTCCTACCTATGTTGTTGATGCCAATGTGCACCACAACTTCTGGCTGCACACCCTCCCCCTTAAGGATTCTGAAGACATGGTCCGAGGCGTCTCAGATCCTGGCATCTGGGAGGCAACAAACCATCTGAGAGTCTCGCCCATGTCCACAGAACCGCCTGTCTGTCCCTCTAACTATACAGTCTCCTATAACTAGTGCTCTCCTCCTCTCCCCCTTTCCCTTCTGGGCCTCTGAGCCGGACCTCGTGCCAGAGACCCGGTCACTGCAGCTTACCCCTGCTAGGCCGTCCCCCCCAAAAGTATCCAAAGCGATATACTTATTGTTGAGGGGAACAACCACAGGGGATCCCTGCACTGCCTGCTTCCTCCCCTTCCCATCTCTAACTGTTACCCAGCTACCTCTGTTCTCTGGCGTAACTACGTCCCTGTAGCTTCTATCTATCACCCTCTCAGCCACTCGAATAATCCTCAGTTCATCCAACTCCAGCTCCAGTTCCCTAACGCGGTCTGTGAGGAGCTGGAGCTGGCTGCACTTCCTGCAGGTGAAGTCGGCAGGAGCATCGGTGGTCACCCCTACCTCAAACATCCTGCAGGAGGAACATTCCACTGCCGGCGCTGCCATAACTCTACACTTAGTCTCCAAAACAAGAACACTAAGTAGCTTACCTGTTCAGCCGACTGAGTCCTTTTTTTTAGGTTAGAGGAGGAGGGAAGGTGGGAGACACTACACGTGTAGTGTCTCGGGTTCCTTCTCCACTTAAACCTCTTACCTTCCCAGAAGCCTCTGTTGACGACTTCCGGGTTCCCGCTTCTAGTTGAAAAAAGAACACAGACTGCGAAAAGAAAAACGTTAATTTAAACTGGCCTCGGCTTACCTTCCGGCTCCCCTCTCTGTCCGCCCGCTGTAGCACTGTCTCCTTTCCCATTTCCCTTCTTTTTAAATGATGTTCATCATAATATCTTCTAATTCTCAGGATACGTCTAAGCCTGAATCATCAGTTTTTGATGTATTCATAGCTATTACCAATATCTCATTATGAGTTATAAGATCCTGTTTGCTTGTTTTCAAACTATTTCAGATCATACTAAACATTCAGGATCAGTTTCTAATTAAATGTCTGTACCTTTCAGATATCTTTTTCTGTGGACTGTTCCTGTTTTTATAGTTTCTGGTGTGTCACATTTGTAGGATTATAATATCTGATTTACAGAGAGACTATAACCTAGTGGTACTATTGCTATATTATTAACCCAGAGAGCCAGTTTATGGCCTGGGCATCCAAGTTCAAATACCTCCATGGCAGGTGGCAGAATTTGAACAAAATAAAAATCTGGAATTAAGAGTCTAATGATGATTTGGAGACTAATGATGACCATGAAACTATTGTTAATTGTGTTTTATCTTGACAATGTGGTTTACTAATGTCCTTTTGGGAACAAAACTGTCACCTTCACCTGGTCTGGCCTACATGACTCAACAGCACTGTGGTCGACTCTAAACTATTATCGGGGCAATTAGAGATCGACAATAAATGCTGGTCTAGCCAGTGACATCAAGATGCTGTGAATGAATGAATAAAAAAACTGTCACCCCGGAAATTACTGTTTTATTGTTATTCTGTTTTATGTCTGTTTACCAATCCTCAATCCAAGCCGATCTTCCTCCCAATACTATCAACTATGTGAAATAACTTTTTGCATGGCATCTTACTAAATACCTCATGAAAATCATCCTAATACTATACATCCATGGTTTCTCTTTTATCAATTCTGGTAGTTTGCCATAAATATCTCAAACAAAAACAATCTTGTCAATGCTTGGAATCGAGAGCCTGATGAAGGGCTTATGCCCAAAACGTCGATTCTCCTGCACCTCAGATGCTACCTGATGTACTGTGCTTTTTCAGCACCACATTCTTGACTCTGACCTCCAGCATCTGCAGTCCTCACTTTCTACTTGTCACTGCTTAGTTCCCTCTGTGACTACCTGATAAGGTCCACGTTCCCCTACAACCCACCCTCCCATCCTGGCACCTTCCCCTGCCACCGCAGGAACTGCAAAACCTGCGCCCACACCTCCTCTCTCACCTCCATCCAAGGCCCTAAAGGAGCCTTCCACATCCATCAAAGTTTTACTTGCACATCCATTAATATCATTTATTGTATCTGTTGCTCCCGATGTGGTCTCCTCTACACTGGGGAGACTGGACGCCTCCTAGCAGAGCGCTTTAGGGAACATCTCTGGGACACCCGCACCAATCAACTACACCACCCTGTGGCCTAACATTTCAACTCCCCCTCCCACTCTGCCGAGGACATGGAGTTCCTGGGCCTCCTTCACCACCGCTCCCTCACCACCAGACGCCTGGAGGAAAAATGCCTCATCTTCCGCCTCGGAACATTTCTTTCAACAGTTTCCTCATTTCCCCTTCCCCCACCTCACCCTAGTTCCAAACTTCCAGCTCAGCACTGTCCCCATGACTTGTCCTATCTGCCTATCTTCTTTTCCACCTATGCACTCCACCCTCCCCCGCCCCTGACCTATCACCTTCATCCCCTCCCCCACTCACCTATTGTACTCTATGCTACTTTCTCCCCACCCCCACCCTCCTCTAGCTTATCTCTCCACGCTTCACGCTCTCTGCCTTTATTCCTGATGAAGGGCTTTTGCCCGAAACATCGATTTTACTGCTCCTCGGATGCTGCCTGAACTGCTGTGCTCTTCCAGCACCACTAATCCAGTAACTGTTAAGTCAGACTACTCTATATTGTCAGCATTGTTCCTTCTTCTCTAGATTCAGGTTGGGGTCTGACTCTCAATTTATAATCGAGCCTTACAGTTGATGCAACACACCTCACACTGATTGTACAGATATACTGCAAGTAAGTGAAGTCTTACATATGAGACTGGTATTTTAGCAATATTGTGTGTGAATGCAATTGCTTTGGAAATAATTCAATTTTACTAGTCACTAATTGATTGGAATTACAACATATAAATTACAGTCACTTTACTGCAATTCTTTCAAAGCACCGCAACTTACCTGCTGCCTCATAAATATGCTTGTTTACAATGATATTTCTTTCACACATATTTAGTAAGTCTTCACCAACATCTAGAAATACAAAAAGCAAATACTCAGCACTTAAAAAACAGCTTTTTATAATTATTGTACAGCACTTTAAATGAGAATTGAAGAATGATACTGCATGTAATAGAAGCCTGACACACATGGAAATTCATTACTGTGCTTAGATCCAAACTTATACGAGTAAACTTTCCATTTTCCTCATGTAGAATCATAGAATCCCTACAGTGTGGAAACAGGCCATTAGACCTAACAAGTCTACACCAACCCTCTGAAAGGTATCCCACCCAGACCCATTCTCCTACCTCATTATTCTACATTTGCCCTGATTAATGCAACTAACCTACACATCCCTCATGTAGACAGCGCATTTGCATACCCCACTTCTTCAAGTTCATAAAACTTGGTCACAAGTTAGGAAGCCTAAGAGAAGCCTAGAGACTCTCCAGTGTGTTTGGACATGCTGCAAGAATTTAGTGGGCTACAATAATTCACAGTATAAATACTGAATAGTGATTGGCTTAAGACAATACCTACTCAGGAATACATGGGGTAAGTAGGAAGAATCCCAGTTCCTTTTCGTGTTTTTACCCTCTCAGGTTTAATTATGAAACCAGACTGGATTAAATTTATTAACTGTGCCCTTAGAACCATAAATCTACTTGGATTAGGCTTCAGATCAACAAACCGATACTGATTTGGTTTCTGAACTCTCACCACCAGACATGTTAGTTCACAGCTAAGCTCAAATACAAGAACAGCTGGTTACTACCCTTCATAAGCAGAGTAGAAACAGAAGCGGTTTAATCAGACATTTGAACATTTCCCACACTCAATTTGGCAGTGATTTATATCCAATTCAATTCTATTTACCCGTTTTCATTTCATGTTTTCTGGTAAATCATGCTGAGGAAAAATCTATTTACATTCTGTAACTTCTTAATTCATTTGTAATCTTTTGGGAGAGTTCAGGATTTTCAAAGTTTGTGAGAAGATTTGTAGCTCGGTGTGCTCGTTGCTGTGGTTCTGTTCACCGAGTTGGAAGTTTTTGTTGCAAACGTTTCGTCCCCTGTCTAGGTGACATCCTCAGTGCTTGGGAGCCTCCTGTGAAGCGCTTCTGTGGTATTTCCTCCGGCATTTATAGTGGCCTGCCCCTGCCGCTTCCGGTTGTCAGTTTCAGCTGTCCGCTGTAGTGGCCGGTATATTGGGTCCAGGTCTATGCGTTTGTTGATGGAGTCAACAACATAGACCTGGACCCAATATACCGGCCACTACAGCGGACAACTGAAACTGACAACCGGAAGCGGCAGGGACAGGCCACTATAAATGCCGGAGGAAACACCACAGAAGCGCTTCACAGGAGGCTCCCAAGCACTGAGGATATCACCTAGACAGGGGACGAAACGTTTGCAACAAAAACTTCCAGCTCGGCGAACAGAACCACAACAGCAGAGTTCAGGATTTCAATTAACCTTTATAAGAAAAAGTGGTTCCTAAATTTGCTCGTGAATAGCCAAATTCTAATATTATGGCACCTTGATTTTGATTTTACTGCTACAGGAGATGGTCTAACTGTACCCACACTATCAAATTCTCTTAAAATCTTTAACACTTCAATTCAATCACCTTCAAAACACAAGGTAATAAAGGACAACTTTACGCAACCTATCCTCATGATTTAACCCACAAAGCACCATTATCATTGATACATCTGCAAGGCTAAGGTATCCATCCTGGAATGCAGTACCAAAGTGCAATGCAGTATTTCAAATCATCTGACCATGGCTCTATAACAGCTGAAGCATCACTTTTCTCGTTATTGTATTTTCACACCACTAAAGTAAAGATAACAATCTCATGTGGATTTATTGTTGTTTTGCAAAAACTCTCCAGTTTTGTTCTTCAAAATCTTGACTTTGGTTTACAGAATTTTGACGTACCCATGTATGTATTCTGCTACTTCACTGTTGCATCTGTGTCTTATTATCACTTACTATCCACCAGCCTTTTGGCTTTTCTGTAAACTATGGGTTATGTATTGTTTCTAGCTCGGTCATGCTTTATATTTTTCATCATTTTCCATCTGTTCGATTTGCCTTGCTGCTACACCTTAATAGAATTAGTCTCCTCACCTATTCTACTTAATCCCATTAATTCTCTTGGAACACATGTTCACTGTCAGTGTGTCTTGTTATGGTTTAAATGTATCTTTATTTAAATAGAAAAATCATAGCAAAATTAATTTAAAATTATACTACTGCGCAAAACAATATTAGAAAACGTCTTGATCTAACATGAGTTACTATCCAGAATACAGACCGATTTGATAGCAACTACTCACTACATGTGCACACGTTAATGGTACAATTTCAAAAGGTATTCAATCACTGATTGTCTATACCAGTATATCTATTACCCAACCAGGTTTCTATCCTACCTGTGCAATAAATAGTCTTAGCAACAGTTGCCATGACAATGCTGGTCATTCCCGTGCCTGCTCCCAACTCCAACACTGTGCAGTCTCTGAACAGGTAACTATTATTCCAAATGTAATCAGCAAGAAGAAAGGCACCACGCCATACCTACTGATGAGAAGATTGCAATGAGAAAGGATTGTTAAAATATACATATATGTATATATGTAAAACTACAAGATGCTTGTACCTGTTTTCCAACATCCTCCAAAGTAGTATCCATAGTGTGTTCTGTAAAAAGAAAACAATACAACACCTTGTATTCAATGAGAAAAATCTCACACAACATTCATAATATGAAATTAACCATTCACATCTTCTGAACATTTAGTAAAGTTGCCAATAATTCCAATCATACTTTATGTTTTAATATGACAGCTATCATGTTCATGGAGCTCATAATGCCTTTTCCAGTGTTTATCTATTATATATTAAAAACAGAGTCCATCTTTCCATTTCAAATTGTAAATAAATGTTATACTACATATTTCCAATCTGCGTGCATATATGTATACATGTGAAGGAAATAAAGTTACCATAGTTCCAGAGGACTGTGCTCACATTAGAGAGAATGCCTGGTGGTGGTTTAATCGGAGGGTTGCCACACCTCAGGTGAGGAGAGAGGCTGAGAAGGTGGAACCTGCATGGTAACCCCAGCCTGTACAGGAATTGAACCTATGCTATTGGTATCACTGCATCGAAGAGTGTGGTGTGGGAACAGCACAGCCAGCCAGGCAGTATCCAAGGAGCAGGACAGTCTAGGTTTTGGGCATAAACCCTTCATCAAGAATCTGCTCTGCATCACAAGCCAACCGGCCAGCCAGTTGAGCAGGTGAGGATCTCGGCACCCTCCCAAATATGCCCTGATTACATTGGGGTGTAAATGTTCCTAGATGATAGATGAGAATAATCAGAAATGAGCAGGAAGCTAGAAATGGAGGAGTGCACAGATCTTGAAGATTTGTAAGGTTGGACAAAGATGCCTAGCTGGGAAGGGTGAGGTCATGAGATTGGTAAAGACGTACATAAAAGATTGTTAAAATTGAGACATTAGTAAACAGGAAGCCAATTTTGGTCAGCAAGCATAGGGTGGATAGGTGACTGAAATTTGAAGAGTTAAGATATAGGCAGCAAAATTTTAGATAAATACTCGTTTATGTTGGGTAGAAAATGAGAAACTAAGGTGCGTATCCACAAGTTAGATAACGATAATTATACTTTGAAATGTAGTGGGAGCATAAACAACATTTGGGTAAACTTAAAATTTCAGTTGGAGGTTAATAATATTGACATAGTAAAACTAGAAACGAATTCATGACCTGATGCCAAGACAGGCGAATTATACCTAAGGTTATTCAACCTGGAGAACACTGAAGTGTGTGGTTCCAAAAAAATTATTTTTTTTCTGTGGTTGTGTTGAATCAATTGTACTGAGTCAGGAGATCCACATGAAGAGGTCACAACTATCACATGCCCCAAAGAATCATTACTGGAAAGTCTGTTAGAAAATCTAATAAAATTTATAAGGTATCATTTCTCTCACAGTCAGAACAGTTGATCAAAAATTGTTTTAATCACCAGCTGTGTTTCATTGGAGATAACAGGCTGAGACTATGAAGCATTTCGTTTGGGTATTTCCACAGCCTATTCTACACATAGATATTTAACAGGGAGTTTCCACAGCTTCAACAACACATTGCTAACTTACTGAAGTTGACTGAGTGACATCATCATTGGTGTCAATATCATTTAAATACAGTGTCTGTAACAGACAGTAATTATCAAGCCAAATATAATCTCAAGTTCTCATTAGCATTGATTATCTTTCTTAACATCTCTCTTCCCAGTGATATCAAGTCCCAGAGCCCACTCGCCCTTTAAATGAACTCTACTTCAGTCAAATTGGCCCGGGATATTTGTCTTTGTGTGACAATAGCTGAGAAGCACCACTGCAGATTAGTTACAGCTGCCAAATTTGGAACAAAAAATATTTTTATGGTTAATAATGAAATCATGTCCCAAGACTGCCTCCAATTACACATCCTCTTATTTCTAATGAACTTTTGTGAAAAATCATATCAAAGTTCTTCTCTAAGTCATGGAAACCACTTCCATAGATAGACAACTTCCATATACACGCCTCGATCCAAACTATTAGCGACCTCCACTAAAAATAAATTTTTCTGGATAAGTCAGATGTGCCTTGCACATTACTCTCCATGTTGACTACTGAACAGCTCAGATGTGTCCAAATGCTGAAGCTCTATTCCTGATCACAGACTCCAGTAACTTTGCCATAATTGACTTAATATTGACAGGGCAGTAATTTCCTGCTTCTTCCCTCATGTCTTTATGATGGTGTAACATTTGTAATTTTTCAATCCAAAGGCAAAAGCTCTGAATCTCACTTATCTGCAATTTTCTCAGCTGTGTCTTTTAATATATCAAAGTAAAGCCTGCTGAGTTGCCAAGCATACGTCTCACCATTTTTCAAATCCTATATTTTTTAAAACATATTGAACCCACTAATTTCTTCCCTTTTACTTGGTTTTAGGTTCCCTTTTGTTACCAACTTTTTATCCTTTTATTTTTCTGTGAAAATGGATGCAAATCACAAATGTAATAAATCTGTCTTTTACTTATTATCGAATAAAGCCTCATCTACATCTGGCATTAAATAAGGCTCACATTTTGATTTTGCTATCCTTTCTTATAATACATTTATCAAGACTTTTAAATTCCCTTTTCCTACTACGGTACCACAACCTAAGTGAACCTCTTGGACTGGATTTTGAGTAGATTAGATTCCCAACAGTATGGAAACAAGCCCTTAGGCCCAATAAGTCCACACTGATCCTCCAAAGAGTAATCCACCCAGACCCATTTCCCTACCCTATATTTACCCCTGACTTGGCAATTTAGTATGGCCAATTCACCTGACCTGCACATCTTTGGATTGTGGGAGGAAACCAGAGCACCCGGAGGAAACCCATGCAGACAAGGGGAGAATGTGCAAACTCCACACAGACAGTTGCCCCTGGTGGGAATCAAACCCAGGTCTCTGGTGCTGTGAGGCAGCAGTGCTAACCACTGAGCCACCATGCCGCCCATCTTGACTTCATGGAGTCAGGAAGATTCACAGACCTTTAAATATGATAGGCAAGATCTGAATAAGGATTTCTCACCCCATTTCCAACAGAAATGAAGGTGAGAAACTTTCAAGTTTTGGGGGAGGGGTGTGAAGCATGAATTACACATCAGCAGGGATGTTTGAACTTAGTAGTGAACTCAAATATATCTTATTTTGTTTCGTCCAAAGGTCTTAACCCACAGTGTGGGATTCACAAAGTCATTAAGAGTGGATAAAGTTTGCGTAAATGTCTTGATCTGAAGATTTTTCATTTCTCTGGTCTGATAGACAAGCCATCTGACATAGATTAGAAAAAGCATTACTAACTGTTTGTGCAATTTCAAGTTGATATTTTCCAACTAATATTACCATGTCGTTATGATGTAATTAATGCTTGAGTCAAGATTAGAGTAGTGCTGGAAAATGCCAGGCAGCATCTGAAAAGCATGAAAATAGACGTTTAGGGCAAATGCCGATTTTCCTGCTTCTCGGATGCTGTCTGACCTGCTGTGCTTTTCCAGCATTACTCTAATCTTGACTCTAATCTCCAGCATCTGCAAGACCTACTTTCACCTCCATAATTAATGCTTGGCTGAGTTTCCATAATCACAATTCTCATTGCAGGGATTTCTGAGTTCACTGTTTGATTGTCAGTTTAAAGAGTATATTAAGGGATATCTGTCTTTTGATGGGAGTCTGAACAGAAATTTACTTTTCAAAGAAACTGAACACTTGAGAAGATTAAAAAGCTTCAAATGAGTTTCATGAGTGGGAGTGTTTTTCATTTTCAAGTGTGTGACTTTTCTTGGGTGCCATTGTTTATGAGTCACTAAAAGCTAGCATACAGGTGCAACAATCATTAAGGTAGACAAATAGTTTGTTATGCTTCATTGCAAGGGATTGGAGTACAAGTAGAGTGTTGGAGAAGCTGCACCTGAAGGTTTCTGTTTGGTGGCCTTTCTTAAGAAAGGATATTCTTGTCACAGAGGGACTGCAGTGGAGATTCATCAGACTAATCCTCGGGGACATCAGGATTTTCTTAAGAAGAGAGTTAGCAGAAATCAAACTTGCATTCTCTGGAGTTTCAAAGAATGAGCAACCTCATTGAAACTTACAAAATTCTTACAAGGCCTGACAAGGTAGATAGATCTTTCTTAGAATCCCTACATGTGGAAACAGACCCTTCAGCCCAACAAGTCCATACAAACCTTCTGAAGAGTAACCCATTCAGACCTATTCCCCAATCCTATTACTCTACATTTTACCTGACTAATGCACCTAAACTACACATCCCTGAACACTATGGGCAAATTAATATGACCAATACACTTAACCTGCACATCTTTGGACTGTGGGAGGAAACCAGAGCACCCAGAGGAAACCCACGCAGACCTGGGGAGAATGTCCAACTCCACGCAGTCGCCTGAGGTTAGAATCGAACCTGGGTCCCTGGTGCTGTGAGGCAGCAGTGCTAACCACTGCACAATCGTGCCTCCCCCTAGACAGATCTACATGGAAGTTTCCTCTGAGTAGTGTGTCCAGAAAGTTTGGAATAAGGAGGCAGATCATTTAAGACTAAGGTGAGAAGGAACTTCCTCACCTCGTGGATAATTCTTTACCCATATGGTTTGTAGAAGCTGAAACATTAAGCACATTCAAGACAGCAATCAGTAGATTTCTAAAGATTAATAGCATCAAGGGATATGACAGTAACCTGGAAAAGTGGCACTGAGGTAGATTATAAGCCATGATCTATTGAATGAAGAGCAGACTCAATGGGCTGAACGGCCTACTCTTGTTCCAGTGTTCCTATCATGTTTAAGTAATTATCACATGATATCTCATGCAAATTGCTGTGTCATACCTCAAATTGCAATCAACAAGAAAACTTTCCAGGAAAATAAAATGTCAGCATGTTCTTAAACGGAGGATTGGGAAGCTTTTAAAGAACAACAGAGGATTACTAAGAAGGAAATATGCAGAGAAAAAATGAGGTACGAAGGTAAACTGGCCAATAATATAAAGGAGGATAGTAAAAGCTTTTTTAGGTGTGTGGAAGGCAAAAATATGGTTAAGACTAAAATTGGGCCCTTGAAGACAGAAACAGGGGAATATATTACAGGGAACAAAGAAATGGCAGAAGAATTGAATTGGTACTTCAGATCTGTGTTCACTGGGGAAGACACAAGCAATCTCCCTGAGGTAACAGTGGCTGAAGGACCTGAACTTCAGGGAATTTATATTTGCTAGGACTTGGTGTTGGAGAGACTGCTAGGTCTGAAGGTTGATAAGTCCCCGGGGTACTGAAGGAGGTGGCTCGAGAAATCGAGGATGCATTGGTGATTATGTTCAGAGTTCGATCGATTCGGGATCAGTTCCTGTGGATTGGAGGGTGGCTAATGTTGTACCACTTTTTAAGAAAGGTGGGAGAGAGAAAGCAGGAAATTATAGACCAGTTAGTCTGACTTCAGTGGTGGGAAAGATGCTGGAGTCTATTATAAAGGATGAAATTACGACACATCTGGATAGTAGTAACAGGTCAGAGTCAGCACGGATTTATGAAGGGAAAATCATGCTTGACTAATCTTCTGGAATTTTTTGAGGATGTAACTCTGAAGATGGACGAAGGAGATTCAGTAGATGTAGTGTACCTGGACTTTCAGAAAGCTTTTGATAAAGTCCCACATAGGAGGTTAGTGAGCAAAATTAGGCGCATGGTACTGGGGGCAAAGTACTAACTTGGATTGAAAGTTGGCTGGCTGACAGGAAACAAAGAGTAGTGATAAATGGCTCCACTTCGGAATGGCAGGCAGTGACCAGTGGGGTACCGCAGGGATCAGCGCTGGGACCGCAGCTTTTTACAATATATATTAATGATATAGAAGATGGTATTAGTAATAATATTAGCAAATTTGCTGATGATACTAAGCTGGGTGGCAGGGTGAAATGTGAGGAGGATGTTAGGAGATTACAGGGTGACCTGGACAGGTTAGGTGAGTGGTCAGATGCATGGCAGATGCAATTTAATGTGGCTAAATGTATGGTTATCCACTTTGGTGGCAAGAACAGGAAGGCAAATTACTACCTAAATGGAATCAATTTAGGTAAAGGGGCAGTACAAAGAGATCTGGGTGTTCTTGTATACCAGTCAATGAAGGTAAGCATGCAGGTACAGCAGGTAGCGAAGAAGGCTAATAGCATGCTGGCCTTCATCACAAGAGGGATAGAGTATAGTAGCCAAGAGGTTCTTCTGCAGTTGTAGAGGACCCTGGTGAGACCACACCTGGAGTATTGTGTGCAGTTCTGGTCTCCAAATTTGAGGAAAGACATTCTGGCTATTGAGGGAGTGCAGCGTAGGTTCATGAGGTCAATTCCTGGAATGGCGGGACTACCTTATGCCGAAAGACTGGAGCAACTAGGCTTGTATACCCTTAAATTTAGAAGACTTAAGGGTGGCACGGTGGCACAGTGGTTAGCACTGCTGCCTCACAGCACCAGAGACCCGGGTTCAATTCCCACCTCAGGCGACTGACTGTGTGGAGTTTGCACATCTCCCCGTGTCTGCGTGGGTTTCCTCCGGGTGCTCCGGTTTCCTCCCACAGTCCAAAGATGTGCAGGTCAGGTGAATTGGCCATGCTAAATTGCCCATAGTGTTAGGTAAGGGGTAAAGGTAGGGGTATGGGTGGGTTGTGCTTCGGCGGGGCGGTGTGGACTTGTTGGGCCGAAGGGCCTGTTTCCACATTGTAAGTAATTTAATCTAATCTAAAAAAAGACTGAGAGGGGATCTGATTGAGACATAGAAGATTATTAAAGGATTGGACACTCTGGAGGCAGGAAACATGTTTCCGCTGATGGATGAGTGCTGAACCAGAGGACACAGCTTAAAGATACAGGGTAGACCATTTAGGACAGAGATGAGGAGAAACTTCTTCACCTAGAGAGTGGTGGCTGCGTGGAATGCTCTGCCCCAGAGGACAGTGGAGGCCCAGTCTCTGGATTCATTTAAGAAAGAGTTGGATAGAGCTCTTAAGGATTGTGGAATCAAGGGTATGGAGATAAGGCAGGAACAGGATACTGATTAAGGATGATCAGCCATGATCATATTGAATGGTGGTGCAGGCTCGAAGGGCAGAATGGCCTACTCCTGCACCTATTGTCTATTGTCTATTATTTAAAAGCCAGAGTTCTCATTAAAAATAATAAACTTTTGAATCAAATCTGTCAAAGGGCAAATTGTTACACCTTAACAGCAGCTGGGTAATACTTTAACCCAGATTTTCTACTCGAGTTACATTGGCTGACCAGTGAAGCATGAATGGATTTGATAGAAAAGCCTCACAGAGTCATTCTATCTGCAAAAAATTGCAAGGAATACACAAAAAGCCAACCCAGAATATGGAGAAGCATGTTGTAACCATGGAATGAACAGAAATATTCAATCAAATGTACTTTTCATCATTTGAATCATAGCAACGCTGAGCAGAAGTTTTCCACGTTACTCCAGGTTTTCCATCTTAGTGTGTGTACTGGCTCGTGTAAGAGTCAAAAGGCCAAAAAGCCAATTGACGGCAAAATTGCATATGTTAACTATTTTTGAAAATGTTTAGTTTTAGTTTATCAAGGAGCACAAAGGTGACCAATACATACTAGGTCGAGGTGAACTTTGCAGCCATTCACCCTCCCTCCTTGCCAGCACCTACTCACACATTGCCTAACAGTAATATTGGGAACCAGAAATTTGTAATGTGGCGAGCTATCGCAAAACCAGCAATGGTCAAGGGTACACTCTTGTAGCAGGTGAAACTCCCTTCTTGCAAAGGAATTCTGCAGCAGTAGAGGAGTGAGGAGATAAAAATGCAAATGTTACAACTTTTGCAATTGCATGGAAAAGTGCCATGGCAGGGTAAGGAGGTGTTTAAGTGACAGGAGTGGGACAGTTTGTCAGAGAGGAAATGGTTTGTGGTCCCTACTCCATGTTCAAGGTTTCAAACACTCCTTTCAGATGAAGCAGCATTTTAACTGTACTTCTTTCAATTTAGTTTACAGTAACAACTGCTCAGAATTGGTCTCCCCTACATCGATCAGAACAAACATATTCAGGCTGTCTGCTTTGCAGAACATCTCAACTTGGACTGAAGATAGACTCTGAACTTCGAATTGCTTGCCATTTCAAAACTATCTTGCTCTTATGTTAATATTTCTGGGAGAAATTGAGGACTGCAGATGCTGGAGATCAGAGCTGAAAAATGTGTTGCTGGAAAAGCACAGCAGGTCAGGCAGCATCCAAGGAGCAGGAGAATCGACGTTTCGGGCATAAGCCCTTCTTTAATATTTCTGGAGTAAGCTTGCTGCTGTGCTCCAGTGAAGTCCAATGAAAACTGGAAGAATTACACCTCATTTTGTACTTAGGCATTTTAGAGACTTCAGGACACAATATTGAGTTCTCCAACTTCAACCATGAACACTGTTTTCCATTTTGACTGTGTACTTTCCATTCCCCTCAACACCTGTGTCCTATTGGATGAGTTTTCTCTCAGTAGAGCTGACATATTGTTTACTGTTAACACTTATTCTTCACCTTTGATTCTCCTCTACTATCATTAGCACTTCCTTTACCTTTTGCACTGGGCACCTTCACTGTTTAATCCACTCACTTCTCTAGCCAAAAACAAACTCATTTTCTAACCCAGGTCCATTCCAAAGTAGTCACATTAGCATCAAAACATTAATTTTTCTCTATCCACAGATACTACCAGGCTTCCTGAATTTCTCCAGCACTTAGTGTTTTTATTTCAGATCTCTAGCATGTCTTAAATAAACTACTGTCTGCCCTCCCACATTTTAGATCATGAAAAGGCTGATTATTTTACTTAGGGACAAAATATTTAAAAACTCAACTGAACGATACTCACAATTTCTTCTTAACACAGAGACTATCCATTTTATTAGCAGGTTCTGAAAATTCAACAATGTAATTTGTTCTGTCCTACAATATGCCCACAGCATGCATAAAGGCTTTTATAGAGACTTACCTATTCTGATCTCTTTGGAAATACTGCAATCCTCCTCATACTCCTCAGAGGAATACTCCTCCCCTTTACTTATAATGGTAGGATATACTTTCTCTCTCCATAGATTTTTTTCATAACAAAGGAAGTCAACAGGTCTCCGAATAACATTCAAATCTCCATCATCATCTAGCAGGATTTCAGTGTGCACTGTGTCTTTTGTCACTTCAAATTTCTTTTCACTTGCAGCAGCATAGCTGCAACCCATTTGACCAGTTAAAACATCATCTGCATCAAGTACTCTATTTTCTTCACTGCTGAAGTCTCCTGAGTCATCTTTGTTGCAGATAATAATATTCCGTAGGATTTTAAACTTTGACACAAAGACTGCAGAATGAATTGAAAAGATAAATAACATTAATTTCAAATAGTTAGCGACCAATATCTCATCGATTCCAAAGCATTAATGTACACTTTTCTAACACCAATGATCTATTAGCTCGAAGTCACAAAATTTACTAAAATTGTAAAACACAGTCATATGAGAATAAGGCAACAACATTCTTATCTGTTGGATTTTAAATCATTATCTGCTTGAAAGCTTAAAACATACATTTGTAATCTCCATTACATAGGAAAATTTGAGAAAGATATGGGCTAACTGGGACCAGTTTAGTTTGGGAAACTTGGTTGGCTTGGACGAGTTGGATTGAAGGGTCTGTTTCCATACTGTATGGCTCTATGACTGGCTACAGATTTTACCAGTTACTGAAACACTATTACATGCCTAGGAAGAAAAAGAAATCAATTCAAGTGCATTACATTTTAGAGGCATTTCTTAATATCTTTAATTAAGTATTATCTTGTTATTCTCTAGAGTTAACAAAAATTAGATGAGATGTGGGCGGCACGGTGGCACAGTGGTTAGCACTGCTGCCTCACAGCACCAGAGACCCGGGTTCAATTCCCGCCTCAGGCGACTGACTGTGTGGATTTGCACATTCTCCCCGTGTCTGTGTGGGTTTCTTCCGGGTGCTCCGGTTTCCTCCCACAGTCCAAAGATGTGCAGGTTAGGTGAATTGGCCATGCTAAATTGCCCGTAGTGTTAGGTAAGGGGTAAATGTAGGGGTGGGTTGCACTTCGGCGGGTCGGTGTGGACTTGTTGGGCCGAAGGGCCTGTTTCCACACTGTAATGTAATCTAATCTAATCTAATGTCATTAAAACTTGCACAATTCGTAAATGGCTAAGACAGTGTATATGAAGAATAGATGTTTCCCCTACCCTTATATAATTACCTTTCATCCCCAGGATCATTCTTGTAAACCACCTTGAGACCCCCTCCAGGCTAACATATCCTACCTGAAATACAAGCCCAAAATTGCTCATAATTTTTAAAAATTCATTCATAGGACGTGATGTCACTAGCTATGCCAGCATTTATTGCCATCCTGAATTGTCCAAAGGGCAGTTAATAGTCAACCACATTGCTGCGGATATGGCCAAAACAATAAAGATGAAGGACATTAGTGAAGCAGATGGGTTTTTCCTGACAATTGACAATGGTTTCATGGTCATCGTTGGACTCTTAATTCCAGGCTAATTGAATCCAAATTTCACCATTTGCCAATATTCCAAATTCAATGTGAACAGAGTATTATGCAGCCCCAACATCTCTGCTCTTGTAATCTAGCCCTCTAAAAATGAAGGCCAATATTGCATTTGCCCTCCTAACTGCCAATAGGAACCAGCATGTTAGTTTAAGAGAATCTTAAATGAGGATTCCTAAGTCTCTTTGTCCAGCAGATTTACAAAACATTTCCCCATTTAGAAAATAGTTTATGCCTCTATTCTTCCTATCAAAGTGCATAATCTCACATTTCCCAAATTATATTTCATCTGGCACTTCTTTGCCCACTCTCCTAGCCTGTTCAAGTCCTTCTTCAGGATCCCTGCTTTTTCAACACTACCTGTCCATCTACCTATTTTTATGTTATCTGAAAACTTAACAACAATGCCTTCAGTTACTTTGTCCAAATCTTTCATGTAAATATGTGGTCCAAACACTGACCCCTGTGGAAATCACTACTTACCAGCTGCAATCTTGAAAAAGACCACTTTATTCCCACTCTCTGCCTTCTGCCAGTCAGCCAATCCTCTATGCGTGCCTTTTATGTTCTTTAAAAGAATTGTCCAATTACTCATCGATCCCTGCTCTTTCTTCAAAGCCTTTTTAAAAATAGTTTGGATTCCCTTTTGAAAGTTACTACTTCCATCATCTTTTCAGGCATTTCCTTATAAGAAAAAACCATCACTGTAGAAAAAATGCCTATCTCTCCCACCATTTTTATCTGTTTTCACTGTGATCACAGATTTTGTAAGCTGTTGTGCTCGAACAAAGAAAGAAATTATAACCAGAATCTATTGTCATTCTCCAGTTAAAGAAATAGTCTCTAACTAGAAACAATGGAAAAAGTGGAATGTATTCTTGGGTATTGTTTTACCCATATTATTGGAATATTGTCTATTTTTCATGAGCCTCAACAAACTCCAAGCAGTGAAAACAGACAAATACAAGTGTGACAAAAAAAAATACTCTTAAGGCAATACCTGGTTGTCCAACTGCATTTAGTCTCACCATAAGGTGCCTAATATTTGGTGTGTACATGTGGACATCGGAAAGTACTGTATCACTCTTAAACGTGATGGAATCCATGCATTCCCTCTGAACTAGCATCGCAGAGTGACAAAATACTGCAACCACAGAAATAATAACAAAAATTAATTACTACCCATAACATTTTTAAAGCGTGCCAAATAAACATCAAAAATCCACACAATGTTTGGAAAATACTACTGATAAAAGCATTACTTTCCTAAAATAAAGTCCCACTCCACGTTTAACTTTTTTTAAAACAATCAAAGATTGAGCTTTGCTGGTGTTCTGTACTTGAGGTTACTAAGGCTTTAAGAATGAAGTCAAATAGTGCAAGGTTTGACTTTCAATTTAATAATGGAGATCTGGTGAAATATTACTTTGTTATTTAATGTTTCACTTCAGCCACTCAAAAAATTGACAGTTCATTTGAATTGTTATTTTAAAATTGATATTTCATTATCACTCCCGTTGAAATTCAAGTTATAACATTTCCTAGATTGAAAAACAGCAAATAACACCAGCATATCCTAATTCCACAGGATAGAAAGTATCAATAGAATCACTGCTTTCACAACCCTTTTAAATTTTGCTGTAGTTGCTACTTTCATTGGTCGTTAGGTGAGCAACCACTTTATTCCTTTACAAGGTTACTGTGAAAACTTTACAATACACTAGGTTAGTTTCTTTTTGATAATTTTTGCATTTTTATGCATAATCAATTGTTAACAGGATTGGGACTTAGTACTTAGCATATGTTTCTGGTTGGAATGTTGATTTGTCTGTTAGCTCCAACATGGTACAACATAAAGCTTAATCACAATTTATTGCTAACTTGATTGTTGAGGTCACTGATTAAGTAGATAATTTTTGTATGATTTTGTGTGCATAACTGACTTACATGCACTCCTCCACCCCACATAAAATAGTTGGAGAGTTCTTGTGGAGCAGAGGTTACATCTCTACTTTGAGCCATGAGGCTTAGTGTCAAGTCTCACTTGCTCCATGGGTGTGTAATAACATCTCTAAACAGGTTAATTAGAAAATATCTATCAAAACTTTGCAAAGGCATTTTGGTACAATGGTAGTGCCTCTACCTCTGAGCCAGAAGGTTCTGGGCTCAAGCACTACATATTCCAGAGGTGGATAAATAACACATCTGAACAGATTAAAATAAATGCTCCAAATTGTTGGGTATGGACAGAACACAGCTGATGTTAGTATAATAAAACAAAGAGCTGTACTCTGGAAATCTGAAACAAAAAGAAAACATTGCTGGAGGAACTCAGCAGGTATGGCAGCATCCATGGAGCAAAAACAGAATCTTGAGTCCAGTAATTCTTCTTCAGAGATTATTTATGTTATATATTATTATTGATTATTTTTACAATTTTCAGCCTATTCCAAAATATTTATAGTTGTGCATATAAGCACATCTAGTTATTGTTTTGCATAATAGTTTGGTCCCGCTGGTCATGTTAGTGCCGAAAGCATCTCTTATCTGTGTTTTCATAAGAGGACCGGCTGCAAGCCAGCTTAAACCACAGGTGCTCTGAGCCCACCTACTGGTCTTTTTATAACTTGCACTTGCAGGCCAGGATTCTAGTATCTAGAACTATAAGACTGACCCAACTCGTGAATGTTGGCGACACTGCTGTGAGCAAACAGGAAGAAATTTTAAAGAAGGTGAAACAAACACGGAAAAGGCTAGAAAAAATCGGCAGATCTGCGGAGAGAGCGACAGAGAGAAACATTTAATGTTTCGAGGCCGGCTTGACTTTTCCATAGAACTGCTTTTTGCATTTATTTTAAAGCAGATGTGAGATTCTCCGATCACTTTCCAACGCGTTCATCACTGGCTGAAAGGAAGATATTAGCGATGGGGAGGAAGAGGTGAAAAGAGATGAAATCTCCAGGATATGTGTGTGTGTGTGAGTGAGAGAGACAGAAAAGTAAACCTCCAGGATCTGTCCAAGCTAGTGTTCCTCGTGATGAGTGACTGTGAACCTTACAAGGGATGACCATTCACCTCGAATATGTCCCGGATCATTATTAACGATCACACACCAGGTTATAGTGCAACAGGTTTATTTGGAAGTTGAAGCTTTTGGTGCATTGCTTCTTCCAAATAAACCTGTTGGACTATAAGCTGGTGTGTGGTTTTTAACTTTGTCCACCCCAGTCCAACACTGGCACCTCCACATCAGATTATTATGGCAACAGGGTTAGGCAGCAAATTGCTCTCTCTCTCATACACACCTATATAACACACACAAAATATATATACTGTGTGTGTATCCGCACATATAAGTTCACACTATTTTAAAGATGAGACATTGACAATGCTTGAGTTGATTTCTGCCATGTCACGAGTGAAATACTACTTTGGGTTTAGTCCCATTTCCGGCCCCGCCCGGCTCCAGCGCTCGGATTAAAGCCCACAGTCACCTGCAGCAACAACAGCACAGCGACTCCGGACATGTCACCAGCAGCAGGCCGCAGCCAGCCCCCCCGGCCGCATGTCCGTCACCTGGGGAACCCTCCCCTCCGTCACCCTAATACCCTCCCCCCGGCAACTGGATCCTCGCATTCTGGTTCCTGCTGCTCAACCTCACTGCCTGGCACTGCAGCCTGAGAAAGCACACAGAATATTATTATTATTATTATCAGAACTTCTGATGACCAGAGCCTCTTCTCTAATTCACGGGGTAAGCAAAACATATTTCAAAGTGCACCCCCATCCCCCATAGAGTCAGAGAGATGTCCTGACCCTTTGGTCCAATTCGTCCATCCCAACTAGATATCCCAACCTAATCTAGTCCCATTTGCCAGCACTTGGCCCATATCCCCCTAAACCATTTGTATTAATATACCCATCCAAATATTTTAAAATATTTTAGCTGTACCAGCCTCCACCACATCCTCTGGCAGCTCATTCCATACACGTACCACCCTCTGCGTGAAAATGTTGCCCCTTAGGTTCTTTTTCTATCTTTCCCCTCTCACCCTAAACCTATGCCCTCTAGTTCTGGACTCCTCACCCCATGAAAGGACCTTGTCTATTCACCCTCTCCATACCCCTCATGATTGTATAAACCTCTATAAGGTCACCCCTCAGCCTCTGACGCTCCAGGGAAAACAACCCCAGCCTATCCAAACTCTCCCTATAGCTCAAATCCTCCAACCCTGGCAACATTATTGTAAATCTTTTCTGAATCCTTTCAAGTTTCACAACATCCTTCTGCTAGAAAGGGGACCAGAATTGCATGCAATATTCCAAAAGTGGCCTAACCAATGTCAAATATTATATTAGGCAAGAAGTTCAGTAGATGATTTTAACAGCTAACAACAGGTAGTTTGGGGTCAGGTGAGACATTAAACTTCTCAGGCTTCTAATCTTTGGATTTAGATTCTTGGCAATGTGGACAAGCCAATAGATTCTCCTGCATTGACCCATTGGATTTCAAAATATAGCTCAAGGCATTCCAAGAGTTTGATATGGGTGTCATTTGGGTGGTCTGACTGGGGTGACATTTGATTGTCATATTGGCAAATGTTTTTGTATGTATTTTAAAAGCTTTGGTATCCTATCTTTACTCATGATTTGTACCAGTAATGATGCTGGATGTTTAGCTGAAACCTCTTAAGTCAGCATTGTAGAAAATGTATGTCAACAATTTCACAGTAGTTGGCAAATGCAATGATGTGATGACAATCAGATAATCAATTTATTCTTATATTGATGTTTGACAATCCTTCTAGAATGGCTGGGCATATACTGAAATTGACATCAATAAAGCATTATGGGTTATTTAATACAGTATTTTACATGATGCCGTAAGACATTGAGTTTTGTATACAAGAATTATCATTCTTCAATAGAGAAGCAATTTACAGCATTAGCTGGGAAACACAATCACTCCAACCCTTCATGGTAGGGAACACGGTGGAGCAGACTAGAACTTCAAGAGGATATTTGCAGACACTAGGTAGTGTTGGTGATATGACTTGTCGCAAGTAAAATGATTGAGGTTAAGAATAACAGCTATATATGGCTGTGACAGACAGTAAGTTCAGTAACAGCTCAGTGAGGGGACAGCAGCAGTAACTTTAGCTAGAATGGAATGGTGAATAGTTACACAGTGCATCAAAAGTAATAAATGGGGATGGGACAGGATTTTATTTATGTATCTGTTCATTCAGATAACTCAAAGCTAGAACATACACCACACTGCAGATTTCTGTGACGTCACTTCTGTTGATGTCTCATGCAATAAATTGAGAAACCTATTTGAGAGATAATTATTGACCAGAATATTGGAGATTCCTTCCCTGCTCTTCTTCAAAATAGTAATATGGGTTTCATTAGAACATAGTGCTTAAGCATTGGAGTAGGCCATTCAATCCTTTGAGCCTAGTCACCCATATGCAAGCATGGTTTATCTGATTGTGGTCTCAACTCCACCTTCCTATTCACCCCACTCAAAATGTAGGGTGATTAAGCTAGGCAATTTGTTGGTTCTTTACTGTAAAGCGGAATGGGCTACTAAAGGCTAAACGGGACTCTGGGAATTGGGTATGTATGCCGGCAAAGACAGCAAACTGCTGGATATACTTGTATGAAGGGTATATTTCTGACTCCTCAAAGCCAATGTATCATCTTTGAGGTGAAGTCAGGAGTGTGATGGAATACTTCTCACTTGCAGTTCCAAGAACACTTATGAAGCTTGATGTCTTCCAGGGCAAAGCAGCCCACTTGATTGGTACCACATTCACAATCATCCATCCTCCACCATCAATGCTCAGTCACAGCAGTGTATACCATTCTCGATATGCACTGAAGAAATTCATCAAGGCTTCTTAGCACCTTTGAAATCCACAACACTATCATTCAGAAGGTCCTACCATGCACCTTATCTATACCCCTCATGATTTTATAAATGTCTATAAGGTCATCCCTCAACCTCCTAAGCACTAGTTTAAAATTTCTTAGCTTATCCAGCCTCTCCTTACGACTGAAACCCTCCATTCCTGGCAAAATCCTGGTAAATCTTTTCTGAACCCTCTCCAGCTCAATAATATCATTCCTATAACATGGTACCCCGAGGGGTATATATAAGGTGAATGACAGGTGTCTTTTCCTTAGGGTGGTGGATTTCACATTTTTACGGTGAGAGGAGAAAGATTTTAAAAAGACATGAGCGGCAATATTTTTACATAGAGATTGGTTCGTGTGCGGAATGAACTTCCAGTGGAAGTGTTGGATGTGGGTATAGTTACAACATTTAAAAAACACTTGTTTAAGTACATGAATAATTTTAGCTAGCCTCCTCTCCCTCCCCACATTACTGATGAAGGGCTTATGCCTGAAACGTTGATTCTCCTGCTCCTGGGATGCTGCCTGACCTGCTGTGATTTTCCAGCACCACTCTTTCAAATAAATAAATAAGACAAAACCAGCAACACTCACATCCCTTAATTAATTTAGAAACATGGAATTTGGTAAAGACAGAAGTAAAAGTCATTTGACTGAGATTATAACACTCTATCTCAGTGGAGACAAGAACCTTTGAAAGAAATGTGAACTGTCAATTATTAATATCAATTTCCATTCAAATGATCACTTGTTACTTACAGTATCTTCAGTGTTTCATTTATCCTGAGTTGAGAGCAAGGTGTACCACAGCTGTCAAGAATCCACTTTGATACTCTTCAGATTTTTAAAAAAATCAATTCCTCAAATTGTCATTTAAATGTTTGAACTCTAATCACTGTATTTTACTATAATAAATCAGGCTACTACTATAATAAAATAGGCTATCACTCCTGGAGTTCCTATTATTCAGAGTAGCATTCTTCATCCTTCCCTCTCAAAAGAACAAAAAATCCTAACATTGGATTCAGCATTTGATATAGTGATGGCACATAAAAGAACAGTTTATCACTTGGTTGCTATAATGCTTCCATTTCATGCTGCAAACCATTTGGGCATTTAATCCTGATTGAAAGTGCATTTTGATTTCTGCTACTTTGCCAATGGTGCACTTGACTGAGTCAAATTAATAATTCCATTATTGTCACTTTGCATATAATACTTCGCAAGTCACCAACAGACATATCACACTGGTATGGAAACTATATATACGGGAACTTAGTGTAAAGCTACAATTTACAATATGATGTTTTGCAGCCTCAATTTATTAAATTCTAAAGCTTACTATTTGCTGAGTGATATAGAATCTTTTCAGTTGTCACAAAGTAGTATGGGAAAATAGGAACATGAATTATCTTATGAGGATAGGATTATGTTTGGTTTTGAAGCCCATTTTGATGCTTGAGTAGTGCATTGATATACATTAAAACTCTTAACATGGGAGAGAAATGACTTCTTGATTGAGACACCAGAAGACTTCTGGTGTCTATGGAATCTTATGGAGCATATTAATGAGAACAGAAATGAAATTTGAGATAAAATGCTCAACAGTGCTCTAAAATGGTGCTTTAGTTAATTATTAGTGTCCTTCCTTTCTCGCTGTATAAGAATTTGGGGCTGCAAGAATTTTAGTGTGAGTCAGGGTTTCCTGTCAATAATTGAGAAGGAGTTGGGCTGCAAGCAAACATTGTAAAAATACTTTGGAAGAGCTAGGTGCATGACTGCTGATTCTTAACTTCTTTTGTGGAGGTGCAATAGGGTGGGTAGAGTCACTAAACCCCAACTGTTGCAAAACATGTATTTAAAAATGTATTTCTATTTTTATTCTGCTTAACTATACTATATTTGTATTCCAAATAAATTTCATCATTGATCAGTCAACTTCACATTAATTTTTACAACTTTAAAAGGTAAGTTCAATAAAATGAGGTATTAGCGAGTTTTGAGAATATTTGTAGCTCAGGTTGAGGTTTTGGATGTAGGTTTGCTCGCTGAGCTGCAAGGTTCATTTCCAGACGTTTTGTTACCCTACTAGGTAACATCTTCAGTGGGCCTCAGGCAAAGCACTGCTGAAAATTCTTGCTTTCTATTTATATGTTTGGGTTTCTTTGAGTTGGTGATGTGATTTCCTGTGCTGATGTTATTTCCTGTGGTGAAATCACTTCAGGTTCCTTTTCTCAGGGGGTGGTAGATGGGCTCTAACTTGATGTGTTTGTTGATAGAGTTCCAGTTGGAATGCCATGCTTCTAGGAATTCTCGTGCGTGTCTTTGTTTGGCATGTTATTAGTTTTGCTTGTTGTCAGGAAAACAACACATATGCACCAAATATTGAACTACAGAAGCAATCATCCTAACACCTACAAACGAAGCTGCATCAGAACATTATTTCAACGAGCCAACACACACTGCAGCACAGAGGAACTACGCAGAGCAGAGAAAAATCACCTATACAGTGTATTCAAAAAGAATGGGTACCCAATGAACACAGTCCGCCGATTTCTCAGCACCAAATCCAAACAAGCAGACAAAACACGTCCAGAAACCTGAGCCACTCTCCCTTACATCAAAGACATCTCGGAAATGACTGCCAGACTACTCAGACCCCTTGGCATCATGGTAGCCCACAAATCCACCAACACACTAAAACAGCAGTTAATGAACTTGAAAGACCCTATACAGACAATGAGCAAAACTATTGTCATTTACAAAATCGCATGCAACGACAATAACAAACACTACATTGGACAAACAGGCAGAAAACTAGCCACCAGGATACATGAACACCAACTAGCCACAAAACGACATGATCCTGTCTCACTACTATCCTCACATACAGATGAGGAAGGACACCACTTCGACTGGAACAACACATCCACTCTAGGACATGCCAAACAAAGACACGCATGAGAATTCCTAGAAGAATGGCATTCCAACTGGAGCTCTATCAACAAACACATTGAGTTAGACCCCATCTACAATCCCCTGAGAAAAGGAACAGGAGTTGACATCACCACAGGAACTGACAATACCAACTCAAAGAAACCCAAACATATAAATAGAAAGCAGGAATTTTCAGCGTAGCTTCGCCTGAGGCTCACTGAAGATGTTACCTAGTAGGGTAATGAAACATCTGGAAATGAGCCTTGCAGCTCAGCGAGAAAACCTACACCCAAAATGAGGTATTGTGCAAAATAATTTCCAGTGGCTCAGTGTAAAAGAATATTGACCATCCATATTATCATTATAATTTCTATAAGTTCAATAATTGAAAAGTATTATACACAGACTTGTGCAATGCATTAAATTGCACTACATTTTTAGATACTTTAAAGTAATGTTTCTGCAATATACATATTCAGAATTTTAGTTATGCACTAATAATTATTCACTAATTTACTGGGAAAAATCACACAACACCAGGTTATAGTCCAACAGGTTTATTTGAAAGCACTAAATTTCAGAGCACTGCTCCCTCGTTAGGTGGTTGTGGGGTATAAGATCATAAGACACAAAATTTATAGCAAAAGTTTACCATGTGATGTAACTGAAATTATATATTGAAAAAGACCTGGATTATTTGTTAAATCTCTCATATTTTAGAATGAACATGTTGGTTTCAGTCCTTTCATATGTAAATTGCAGAACTTTCTTAAAGTTACATTCTCAAGTGAGCTTTAACAACTGGTGTCGTGTCGGCCCAGATAATCCATTTAAGGTGTGAGGTGCCCTGTGTGAGACTGTCTGTTCCACAATGTTCAGATTGATTCTAATCTAAAAAATGGATTTACAGAATCTTATAGATTCATGCAGTTTTTGAGAAAAATAAAATGTAATTCTGCGAGTACAAATTCACTCCACAAATGTATATGTGTTTGTGTTTTTGTGTGTGTGTGTGTGTGTGTGGGAAGGGCAGTTTATGAGTGTGTGTATGTGAGAGAGTGTGAGTGTAAAGGGGTATATATCTGTGAGACAGTGAGTGTGGAAGTGTATGAGAGAGAGCGTGTGTATGAGAGAGGGTCTGCGTGAGTGTATGGGTCTGTAGGAGTGTGTGTGTGTAGGAGTGTCTGTGTCTGTGTCCCGGTTGAGGACCTTCCTGTGGGTACCGAACTTGGCTATCAGCCTCTGCTCGACCACTTTGCGTTGTTGCCTGTCCTGCAGTCCGCTTTGGAGGATGCTCACATGAAGGTCTGAGGTCAAATATCCCGGACTGCTGAAGTGTTCTCCGACTGGGAGGGAACACTCCTGTTAGTTGACTGTAGTGCGGTGTCCGTTCACCTGTTGCCGTAGCTCTGCTTGGTCTTGCCAATGTACCATACCTCAGGGCATCCTTGCCTGCAGCGTATGAGATAGACAACGTTGGCCAAATCACATGAGTACCTGCCGTGTACACGGTGGTATCCGTGTCGACACTCTGACACGTCTTGCAACATCTACCATGACAAGTTTGGATGGTGTTGTCCCGAAAACCGGGCAGTTTGCTGTAAACAATGATGTGTTTGAGGTTTGATGGTTGTTTAAAGGCGAGACGTGGAGGCGAGGGGAAGGTCTTGGCGAGGTGCTCATCCTCATTGATAATGTATTGCAGGCTGCGAAGAATATGGCGTAGTTTTTCGGCTCCTGGGAAGTACTGGACAATGAAGGGTACCCTGTCGGTTGCAGCACGTGTCTGTCTCCTGAGGAGGTCATTACGGTTTCTCGCTGTGGCATGTTGGAACTGGCGGTTGAGCATCAAACCCTGTTTTTATGAGGACATCCTTGAGTACTTCCAGTTGCCTGACACGTTCCTCCTCATCTGAACAGATCCTGTGTATGCCTAGGGCTTGTCCGTAGAGGATGGCTGTT
The DNA here is from genome assembly GCF_037043375.1 of Chiloscyllium plagiosum. NCBI lineage: Eukaryota > Metazoa > Chordata > Chondrichthyes > Orectolobiformes > Hemiscylliidae > Chiloscyllium > Chiloscyllium plagiosum. The sequence goes on along the minus strand of NW_028270158.1, from coordinate 37,694,247 downwards.
TTAATATGTTTCAGGTGGAAGCTGGAGAAGTTTAGCATTGTGAGGTTGTCTGTGGGTTTGCGGTTGAGTGAGGTGCTGAGGTGCGCACCATGTACGTGGTAGGTACTCATGTGACTCAACCAACGTTGTCTATCTCATACGCTGCAGGCAAGGATGCCCTGAGGCTTGGTTCATTAGCGAGACCAAGCAGAGGCTATGGCAACAGATGAATGGACACTGCACAGCAATCAACAGACAGGAGTGTTCCCTCTCAGTTGGAGAACTCTTCAGCAGTCTGGCATATTTGACCTCGGACCTTTGGGTGACCGTCCTCCGAGGCGGCCTTTGGGACAGGCAGCAACGCAAAGTGGCCGAGCAGAGGCTGATAGCCAAGTTCGGTACCCATGGGGATGGCCTCAAACGAGATCTTGGGGTCATGTCACATTACAGGCGACCCCACTTCACTACAGGCACCGACCCACACACACACACAAAGACACACACACACACTCTCTCTCTCTCTCTCTCTCTCTCTCTCTCTCTCTCTCTCTCTCTCTCTCTCACACACACACACACACACGCATATATACAAGTTTGTGGGGTGAATTTGTACTTGCAGAATTACATGCTATTTTGCTCAAAAACTGCATGAATCGATGTAAGATTCTGTAAAATAATTTTTTAGATTAGAATCAGTCTGAACATTGTGGCACAGACAGTCTCACAGGACACCTCACACCTTAAATGCATTATCTGGGCCGACATGACACCAGTTGTTAAAGTTCACTTGAGAATGTAACTTTAAGAAAGTTCTGCAATTTACATATGAAAGAACTGAAACCAACATGTTCATTCTAAAAGATGAGAGACTTAACAAACAATCCAGGTCTTTTTCAATATATAATTTCAGTTACATCACACGGTAAACTTTTGCTATAAATTCTGTGTCTTACAGTCTTATACTCCACAGCCACCTGATGAAAGAGCAGTGCTCTGAAAGCTAGTGCCTCCAAATAAACCTGTTGGACTATAACCTGGTGTTGTGTGATTTTTTTTGTACACCCCAGTCCAACACCAGCATCTCCAAATCATCATTAATTCACATTATCCTGAGATGGGGTGGGTGTTTTGCTCCTGCAGTGAATAATCAGGATTATACTATGCAGCAGTATGACATAAGAACTTGAAATCCTCTTCTTTGTCAAATTAAATAACTTTTCAGGAAAATGTCACTGTAAATAATCAAAGAGCTCGTCTGAATTTAGTCACTTCTCATTCAACATTGATAGCTTTGACAAATCCACCAACCTTATGGAGCCTCTATTTGTCAGAATACACAATCTCTTGTCAGTAATTGAGGGTTGCCTAGAGGCACTCACTGAGTCCTCATTGGCATACTGTTAGCCAAGAGATTTGGTACTCAAAACACCAGTTCATTTCCATATAAAGAAATGCTAAATGAACAGATCTATTTGGGTGTCATAGAATGTGCAGACCTCAGCAGTGATGCTAAATTTAAAAACGAAAGCAATCTAACAGATAAAATGAAAGAGTGGATGTAGTCTTGTAAGTGAATGATAACTTATTATGGAGCTGAGTTTACAGAGTCAACTCAAAGCAGTGATTTTAATAAGTATTAATTTTTGAATTTCCCATTGCATGAGATTCAACTTTATAACAAGTGCGTAACATATGATATATGATCAACGCTGCTGAGTCTGCAGTGACTGAATCACATTATGTTATTATTGCAAGGTATTCTCGAATTTCAAGGACACTTTGTGAATCAAATTCCATAATTCTATTTTTCCAGAAAGCTAAATAAATGCACTATAACATATATTATAAGCTACTTTAGTCATGCAATCATTTTATTTCCTTATTTGTGAAAACCAAAACTACCCAGCAAAATAATAGACAATGTCTCTCTGCAGCCTAAACAATAGGCTGCAGAGAGACATTTGACAGTGAATTGAAAGTGAGAAAGAAGGCTGAGAGTTATAGGATTTAGAATTATTGAAGATGAAAAGTTATGATTATAGATTTTGGGCAAAAATAAGATGGGATCCTTGGGCCACAAATTTGATAGGCCTGTTTTTTTGGGCACAGAGATTACACTTTCCAGCCTGTCCATTGCTGTTCAGATTGAGATGACAACATGAGATTTTGGTGTACGCACCTTTCTGTATTCTTTTAACATGCCGCCAAGTGACTCCTGTGCTCCCTGCAATACTGCCTGTGGCCATATGCTCAGCAAGGAGAATACGCAATGTTGTCTGGATACCAGGTGGTCTGACAGTCAGCCTTCCTAAAAGTAGCCTGTTCCTTTTAAAGGAAGCATACATTGAAAAAATTGCTGCAATTTTAAAAATTAGAAAATTGATCGGAATGGAGAGAATTCTGGGGCATGAATGTAATGAGGGGAAAGAGGGTGAGACATCATGGCTCTGCAGGTAGTCAAGTGTCCTCCAGGAACCATGCTTAGAAGGGAGTGAGAGTAAGTGACCAGTGATGTCAATTCCAGGATTCTGGGTCAGGGGATGTGCCAATAGTGGAAAATGAAGTCTAATTACCTCAGCAAGGTGATCAAAGTCAGTGACATAATATCTTGTACCTATCATTCAATGCTCAGCACTCCCTAGCATTCAGAACTCAACTAAAATTCACATACTCCACCTCACCCTCACATAATAATTAATGCTGCTGTCAGCTTCAAACGCAGCTCCTGGTGACTTTCATCCATTCAGCTACAGCAGGTGTATCATTGAAACACAAGGCAATATAATCACTGACATTCTGCTCACTTTCTTGTAGGATAAGGAGAGAAAAAGGAAGCAGAGCAGAGCCTGCAGGGGACAAGGATGTCTCTATCGTCTATGAATCCTATGATATGGCACACTGTTCTATGGGCTCAGCTGCATTCCCTGGAAATCAGCATTGGAGATAACACCTTTTCCTGTCCCCCATGGACCACATCCCTTTGGAATTCAAGCTGACATTTTTTTCCAGTATTGAAATGGTCAACAAAATGATCGAACAAAATCCATAATTGGCCTTTCGCTTTGGGACATTTACATTTGACTTTAGATAGTCACAGTTGATAATTTTATTGCAACTCCAAGACCAGCAAGTGAAACATGCAAAGCACTCATTTGATTCAGTTACAGGTTTTATCTGACTGAATAATAATTGAAAATAACTATCACTTTTCAAAACATTATCTACCTTCTGGTTTCCCATTAAAATCTCTTATTACAGAGAGTGAGTGAAGAGTAGACAGTTTATTGCAGGGTTACAGATGTTAATTATAGATAAGGAGTATTATATTTTCTATGAAAATATTTAGCAATAGTTGCATTTGTTTAATGCATTTCACAGCTTTTTCTTTTACATATAAATTACATTTAAACAACAGTAACAATTATTATGCAGGCTTATGCAGCAGCCACTCTGTACAAATAACATCCCATAGCCACAGAAGGAATGATCAGTTGATCCATTTTTGGTAATGATAACAGAGGGAGGAATGTTGTCCAGGATACTGCAGTTGAAAGGGAGAAGTTTGGATCAGATGTAATCGTTGCACAATTGAGTAAACATAACTACAGAGACATGAGCGAGTAGGCCAGAGTTAATTGGAAAGTCATTTCTGAGGAAAGGTCTCTCAGCCCAAAACATTAACTCTAATTTCTCTCCACAGATGTTGCCAGACCTGCTCAACTTTCCATCAGTTTCTGTTTTTGTTTTTAATTGGAAGGGGGGCCTTGCCGGGATGATGTGGGACCAGCAATGGCAGTAGTGTCTGGGAGTAATTTGGGAAGCAAAGCAAAAGTCATCCCAAGGAAGAAGAAACATGCTCTGGGGATAATGAGGCAACCATGGCTGGAAAGTGAAAAATAAAAGAAAAGGCATACTGCGTAGCGGGGATCAATAGGAAGCCTTTAAAAACCAGCAGATGACAACCAAAAAAGCAATGGTGGGGGAGCTGGGATAAAGATGAAGTATAAGAATAAGCTAGCTAGTAATATAAAACAAAGCAATAGTTTTTTTCATATTTGAAAGGTAATAGAGAGGCAAGAGTGAACATTGGAAAATGAGACTGGAGAGGTAGTAATGGGAACAACGAATAGTGGAGGAACTGAGTGGGTACTTCGTATCAGTCTTCATGGTGGAAGACACCAACAGCATAACAGAACTTCAAGAGAGTTGGGGGCAGAGGTGGGTGTAGTGGCTATCAGCTAAAGAGATGCTGGGGAAACTGAAAGGTCTGAAGGTGGATAAATCACCTGGACCGAATGGTCTATCCGTCTGGATTATAAAGGAGGTAGCTAAGGACATTTTTTTAGATTAGATTACTTACAGTGTGGAAACAGGCCCTTCGGCCCAACAAGTCCACACCGACCCGCAACCCACCCAGACCCATTCCCCTACATTTACCCCTGCACCTAACACTATGGGCAATTTAGCATGGCCAATTCACCTGACCTGCACATTTTTGGACTGTGGGAGGAAACCAGAGCACCCGGAGGAAACCCATGCAGACACGGGGAGAATGTGCAAACTCCACACAGTCAGTCGCCTGAGGCAGGAATTGAACCCGGGTCTCTGGTGCTGTGAGGCAACAGTGCTAACCACTGTGCCACCGTGCCGCCACCTCCACATTTGGAGGCATTGGTGGTGGTCTTTCAGGAATCAATGGAATCAGCGAGGGAAAATGGCTAATGTAACACCGATTTTAAAAAGGGACGGAGACAATGGGCAATTATGGGCCAGTTGGCCTGACCTCATTATTGGTAAGATTGACTATTAACGCTGAGATTGGAGAGTACTTGGAAGTGGATGGTAAAATGAGACTGAATCAAGGGGTGGTCATGCCTGATAAATCTGTTAGAATTTTTTGAGGAGGCAATGAGCAAGTTAGATGAAGGAGAGCCAGTGAATGTGATCTATTTGGATTTCCAGAAGACCTTTGACAAGTGCCACACAGGAAGCTGCTAAATAAGATCCCATGGAGTTAGGGTTGGGTACTGGCATGGATAGACGATTGGCTGACTGGCAGAAGGCAGAGAGTGAGGAACACAGGAAGACAGGTATTAGGACTGGGAGTAGGCAATCCAGCCCTTCAAGCCTATTCTGCCATTTAACATGATCATGGCTGATCTTATCTGTGTTTCAACTGCACTTTCCTGCCTGCTTCATAGCCCTTTATCCTGCTTTTCATCAGAAACAAATCTATTTATTTCTTGAATGTGTTGATTGATTCTGCCTCCACTGCACTCTGGGGACTGAGTTCCACAGACACATAACCTTCTGAGAGAAGGAGTTTCTCCTTATCTCAGTTTTGAACTTATCTCCTCTCACACTATATCTATGTCCTCTCATTCAAGACTGTTTCACAAGGGGGAACACCTGTTTGACATCCACATTATCAATCCATTTTAACATTTTATGTACCTCAATAAGATCTCCCCTCATTCTTCTGAACTCCAGCAAGTACAAACCCAAGCTATTCAATTACTCCTGATATGACAGCCCTTTCATCCCTGAAATCAGGGCTGATTGTCAAGTTCGGTACCCATGGGGATGGCCTCAACCGGGACCTTGGGTTCATGTCACACTACAGGTGACCTCACTGCACTATACACACAAATACCCTCTCACAGACTTATACCCTTTTACATTCACACTCGCAAGTGGATACACTTTCTCACAGACACTCATAACCCCTGCTCTCTCTCTCCCCCCACCCCCACATGCACATATCCACATATAAGTTTGTGGGGTGAATTTGTACTTGCAGAATTACACTTTATTTTGCTCAAAAACTACATGAATCCATGTAAAATTCTGTAAATCTGTTTTTAGATTAGAATCAGTCTGACCATTGTTGTACAAAGTTAAAAATCACACAACAGCAGGTTATAGTCCAACAGGTTTAATTGGACTCACTAGCTTTCAGAGCGCTGCTCCTTCATCAAATGGTTGTGGAGCAGCACTCCGAAAGCTAGTGCTTTTAATTAAACCTGTTGGACTATAACCTGGTGTTGTGTGATTTTTAACTTTGTACACCCCAGTCCAACACCAACATCTCCAAATCATTGTGGCACAGACAGTCTCACAGAGGGCACCTCACACCTTAAATGCATTATCTGGACCGACATGACACCATTTGTTAAAGTTCACTTGAGAATGTAACTTTTAAAAAATATTTTGTGATTTACATATGAAAGGACTGAAACCAACATGTTCATTCCAAAAGATAAGAGACTTAACAAACAATCCAGGTCTTTTTCAATATATAATTTCAGTTACATCACACGGTAAACTTTTGCTATAAATTTTGTGTCTTATGATCTTATACTCCACAACCACCTGATGAAGGAGCAGCACTCCAAAAGCTAGTGCTTCCAAATAAACCTGTTGGATTATAACCTGTGTTGTGTGATTTTTAACTTTGTACACCCCAGTCCAACACCAGCATCTCCAAATCATCCCTGAAGTAAACTTGGTAAACCTCTTCTGAACTGGCCTCCAGTGCCAACACATCCTCCACAAGTAAGGAGACGAAACTGGACACGGTATTCCAGATGTGGTCTCACCCACACCTTGTATAATAGCAACGACACTTCTTTACATTTATAATTTTGCAATAAATGTCAGGATTCCATTTGTCTTGCTTATTATATGCTGCACCTGCATATCTACTTTCTGTGATTCATGCACAAAGACACCCAGATCCCTCTGCATTGATACACTAGGAATCTGCTTCCCATTTAAATAATAATTTGTTCTTTCATTTTCTCAGCTGAGATGGACAACCTTGTACTTATCCACATTAAACGCCACCTGCCAGACTCTGGCCCATTTTCCTAGTCTATCATTATCCATCTGTAAATTCTTTATTTCCTCATCACAGCTTACTTTTCCATCTATTTTAGTATTATCCACAAACTTCCCTATATTGCAGCCTGTCTCTGGTACCAGATCATTTATATAGATTGTAAATAGTTGATGTCCAATGACCGAATGCTGTGGCACTCCACTAGTTACCGTTCACCATCCAGAGAAGGACCCATTTATCTTGACTGTCTGCTTCCTGGTCAGCTAATTCTCTATACAAACCAATAGTCAACATTTAATCTCCGAGATCTAACTTTCTGGATCAGTCCTTTATAAAGTACCTTGTCGAATGCCTTCTGAAAGTCTAGATATACCACATTCTCTCGATCCCCATTATCTATTTTACTGGTTACATCCTCAAAGAATTCCAACAAGTTTGTCAAGCATAACTTGCCCTTCATGAAACCATTCTGACACTGATGAATTGAGTTTTGTTTTCCAAGTGTTCCATTATCTCCTCCTTTATGATTGACTCCAGTACCTCACTACAGAGTTCCCACTATAGTTTCCCACTTTTCACCAATCTCCTTTTATGAATAGGGGTGTCACATTAGCATGTTTCTGATCCTTTGGCACATTTCCAGAATTAAGGGAATTTTATAAAATCATAATTAATGCATCCACTATCTCTGCTACCACCTCCTTTAATACCCTAGGGTGCAGGCCATCAGGCCCCAGGGATTTTTCTGCCTTTAATCCCATCAGTTTACTTACTAATTTATCCCTAGTTATAGTCATTTCACCAAGCTCTTCTGTAAGAACTGCAGTTTTTGGGAAGAGATTATTATCTTGCACCATGAAAACAGAGACAAAATATTGGTTTACTGCCTCTGCCATTTCTAAGTTTCCCATTATTACCTTACCATTTTCATCTTCTAAAGGGCCGACATTTACTTGCATTATTCCTTTTTGTATACTTATTGAAGTTTTTGTTATGAGGATAAAGGGGTCTTTTTCAGCTGGTGACTACTGGAGTTACACAGGGGTCAGTATTGGGACCACGACTATTCACATTATACATTAACGATCTGGACGAAGGAACTGAGGGCATTGTTGTTATGTTTTCAGATGAGACAAAGATTGGTGGACGGGCAGGTAGTATTGAGGAAGCAGGGAGACTGCATGAAGAGTGAACAAAGATGTGGCAGTTAGAATACAGTGTGAGGAAGTGTGAGGCAATGCACTTTGGTAGAAAGCATAGAGGAGTAGGCTATTTTTTAAACGGGGAAAGGCTTTGAAAATCTGAAGGACAAAGGGATTTAGGAGTCCTAGTTTAAGATTCTCTTCAGGTTAACATGCAGATTCAGTGGGCAGGTGGGAAGGCAAATGCAATGTTAGCATTCATTTCAGGAGGGATAGAATACCAGAGCAGAAATGTCCTGCTCAGGTTCTGGTTATACCGCATTTGGAATATTGTGAGCATCTTTCGGTACCATCTCTGAGGAAAGATGCACTGATCTTGGATGGGATCCAGAAGAGATTTACAAGAATGATCCCGGGAATGAAGGGTTTGTCATATGAGCAACAGTTGAGGACTCTCTGTCTGTACTCGATGAATTTTGAAGTATGAGGAGGGTTCTCAGTGAAAATTACAGAATACCGAGAGGCCTGGATAGAGTGGAAGATGCTTCCACCAAAATGACAGGGTAGGTCCCGAAGGCACACCCTCTGAGTGAAATCACATTAGAATTGAGATGATGAGAAATTTCTTTAGCTAGAGGGTAGTGAATTTCTGGAATTTGTGGCCGAAGAAGGCCAAAACAATGAGTATCTTTAAGACAGTGATAGATTGTTTTTTTGTTTAGTAAGGGGATCAAAGGTTATGGATAGAAGTCAGTGAAATGGAGTTGAGAAACATATTAGCCATGATCAAATGTTGGAGCAGGTTTGATGGGCTGAATGATCTAATTCTGCTCCTATCTTTTATGGTCTTATTAAAGGATTTTTGGCTCTTCATTAAGTGCCTTTGAATCTTTAATGTTCTCCTGAATCAGTGAAACAGGCAGGACCTCAGGGTCCTCTTTCTCCCAGAGCTTCTGTGACTCTTCTGTGAGGTCTTATTAGCAATAAATTTCTATCTTTATTCTTGTTGCTTAATTTTCAAAAGCAGACAACTACTTCAACTGCCCTAATTAAGAAAACAATCACATGCACTGAATTTACAAAATTACTGTTCAGTCTGTATTAATTTAAAATGAGGCACTGAGGTGTATTTCCTCAAATGAATATTTGAAGATGATTATAGCGGATTATTCCATGTGTTTCTTTATACATTATAGAGTTGGATCATTAGTCATAATTATGCAGATAAATTGATATGTGATTGAACAAGAATATACATAATTAAATTTAATGAGTTACAATGAACATGATTTAAACATCACTTGTAAAGTAGTGTTAGTGACAAAATTAATTTTTCAATAGAAAAGGGAATAAAGTGCTCATCTTTGAATAAACTTGGATCATCTGAAATGGCCCCTTAAGATCTTTTCAAACTATAGAGGTTTTCTTATAAAATTAATTAACCAGGAAACAGCAATTCAACTGGAATCACAAAATAGCTAAATGCAGCTTATACTAGGCAGGTCTGCTCAATAGTGATACACATTTGACTAAACCATGTATGCAAACCTACTTATGCACATGTTCTATTCATACCAATATAAATCAGACAAAATTGTGAATAATATTGACTTACATCCTAACTCGGCAGCTGGCCCAAAGATTCCCATCTGCAAAGAAAGATTTTCTCAAGGTCAGGAATAACATTTTTCAATGTTGAGGATTAAAAATATGGTAATATATTATTTTTAGGCAAGGGAATTGCACCAAATGAGATTCCTGTGTCTGATTTGTTGGAGGTAAGCAGTGTGTGAATTTGGTGCTGCCACCCCATTACATTGACAGTAGTGCAAAGTCAAGCATCTATTGGCTGCTAGCTGTTTCAAGGCTTTTAAGGAGCATGTTGCATTGTAAACTATTTCTGACATTGAAAACATAGGAAATTGAAGGAGAGAGAGAGTTCCAGAGAAATGGATACAGCTAGAGGCATTAATGGTCATATGCTAGATCAGTCTCACGCAGTTACCATTACAGTTAGCATCACATCCACCGTTCCTGCACCCAGATACCTCTAGCTATGATTCTATGCAGAACTTCATTCAAACAAAGAACAATACCATCATTGATATTTTGCCCCCTCACTTCCAGGACAAGGTGTCATTCAACAGAAGGAAACAAAGCTGACTGGGCATCTGTACCTCCAGGGCCCTTTAGTGGAGCTGACTATGAGTGTCATGGTGCTGGCTGCAATAGAAGCAGCAGCTGGCATCACTGAAAACATTATGGATGACGGAATGTTCTTGCCTTCCATTTCTTCTCAAATCCCAGCTCACCCTCATCCTGAGATGTGATGGGATGAGCAAGCTACTGCTCATGGACCTCCTTGCTTTCCATCTTATCCTATCTACCTCACCTCAATCTTACACCTCATTTTCTGCTTTCAGACATTTAAAAACTGTCAACTTTCCAGCTACAGCAGTTCCAGGTGGAGCAAAGAGATAGCTACAGCACAGCACTGAAGAAGGGACCCCGTCACCTGATTTGACATTCCGAGCCCACAGCTCTGGTACAGGCACTGCCCCTGATGAGTCACCAGGATTGTGTGGGCTGCAGTCAGTTGGGTAATTGATGGTTTATTTACCAACTTCCTGGAGGATGAGCTCACAGACAGGTTTTACTGCCTGGGGCTCAGATGAGAATTCTGATGGAGCAGCACGCACGAGCACTTTGATGGGCTTATACATCACAATGTATTAGATCGCTTGCCAGACAACCTCCTCTCACTGTCAATGAGCATGGAGACGTCCAGCTGCAAGTTACATAGAGGACAGAGCATGCCCTCGCAGCAGCTTCTCTCTGTCATGCTACAGAGCCACAGGCATTAATTACATATCTGTGTGTGTATTTTTTTTGGACAGGTCACCTCCCCTGTGATTTCTTCATTTAAACAGCAACACTCTCAGGCAGAATACAGATCTCACCATAACAGCCCCCTCAAAACAGTGGAGAGTACGTCAGAGACTTTACAATGTTACCTTACCCACAACTTAGATGTCTAGCCCTTGAAGTAGAACGCTTGCAATGCTAATCTTGCAGCTCAGTGCTTGTCTCTTGCAGAGTTTGGGGAAGTTCATTTAAAGGAGCTGCATCATCTAAAGTAGGATGTCCAATGTCACATCAGCAGATTGGGCTGTATGATATCAGGAAAGCCAACACTTCAGTTGATTATGGAGCACTCAAGTACCCGCATGGACACCATTCTATACATGTGCCATGTTGGAAGCAGCTGGAGGTGATGTGGTGCCTCAGAAGGATATAAGGACAACACAGCCTCATCTCTAATCCTTCAGCAGTGGAAATAAATTGACAGCCTCCCTGGATTTATTATAGAAATTGATATGCACAGACAATGCATGTGATGATGTCAAGACTGCAGGGAGCCTCGTCCTACAATTGTTGAACTCATTTGATTTGTTCCTCAGTGCTCATTGAGTATTCCTTCTTGTGACCATAGGATATAGTTATCTCCTTAGTGACTTGTCTTGCATTCAGTGAATTATTCTTATGCTTAATATTCCACAGATTTATTTTTAATGAGTGAAATGTCTGTAATTCATCAAAACCGGGATTAGAATAATAGGTGGTTGTTTTTGACTGGTGCAGACCAGATGGGCCGCAGGGCCTTTTTATGTGCTTAGACTGATTGATTCCATGGTGGGGTATGGTGATGCAGGAAAGAATCAAGACATGGCTACAATAATACTGCCAATTTCTTTCAGTTTCATGGCTGAAAGCCTAATGTTCATGTCACATGAGGATGCTCTATAGAACAATGAACACATCTGATTGTTCTAAATTAATGACAAAGTGGTCATGTTAACTGCTAATACTAAACTAGATGGTCAGGTGAACTGAAATAAACAAGTCAACAATTACAGTGAGTTGGACAAAGGTTTGCATCTGGTGGGCTTGTGCCAATGAGGCTTGCTGTTGCCTGCTTTTTCCAACCTTGATGTCCAACTCACCAACTGCATCTCTGTTGGAACTGCTGCTGGCTACCCATCAAGATGCTGACAGGGCCATGGAACTGGCTTCTTGAACAATTTGTTATTATTGTCCCATTAAGCACTGTAAGGGCAGTAGTCGTGAACAGGAGATAGCAGTGGTAGCAATCTCAATATCTTCTTTTTGCAATTTGGTCCCAATACTTTCTTTTGTAGGCCTTGGTCTGTACAGGCTTTTCCTTTTGTGAGGATCTTCTGCCCCTTTAAGATCCCTCTCTGCCTCATTTGTTTCTCTAGAGCAGCAGTTCACTTTCCCTTTTATTATTGGTGACCGACCACCTTAACCATTGTGTAGTGTAAATAGTCATATGGGAAGCTATCAATTTTACATGGTAGTCAATGTGTTAGTTGTCCATAATGATTAAGGAAACACAGGAGATGCTCTGTTTATTGGTTCTGACTCATTTAACCTTTTTCTCACAGTTGCTTGCAGTGGTAAGAGATTAATACTTGGTGTCATTATCACTTGCCTCCACATGGGCCATGAAACATTTCTCTGCAGTTTTGTCCAGTTGGGAACTTTTTGCTGCATCTTATTCAGTTTGATAGGAAGTCTGTGATCTTTTTTGTTACCTTACAATGTTCTGCTCTGTTCTTTGTTTGTCTCTACCCGTCCCTTTACCTGAAGAAATTGTTTAAAAATGACATGGGAGTTCACATTTGAGCCATCCATTTCAAGTTGACAGAGAGTGTACTCCTCTTTCTTACTTATCGGCCCTAGTCTATGCAGTCATCCTGAACTATTATTGCCCTTTTAAAATAACTTCCAAGTTCAATCAATGCAATTCCAGTGGACATATAAGTTAGTTTATCCTTCTATAATATAACAGGAATCTTGTCAATTAATCCAGCAATTACAATTCAAAGCCTTAAAGTTGTATACTATTCCTTCAGGGAATGGGTTATTAATTACTTAACCCCTGAAGTAACACTAGTGGCTAATCTGTGGTTGCACTGGAATTCTCCAAACTCTCTCAAGAATTCAGCCTGGGACTTAAACCTTGAGTAACAGAATAACAGTTTGCAGTCTGCACTTTACAATGTTTCTATCCTGATGAAACAAGGCATCTTTTGATCTACAATCAGTAGTTGCATGATTATTTCAACTGGAGCTACATCTTTAATCTGTATGTTTTTAAAACAATTTGTTCTGACTGCATGTGGCTCTCAATCGTATTGTGCAAAGACATGCCATTTTCTGATGCCGTTCCAATTCAGGACTTTAGCAAGAAATCAAATGGAGGGGGCCAAATCTTACATTCGTTTTGGTCAAGTGCAAGTTGTTTCAGATAATTTGGAGGAATTCTTGATATGAAGCTCGGTGAGATTTCTTGCCCTAGCTTTCCAAACATCTTTAGGGCATTCTTCACATCCAAATCTATCTGCATCTTACAATGTGTTGGTCCAGAAACAACTTGCTATTCGCTGGATATGTGCTGAAAGACCTGCATCCCTTGTACTCACTCCATCTTTGAAGGGCTGCTGGGCACTCAGACAAATGTTGGCAATCCAGTATTGCCTTCAGCGACAATATAGCACAGTAGCCACAAAGCAATGTTGCTCTTGGAGGAAGGTTTGCATGACCGACATTCCCTTAAACATACAAGGAGTGAAAAACAGGTTTTGGACAGGTCAGTGATGCCATACCCTGTAGGTGAAGGCTGAACATACTTTTCCATAAAGTGAGCCAAACTCAGCACCAATAATGAGGGTCATGTTTCCATCATTCATCAGCATTAACATTTGCAGCAAGTTGCTGAATGTGCCGTGCTGGCTGAACGATCAACACATTACCCTCAAAAGAGTGCCTGAAGTGTTTCTGCTCTATATCAATCATTGCATTCTCCATCTACCAAATGGCAAATGATGGCAGGGAATGCAGCTTATAGTGGTTGACACTGTCAGCACTGGACAATCCCTGGTCGCTGGACAGATCCCCTGCCTGTGGACAGCCTGAATAGACAACTGACCGTGGCTAAACCCCTGGTCGAGTGCAGACTGTGCCAGTCACTAAAGGTAGTGGGACACTCTGATTAGACTGAGAACTAGTCCCCACCCAGTTATGAACATAGCCACTTGGTTGAGTAAACATGCAGTGTGTTTGCTGCACAGGAAACTGGCACATGCTGTAAATGTTAGATTGATGTCTTGGTGTGCAGAAAGCAAGATGTTCTCTCACCCCACAACCACAGGAGAAGTACATATTGACAAGCATGTCAAGCTGCCTCGCTGTGTGTCTGTGCTCAAGAGAACATCAATGTAGTATTACTGATTACTTTTGCCTCCGGTTGAAGTGCCAATGCACTAACAGGCATGGTATGGCCAGATAAGGCCTATCAGTTGGCTCTAAGTGAATGAGAGCTAACAGAGCAAGCAAGCAGCTCTGAGTTGCAGCCTGGTCCAATCCATGAGCTGGGTGCTTATCCTTACAGCAGCCTTTTAAAGCTAGTTGCAAGAGTGCCCTGTGATTCAAATCTGTGCTTCCTAAATCTATGACTCCATGACTCTAAATGGCCTGCAAGTAAATTAGAGAAGTGCCATGATGGTCATGAAGGGTTGGCAAATGTCAGATACCAGTGTTTGTGGACAAGGAGTTTGTGTGGTTTGTGCCTGTGGATCATGTCTTCAGGTGCTATTTGGTGCTGAGAAACATAGAGGCTGGTTGTAGCCAGTGATGAGCTGAAATCACTAGGTATCTACTCTGACATCCACATTGAGAATTCTCAACATCGAGCTTGTTTGGGGCACTTGGTATGATCAGGAGCTGAGTATTAATGAAGTGAATTGTAGCACTAGTAAGGTGTTTGATAAATGATAATCCCTTTAACTGACCACTCACTGCTGCCTAGAGAGAAATCTGCTCTATCGTTTGGCAAAAAGCATAAAAGATGCAGCGAGATGTTTCCAAGTTCGATTTCTCGCTGACTTTCCATTCAATTCTGCCACACATCCTGCCACAGGCCACATCACTCAGATTCCAATGAGATACTGCCCAGAGTTTCTAACCCACTGGATAGCAAATTTGGCAGCGCAGTGGCCCAGTGGTTAGCACTGCTGCCTCCCAGTGCCAGGGACCCAGATTCAATTCCTGCTGCAGGTGACTGTATGTGTAGAGTTTACACATGCTCCCCGTGTCTTCATGGGTTTCCTCTGGGTGCTCTGGTTTCCTCCCACAATCCAACAATGTCCAGGTTAGTTGAATTGGCCATGCTAAATTGCCCATGTCAGGGGTAAATATAGGGTAGAGGAATGAGTCTGAGTGGGTTACTGTTCGGAGGGTCGGTGTGGACTTGTTGGGCCGAGGGGCCTGTTTCCGTACTGTAGGGAATCTAATCAAGTAACATTTTAAATTAGCGAGTTTTGAGAAGTGCTTCATTGGAGGCTCACTGATGATGTTACTCAGTATGGTGATGAAATGTCTGAAAATGAACCTTCCAGCTCAGTGAGCAAACTTACATCCAGAACATTTTAAATTGATGACGAGGACAAAAGCATCTAATTAGCATTAGGCCCTTGATATTCATCAATCATCCAATTTTGCATGAGAAAAAGCCAATTTGTTGTTGTAGCTGGAATCACAGCAGTTTAGGGGAAAAAGTATAATACAATGTAACTAAGGGGGTGTACCCTTGTAATTAGATTAGATTCCCTAGAGTGTGGAAACAGGCCCTTCGGTCCAACCAGTCCTCCGAAGAGTAACCCACCCAGACCCATTTCCCTCTGACTAATGCACCAACACAATGGGCAATTTAGTATGACCAATTCACCTGACCGGCACATCTTTGGGCTGTGGGAGGAAACCAGATCAAACCCACACAGACACAGGGAGAACATACAAACTCCACACAGACAGTCACCCGAGGCTGGAATTGAACCTGGGACCCTGGTGCTGTGAGGCATCAGTGCTTACCACTGAGCCATTGTGCCACCCCTATGCGGAAGTAGTGTCTGTATCTCTAAGCTAGTAGACCTGGGTTCTGGTCCCACCTGTTTAAGAGTATGTAATGACATCTCTGAAACAGTTTGATTAGAAAATCTAGAAGCAACGAGGTAACTTTTTTTTAATTAATGAATTGACACCTTTCATAGATTAGATTCTACTAAATTTAACAGTGTCAAAAAGGAGTGACTATTGATAATATATTTTCTCCTTCAGAGAAACATAGCGATAGAGGAGACCACTCAGCCTGTCAAGCCAATTCTGCCATTTAATATGTTCATGGCTGGTTGAACACTTCAATGCCTTTTACCCATCCCATCCCATTGGGAATTAAAACTTTATCAACTACTGTATTAAATATACTCAAAACTACACTTTCACAGCTTCCTGAGGGACAGAATTCCAATGATTCACCACTCTCTGAGTAAAACCAATTCTCCTCATCTTGGTCCTAAATGGTGCCACCTTTATTTTTAAATTGTGAACCAGTTCCAGACTCCCTTATCAGGGGAACATTGTATCTGCATCTGCTCCGTATATACCTTTTGAGTATTTTGAAAGTTTCAATGAAATGACCTCTCATTCCTGAAAACTCAAGAAAATACAGGTCTCATTTGCCCAATCTCTCATCATATGAAAAGATTTAAATGGACAAGCATTATATTAGTTATAATCTTTCTACGCATATAAACATACATTTTTAAATTTTATATATATAAGTACATCTTCTGTATTATTGATGGCGGAGACCAAGGTCCTGGTTTTAAAATTTGCTACTTAGTAGGAATAGAGTGTGTAAGTTGTTCAAATTATGAAAATTCACTTAAACCCACCATTGCTATATTAACATAAGATTTGGAAGATAGCTGGAAGTGAATATGAATCTGTTTTCTATTACATTCATTGGATCTCAGAACAACTTTAAGTGGGTGAATCAGAACTCTCACTATGTGGTACACTTGCTGAATGAAAACCTTTGGAATTGGCTGCACAAGCTGACTTGACTGTAGGTTTGCAGGTACTCATGTTATTTGAGTCCATATGCCACTTCTGAGTAGTGCCTATCAAAGACAATTCTGAGCTTCCAGTTTGATTCTTCAAAGTTTCTTTTCTACTTACTTACCCTTGTTAAGTGCTCACTGTGTATCATGGACACTGCTTTTCCTTCTCTCGTCTGGATGCATGAATAGTGGAGAAAGAGCCAGTGACAACAGCCTCAGTAACAAGCACAATCAGTAGTTGTGCCTGATTATAGACAGTAGTTAAGTGGCGTCAGAGCCTCCAAGACTTAACATACTTTGTTACACCCCACATTCCTCTTTGAATAAAATCATTTAGCCAACTTTCATATTTTTTTTCACAATGCACACTAAGAAGCTGTAATGAAAAGAACCTATTTGCAAACACTGCAAATGAAATAAAGGTTTTGGACTTTGCTGTAGGAATAATAATTAGCCTATGTGATCTCTATTACTAACTGTAAATCACTTCACATATGTACAATTAACTCAGCATGAAACAAATAAGAAACCAAAACATTATAAGTTCCATTCAGAACCTTTCGATTCAACCTGTTGTACACAGCATGCACAGCTTCTCCATTGCATCATGGAAGCGTGCAGGCAAATAGCACCTTATGTACTTCCAAAGGCATTAAAGTAATAAAGAAGAAAGGCATTTATGCAATGCCTTTCCCATCCTTAGTGTATACCAAAGTGCTTCATAGGCAATGAATGAATAATTGTTATTAAGGAAGCAAACATGTCAAACATTATGTGCACAGCAAGTCTCAAAAACAAATGAAATTATCAGTTTCTTACATTGTTTGGCAGATGTTGGTTGGTTGAAAAATAGGGTAAATAGGCAACGATAGAATAAAGAGACAAGGTCTTTTCCCTGGGGTGGCGGAATCCAGAACTAGAGGGCATAGGTTTAGGGTGAGAGGGGAAAGATATAAGAGACCTAAGGGGCAGAGGGTGGTGCGTGTGTGGAATGGGCTGCCAGAGGAAGTGGTGGAGGCTAGTACAATTGCAACATTTTAAAGGCATCTGGAATGGGTACATGAATAGGAAGGGTGTGGAGGGATATGGGCCGGGTGCTGGCAGGTGGGACTAGATTGGGTTAGGATATCTGGTTGGCATGGACGAGTTGGACTGAAGGGTCTGCTTCCATGCTGTACATCTCTATGACTTTATTTAGTTCTCTCATCTTAATCATTAATAAATATTGTGAATAGCTGGAGTCTAAACACCTATCACTGCAGTACCCTGTTAGTCACTGGATGCCACTCAGAAATAACCCATTTATTGCTACGTTTTGTCTTCTGTCTACAAACCAGCTTCTGCAGTAATTTGCTCCTAATTTTTTCCTCTATATCAGATTCTTTCAATTCTTTCATTTTATGATTTATTGATCGTCCTGTGATACTTGTCTCAGGAATTTCATTAAATCTATATTGTTCCAACATATAAAATAGTGTTGCATTCAATTATGATAAGTACAGAAATAAAAAGACTTCATGGTGGAGCTGGATAGCTGGGCAACGTAGTCACAATCCAACTGTGGCTAACAAAAGTGCCAACATATGAAAGAGTTTCTTGCTCTTCCACTGAGTGGCAGCATGCCATTTTATCCTAATAATACAATTCAAAGCATTACTCGTGTAAACAAACTGAAGCAGGCAACTACAATTTAGAATTGTATTGTAAACTGTATCATAGTGAAAAATCTATGTGTAATTATAATTATGGTAACAATACACTGGTAAATGTTATTAAAGCTTATTTACTTAAATGTCTGGAAAATACTTATAGTACTTCATTTTCCAGTTTCTTTTCTTGTAAATTGATCCAATTATCACTTCATCTCTTCAAAGATCATTGGCTTGTTGTTGAGATCTAGTCACTTCTTCAAAACAACCTTTTTGCATGTGCGCCTTGACAGTGAATATCATAATGATACTTAACTGAAGGCAGCATAACCCCAGATAAAGGAAAGGTCACTGAATAATGAACTAGCACAGGAATTTTCACCAATTTTCCCTGCAGTTAATTAGTCTTAAATCCAATTGCATAACAATGACTTGGTGATTGAATTGTAACTAGCCTGATTGAAATGTTTATAGATAAAATTCAAAATAATGGCTGTGCTGTGATTATACTCACTCCTGCATGCCGGGGAAAGCAAGAGCCAATTTGTATTCAGCAAACTCCCATAAACAACAACAAGATAGTGACCAGATAATCTGTATTTTATGGATGCTAATTGAGGGATAAACACTGTCAGGACATCACAATGACTCCTTTGTTCTTCTTCAAAATAGTGCCTTGGGATTTTCTTAAATTCTCCCAAGTGGCCAGATGTAGCCTTAGTTTAATATCTGAAAGACAGCATCTCTGATAGTGAAATACCTCTTCAAATTTGACACTGGAGTGTTGGACTTGATTTTTGTGCTCAGACCTCGGAGTGGGACTTGTACCTGGAATCTTGATAAGATCACAGCTGATCTTTGACCTTAGCTACACCATTTCTGCACTATTCCCATATTACTTGATTCCCTTAGTATTCAAAAGTCCACTTTATCTCATCTAAATGGACTTCAGTAAGGCATTCAGCAAGGTTCCTCATGGTAGACTGGCTAGCAAGGTTGGATCAAATGGAATACATGGAAAACTAGCTATTTGGATACAGAACTGGCTCAAAGGTAGGAGACAGACGGCAGTGATGGCGGGTTGCTTTTTGGACTGGAGGTCTGTGACCAGTGGTGTGCCACAACAATCAGTTCTGGGTCCACTGCTTTTATATAAATGATTTGGATGTGAACATAGGAGGTATGGTTCATAATTTTTGAGATGACACCAAAATTGATGTTGTAGTGGACAGCAAAGAAGATTACCTCAGAGTTCAAGGGGACCTTGTTCATTGGGCCAAGGAGTGGCAGATGGGGATTAATTTAGATAAATGTGAGGTGCTGCATTTTGGAAAGGCAAATCAGGGTAGAACTTATACCCTAAATAGTAAAGTCCTGGGGAGTGTTGTTGAACAAGGAAACCTTGGAGTACACGTTCATAGTTCCTTGAAAGTGGAGTTGCAGGTAGGTAAGCTAGTGAAGAAGGCATTTAGTATGCTTGTCTTTATTGGTCAGAGCATTGAGTATAGGAGTTGGGAGGTCATGTTGTGGCTGTACAGGACATTGGTTAGGCCATTTTTGGAATTCTGTGTTCAATTCTGATCTCCCTGCTATAGGAATGATGTTGTGAAACTTGAAAGTGTACAGAAAAGATTTACAATGATGTTGCCAGGATTGTAGGATTTGACCTGTAGGGAGATGCTGAATAGGTTGGGGGTATTTTCCCTGGAACGTCAGAGGCTGAAGAGTGATCTTATAGAAGTTTATAATATCATGAGGGGCATGGATAGGGTAAATAGCCAAAGTCATTTCCCCAGGATTGGGGAGTCCAGAACTAGAGGGCATAGGTTTAATGTGAGAATGGTAAGATATAAAAGGCACCTAAGGGGCAACCTTTTCACACAGAGGGTGATGCATGTATGGAATGAGCTGCCAGAGGAAGTGGTGGAGGCTAGTACGATTACAACATTTAAAAGACATCTGGATGGGTATATGAATGGGAAGGGTTTAAAGGGAAATGGGCCAAATGTTGGCAAATGGGACTAGGTTATTTTAGGATATCTGGTCATCACCGAAGGGTCTGTTTCTGTGCTGTACAGCTCTTTACCAATTCTTTTAAGAATTTTATATGTTTCTGTGAGATCTTCTCTCATTCTTTCATACCCCAGGGAATATCTGTACAGTCTGCTCAATCCTTCCTGATATCAAAAATTCCATAGATAAGGAGACCATGCCTGCCCACAATACCTGTGGGGATCACCAAGAATGATGAATTATGAATTGTCAGAAACCTGTTCTAAATATGGGTTTCCCAATATTTGGAGTAGATGTGGCTTGAGATGTTTAAATTCAGTAATTCCTGCCATTGTTGGCACCACCCTCCTTTTTTTTAATACATTCTTGGTATGTGAGGATTGGTGACAGCGCTACCCATCCCTGAAGGCTGATAAGTCCCCAGGACCTGATGGTCTGCATCCCAGGGTACTGAAGGAGGTGGCTCTTGAAATCGTGGATGCATTGGTGATCATTTTCCAATGTTCTATAGATTCAGAATCAGTTCCTGTGGATTGGAGGGTGGCTAATGTTGTCCCACTTTTTAAGAAAGGAGGGAGAGAGAAAACAGAGAATTATAGACCAGTTAGTCTGACCTCAGTGGTGGGAAAAATGCTGGAGTCAATTATAAAGGACGAAATTAATACACATCTGGATAGCAGTAACAGGATAGGTCAGAGTCAGCATGGATTTATGAAGGGGAAATCATGCTTGACTAATCTTCTGGAATTTTTTGAGGATGTAACTCTGAAGATGGACAAGGGAGATCCAGTGGATGTAGTATACATGGACTTTGACACATAGGAGGTTAGTGAGCAAAATTAGGGCACATGGTATTAGGGGCAAAATACTGTCATGGATTGAAAATTGGTTGGCTGACAGGAAACAAAGAGTAGTGATAAACTCCCTTTCGGAATGGCAGGCGGTGATCAGTGGTGTGCCGCAGGGATCAGTGCTGGGACCGCAGCATTTTACAATGTACATTAATGATATAGGTGACGGTATTAAAAGTAACATTAGCAAATTTATTGATGACACAAAGCTGGTTGGCAGGGTGAAATGTGAGGAAGATGTTAGGAGATTACAGAGTGACCTGGACAGGCAAGGTGAGTGGACGGATGCATGGCAGATGCAGTTTAGTGTGGATAAATGTATGGTTATCCACTTTGGTGGCAAGAACAGGAAGGCAGATTACTCCCTAAATGGAGTCAAGTTAGGTAAAGGGGCAGTACAGCGAAATCTTGGACATCAGTCAATGAAAGCAAGCATGCAGGTACAGCAGGCAGTGAAAAAAGCTAATAGCATGCTGGCCTTCATAACAAGAGGAATTGAGTATAGAAGAGGTCCTTCTGCAGCTGTACAGGGCCCTGGTGAGACCGCACCTGGAGTATTGTGTGCAGTTTTGGTCTCCAAATTTGAGGAAAGACATTCTGGCTATTGAGGGAGTGCAGCGAAGGTTCACAAGGTCAATTCCCGGAATGGCAGAACTATCTTGCGCTGAAAGATTGGAGCAACTGGGCTTGTATACGCTTGAGTTTAGAAGGCTGAGGGGAATCTGATTGAGACATATAAGATTATTAAAGGATTGGACACTCTGGAGGCAGGAAGCATGTTTCCGCTGATAGGTGAGTCCCGAACCAGAGGACACAGTTTAAAAATAAGGGGTAGGCCACTTAGAACAGAGTTGAGGAGAAACTTCTTCACCCAGAGAGTGGTGGGTGTATGGAATGCTCTGCCCCAAAAGGCTGTGGAGGCCAAGTCTCTGGATACTTTCAAGAAAGAGTCGGATAGAGCTCTTAAGGATAGTGGAATCAAGAGTTATGGGGATAGGCAGGAACAGGATACTGATTGAGGATGATCAGCCATGATCATAATGAATGATGGTGCTGGCTCGAAGGGCAGAATGGCCTACTCCTGCACTTATTGTCTATTATCTTGAGAAGGTGCTGGTGAGTCACTTTCTTGAACTGATGCAGTCTATCTGGTGTTGGAACACCCTCAGTACTGCCAGGGGGAGAGTTCCAGAACTTCAAAAACTGAATTTTGACCTTTTGACAGTGAATGAACTGCCCTGTAGTTCCAAATCGAGATGGTCTGTGGCTTGGGAGAACTTGTTCCTGCGGCATTCCCATATATCTGCTGCTCTTGTACTTCCAAAGTGTGCCATCTATAAGGTGCATGCATCTTAAAGATGGTACACATGGCAGCCAATATGTGACAGCTTCTCTACTTTGTAGATGTGGACTGCCTGCAGTGAATTTTTGCTTTCTCTGACTGTATTCAAAATGTACAGCTTGTTGTATTTTCATTTAACTTTACTTGCCCAGTTTTAAATAACAGTCCTAACAACTTTACCGATTACAGAATGAACCTCTTTTTATTGAATTATATTTCTTTTTACCCAAATAAGAAGTCAGAGCTCTTTGCAATAATTAATGAGCGACTCGAAGATGAACTGCCTAATATGAAGTATTGTGTTGGGTCTAAGCTGCCTCTGTTAAAATTCTGAATATAGTTTAAAATTATTGAAACTAAGCAAATATCAAAGATTTATTTATGATGTGAAAATACAATGTGGTGCATTTACATTTGTTTAAATGAGATTGCACCCTTTTATTTCTGAATTCAACTGAAGTGCAAACATATCCTCCATTATAACTTGCAATCAATTTTCAAACGACTCCTTCATCCCCAGGCCACCTGTTGTGTGAGCATTGTTAACATTTTCTCTTTTTAGTTTGGACATATCACAGTTTTTTCTTTCTACATCTCTATGATGGAAGTGCTGCGTTATCTTTTCACTAGGAGACTGCAGAAACATTTTAAGTAGGATCTAACTGCGAAGCACTGCTGTCAAACATATGATGAGGAGTAGTCTGCAAAGCCCTTCGTGTACCCTCTCTCCCTCACGCAGACAAAACTGAAAAGACTACTGCAAAGATCTTCGCTTTGGGGTATTTTAGGGCTTTTTGGAGTCAATCATGTCGGATCTTCACGAACAGCAATTCAAGTAAATGTGATTGAATTCATATCTGAGAAATGGATACACATGCACACATCTACATAACCACAATTTCACTGAGTTACGTCCGGATACACATTTCATCTTCACGCCGTGGCAAATAACAGAAGGCGAAAGAGACAGAGAGAGAGAGAGAGAGAGACGAGGAGCACCCGGAACAGAAACATCGCTATTATCTCACCTGAAGCAAGCATGAGGCAGGAGTGGCATCATTGTTGGCTCTCTGGGAAATCGACCCAGAGAGTGGAATAAGGACGGAGTGAGGTGTCCTGCTGATTGCTCATTCTCCGGGATGAAGTTAACATTTGGTGTGCTCTCTGTGTCCGTTGCTTTGACTGGGGCGATCAGCTTCGTGTTCCTGGTGGTAGCAATTGGGACAGATTTCTGGTACATTATCGATGCCTCCAAACTGCAAAGCTCCTCCAATTCGTCCGACCACCTCAGTTCCCATTCTGGGCTTTGGAGAACGTGCAAATGTAAGACTATCATGGCAGGTTAAATTCTGGAGAAATTTCAAGTGCTTTCCTATTTAGATTTTTAAACAAATATTGGTAATATAAGAAATATTTACACTAATTCATCAAACTATCGACGACTGCAGAATAATATTGATTTGAATGCTTTTCCTTGTGCAATCTGCTTTCTGTCTGGCATCGAGCTTATTATGCATCTTTACCTTGTGTTTTTGTTTACAGTTCAAAGCAAATGTTTTCACTTAATTAATCCGTTCTGGCAAGGAGACACAAACTTCACAGCCTCTCAAAGACAACTGCTAAGTAAGTCTTGTTATGTGTTCTCTTCTGCAGCTTCTTAGTGTTCTTTTAGAACAATGTGTGATACAACCTGTTGTAGTCAACGGCCGCAAAGCACTGAGTTATCAACCACAGCTTTCAACACCAAGTATGGAATTGTGATAGATATTTAAAGTGCTTGATTATGTCCTTTTGGGTGATGTTAAACATGAAGTGCTGTACAAAGCTGGAGAAAAATAGTTAACGTTTCTCTGACAGCGTTAAGCGGGCAGAAGTAAACAGAAGATGGGAAGATGCTTTTTCAGGGTTTATGAAGGAAATTGAAGACATTTGCAAATGTCTGTCCTGAAAAAGAATGTGTAAAAATTTTGCCGGCTGAGTTGGGGTTTACGTGAAAAGTAAACCTCAAGATGCTGATCAGAACAAAGATGAATTTTTACTGGGAAGGATAACATTTGGAAGGATGGTGCAACAGGTTAACCCTGTGTAAGACTTTTCAATCGCACCAACTGATCACGGAAGCAATTACGAGCTCCATTATGGAAAGGACTGGGCGCTTGCAGCGACTCAGATGCACAGTACTCTCGCCAGCATTTTATAATACCAGACCAACCTAGCTTCATATAGGAACTGTACACGACTTTGGGCTTAGCTAGTCCACTGGAATTGAAGTTCACTACCTGGTTCAAATGTAAAGAGAATATCATAATCATCTCAAAGGGGCTATTTGATTATATAGTATTTATTTACAAAGTGGAAAAATGACCCTTGCAGTCTGCTTGATTAGATTAGATTTCCTACAGTATGGAAACAGGCCCTCCAGCCCAACAAGTCTACACCGACCCCCCAAAGAGTAACCCACCCAGACCCATTCCGTCCACTCTATATTTACCCCTGACTAATGCACCTAACACTATGGCCAATCCACCTAACCTGCACATCTTTGGACTGTGGGAGGAAACCGGAGTACCTGGAGAAAACCCACGCAGACACAGGGAGAATATGCAAACTCCGCACAGTCACCCAAGATAGGAATCAAATCCAGGTCTCTGGTGCTATGAGGCAGCAGTGCTAATCACTAAGCCACTGTGCGACCCTGAAATTACTTTTAAAAAGAAATTTGACCAGACACCGCTACCTGAAATTGCAGAAAAAACCCAACAGGTCTGGCAGCATCTATGGGGAGAAAGCAGAATTAGCATCTTGAGCCTGGTGATTCTCCATCAGAACTCTTCTCCAGCAATTTATGTCTTTGTTTCAGATCTCCAGCACCCACAATTCTTTCTTTCTTTATTATACTCCTCTGGTTTGAATGGTAATTATTTTCATTCAGTGTTCCCATTTGGCAAATAAGTGATCATGGTAGATAATATTTGTAAGTTAACTTTGCCATTTTAACAGTTCACTTCATATAGGGAATGTTCATACAAATATATCAGTGGGGCATCTGACTATGTAAAATATTTTATGTAATATACACAATCTGTTTGTGATTATGACCACAATAATATGTTGAGACCAAACATCTATCAGTTTGTTCTAAGCAATACTAGTGCATTGTGACATGTAAATTTTCAGTCACAGTTAATCTTTTAAAAAAGAGGTACTAACTGAAAATTCATGTGCAATGCAATAGACTAAAGAAGTTGAAACCAATAACAAAAATTATTTTTGGGATAGCACAAGTCTTTTGAATACATTTTAAAATAGATTTTGTCTCTTATAACAAGATACTTTTTATTTCCAAACCTGTCTGTCTTGAATTTAGTTGTTTGATAAGTTCCTTCACATTGTTCAGAGGTTACAAATCAAACCTTTCCAGGTTATACATCATTATTTTTCACCTGTAACCTTCAATCTCTCTCTCAAGCTTGCCTTTCTCGATTCTATCAATGCTTACATCTTCCTTCCTACATTCTCATTATGTTATAATCAGGCTCATTATTTTTCAAATCTGGATTTTGCCTTCTTCACAGTTATATTCTCCTAACAATTTATAAAGCATAAGTTACATAAAGTCTTTGTTTTCCTGATTTACTTGACTCATGGTGTCCTATGAACTTTGGTGGACCATTCAAAGTGTTGAAGTTTAAATTAAACCTAAAATAAAGAAATAAGTGAATGGAGGTGGTCAGCATTATTCTAGTTTTATTAAGTACTTCTTTCTTCTATGGTTAATGTTATATCAACACATTTTAATCATTACCTTACACTCTACCAGATTATACCTCATAGAGCATGGCCTGTTCAGATTTGACATCAATCATTATAACAAAGGAATATAGGTAAAGAGTAGGCCATTCAGCCCGTTAAGTCTACTCTTTCATTTACTATGACCATGACTATTCAAACACTTCAATGCCTTTTACTACACTATCTCCATAACCTTATGTAATTGGCAGTTATAGAAAACCACCAATCTCTACTGTAAAAGCTGTACTCAAACATTAGGCTTTCCCAATCCTAAGGGGAAGACAATTCTAAATACTCTCAACCCTCTAAGAAAAATAAAATCTTCTTGTCTTGGTCTTAAGTAGCATTGCTCTTATTTATAAATTGTATACATGGTTCTATACTCCCCAATCTAGGGAAACATCTTAGCTGCATCTACCCTGATTGTCCCTTTAAGTATTTTGTAGGTTTTAATGAGATCACCTTTCATTCTTTGAAATCCCAGAGAGGTTAAATAAACTACATGCTCAATTTCTCTTCATAGGAAAGTCCTGTTTTCCCAAAAACAAGTCTAGTGAGCCTTCATTGTTCACCTTCAAAGGCAATAGTTTATTTTTGTAAGGTAAGAAACTAAAATTGTACATAATATTCCAGGTACAATCTTACCAAAGAAGCAAGACTTTACTACCCCTGAACTCAAATCGTCTTCCTATAAAGGTTAACGTTCTATTAGCCTTCTAATAGCTTGCTGCACCTGCGCCTTCAATGATTTATTGCCGGGGACCCCTATGTCGCTTTGCATACCTACATGTTCCAACTTATCACCATTTAAGGAATACTCTAAACATCTGTTCTTCTTATCAACATGATAACCTCACATTTCCCATATTATATTCCATATGCCATATATTTTCCCATTTACTGAGCCAGTCCAAATCCTCCTGAAATTGCTTTACATCTTCCTCACATCTTTCATGCATTCCTACTTAGCTTTGTATTATCTGCAAATCTGGAAAAAATTACATTTGCCCCCATGTCCAATTTTTTGCCAATCCTTAATCCATGTTAGTATATTACCTCTAAAATAGTATGCTTTAATTTTGATAATCAACCTTCTGTGGGGTGACCTTATCAAAGGTCTTCTGAAAATCCAAATATATCTTGTCTCCTCAGTTTCTTTATCACATTTGTAAGTAACATTCTTAAAAATACCTTCAAGTTTGTCAAACGTGATTTTCCATTCGGTGAATCTATATTCGCGATGCCAATCAGAACATTTTGTCCAATAGTCTGTTTATGTAGAAATGTAGAAACTAAGAGCAGGAGTAGGCCATTCAGCCCTTCAAGCTTTCTCTGTCATTCAGTATGATCGTAGCTGATCCTCCGTCTTCTATCTCAATTTCATATTCTTGTTTTGTCCCCATACACCTCAATGTTTTTAATGTTTAAACAAAACCTATCTTTTCCTTGAATATATTCTGTTATTTGATCACTATTTGGTACCTTATTAAAGGCCTTCTGAAAACACAAATACACCATATTCTGTGATTCTCTCCCCTGTCTAGTCTATGAGTTATATGCTTGTTAAGCATAATTTGTCTTTCATAAAGCCATTGAGGCTTTGTCCAGTCCTGTTAATGCTCTCTACGTGTACTTTTATTGCATCCTTAATAATAGAATGTAGAATTTTCCCCACTCCCAATGTTAGGCAAATTGGTTTGTAATTCGCTGTTTTTTCTCCCTCCCTTTTTAAATAGTGGTGTTACATTTGCTACCCTACAATCCATAGGAACTGCCCAAGAATCTATAGAATTTTTGAAGATCACCAATTTATCCAATATTTCCAGGACCACTTCCTTCATTATATTGGGAGGTAGATGAGCAGGCCCTGGTGATTTGCCAGTCTTTAATCCCATTAATTTCCCTTGATCTATTTCTTACTAATACTGATTTCCTTCAGTCCCACTATCTCATTAGGCATGGTTCAAGAACATTTCTGGGAGATTATTGTGTACCCTTTTGTGAAAACCAAACCAAGATATGCACTTAATTCCTCTGCCCTTTCTTTGTTCATCATCATAATTTTTCTGCCTTCTGACTGCAAGGGACTAACATTTGTCTTTACTATTATTTTTCTCATCACATATTTCTTGGAGCTTTTACAGTCAGTTTTTATATTCCTTGCAATTTTTACCTCATTCTCTGTTTTCCTACTCTTGATCAAATGTTTCATCCTATTTATTAAATTCTAAAATACTCCAAGTTCTCAAAATTGCTGTATTTCTGGCAATTTTACGTGACTTCCCTTTGGATTTAACACTATCCCTAATTTATTTTATGCATTTTGGTGGAGCAACCTACCTGCTTTATATTTTGCACCAGACAGGAATAAATAATTGTTGTATGCATATTCTTTAAATATTAGCTGTTGCATTTCCACCATTAACCCTTTGAGAAGTTTCCCCAATCCATTCTTGCTAATTAGTGCCTCATACCTTCATGGTTCTCTTTATTTAGGTCCAGGACTCTTCTTTCAGGTTTGACTACTTTGATATCCATCTCAAAGATGGATTCTATCATATTATGATTGTTATTTCCCAAGGGACCCACATAACAATATAGTTAATTCATCATTTCTCATTGCTCTATACCCAGTCTTGAATAGCCTGCACTCTGATTGGTTCCTCCATGTATTGGTCAAAAAAATCACCATTGTATACACACTTCAAAAAGTCCACCTCCACAAAATGATTGCTAGTTTGGCTTGTCCAATCATTATGTAAATTAAAGTGACCATAATTACATTTGTGGAGGAAGTGCAGACTGCAAATGCTAGAGATCAGAGTTGAGAGTGGTGCTGGAAGAGCACAACAGGTCAGGAGATATCCGAGAAGCAGGAGAATTGATGTTTCAGGCATAAGCCCTTCATCAGGAATGATTACAGTTGTACTCTCATTACATTAATCTCTGTGTAATGGAAATATAACTGTAATTATGGGCGATAATGTCTTTCCTTCTTCACTACTATTTGGGAGCCTATAAACAAGCTGCAACAACATTTTCTGTCCCTTGGTGTTTCCTATCTCCACCCACACAGATTGCATGCATGAATTTCTCAACCAATATCCTTCCTCATCTTTGTATTTATTACTCCTTTACTAACAATGATATCCAACCTCCTTTCCATTTTTATCTGTCTTTGCTAAATAATGAATACCCATGGATGTTCAGTTCCTTCTTTGGTCACCCTGTAGCCATCTTTCTCTAACTACTATTATAGCATAACTGTTTATATCTACTTGTCTTCAAATTCATTAATCTTATTGTGCGACCTTGTTACTCACCGTTGCCATATTGTACACTATGGTCCAAATTGTATTTCTTTCATTTTGTTTTGCATGCAACATTTGCTCCTTACATTTCTGTTTTTTGTTTCTATCTTGTTTCCCCTCCCTCTGTCTCCCTGCTTAGGTTCCCATTCCCATTATCACATCTTTTATGACAGATTCCAGCACTTACCCTGCTACTGATATAAGGCTGACAGGTCTGTAGTTTCCTATTTTCTCTCTTTCTTGAATAGTGGACTGACATTTTGCCAGCTTCTAATCTGCAGGAATCATTCCAGAATCAAAGGATTTTGGAAGATGATCAGCAATGCATCAACCATCTCCATAGCCATTTAATTCAACTCTCTGGAGGTCTTATCAACTAATAGTCCCATTAATTTCTCCAGTGCAATCTGTAATTATCATTGTTCTTGTACAAGTTTCACAATCTTTGCATCAAATATATCCTGAGGCATCACCCCCTTCCTCCATCAGAGACAGGGAAGTTCATGTAGATACTGTAGAGATGTTGGTTTTCTATTCTTGATGAATTCAGGTACAATAGCATCAATATTTGGAGCTTTGCCCATGGCAATTGACTTAACAGTCTTACTTAATTTCTCCATTGTGGGTTCAATATCCAGCTGTGTTAGGCAGGCTGTCTATACTGTTTGAGGTAAAAACAATGACTGCAGATGCTGGAAACCAGATTCTGGATTAGTGGTGCTGGAAGAGCACAGCAGTTCAGGCAGCATCCAAGTAGCTTTGAAATCGATGTTTTGGGCAAAAGCCCTTCATCCTTTTATTCCTGATGAAGGGCTTTTGCCCGAAACTTCGATTTCGAAGCTCCTTGGATGCTGCCTGAACTGCTGTGCTCTTCCAGCACCACTAATCCAGAATCCAATGTCTATACTGTTCTCCTAGGATACAATTCAAGGCAACATTCTATTCATTTTCCTGTTTATTAATATCAGTGATGAACTCTCTGTCTTTGTTTTCAATGGAGTTGACTGATGAGCTGTTGCCTTTTTAATCCCTTCATAAATGCCTCTAGCTTTCCCTGTGTTGGAGGATATCTAAATCATCTGACAAGATTACAACCAGTAATCCTTGCTACAAAGCCCCTAGTAGTCTATTAGATTTTGATTTAAGTGGAATTCAGTGCAGTCAGTCTTCTCCCTTGGATTTCTCTTGCAATTAATAAGAGTAGATCACTTAAATTCTCCAACAGGTTCCACCGGAGTGATGTTAGCCTCGAAACAGCCAGTTGTTGAGAGTATACTTTTATAAATTATGTCTCAAATTGTGTTCCTTTTTGCTTCTGTACTCAGCCTGAGAATGCTGGAGAGTGTTTATTCTAATAGAGTTGATAAGCTCGAATCACAGAATCTTTACAGTGCAGAAGGAGACCATTTGACCCATCGTATCTGTACTGGCTCCTGAAAGAGCTATCCAGCTCGTCGCACTCTCCAATACTATCTCTGTAACTCCCTAACTTCATCACATTCAATATATATCCAGCTGTCTTTGGGTAGGCAGGATGAGGACAGCATTTCTCCTTTAAATGAAAGAACTTTAAGAATTGCATCCTAACCGTGGTGCACACAAGGGAATGATCTTGTGGGATATAGGTAAATTAATGTTATTTCTGCAGTTATAATTTCTGATACAAGGTGAATGAACTCACATCAGTGTGTAATTGTTTCAGCCAAGAGCTGAGTCAACAAGAATGGAAACTATGTGGAGGAAATATATAATTGTTTTTGTATTAGCTAAAATTATATGTCAGCATGAAACGTGATTGCAAAACAATGGTAGATATTATGGGCAAATAGATAAGATGTTGTGAGGGGATGCGGTCAAGCTAGAAAGCCTGTACAAACAGTAGGTTTCCCACTTTTACAGAGACACAGGAACAAACCCTAATTAAAGAGGTCATAAAGATTAGAGTGGTCTCGGGAGAGGCCCAGATGGAAAGAGCAGATACTGATGAAGAAAGAATATGCCTAACAATGACCTGCAGTGGGATGAGGTCAAACGGCCCTGTGAGGCCAGAAATAAGCATTTTGTCACAGACAAGGCCGAATAAGATAAGAGATAAGCAGGAGTGGTGGGACCAGTCTTAGGGAAATGGAGGATGTAAACAGGGGAAAAACAATGAAATAAGAAAAAAAATGTAGGAACCAAATTATATAAATATCAAGAGTTTGTTGAACTCGGTGTGTTTTGCCCTCTGCCTTGCTTGGCACTGGATATCGCACCCACTTGCAAGTGTAAAAAAAAGGACACTACTGATTCAGATTTTGTCTCGGACTACAATTATTGAAGTGTGTGAGCTTTGTTTCTCACAATCTGTAACCATCATGACCACAAATCCTAACTCCAGGTCACCTATGGACATACTAAACTTTCAATCCAACTTGTGTTTTCAAAAAGAGGACTGCAATAGTCAAACATTGACCGCAGATGTAAATGAAGCGATTGTTTGATGGGCTCCTGTGTGGACCTATGAAACCACACCCATTTACAGAGTGAGGGAAATTTCAGACTGAAAGTTTAAATAAAGGAAGAGGTAACAAGAGCTGACTACCCAACTCCCTCTCAGATGGGCGCCATCTCCTGCAGATATGTTTGTGTTCTTCCCTTCCAGGCATATACAAAAAAAGGGGTTAAAATGAGCTTCAATCCTGATCTCTGTGTGTTAATGGACTGTGTGTGCAAAGCTGGGAAGATCACAGCTTTGGGAAAGGCCATTAAACACTGCTGCAGTGGAGATAAAGGGAAAAAGACTGTCACTCTGAGTGTTGTCAGCCAGCCAGCCCCTGTCAGAAGAATCAGAACAAAGGAATTGCATTCACTCTGCGAAACCAAGGATCTCAAAGTTGACTGTTCAACTACCAACGCCAATCCAATCTGTAACATCCACCGAAACGGTGGTAAATGATCAACTATTTACTATTCACCAGCAAAAGCTGAGGCCGGTCAATGTATCAGTTTTTAAACATTTTTTGGACTCACTTCTTATTCCTATTCCATGTCAATGTGTGTTGCACTATTATTTCTTCTTCTGATTTATACTAATAAACTCGCTCTTTTGTTAACTAAATAAAGCCTGGTCAAATGTCTTTTTTTAAAACATAAATTCATCCACATTAACCTTGTTGTGACCAACTGAGGGGACGAGTGAAAAAGAAATGGAGCCAGTTTACCCTACCACCTGGAAACTAAAAGATGAGGGCTAAATGTGGACCTAACAGCGTCACAAGTTGGGACGTTTGCCTGGGGACTGGTCGTAACAGTATCAGTGTCCCTCTGTGGAAACGGCACATGTTGGCTTTTTTTT
The DNA here is from genome assembly GCF_037043375.1 of Chiloscyllium plagiosum. Classification (NCBI taxonomy): domain Eukaryota; kingdom Metazoa; phylum Chordata; class Chondrichthyes; order Orectolobiformes; family Hemiscylliidae; genus Chiloscyllium; species Chiloscyllium plagiosum. Next base: position 37,661,006 of record NW_028270158.1, on the reverse strand, counting down.
TCACAGTTGAATTTGGTGTTGATCAAATCCGAGGAAAACTTGCTTTTTGCAGCCATGGTTGGCTCCGAAACGTGGTTGTGAAATAAGCCACAAAGACGGAAAGTGCTAGAAATGTGCACGGTCTCACGAACTTCCGCGTTTAAAACATGCATATTTATTAACACATGGGAAATTTCTATGGGGCAGACGAGTCTGCAATTAATAATTGCTCCAAGGCAATTGATTGCATCTTTACCTTTGGATTCTGAATTTAATTGCCAAGGAACTGGTAATCGCAGGCTGTCTGAACACGCATTAGTTCGAACAAGCTAAGGCGACAGTACCGTTGATGGGGTTGAGAGGTCAGTGGGCTGGAAAGCCTTTAAATGTGACAGCTGCAAACTGAAAGGCTTTTTTCCTCAGAGCACTTGTGTGTGTATGCTTTCAGTGCGTTGGAAGTGATTTCCACTAACGTGGAGGTCACGTCTATTACCTTGGTATTTTCCTTTTGACTTTAATCTACACTCCTCAGCAGTCAGCCTTCACAGCTGTGTCTGGAACACTCTGCGTTGGACCTCTAATGATCAGCAGCAATAACATCTCCAGGAACAGGAGCAACAGCACTAGGTACAATGGCTGCCTATCTCCTTATCCATCTGCTGCTCCACAGGACAGAACGGAATAGCCATAGATCTCCAGCTTGAGCAGGCAATGTAAACCCCAACACAGAGTTTACAGCCAGAGGATCAGCTTTCTGGATTGAGCAGCAATGTCTCAGGAGGGTCAGATTTTCTTGGCATTCCGCTCCATTAATGTTATGTAAGCACAGAAAAATATTATTATCATGTCTATCCGTGCAAGATAGCCAGGGAACTGCCATGATGCATTTATTCCACACCAGTCAAGTCTCCCATAGGTATGTGTACCTTCCAGCAGAAACAGCAATTGGCTTTCTGGAAGCAGGCCTTTCCTCTAAGGACGTGGCTGATGATACCTGTGAGGAGTCCAAACATTTTGCACAGGTTAGGTACAACAATAGCACAAAAGCAGTCATTAAGAAAGTCGCTGGGATGTTAAAGCTGTAATTCAGGTATTTAGTCATATCCCAGGGTTGCCTCTCAGTATGCACCAACAGAATGATATTGATGAGCTGTATGCAGTGGAAAATAGATCAAAAGAGATGATTGGAGCTACATGTGGAGGAAAGTGTGTTTGAAGGAGGAGCAGCCTGATGTAATCAAAGCACAAATAACTACAAACCTAGCTGCCAGGGATATACTGGACAGTCTGACAGAGGCAGCCTCCTACTGGTGTAAGGCTGCACAACCACCTAGCACATCAGTGTGTCATTGTATCTTCCCACAGTCAACAGTCTATTTCTCTCACTTAACACCTTTTTCTTAACTTTTGTAGACTGACAGACATTTGGCAGGTACTAAGCATAACCACAGGAGGGTTTCCTGACACAATATGTAGACAGGCCAACAAGAGGTGAGGCCATACTGGATTTGATTCTGGGTAACGAACCAGGCCAGGTGTTAGAATTAGAGGTAGGTGAGCACTTTGGGGATAGTGACCATAATTCGGTGATTTTTACTCTCGTGATGGAGAGGGATAAGTGTGTACTACAGGGCAAGAGTTATAGCTGGGGTCAGGGAAATTATGATGCGGTGAGGCATGACTTAGGATGTGTGGCTTGGAAAAGTAGACTCCAAGGCAAGAGTGTAAATGATATGTGGAGCTTGTTCAAGGAGCAACTATTGAGTGTCCTTGATAATTATGTACCTGTCAGGCAGGGAGGAAAGGGTCGTGCGAGGGAGCCGTGGTTTAATAAGGAATTGGAATCCCTTGTTAAATGGAAGAGGGCGGCCTATCTCAAGATGAGACGTGAAGGTTCAATTGTGGCGATTGAGAGGTATAGGGTAGCCAGGAAGGACCTGAAGAGAGAGCTAAGAGCAGCAAGGAGGGGACATGAAAGGTCCTTAGTCGGTAGGATTAGGGAAAACCCTAAGGCTTTCTATAGGTATGTTAGGAATAAAAGAATGACTAGGGTAGGAATAGGTCCAGTCAAGGATAGTAGTGGGAAGTTGCGTGTGGAGGCGGAAGAGATTGGGGAGACACTGAATGAATACTTTTCTTCAGTATTTACTCAGGAACAGGGCATTGTCGTCGATGTGAATACTGAGTCACAAATAAGTAGAATGGATGGCTTTGAGGTATGTAGAGAAGAGGTGTTGGAAATCCTGGAAAAGGTGAAAATAGATAAGTCCCCTGGGCCTGATGGCATTTATCCTAGGATTCTCTGGGAAGCAAGGGAGGAGATTGCAGAGCCATTGGCCTTGATTTTTATGTCCTCTTTGTCTACAGGAGTAGTGCCAGAAGACTGGAGGATAGCAAATGTGGTTCCCTTGTTCAAAAAGGGGAGTAGGGATAACCCTAGTAACTATAGGCCGGTGAGTCTCACTTCTGTTGTGGGCAAAGTCTTAGAGAGAATTGTAAGGGATAGGATTTATGCACATCTGGATAGGAATAATGTGATCAAGGATAGTCAGCATGGTTTTGTGAAGGGCAGGTCGTGCCTCACAAACCTTATTGAATTCTTTGAAAAGGTGATGAAGGAGGTTGATGAGGGGAAAGCGGTAGATGTGGTATATATGGATTTTAGTAAGGCGTTTGATAAGGTTCCCCATGGTAGGCTACTGCAGAAAATACGGAGATATGGCATTGAGGGTGAGTTGGAGGTTTGGATTAGGAATTGGCTGGATGGAAGAAGACAGAGGGTAGTAGTTGATGGCAAAGTTTCTTCATGGAGTGCCGTCACTAGCGGTGTTCCGCAAGGATCTGTTTTGGGACCATTGCTGTTTGTCATTTTTATAAATGACCTGGAAGAGGGGTTAGAAGGTTGGGTGAGCAAGTTTGCGGATGATACGAAAGTCAGAGGAGTTGTTGACAGTGAGGAAGGATGTGGCAGGTTACAGCAGGATATAGAGAAGCTGCAGAGCTGGGCAGAAAGGTGGCAAATGGAATTCAATGTAGCTAAGTGTGAGGTGATTCACTTTGGGAAGAATAACAAAAAGATGGGGTACTGGGCTAATGGTCGGATACTTGGTAGTGTGGATGAGCAGAGGGATCTTGGTGTCCATGTACACAGATCTCTGAAAGTTGCCACCCAGGTAAATAGTGCGGTGAGGAAGGCATATGGCGTACTGGCTTTTATTGGTAGAGGAATTGAGTTCCGGAGTCCTGAGGTCATGATGCAGTTGTATAAGACTCTGGTGCGGCCGCATCTGGAATATTGTGTGCAGTTTTGGTCGCCATACTATAGGAAGGATGTGGAGGCACTGGAATGGGTGCAGAGGAGGTTTACCAGGATGTTGCCTGGTATGGAAGGAAGATCGTATGAGGAAAGACTGAGACACTTGGGGCTGTTTTCATTAGAGAAAAGAAGGTTTAGGGGTGACTTGATTGAGGTGTACAAGATGATTAGGGGGTTAGATAGGGTTGACAGTGTGAACCTTTTCCCGCGTATGGAGTCGGGTATTACAAGGGGGCATAGCTTTAAATTAAGGGGGGGTAGATATAGGACTGAAGTTAGGGGTAGGTTCTTCACTCAGCGAGTTGTAAGTTCATGGAATGCCCTGCCAGTAGCAGTGGTGGACTCTCCCTCTTTATGGGCATTTAAGCGGGCATTGGATAGGTATATGGAGGATAGTGGGTTAGTATAGGTTAGGTGGGCTTGGATCGGCGCAACATCGAGGGCCAAAGGGCCTGTACTGCGCTGTATTGTTCTATGTTCTATGTTCTATAACCGTTGCAATAATTGAGTACTGAAGTAAAATTTACAGTCTATTAAGATTGACGATAAAAAATGACTATATAATAAACATTTAAATACTCAGGTTATTTCCCTAGTGAGACAAAGGTGTCTTTTTCTTTCATTTTCTATTCCTGCAATGTGGTGCTTCTGCTTTGGTTGATATCCTTTGGATTTTGAAGTCTGTAAATGTTGCCGTAATGTTGCTGTTGTGCAGAGGCAGACTGTACCATTGAGACAGGAGGCAGTGTCCAAGGCTTTGATTCAGAAGTGGGATCAGAAGTAAGAAGGAGGAATAAGAGAACCCCAAACAGAATCCTCACTCATATCTCCTCTTTGTCTTTCTTTCCTCTCATGGCTCACATACATGGTCTGAGAAGCATTTTGTTGCACTTTGTGGGAAGTGTTGAGCAGCCAAGGTGGGCCTTTTTGCATGCTGTTTAAGTTGACAGATGGGGTCTACAGAGATTTTCTTAGAACAAGCATGCTGTTGGTTACCTATCACTTCTGGTGCTCCATGCAGAGGTTACTCTTTCCATTAAGTGTTAACTCTGTTTTTTCTCCATAAATGTTGCCATACCTGCTGAGTTTCTCCAGCAATTTCTGTTTTTGTATGTTTCAGATCTCCAGCATCTGCAGTTCTTTTATTTGTATACCTCTCACTGGTTTCTTAAAATATACTTCAGTCTGTGATCAGATAATCATAAGAGACATTTTAGGCCTTTATTTGTCCTTTCATTTCAGTCACTTAAAGTGTATGAATGTCTCCAGGATTTAAATCCGATAATGGAAACTGAATATCAATAGTTCATGTTTATCATTTTCATAACATAATTTCTCCTTATGATCCCATGATCTATTCCGATTATATATATGATCTCAGTTGTAGTGGTTTTTTTTATGATAATTTCTTCTCTTTGTTGATCTCTCACCCCTATTCTGTCCTCACAGTGCAACTCCAATAACTGTTGTGCTCTGTACCTTCTTTTAAAGTTTCAAATCTGGTTGTACTGTTGCCCCTCTTCCTGAAGGAACTCCAGTAAAACTTGTAAAAGGTGCATACTTCAAAATGATGATTCAGAACATTGCCTTCCAAGTATTGTTGTTGTTAAAACTGGTTTCGCTTTGTTGGAGGTATTTTCGGTGATGTCAGGCTATTATTTGTGAGACAGAGATAGGAGTTGTGTTCTCAATCTCCTGCCTGTCAATAACTGACTGTTGTATCACAGCTAGCATGCACCATACCTGTAAAAGACATGCTCAAGATATAATCACCCTATGACAACATGTTATCTGAGGGTATAAATGCTTTGGTCTCCATCATAAGTGGAGCCACTTGATGCATGACATGCTGATGGAAGTGTGCTAGTGTTTGTGTTTGAATCACTTCATATTCGCCCAGGTACTGACGTGCCCATAATGGGAAGTTACATCTACACTGAGAGCTGTTATAAACATCCATTCAATTTCAGTACTTACAGTATCCATGAATAGTTCTCACATTATGTGAGCAAGCATACGTTTTGCTTCATTAGGTACAAATACCCTGTTGGAGGCAAAAGCCCAAATCACAGTGATAGGTCACCTACTGTGATAACCCATTCTATAATGGTGAAGATCAGTAACTTAATAGTTCAAGATTCTGTGTGACACCAACTTTGAAGAATACCAAACAACTAAATGCAAGATTTAAAACTTTGTTCTTCTTCAGTCATGCATTATTACTTGCACTTCTTCCTCAAATTCTCTATTTTGTTGAGGACAGTGATGTGCACTAGTAATATGAATGAATTTGTAGTCTCACATAACTCTCTTAAACTGCTCATTTGGAAATTGTGGACCATATATTGATGCCACAAGGTCTGGAATGCCATGTGTTGAATAAATTCTCTTGAATCATTACTGTCTGTCATGTAATCTTGTGTAGAGACAAAAAAAAATTGCAGATGCTGGAATCCAAGGTAGACAAGCAAGAGGCTGGAAGATTACAGCAAGCCAGGCCGCATCAGGAGATGTAACCCGAAATGTCGACTTCTTCACCTCCTTGATGCTGCCTAGCTTGCTATGTTCATCCAGCCTTCTGCACGTCTACCATGTAATCTTGTGTAGACAGTTTACTTTAATCCATTTTAATTAATAGTTCATGATAAAATTGAATACTTTACCCTTGAACTTGAAGAAATCCATTCCCAATGGTCTCATAGCTTAGATGGAAGAGGCAAAGGTGAGAGTGATTCTTTCTTTTTCATGGCTGTTGATGGCACAAGGGATGTAGTTAGCAATTGTTTCCTATACTGAGTAATAAATACCTGACCACCAGCTTTGTCATTGCACTCTTGTTTGACACCTTGTAATTCCCAGATGTTCTTGAATTTTTCTGAAGAATTTCAAGTCAAAGACCTCTTCATATTACTAATTTCTCATTGAAGACTAATGAGTTTTCCAGGGTAATGAGGTGTTTGTGCTGTTTAATGTATTGTCATAGTATTTCATTGCTCAGTACATAGTTTGGTCATTCTTCTAGACAATAATCTTTGATTTGAATACATTTATTTTCATCGTTCTTGTGCTTCTCATAATGTTGCTTTTGATAGCAAGTATTTGTTAACTTTTATTATGTAGGCTTCACCTTAGCAACAAAGTCTAAATCTGCTTGTTCTGTTCTCTGATGGTGTGACTGCTATTGTTTGCCAGTTCCACTCTACATATTCAGTTGTTGAGTATACTTCGTTAGCCACCATTGAATTCTGGGCAGGCTCTCAGTGATTTATTTTGTATTTGGAAGAGTGATCAATGGTTTATTGCCAGTTTGATTTTTAACTAGACCCCATCACATAGTTTGAAATTTTTCACACACCTGCATTGTAGTTGTCATCATTCCAAAGAATATTTGAAATTCTGCAGTGTTCTTAGCCAGTAGGAATTCTGTAACTGTTTTGGTTTTCTCTGCTGAAAATGTGTTGCTGGAAAAGCGCAGCAGGCCAGGCAGCATCCAAGGAGCAGGAGGGTTGATGTTTCGGGCATGAGCTCCTCTTCCGAAACGTTGATTCCCTGCTCCTTGGATGCTGCCTGACCTGCTGCGCTTTTCCAGCAACACATTTTCAGCTCTGATTCCAGCATCTGCAGTCCTCTCTTTCTCCTAGTTGGTTTTCGCTGCATCTGCCACGAGTAGCTGGGATTATATTAGAAATTTATCTTTGATTTTTGCAAACTCATAATTGTCATTCAGTGTTCAGCTGCATCCTATAGGACTTTCATTATCATCCGAACTCACTGAACATGTTTTTTTATGTTTTAGCATGTTGTCCATTTACCCATTAATGCCTCTCAAGGTATTGGACATTGTAATCTGAATCATTTTTGGAATGATTCTCATGGGAATCTTTTAAGACAATCATGTTCAAAGACTGTTGTGAATGTAGTTAATTTTCTGGAGTCTTCATCAAGAGGTAATTGACAAATTATACTATTAGCATCCAAGTGAATGTAGTACTCTTGATTTGTTTTGCTAGACTTTCAGTCACTGAAGTCATTGGTTGCATCTCATGTTCCATGGCTTTAGTTGTCTTGAGTTAAGTTCACACAGATTATTTTTGAACCTTTTCTTTTTGACTGTCACCAGACGTGAACACCAGTTTGTTGGCCTAACAACTGGTGAAATTATTCCACATCATGGCATATGTTCTATTCCCTTTAACATTGCCCAAGAGTGGATGAGGCTGCTGTCAATATGTGTAAGTAGAATGGTTTAATATCATCCCTTATCGTATTGTGATGCTTTGTCTTTAATTTCCCAAACTTGAGAACCATCCTGGGAACTCAATTGATGTTTAATTTGCTTGATCTGTATCTATAATCTCTTGAAGCATTTAGATTAATCCCAGTCTCAAGTATGGCTTTCTGCTTAGCAGTGAACATATTTGCTTCTGAGTGACATAAAAAGATTTTGCTTCCTTTATACCTGAGCTTTGCAGCAAGCTGGCATTTTACTTTCAAAAATGATTCCCCCAGAAACTTGTAACCTCCTTGCATCTTCATGAGGATAGCCAGAATTTAATCTGTTTCTATTGACCATATTGAAATAAACAGCTCCTCCATTGAATTTTCCCAATTGACACTTTAGTGATTGTTATCAATTTTGCCTAAAAAGATTTTTTTGCTGATCTTGTGAACTTTCCACATCTTGAATCTGCTGCTGCTTGATGTATTTTCCCCTTCGTTTCTGTGTTGTCTGTTCTTTAAATCTTGTTTGTTCCTTTAATCTGCAGTTATGTGTGCACAAGAAAATTTTCTGATTCAATATGTGAATGTGACTACTAGAGAAGGTACAAACTCTGACCTACTCTTAGGAAATAAGGCAGAGCAGGTGACTGAGGTGTCAGTAAGGGAGCATTTTCGGGCCAGTGACCATAATTCTATTAGTTTTAAAATAGTGCTGGAAAAGGATAGACCAGACCTAAAAGTTGAGGTTCTAAATTGGATGAAGGCTAATTTTGATGGTATTCGGCAAGAACTTTCAAACCTGATTGGGGGCAGATATTCACAGGTAAAGGGACAGCTGGAAAATGGGAAGCCTTCAGAAATGAGATAACGAGAGTTCAGAGAAAGTATATTCCTGTTAGGGTGAAAGGAAAGGCTGGTAGGTGTAGGGAATGCTGGATGACTAAAGAAATTGAAGGTTTGGATGAGAAAAAGAAGGACTCATATGTCAGGTATGGTCAAGATCGATCGAATGAATACTTAGAAGAGTATAAAGGCAGTAGGAGTATGCTTAAGAGGAAAATCAAAAGGGCAAAAGAGGGGCAAAAAGGGGACATGAGATAGCGTTGGGAAATAGAGTAAGGAGAATCTGAAGGGATTTTACAAATACATCAGGGACAAAAGGGTAACTAGGGAGAGAATAGGCCCCTCACAAGTCAGCAAATCAGCCTTTGTGTGGAGCCGCAGGAGGTGGGGAGATACTAAACGAGTATTTTGCATCAGTGATTACTGTGGAAAAGGACATGGAAGATATAGAATGTAGAGAAATAGATGGTGACATCTTGAAAAATGTCCATATTATAGAGGAGGAAGTGCTGGATGTCTTGAAACACATAAAAGTGGATAAATCCCCAGGACATGATCAGGTGTATCCCAAGGTTCTATAGGAAGCTAGGAAAGGGATTGCTGGGCCTCTTATTGAGATATTTGTATCATCGATAGTCACAGGTGAGGTGCTGGAAGACTGGAGATTGGCTAACGTGATGACACTGTTTAAAACAGATGTTAAGGACAAGCCAGGGAACTATAGATCAGTGAGCCTGTCTTGAGAGACAGGATGTACATGTATTTGGAAAAGCAAGGACTGATTAAGGATAGTCAACATGGCTTTGTGCGAGATAAATCATGTCTCATAAACTTGAGTGAGTTTTTTGAAGAAGTAACAAAGAGGATTGATGAGGGCAGAGCAGCGGACGTGATCTATATAGACTTCAGTAAGGTATTCGACAAGGTTTCCCATGGGAGACTGGTTAGCAAGGTTAGATCTCATAGAATACATGGAGAACTAGCCATTTGGATGCAGAACTGGCTCAAAGGTAGAAGACAGAGAGTGGTGGTGGAGGGTTGTTTTTCAGACTGGAGGCCTGTGACCAGTAGAGTGCCACTACTTTTTGTTATTTACATAAATGATTTGGATATGAGCATAAGAGGAATAGTTAGTAAGCTTGCTGATGACACCAAAATTGGAGGTGTAGTTACAGCAAAGAAGGTTACCTCAGATTACAACAGGATCTTGATCAGCTGGGTGAATGGGCTGAGAAGTGGCAGATGGAGTTTAATTTAGATGAATGTGAGGTGCTGCATTTTGGGAAAGCAAATCTTAGCAGGATTTATACACTTAATGGTAGGGTCCTTGAGAGTGTTGCTGAACAAAGAGACCTTAGAGTGCAAGTTTATAGCTCCTTGAAAATGGAGTCGCAGGTAGCTAGGATAGTGAAGAAGGCATTTGGTATGCTTTTCTTTATTGGTCAGAGTATTGAGTACAGGATTTGGGAGGTCATGTTGCGGCTATACAGGACATTGGTTAGGCCACTTTTGGAATATTGCATGCAATTCTGGTCTCCTTCCTATCAGAGAGATGTTGTGGAACTTGAAAGGGTTCAGAAAAGATTTACAAGGATGGTTCCAGGGTCGGAGGATTTGAGCTATAGGGAAAGGTTGAATAGACTGGGGCTGTTTTCACTAGAGGGTCAGAGGTTGAAGGATGACTTTATAGAAGTTTATAAAATCATGAGGGACATGGTTAGGGTAAATAGACAAAGTTTCTTCCCTGGGGTTGGGGAGTCCAGAATAGAGGGCATAGGTTTAGGGTGAGAGGGGAAAGATGTAAAAGAGACCTAAGGGGCAACGTTTTCACACAGAGGGTGGTAGGTGTATGGAATGAGCTACCAGAGGAAGTGGTGGAGGCTGGTACAATTGCAACATTAAAAAGGCATCTGGATGGGTATATGAATAGGAAGGGTTTGGAGGGATATAGGGCAGGTGCTGGCAGGTGGGACTAGATTGGGTTGGGATATCCGGTCGAGATGGATGAGTTGGCCTGAAGGGTCTGTTTCCATGCTGTATATCTCTATGACTCTATGACTATGTCATGACCATTTTTCTCACAGTTGTGGCACTATGCTGTAGTGATGGACATTCCTCTCATTTGTGTGTCTTGTTCTCTTCCTTGCGGCCTACAAACTACCTTGCTCAATTTTATCCATTGCCCATCTGTTTCCTCACAAACTAAAACATGGTTAAACCTTCAAGGTTCCAGTTAGCTAACAATCTGGATTGTATTTTCTAACATTAAATCTCCTCTGACAAGTAAAAGATCTGACAACATGTCTCGTCTGCCACATCAACGCAATCTAGTTGTGACTCAGTTCTGCCATCAACATTCACGTGCCTGTTTATAAAGTCCATTGATTACCAGATCCATGCTTTCTCCAGTCTTTTTGGTATTTGTTACTTCAATCATTCAAAAATTAATCATTTTCAAACTAAGATAAGCATCAAATATCTTTAATACTTTGTCATATAGTGCCGTACTCTCATTAATGATCATTTCCATTCCTGAAAGTAATATGTCATTGTGGTCTTCTGGTTTTTCTTATGTAATTCTGAATCAGCTTTGTTCCTGGTAAATCTTTCCCAGTCCTCTCATTCCTGGGCTTGGTATGTTTCCAGATTGCCTGAAATTCTTGTGATGGTGGTAGGTTGGCTTCCATCCTGCTTCTGCATCTGTGACTGTTTCTGTCCCACTGCTCATTGATGAATCTTGGAAAATATTTGCTGTGTCTTCTAGGCATATGATTCACTTTAGTTGCTGCTTTGAATGTTTCTTTTCACATTTTTTGCCGGCACCACGACTGCCACATATTTTGCTTTGTGTTTGGGTTTAACTCTGTTTAAACTCTCAAGATACTGCCACTGGAGTCCATGGAACCTCCTGCAAGAACTTTTTATTGATAGCTATAAGCACATTTTCTTCATACAAGATTCAGTAGTTTTCCTCGCACGTTTTCTCTGGTGGACATTATTGAAAAATAATAGACAAAGTTTTATGGACCCCATGTCACCTTATAAGGTTTCACATGCAGCTGACAGTTTATTGAAAAATTATCATTGGCTTACCAACAATGTACTTACTAATAAAACTATGGATGGCAAATTTCAGGCAAGACACCTGTGCATTTCTGGTGTGTTTGTGCTGCAAGTGAGATCCGATTGGTAGTATACTGCCTTGTAAAGTTCCCTCCACTGGCCTAGTTCTTATGGATTCATGGAAACTCCAGGGATCTTTAGAAATGGGAAAGTGGCCCTGGATCCAGAAGTCCCATCCCCATTTACAAAGGATCCCACACCTGCACTTCTAGGAACAAAGGTCACATCACTAGACAAATTCTTTTCTTGAGATATGTGTGATGAACCAGGAGTTTCCCAACTCTGCGTATCCATCTTGACAGCAAAACTATTGTTTGAATGGGAGTGACAACTAACTAAATGATAGGAACTTGACTGACCCAGAACAGTAACGTATACATGACTAGGATGATGAATACTGTGCCTCAATGATGCAGAAATCACTTGAAGGTTGGTTATAAACAAAGATTGATCTTTACAAGTAACCGAGAAGTTCATATTGCAAATAAATGTTAAACTGAATCACATTAATTGACATTAAATTTAAATTAATCTTATAACGAAAATGTAGTAAACTGATTGCTTTGGGAATGTAATAGTTTTATTTATGAAAAATGATATGTATTCAACCGCATGTTGATCACAGAGAAGTGATTGAACTTCACACTGTTCCTTGTGTCCAAGTAATTAAAGTCTCCTCTGTTATGCTAATGCTAAATAATTTTGTGATTCAAGATGATTGTGGAACAAGAACTGGAGGTATTTACTTCATCTTTCAGCTAAACGTTGAATTTCAGTGCAACCTGTGATTGTCCCACGTCTAATATTACCTCATAAATAGTTATTTGTAATGTGATAGGTGGCTGTAAAGAAGAGAACGTCAATAATACTGTACTTAGAATAATATCTGAGACATTGATGCATTTGAAAGGGCAGAGGGGAATATAAAGAAAACTTCAAAAACTGGCATTTAAGTATCAGAAGTTTGAAATGTCAAAATCAGTTTTTTCTCCTGGATTTCCAATTGCAACAATTGACAAGTGACATATGTCTCTTTGGTGCCCTCTGAATTTGAAGGTCATGGTCTGTACAATTGCCTTTAATATTGCAAACCAGCTTTGACAAAGTTCAAACATCTTTTAAGTCATTCTAAAACAATTACTTGAAGGAATGAAGTAAGTCCTGCATCTGGACTATGAAAACAAACTACATAACCTAATGTGATTTTTCTTCATAATGCAACGCCACAAAGGCTGGTATCCCATCACCAAGTAACCCTTTATTTACGCATGCAAAGTACACACTAGTCCAGTTAGCAGAAAGCTGCATCCTAGGGTGAGCAGAATGCCTGATACTCTTGTTTATATCTGTCAGCCAGGACTCCCTGATTGGGCCATGTTAAGAGCCCCTATTCTATTCGCTAACAGCCACCTGATTGGCCTCATTCCAATCACTACAATGTTAATGGAGCTATAAAGAAAGTTTGTGAAGGAATTAATGTAATATGAGATTCCAATCAATAATCTTGAATAGTAAACCTGTGGTAACAGATAATTAAAAGAAGGTGACTATACTTTCAAATTTAGGAAATCAGCTAACTAGAAATCAATGGTGAAAACAATGTTTTTTTTTTAGGAACTGAACCACCTTGACCCAGTTTTTATGAGCGGTGGATAAACAGTACATTATTTCCCACAATTCTAATTCACTTTTGATAAACTACAAAAACTGGATTTTAATTAACACTTCAATGAAAATAAAATTGGCAAAGCTAAATGAGGGCAATTACACTCTACATCTGACTCACGCTACATCTGATCTGGAATTATCTGATGAATACCAAAAATAATTAGCTGTTCTATTTTCCATCACTAACATTCACACTCTCGTTTAACGCGAAACAGTCTCACATAGTACTTTACACTTGTCCATGTTAAAGATCATCTGGCATTATCCTTTAGATTTGTGTGTTTTAATTCAGTTCTCTGAGTGGTTTCCAGTTCGACAGATCTTTCCAATTTAGTATCACTTGCAAGTCTGATTATTTGCTCTGAATTTCTAAATTTAGATCTTTTCTGCAATTTAGAAAGAGTCAACTTTCCAGCATTGAGCCCTGAGATGCCTCACTCTAACAGTACTCTTCTAATGTTCATAACTTCCTGCTCTTCAGCCACCTGGATCTGTTTTACATGTGTGATCTATGCAGACTTTGGTGTTAGCTCATTTGGCTGGACAGTTGGTTTACAATGTAAAGTGGCACCAACACAGGCTAACATTACTGTGAAGAATTCTACTTCTCACCCTCCCACCTCACCTGAGTCATGGTGACTCTCAGGTTAAACCAAGTCCACTTGTCTCTTGCTCTAATGAGAGAGCAGCTCCATTGTCTGGCAGGGCTTTGGTAACTTTACCTTTTATGTAGGTAAACAGAACTGAAGGCAGAACACCAGTCTAACCAGTGCTTTATGACCCCTTTTAATCTATCCTCCAAATATAAGGGAGCTTTTTGATTAATTTTGTACCTGTCCATGATATTTTAATGTCCAGAAACCTGGACTCCTTAGTCTGTTTGGATCTCTACTGCTTCTCATTTTTCACAGTTTTGCAAGTACATTTTATCTATAAAGTGCTTTCAAAAGTACCACAAAGATATATAAACAATACAGACCCTCCTGGAATTAAAGGGCAGGAACACTTGAGCTTTGGACTTTACAAGAAGATTATAGTTTTTAAAAATCCTCCTTTCGCTTAAATGTACACAGAGAAAAACCACTGGTCCCTTGTCAGACAGTAAAATTAGTTTGGCATCTGGGTCAGCAGCATAATGCCAAGGGAAAAAACTAAATCAGAAACCCATTGAAATTAAATGGCAGTTTTCACACTTTATGATCAACTTGAAAGAGATTCATGGGATGTGAGCCTTGCTGTCAAGATCAGTATTTATTGCCCATCTCAAATTCCCTTATAAAGCTTGTGATAAGCCACATTGTTGAACTATCATGGTCTATAAGGTGTAGGTTATGGCTTTAGGATGTGAGAGCTCTGGATGAATTTAACTCCTCACAGACTTCAAACTTGCTTCTGATGCCTTGAAAAGAGTTTAATAGTAAAGAGCATTTAGATTTGGACTGTTGTAATTGGTGAAAATGAGTGTTGAAAGATCTTGTGTTGAGACACAATTTTGATCATTTTGAATATATTGAAACTCAAGGTTAGTATGAGTGATGTCATGTGGGCCATAGGTGAAGAATTAAATTAAATGTAGAATAATCTGTAGCAGCAACATGCTGTGGAGTAGGTTTTTGTAGTGAGGGGAGAAGCAAGGCAAACTGCAGGGGGTGGAGTTCAGAGACAGTTCCTTCACAACAGGGTATACAGGCAGAGGTTCTACTTCCTTGAGCTTGCAGAATAGCAGCAGTTTCAAGGGTTGAAATTTTCATGAAGAATAAGCAGGCTAATTAACAGATTGTTAAATTGCAGCATGACCACACCTCTCATGGCTAGCACGACCTTGATGGGAAGAACTTGGAGCTTCTAGCTCAGATGTAGGATTTCTATCCATTAAACTACTGACCCATTTTGGTATTTCAATATGTCAGAATATATTCTGAGTTTGGTACCCATTATTACACCTCCCCAAAACCCCACCCTGTACCCATCTATACCTTACTATTAAACGCTGTTTTTAATTAATCCAGAAGAGGACTGCAGCACTTGTCTAAAGGATATTTGCAACAGTAACAAGGGATGAGGATTAAAAGTATGCAAATGTAATTTTTTTCAGCCATGATCTAATTAAATGATGAAACAGCCTCAAGAGACCGAATGCCTTGTTTCTGTTTCAATGGTCTTCTGATCTCAACAAGATAGTATAGTTGCAATTAAATTACTTCGGCTATGTATAATGCCGATTTGAAACTCGAGCATCCAAAATTTCAAACAATAAAAAATATTTTAAAAACATGTCAAACACAAATTAATGGTGGTGGTTTCAGAATTGCATTCAGCTTAAAAACAAAGTGAACGCTTATAAGCTGATGTCAGTAAAAGCACAGCCATTAAGCTGTCAGATTGTCATGAGAACCTGATTACTTAATTTTCACTAGGGAAGGATGTGCACTGTTTTTGTCTGATCTGGGCCAAATGTGAATTCAGTGCCACAACAATGCAGTTACCTCTTACCTTCCTTCTGAAGTGGCTCAGCAAGCATTCAATTTGTATCAGAGTAACTGGGAATAGACATTAAACATTTACCTTGCCTAACTCCTGAAACTGATGAGGTAAAGATGGTGGTTGCTTGCTCAAAATTCACTACAACTGACAGGGAAGTATTACTGTGATGTTATTTGAAACTGAAATAAAAGAGCTGCGCACTGTTTCTACTTTGCAGTCTGCGGGCCCAAAGTTCAACCTAGATTATCGTTTTAAAGGTTGAATAGGAGTTTCTAAGTCAGTCAAGCTGCCATTCCACTAAAATACATCATTGTTGTAATTCCTGTAGAGAACAATGGCAACAAAGGTACAGTAATGAGGTAAGCTACTTTGAAGAAATTCTGATCCATCCTTTCATCTCTGGGATTTAGGTTTGATTCTAACCCAAGCTTTCAACAAAACATCTCCTTTCTCTGCCAAGTGTAAACATCTACAAGGGATTGTATTTACAAATTAAAGACATCAAAAGAAAGCAGCAATATAAAAAGACGATTTTTGAACTAAGATTGGAACAGCCTTCCAGCAGATGTAGTTGAACAAGAAACCTTAATGGGCAGTAGGACTTATCCTACTTGAAACCTATTATGTACGATATTCTTGGGCAGATTAACTTTAATCACAGTGACAGCAACTTTCCCATTCATATATGGATTGTGAACCAGCGAGCACAGGTTTAAAGTATTTTGCAAAAGAAGTAAATGTGAGATGAAATTTTTTTCACAGAGTGAGCAGTTCCTATCTGAAGAAATGACACCAGACTTGAAATGTTAACTCTGCTTTCCCTCCACAGATATTGTCAGACCTACTGAATTTGTCAAGCAATTTCTGTTTTAGTTCATGTCTGGAATGCACTGCTTGGAAGTGTGGTGGAGGCAGGTTCAATTGAGTCATTCAAGAGGGCAATGTATGATAATTTAAATAGAGGGTGCAGGGAAAAGGCAGGAGAATGGTGCTGAGTTAGAGATTGGTGCAGACACCTTGAACTGAATGGATTCAATTTGCACTGCAGCAATGCTGCGATTCTGTGTTTTGTTGCTGATCTGAAATCACTACCTTTCATGTTTCTGTTCTCACTATTGTATTCAACATTTTTTCATCATCCATTCCTTTTTCCTCAATCATTTTAAATCATTGACTAATCTAGCCTTCTCAATTGTGGTAACAATTTTCCTTCTTTTTTGCTTTCTTCTTGTTTCAAGTCTTGCTGGTTCAGTTCTTGTGTGCACTCTGTGACCTGAGTAGTTTCTCATTTTCTGCATGTCCAAGGGTGTTATTGAAGTGGCAAACACATTGCTAAGGCACAAGAGAAAAAAAGCACTGGAGGGCAGTGATGATTTCATTCTGGCCTAGGAAATCACAAATATATGTGACACAGGAAAAGATAAACAATACTGACATGTAGGTTGGCTTCAGAAACTTCAGCCTGTCTTGCTTAACAATCAAAAGTCCAGGAATCCACATTCAACAGCAGCTTTCAGGAGAAGTTGAATAAATCCTGAAAGGAGAAAGAAATTGCAGTGCTGTAGGGAAAGAGTAGGGGGGTTGGATTAACTGCTGTTCGAAAGGACAGTGTTGATACAGTGGATCAAGTAGTTGTCTTCAAGTCTTAAACATACTTGCCTGGTGGGAAAATGTTTTCTTTTATTGTTACAGATATGCATGGAACATTTGTAGTTCTACTTCCACTCAGTCTCATCTTGATGATTTTTGGAGGAATGACCGGATTTATTAGCATTTTAGCACGAGCCTATGCGTTACTGTTGTTGACTGGAACTCTTTTCCTATTTGGAGGTAAGGCCAACTTAAAAATTGTGTTATCGTTTCCTTTTCTTTGTTTGTTTCATTTGCTTGTGCTTGTTCCCTTCCACCTCCTTTTCAATTATTGTCCCTGAAATATCCTCTAATAGGCTTTGTATAGAGTAACTCCTCACCTTCTGTGACTACAAACTCCATGTCGGCTTGCTTTGTCCTCTCTAAACCTATTTCAGCTCCTTAGTCTTCAGTGGACTCACTAATATTATTGTCTCAATGATTGACAAAGATAATTCTGACCACTTCTTAATAACCCTCATTACCCACAATTCTTTAGCTTTTCCAACCTTCTGTGTGATTTTTTGGAGAAAACTTACCTTCAAGTCTCTTAAAACTGCACTTCCCAATTCCTGACTGCTCAACATTTGTTGCTACATTAACCATCATTCACTGGAGGGCAGTGAAATCAACCATTATAACTGTTGATTTGCTCAACCACTATTCCCTTTCAACTTTGACACTGCTTTCATTGTCATTTAGTCATTTCCCCATGGCATTATCCTGAAGAGGACACAGATTTAATTGACAAAAGAAGCAAAGGAGACATGCAGAAAAACCTGTTAATGCAATGAGTGGTTGCACTGCCTGAGAGTGGTAGAGGCAGGTTCAGTCAAGGTATTTAGGTGGGAATTGAGTTATTACTGAGTTTGGCACAGGGAAGGTAAGGAATTTCCTGTGAATAATTAGGATTGGGTAAGAAGTTGGCAATTGGAAAGGAGAGGGAAATTTACAATTATGATATAATCAAAGGAAAGGGGGTGCTGCGGCAAGGGCACAGATTTAATGCAATAGCGATGTTAAAAATATCTTTTTTCATGCGGCAAGTAGTTTGAAACAGTAAAGCAGTGCCCAACAGTTTGATCTGTGTCATTATCAGTTTCACCTAATAAGCTGAAAGAGTATGAAGAAGAAAAGCCTGCAGCAGAAGGGTAAAAATTAAATCTGCCAGAGGCTGCTAGCTTACTTGAAAAGCCCAGCATTCCTGCTCCTCTTGATCCACTGAAAGTGTGCAGGAAGTGTTAGCTGGGGGCAAGTGACAATTCTCACTACTAACTCACTGCTGAACTTCCAAACTCAAGGAAACATTTTAAATCAGGATCCTAACTATGTGTAGTAGCCCAATTTAAATGTGTTAATCAGCAGCCTGCCTCTTTTCAGCAGGGTGGTTGCTTACTCTGATCTACACTATCTAAATATATGCATGATTTGGAAATGCCGGTGTTGGACTGGGGTGTACGAAGTTAAAAATCGCACAACACCAGTTTATAGTCCAGCAGGTTTAATTGGAAGCACAGTAGCTTTTGGAGCGACCGCCTGATGAAGGAGCGTCGCTCCGAAAGCTAGTTTGCTTCCAGTTAAACCTGTTGGACTATAACCTGGTGTTGTGTGAGTTTTAACTAAGTAAATGCAGGAGACCACCTGAGGCCATTTCCAGTATGGTTCTGGAGCGTTCAATATTAAAGTCACTGCACTTCAACTTTGACAGAACACAGTGGAGCTGTTCATTTTTGTTGTTCATTTTGTAGAAAAGCAGTGAAAATGCCATAAAAATGACACAAGTACTGTTCATGCCTGTTTTTGTGGGTTCCTGTGGAGATTAAGTGGTCAACACAACATGATAATTCACCGCCATCATTAGTAAAAGAGGACAAGAAAGGATAGATTTGGTAGTAGTCAATGAAGAATTAATCCTTCTGGTATAAATGTTATGATAAATTCTGTACATTAGTGCCAATACACATTTTCAGAAAATTCCGAGCAACATCTGTCCTTGGAGTGACTGCACAAAATTCTAGTAACGTGTACAACTTCATTTTTATAAATACAATGGTGTAAGAAATTGCAGTCAGGTCAGAACTGCTTTAATAATTGAACTCTGAGAAACTGCATTTCACAGATGACATGATACCAGCAGGATAGGAATCTCCATTAACGAGAAGGATAACAGAACTGAGATGTTATACCTGTCAGGAAATATTGAATAGGTAGAGGCATATTTCAAGAAAATAGAAGTCTGAGGCATGACCTAATAGATGTCTTTAAAATAATGAAAGCGTCTGATGGGTGGAGAAGATATCTCCACTTGTGGGGACTGAAATATAAGATACTTGTTTATAAATTTCGTGTCGAAGAAGGTCCTGAAGAAGGGTTACACCCAAAAGGTCGACTTCTCCACCTCCTGATGCTGCCTGGCTTGCTGTGTTCTTCCAGCCTCCAGCCTCCTGCCTGTCTATTATAAATCTAGTCAGGCTTTCAGAAGGAAATTGGTTAAAATATGGAACTTGCCAGCGCAGGGACTACTTGTGGCGAGATTTAATGTAATCGGTTAATAAAAAAAGCAATGGCAACATTAAAAATATATTTTTCATGCAGCAAGTGGTTTGAAACAGTAAAGCGGTGCCCAAGAGTTTGATCTATGTCATTGTCAGCTTCACATAACAAGCTGAAAGAGTATGAAGAAGAAAAGCCTGCGGCAGAAGGAACATTAACAAGAAGAGGATCTTACAGAGAGATCAGCAAAATCTCAGTAAGATTTCAATTTGCATATGAACATTCTAAATTGGAGTTGTTGGGAAACTAGGAATCAGTGGAGTTCAATAAGTTCAGGATTCATGTGTGTTCAATAGATCGATACAATGAATCACAAAAAGTTAATATGCAGGTACAGCAAGTCATCAGATATCCCAGACTGCTATAGTCCAGGCTAAAGTGAGGAAATCTGACACTGGTTTGAGTGCCGTAACAGCAGCTCTAGATCCAGAGCTATTCAAATTTGCCCTCAAAATTCAACTGGAGGCTTCTCAATTTAGGTCAGCAGTTTATCACCAGCCAACCCATAGCTACTGAGGAAGCAGCTTATATGAGTTCAGTACTATGGAAGGCAAACTTGCAGAGAAGACAGACACAAAAGGATTGCAGAAGGAATGTTGATTTTCTATGTATTATTTAATGATTGAAGAAGCTGTGGTGGGGTAAATGCAACTGGATTAGAGAAAATCTGCAGAATGAAGGCATAGGCGACTGCTGCCAGAATAATCAACATTAATGCAAGGCATCAGAGACAGTATGTGATCTGCGAGAAATTTCTAAAAGATCTCAGGCAGCACTGATAAAGGGATAGGAGAAAGAAGACCACCAGTACTGTGCCAACAGGACGATAAATTACAATTGTGACAAGAATGCACTGGATCCACCAGCAAGCCAGTCAGGGATATTAATATGGTTTGATGGTGAGCATAGTATTTGGGATTAATACTGATGTTCTAGTAGTTAGACTGCACCAACAGTGATGTTGGATGATGTCATAACACATAGGACTGGGACCTGATGGAAGAATGTTCTAATTAAGTCTAATTAAACCAGGCCTCTCTATATAGTGTAAATCATTCATAGATGTTGCTAATTTACACCAACACATTATCAGTTCCTGTATGTGCAAATTGCTCAGGATATTAATGCCGTGGTAAGGAGGATCTCTAGTACGCATACACTGTATGGTGGAAAGGTCATGCCAAATATTTTTCATTATTCTATTCTGACTCCTTTGAAGAAAAATATTGATGAATATGCATAATTTAAGTCAACATTAGAGATTAACTTGTAAATGATTTATTATTGACTCTTTGAAATATTTTACATTATTTATTCAGCTTTAAAAATGTCTGTATATTTGAAGATATCAAACTGACATACAAAACCAAATTAAAAATTGAATAAAAACTTAAATTGTTTAATTTTTATTTGTGTTCTGGTGTGAAAAAACAGATCAAAGTAAACATGGAATGCAATGTTCATTTGATAGTGCCCATACATTTGGTACTACATGTCATTTTGGGTCTAAAATGGTACAATTCCAGTGTTAGCTGTACGGGATGCCAGCTTGGTCATTAATATGCGTAGGGTGTGTGTGCACTGGAGATATGCAGAGCAGGCAGATGATGACATCAGTTCTGCATGATTTGATATCAATGTTTTGATTTTTGATCTGAACACTACAGCTGATGCTTTTAACTTCTCAAAACCGAACATGCATTCAGCAGCTGTAATTTATAGAGTTCATGATCTACTTTCAGGTCAGTAGCTAACTGATTTCTGTCAGCTCTTGCTGAGCTTATAAAAATGTCCAGTGATTTTTACTGCTTATTAAAGTTACTGAAGTTTACACGAATAATGTGGCACAATTTGAAGATCTTCGCGGATCCAGTTCTGATCACTTACTCCCAGACACGGGTGCAGTTTGCATTCTTGTTGCATGACAGGCAGAATGAACAGAGATGAAGCACAGCAGGATGAGCTGCTTGAAGGGGAAGTCTCTCAGCAAGAGGCCTTATCAACTCAACGTCTAGAGGGAGTATTTCTCCTCCCTCAACTTCAGCAAAAACCGTGCTTCAATGTCATTGCTATACCCAGAAACTGCACATGGTCATTTACTGAATGTTCCAGGCAGAACTGAAGCCTCATAAAGAGGTTAAGTAGCTTTAATGATGGCTAGTGCATCCTACTCCATTAATATTGAGCTAAAGAGCTAAGGACGAGGCTGAACCCTCATAATTGCCTATCATGTAGTGTCAAGAATAGAAAGAGGCTGCATACATTATCACCTGGAAGAGCAAGTTGTAGCATGTGATTTTAAATAAATCTGGATTAGATTTCAAATGAACTGAATCCATGTTACTTAATCAGTGTTGCTTGGCAATACCACAACAAATAATCAATGGAGACCGTGAGCATATCTGTGTGAACTCCTTTCAGGCTGGAGCAGGTAACATTTCTCAGTTCACTATACACTGTTGCATAGTTTAGATTAGATTAGATTACTTACAGTGTGGAAACAGGCTCTTCGAAGAGCTATTCACCCATATCCTTACACCTAACACTATGGGCAATTTAGCATGGCCAATTCACCTAACCTGCACATTTTTGGACTGTGGGAGAAAACCGGAGCACCTGGAGGAAACCCACGCAGACACGGGGAGAATGTGCAAACACCACACAGACAGTTGCCTGAGGCGGGAATTGAATCCGGGTCTCTGGCGCTGTGAGGCAGCAGTGCTAACTGATGTGCCACCATGTTGCCCATCTGGGCAGCATATTTTGGAAATAATATACCCCTTGATTTGATTGCAGTATAGACTTACTGGAGTGATATACTGGGATTTTCAGCATTACATTACGAGGATGGATTAGTAATTTAAATTTAAATTCCCTGGAATTCAGAAGTTTAAATCTGATTTGATTCAGGTTTTCCAAGATATTAAGGGGAACAGATAGTTTCTCTCTAGTTACTCTATATCTACAAGTTGCAGAAACTAAGACCAGGACTGTGGTTTAGTAATTACAGCCAGATCTTTAAGGAATGAAACAAGGAAACACTCCCAGATCAATTATTAATTTTGAAACTGAGATTTTGTTACATTAAAGTGTATGGAGTTAGGTGAAGATCAGCCTTCATTGCACTTAATGACAAAACTGGCTTAAGAAATGTCAGAAATTGGTAATTTTTCCTTGTAATTTAATGCTGGAATTCCAGGTATCAGTCCAATATGGAATGGAAGCTTATTAGCACGGTGGCACAGTGGTTAGCACAGCGCCAGAGACCCAGGTTCAATTCCCGACTCAGGCGACTGACTGTGTGGAGTTTGCACATTCTCCCCGTGTCTGCGTGGGTTTCCTCCGGGTACTCCGGTTTCCTCCCACAGTCCAAAAATGTGCACGTCAGGTGAATTGGCCATGCTAAATTGCCCGTAGTGTTAGGAAAAGGGGTAAATGTAGGGGAATGGGTGGGTTACGCTTCGGCGGGTCGGTGTGGACTTGTTGGGCCGAAGGGCCTGTTTCCACACTGTAAGTAATCTAATCTAATCTAACACTGTTTAAATGAAGGCCAAATATGGTTTTATTGAAGGTTTTAATGTGCTCAGTTAAGTTGTGGAAGCAGATGAAAAGTTATCAGTGGTTACAAATAAGTAGGTTAAGTACTTACCCTAATTCCAATTATTTCCAGTCTGTAGCATTTTATAGGCAGCTGAGACAGTTATCAAAAGCAGGTGTAGTAAAGTTATGTAAATTAGGGATCTATTGAACCCAATACAGTCAAAGACCATCAAGGGAAATAAGTTGGGTATCATTGGAGAAGGTAGAGATGGGAACTTCAGGGGATACAGTACTTTTGCCCCTCTAACTCCATTTTAATTTAGTCCCTGCCCCTTGCCCTACACCCACTCCCCGCCCCGTCACTTCAGTTTTGATGGTTTGCATTGATCTGAACAGGCTTTGCATTTTTAAAAAATCCACCAGGCAGCAAGGTAGCTCAGTGGTTACTGATGCTGCCTTACTGTACCAGGGAGGTGGGTTCGATTCCACCTGTGGGCAACTGTCTGTGTGGAGTTTGTATAATATACCTGTGTCTACATGGGTTTCCTCTGAGTGCTCCAATTTCCTCCCTCAGTCCAAAGATGTGTAGGTTAGGTTAATTGGCCATGCTAAATTGCCCATTGTGTCCAGGGATGTGCAGGCCAAGCGAATTGGTCATGGGAAATATAGGATTACCAGGATGGGTGGGGTTTTCAGAGGGTTGGTGTGGATTTGATGGGCTGAATGGCCTGCTTTCACGCTGTAGGAATTCCGTGATTCCATAATGTAAATGACTACGTGGGTGACTACTGGTGTGGATTAGTGGTTTACAAAAAAAACAGGTTAGAGAGACATAACTGTCTGTAGCTCAGCAGTAGTATCTTTACCTTTGAGCGAGGAAGTCTGGATTCAAGTCCCATCTGTTTTAAAGATTTGTAATAACATCTCTCAACAGCTTGATTGGAAAATATCCTCAAAGAGAGATAATGAGAGTTCTTCTAGTATATTAGTAGCGTTCCTATATCTGAGTGAGGAGCCCAGGTTCAAGTTCCATCTGCTCCACAAGTGTTTAATAACATCTATAAGTGCGGTTTTTAATAATATATCAGAGAGAGATAAATCTGTAGAAATATATGAGTAGCTTCACAGAATAAGATTCTATAAAGCAGTATATTTGATTGAATTCCAGGCTTTGTAAATATCATTAATCAGTTTTATAACAAGAAACCAAATCAGCAATTTTGATGGAAGAATTACTGACAAGTTTATTCTCCCCAGGAGAAGCTATGAGCAGTTTTTTAATTGTATGGAGACTGGAAATGTAATTATATTGAGTTTTTAAAGTGGAATACGTTCTTTACACACAGCAATGTCCAAGATGTGTAATAGTGCACAGAGAGGCTGTTGTGGATTGTCAATGGGGGAGACTGAAGCAGGTCATTAACTAGTCTGAGAACAGAAAAGGTCCTTCAGGCCATGAAAAAAAAATATGGAGGATGCTAGAAACGTGAAGTAAAAACAAAGTGCTGAGAAATTCAGCACGTCTGGCAGCATCTGTGGACAAAAGTTAGTGTGCCAAATCTGATTGGGCTTTTCTTCAGAACTGCACTATAAGTTAATTAAAACATCCCTTTGTGAGGACAGGGGGTAAAACAATGCTCTTGCTGCCTCTAAAGTAAAGTTGTGCCTCCCTTGACTTGGAATTTCTCCCATAAGAATCTCATTCTGTCTATTGGCTTCTGCTCTGAGTCTTCTTTAGAGACATTGCCAATAGGGAAGTGGCATTTAAGTGAGGCCAGGCAGTCAAATATAGAACTGATCAGCTGTCGATTTGGAATATACACCAAACATCTGTACTTGATAATATTTTGTGGGTCATAGCTGTACATCTCCATGAGATCTCCAGGAAATAGCCTGCATGTACATGATATCCAGAGAGGATTTTACAGATTGGAAACCAAATGTAGTTGCAGAAATGCATGGTTCTGGAACAGTGTACAGAATGTTTAGAGAACATAACTTTAAAACTATATACATATGCATTTCCAGTTTTTAGACAATTAAATCTTTGTTTACAGCTTCTTATTTCTAAGAGTGTCGCTGAGCTTATACAGCCAGGAGAAAAGCTGAGAGTCACAATAAATACAAAGAGCAAAGAGAACAAAGAATATTACCACACAGGAACAGGCCCTCCAGCCCACCAACACATGATACCTTTCTAAACTAAAACCTTTTGCCTCCACGTGGTTCATATCCCTCATATTCCTGCCAACATCCCCATCATTGAGGCACTGACCATTGGCTGTGAATTGTCCACATGACCGACACAAGACTCCCCAAGCAGATGCTCCGTTCCCAGCTTCAAAACAAGCGAGCGTCAGATGGACAGAGATTGTGCTTCAGGGATACCCTGAAGGCCTCACTGGTGAAGTGTGAAATTCCCACAGACACCTGGGAATCATTGGCCCAAGACCGTCCAAAGCGGAGGAGGAGCATCCGGGAAGGCATTGAGCACCTTGAGACTTGCCATTGGGAAAAAGAGTAAGCCAGGTGAATACCGTGAAAGGAGTGCGCTGGCACACCAACATTCCACCCACCCCATCCTGTGACTACTGTCAGTGTAACAGAACCTGCGGTAGCTGCATCAGTCTGTATAGCCACCTATGGACCCTGAGAGTGGAAGAGAGTCCTCTTTTGTAAGGGACTGCCAATGAATGAATGAATTCTCTGCCTATTCATGTATCTGTCAAGTTGCCTCTTAAGCACTGCTGTTATACCTGCTTCTACCAGTTCCTCTGGCTGTGCATTCCAGGCATACCACTCACGTGTAAAAAAAATGCCTCTTACATCTCCTTTAGACTTTCCCCCTTCTATTGAAGCCTATGTCTCCTAGTAATTGACATCTCTTCCCTGGGGCAAAAAATTCCGATCATCCATGCCTCTCATTGTTCTATAAAACTTCCATCAGGTCACCCCCGACGTTCAAACGAAACAAACCTAGTTTGTCTAATCTGTCCTCATAGCTCATACCCTTCAAGTCAGGCAACATCCTAGTAAAGCTTTTCCATCCCCTTTCCAAAGCCTGCCCATCCTTCTGGTAGTGTGGCACCACAAATGTACGCAACGAGATGTGAGAGATCAGTTTGACTATTGTCAGCTGTGACATGGCGAGCACTTCTCACTAGGTGCATTGTGAAATGATAAATCGATGCCAAATGCATGAATAGCACCACGGGTTATGCATCCATGAAAACAATGTGTTTGATTAAATGCTTGGCTTGTAAATAGAATTGATCAGCATTTCAATAAGAAACTTAACAAGTAATTTTGACAGAGCAATTCCAACAAGTTTACAACCCTCTTTATTGACAACTTGTGAATGTGCTTTGAATCTATGTGGTCTAGTCATAGGGTGAGAAATCATTTTTTTGTAGCTTTTTAAATTCCTTTTGCTGAGCTAGTCTTATATTTCAGTAAGTACTTCTGTTTTCTTTTCAACACATTCTTTACAATGTGTTGAAATTTGTTTCATTCCAGATTCACTGGGCTCAAATGACGGTTAGTGATCTGAAATATTCTTTAAAACTCATTTTGTGGGATGTGGGCATTGCTGGTTGGCCAGCATTTATTGTCCATCCCTAGTTGTCCTTGAGAAGGTGGCGATGAGCGGCCTTCTTGAATCGCTGCAGTCCACCTGCTGTGAGTTGACCCAGAATGCAGTGAGGGAGGGAATTCCAGGATTTTGACCCAGTGACAGTGAAGGAATGGTAATGTATTTCCAAGTCAGGAAGGTGAGTAGCTTGCTGGGGAACTTGAAGGTGGTGATGTTCCCATATAACTGCTGCCCTTGTCCTTCTAGATGGAAGTCACTGTAGGTTTGGAAGGTGCTGTCTGAGGATCTTTGGTGAATTTCTGCAGTGCATCATGTAGAAAATACACACCACTGGCCAGTGATGCCCACATCCCACAAAATATTTCAGATTAATGACCTTAATCAGAACCCAGTAAATCTAGAATCACAAATGGAAAAAAAATTGGAAGGATTTTCCATGATAACTAATGATATTAGTCTTTTAATTCAGCCAAATTCCATTTAGATTTTATGAACTGAGCCATTTTCCTGTAATATAATCACAAATTTAAACTATTTATTTAGATATTAGGAGTTTTTTTTAATCAATCTTACTTTTGTTTGATCTTCAAATGTCACTGATAAAGACATCATTTATTGCCCATCCTTCAGAAAGTGGTGGTGAGGCAGCTTCTAGAACAGCAGCAGTCCATGTTATGTGGTACACTATCACATGAGGAAGGGATTTTAGGATTTTGATCCAGTGACTTTGCAGAATCCACCACATCTCTTTGCCTGCTTCAGTTGTGGAGAGCATCACAGTGTTAGGATTATGTGATACATTGGGTCTGGGTCCTCAGATTGATCCAAGCATTGGAATCCCACCTTCAGCAGGCATATTCTCTGCTCTGGTCAAAGAATGGGCTGCACTGAATCCAAAATCGGCCTCAAATGAGGGGTTTCACAATGGAGTCATCAGCCATGGTGGCAGAGAGTAGCCCTGGTTTCCCAGTAACCATCTTTGTAAGGCATCTGGTCCTAGAAAAGAAGCAGAAAACTAAGAGTTCTCAAGGATACAGCCATCGTGGCAAGTCTCAACATACCTTGGACTTCATAAACGTTTCTCTGATGGTCACAGGTGATCTGTACAATAATGGGTGGAATTTTCTATTCATGATATGATGCAGTCAGTGTGATGTGTGTACAGTCCAAAGTGACCTGCACATGGGAGAGGGCAGCTATGTTGGCAAAGACTAAAGCCTAGCTTGCAGTGCTGACTTCTTTATGGGGGAATGAGATGATGAGTGGTGATCTTGCACAAATTGCATCGGTAACAGCATTGATGCATTTGTGGGTTGAGGATTGGGAGATTCCACGCAAGTGCCCATCAATCCTTGGGAGCAACCAGTTGCATGAAGATTTAGTTCACCTGTCTTGTTAATGGCCACTCACCTCTTCAGATCACAGGTCTGCTCCAGATGTTGGTCTAGTTTTTTGACAATGTCCCAGGACATCCTCATCAACTGCTGACATTGTGCCTCACTCATCTGGAGAGAATGACATCATGGACAATAGTCTCTGGGCCTCCTGTTCTTCCTGTGCATTCTGAGGGGAACTTCAGCTCTGATCTCTTCATGTGGAAGTTGTTTGGCATCTACTGAAGGTTGCTGCTGGTTCTGGGCTTCCTGATACATATAGTTATCTTCCATTTCTCTGCACCTTTGTTGTGCCACATCAACAGTGACAATGACCCCTGCTGTGGGAGGATTCATTGTTTACTGTTCCAAAGAACCAATGCAGGAGACACACCAGGCTTTAGTAAAGTGAATAGTCAGTATTCACATCACTCAGAAGTAACTGTTTAGGATAATCCTCCAGACAGTGGGACATGGAAGACTCCAACAAAAAGGCCATGGAATGCCTCTGTTTGCACCTTTGACAAAGGGACCTTATTGCAATGAATGCAGCACAATACACATCCATACATAAGAAGATTGTGAGCGCTGTATCTTTACTGTTATCTTGTTTCCACCAGCTCCAAACCATCTCTCGCATCACACAAGAAAGGCAGCATTGCATTTAAGAGCTTGTTAGAAAGACTTACAATTCAAAGTGGGAGGAAACCTGCTCAATGCCCTTGTGCAGTTTATGAGATCTTGGATTATCGTTGTGGATTGTGGTGGGCCCACGGGTGCTTCTTTAAAGGTCTCCTGTCATTATTTTTACTTTACAGAGATGACCATTTTCAATCTGCAATGACCACTCACATGGTCAAGATTGCCTGCGGTCCAGGATTTGTATCCCACACAGATGGACATTGCATGCATTTCAGATTACAGATCACCTCAACATGTACTGCATAAGTGCTTTATTAATGCAATTGCCCCTTGAAGATTCACACATTGTTTACAATTTGAATCAGTGTGCAACTTTCTACTTGCATTTTGCATTTATGAATCAGGCTAGTGTGGAAGGCAGCACAGATCACACTTGCTGCTTATTCAAGAGATTTTTGCCTTGCCATTCAAAGCTTAGTTCGAGAATCAGCCTCTTTGTCTTTAAATTCAAAATCTCATTTCTGCTGATCTTGTGATTTTCGTAACTTTCTCACCAATGTGTTTATTGTTCAGAGGCTGGAAAGATTCTGTTTGTAGTTATCTGAGATATTCATGAAAACATCTGCCAGTGTATTAACTGTTTGGTTCTGTCTTCTCCTTGCTGAATAGACTATATTTGGTAGTGAAACCTCTTAAGAAGTGAGTGTGATGAGAGGTGCAGGTATAATTTGCTTCAGCAAACTATTCCCTGTTATAGAATGGACATGCGTGATAAATATTGATTCTGCTATAAGATATTGTGAGGTGAAAGGGGAAAAAAAAAGCTTTGTTGACTTTACCAGCTGGTCCAAATAATATAACAATGGATACTTGTACCTTAACTGATCAAGTGAGGTCTCTGAAACTTTGCCTTTTTTGCAACCCATTCTGTGAGTAGTTGAGGCCACAACATGTTATACTGCCATCTTCACCATTAATAATTTACCTCTTAGGTGGCAAGTAGGATCACTCTCCTCTGGAATATATTATGCAGCAGCAGGTCTGTGATGGCATCAGTAAGTTATGGTTCTCTATCAGGCAGCTGCAATGTACATGTGATTGCACCAAAACCCATATTCTAAAAGCACCCTAATCAATTGAGCACCAAAACAATAATAAGATCATGAGCAATATGAGTGGAAGAAAGCCATTTGGCCCATCAAGACTGCTTCATTATCCAGTAAGACACTTCAGCGGAACTGATTGTGATCGAAACTCCATATTTCTATGTTCCCCTGCCTTGCAGAACCATGCCCTCCACCTCCTCCAAGACTTCCGTTTCCCCGGCCCCTAACGCCACATCTTCACCATGGATATCCAATCCCTCTACACCTCCATCCGCCATGACCAGGGCCTCCAAGCCCTCCATTTCTTCCTCTCCCGATGTCCCCAACAGTACCCTTCCATCGACACTCTCATTCGTCTGGCCGAACTGGTCCTCACCCTTAAAATTTCTCCTTCGAATCTTCCCACTTCCTCCAGACCAAAGGGGTAGCCATGGGCACCCGTATGGGCACCAGCTATGCCTGTCTCTTTGTTGGCTACGTAGAACAGTCCATCTTCCGTAATTACACTGGCACCACTCCCCACCTCTTCCTCCGCTACATTGATGACTACATTGGCGCCACCTTGTGCTCCTGCGAGGCAGTTGAGCAATTCACCAACTTCACCAACACATTCCACCCTGACCTTAAATTTACCTGGACCATCTCTGACACCGCCCTTACCTTCCTGGACCTCTCTATCTCCATTAATAACGACCGACTTGACACCGACATTTTTTACAAACCCACCGACTCCCACAGCTACCTGGATTACACCTCTTCCCACCCTACCTCCTGCAAAAATGCCATCCCGTAATCCCAATTCCTCCGCCTCCGCCGTATCTGCTCCCAGGAGGACCAGTTCCACCACAGAACACACCTTCTTTAGAGACCACAATTTCCCTTCCCACGTGGTTAAAGATGCCCTCCAACACATCTTGTCCATATCCCGCACCTCTGCCCTCAGACCCCACCCCTCCAACCGTAACAAGGACAGAACGCCACTGGTGCTCACCTTCCACCCTACCAACCTTCGCATAAACCAAATCATCTGCCGACATTTCCGCCACCTCCAAACGGACCCCACCACCAGGGATATATTTCCCTCCTCACCCCTTTCCGCCTTCCGCAAAGATCATTCCCTCTGTGACTACCTGGTCAGGTCCACGCCCCCCTACAACCTACCCTCCCATCTGGCACCTTCCCCTGCCACAGCAGGAATTGCAAAACCTGCACCCACACCTCCTCCCTCTCCTCTATCCAAGGCCCTAAAGGAGCCTTCCACATCCATCAAGGTTTTACCTGCACATCCACTAATATCATTTATTGTATCTGTTGCTCCCGATGCGGTCTCCTCTACATTGGGGAGACTGGGCGCCTCCTAGCAGAGCGCTTAGGGAACATCTCTGGGACACCCACACCAATCAACCACACCGCCCTGTGGCCCAACATTTCAACTCCCCCTCCCACTCTGCCAAGGACATTGAGGTCCTGGGCCTCCTTCACCGCCGCTCCCTCACCACCAGATGCCTGGAGGAAGAACGCCTCATCTTCCACCTCGGAACACTTCAACCCCATCAATGTAGACTTCAACAGTTTCCTCATTCCCCTTCCCCCACATCACCCCAGTTCCAAACTTCCAGCTCAGCACTGGCCCCATGATTTGTCCTACCTGCTTATCTTTTTTTCCACCTATCCACTCCACCCTCCTCCTAACCTATCACCTTCATCCCCTTCCCCACTCACCTATTGTACTCTATGCTACTTTCTCCCCACCCCCACCTTCCTCTCACTTATCTCTCCACCCTTCAGGCTCTCTGCCTGTATTCCTGATGAAGGGCTTTTGCCTGAAATGTCGATTTTACTGCTCCTCGGATGCTGCCTGAACTGCTGTGCTCTTCCAGCACCACTCTAATCTTGCAGAACCCTTGCCAATCAAATATCTGTCTGTCTCAGTCTTGACTATATTTAATGATCCAGCCTCCACTGCTCATTGGGGGAGAGAATTCCAAACACTCTGAGGAGAAATTCTACCTTATCTCCATCATAAATGGGAAACTTTTTTATTTTTAATGTGTGCCCCTAATTTTAGTTCCTTGCAGATCTATTCCCTGTATCCGATGAGCACACAAATGCATCATGATTTCCATATTGACCCTTGTGACATAACAAAGATTTCATCCTGTTGTATCTGTCTGTGTTGCAGGAGGGAAATATCCTTTAAGAAAGGAATTAATCATTTTCTAGAATGTCATTGATCACGATCCTTCTACAACTTCCAGTTTTGCTCTGTGGTTCATAACCTGGTTCTGAATTATGTGATGCAGCCCACCAAGAGCAAAAAAAATTCAATTGCTTTCATTTGATCTCATTTTCTCTATTGTTAGTTCCTTTATGCATGCCTTAAGCAACTCTGAGATTATACTCCTTTACTTTTATTTCCCCTTGGACACAAACAAGAGATATAATCACATGGTTGCCATAGTAACTAGCCCCTCCTATAAAATAGCAGCAGGGTAGCAGAGACCTGTGTTTACAAACTGAAAATTAAGGTTACTAAACAGCCGCATGTGTTCAGGTCTTTAAAAACGTACCTATATGACTGAACAAATGAATTACCAAATTTAAATTCAAAAAGCATATTTTATCTGAAGGATCTGAAGTTTAGTACATAAACCCCCCTGGGCTTCAAAGCAAAATGAAAGTGTATTTATTTCCCATTTAGGCTGGAATACTTGTATTTAATATATTTACCTAATCATGGGTACTATTTGAAATTGGTGTTTTCTTAGATTGTGTTTGCCTGAACAGTCTTTTTGCAATTCAAAATATGCTTTTTGAATATACATTTGGTAATCTATTTGTTCAGCCATATAGGTATGTTTTTAAAGAACTGAACAGATGTGGAGAGAGATTCAGTCTTAACATTTTGAGCCAATAATGACTCTTTGGACCTGCTGAGATTCTCCAGAACATTTTGTTTTTATTTCATATTTCCAGTATGTGCAGTGCTTTGCTTTTAGTCAAGAATTGAGACCCATGCTGCAAAACTCCATGTAGGTTAAAAAGCATATATTGAAACATTGGACCAGGAATTTTCCATAGTCCACAGCCCAAAGAGTCATTAGAGAATGGCATCTAACTGGATGGTGATCGGACTTCCCTTCATCACTCTGGAGGAAGTCCCATCTCAGAGACCTGCTCGCCAACTTTATTGAAATGCCAAAGGCCACACTCGGACGATGAGCAGTCTCCAGAGTTTAGGTCCTGGGCCTGGACTTTCATTCTTGAGCTAGGGAGTTGGAATTGGGAAGATTCCTGGCTTGGCCTATCAACCCGGAGAGGAGGTGCTCACATGGATGGTATTTTCCTAGGTGAAGATGTGGCTGCAGTCCAATTGGCTGACTGAGGAAAGCCCTTCAAGCATGTCCACAAGGGCTGCTAGGTGCACAGGCAGGAAGTTTAAGGCTCCCCTCAGTTTTGTGGGACTTTGTCCCCTTTGTAATCCAACAGAAAGGCCTTTCAGCCCTCATCCCTCACACTTGATCCATGCCCTTCCACCCATTCCCCCATGGCTCTTTATCACAATCATGCCAGCTGATAAACCCACACCCACCTCTTATGGCCTTTCATATACCCCATACTAAGCTATGCTTTCCATCAACAATCTGAGGCTTCTCGAGCATCCCACAATGAGGTTTGGCTGAGAGCCCAATATGCTGTTAAAGCATCTGAGCACTTGCTTGCTAGACAACTCTGGCTCTGATACCTGCTGTCAATTTCCAATGTTTATTTATGCAAGGTTTAATATTCTTGCAGTTCCAGCTTTTGATGCTGTAAAGGTTTGGTTGGTTGACATTTAGTTAGGCTGTAGTGAAAACCAGTTTTGTTTTCAACTAGTGAAAATTTATCAATTTAGCTTTTTACACATCCACTATCACCATAGCACTTGCTGCTTCCATGTAGTGTTTAGTGGGCAAATGTGCACAGACATACCATGGTCTGGCATGGGATAGGTTCATGAGGGGTGGTAGGGCTGGATTTGAATGGGTTCCATTGGCATGAAGAATCGTAGGGGATGGATGGTGTTGTGTATAATGTACTCACAGTCAGTATTCACTTGTGATGCTGGTACAACATTGTAACATGTGACCTGAGGATGTAAAGGTCATCTTACTTTGGAAAACTTGAAGCATGATTCTCCAGTGATGCATGCTCCTCTGTTGTAACCTGATAGCTTAATATTAATCCAGACACTTAGGTATATTTGTATATAGTTAGCTATCATAAATATCTGTTGGATTCTTCAATATCACAATGTCACAGTCAGTTTCTTAAGTGACAATGGATAACATTAGCATTGCTACATCAAATGAAAAATTCTGTTGGAGGAAAATTTCATCAGGTTTAGGGGAGAATGGACAGGCATGTGGGGCATGAGGAGTCATGGGAGTGGGCACAGATGGTCCATAAGGAGCCACGGTCATGACGAGCCATAGCCTGATGTAGGGAGTGTGAAATGACCCTTTTGTAATTATCTTTCAAAAGGTTCGCTCACACAGACTTTTGTCCATGACGTCTTTGTGGCACCATAAACAATGACTCTTTAAAAAGCTGTCTGAACTTCATAATATTAAGAAGGAGTGAGACTTGTCTATCCCTATATGGAGGTGGCTCAGAGAAAATCCAGACCCTGGATTCCAGGACCAAGTAGATGTGTAAGGTGAGGAGGGGAGGTGAGTCTGCAGCTAGGAGTGGCGATGAGGACATGGTTTTACAATGTTGGTGGAGAGGTAGGATCACTTGTAATGGGCAGAGGTTGTAGGAGGTACCTGATGTTGGAAGGCCTTACTCTGACTCCTCAAGGCCTGAGAGTATCCTATTCAAGGCATTATCCCTGCTGCAGAACTCTTCTTGCCAGCTTAAAAATTAGGGTTGGGTGGGAAATGATCCTTAAATCATCATTAGTTAGTCACTGAAATGTTTCACCTGGGCAAGGGAGGGGAGGTTGGCCCAGCTGTCACTGGTCACACTGTTGAATTGTGGAGTGGCTAAATAGGGTGGGAATGCTGACCAAGAAATTTATAACTTTGCCCCCTCCTACTGTCAAGTCTGCCAGCAGGGTAGCATAACGTTATGGGTTCCAGTGAGGAGTCATATTGGATTCAAAATGTTAAAACTGTTCCTCTCACCATAGATGCTGCCAAACCTTCTCAATGTCTCCAGCACTTTCTGTGTTTAGGTCAGATCTCCACCATCAGCAGTACTTTGATTTTATTATACTAAAATTCTACCCACCGTGACTAAGTAGTTGCAAACTTTACAGACTCCTAGGGTGTTAAGGAGCTCCACATAACTAGATCTTGGTAAAAAAAATGCAGAAGTGAGACAGTGCAATGAGTTTTAATTTAAACACAGTACAGATGTAAGTTAGAAAGTAGCATTGTGTATTTGGAACATTGAAGGAAAAATGGCAGAAGCTTCGGAGAAGTTGAGACCAAGCGAGAGAGACACAAGAAATGATTTGGAGATGCCGGTGTTGGACTGGGGTGTACAAAGTTAAAAATCACACAACACCAGGTTATAGTCTGACAGGTTTAATTGGAAGCACACTAGCTTTCGGAGCGACGCTCCTTCATCAGGCTCCTTCATCACCTGATGAAGGAGCGTCGCTCCGAAAGCTAGTGTGCTTCCAATTAAACCTGTCGGACTATAACCTGGTGTTGTGTGATTTTTAACTTTAGACACAAGAAAGGTTGCAATGGAGAAAATTGGATATCCTATTAGTTGACAAAACAAACTTGTATCATATCCAAGAATCAAAATTAAGTTTTATTTAAGAACATCCAAGGTATGGATGCAATATTCAATTCTTGGGCAGACATGGAACTTCTGGAGTTAATGATTAGGAAATTGGTATTCTGTAGGAAACTGCTGCACCTGTTATGCTCCAGCTAAAGAAATGAGCCAACACTCATTTCAATAAAAATCAACGCAATTGAAAACTGCTTGTTTTCACTAATGGTCAGTGGATCCGCAACATCAGTTCTAGCCTGGTGGGTGGCAAATTGAAAATTCTTTGAAGAATTGAATGAAATATGATTTTCACTATTCCATTGAAGACCAAAAGAGAGATAGACATAATATTTCAGTGCTGATTACAACAGAACTATATATTGTCTGTAATAAAAACCGAAAGAACTGCAGATGCTGTAAATCAGAAACAAAAACAGAAGTTGTTGGAAAAGCTTAGCAGGTCTGGCAGCATCTGTGAAGAGAAATCAAAGTTAAAGTTTCAGTCCGGTGATCATTCCGCAGAAGAGTGCATATTGTGCATATTAAGGTGTTCAATTTTAAGGAAGTCAGTGAATAATAAATAATACGATCATCACCAAAAGAATGAATAGGGTAAGATAAAATGTGAAGCAGAAGAAGGGAACAATTTCCTCAAATTCTGCTCCGGGGTCCAGAGGAGTAAATATTTTTCTCACATTATCATGTTCTAATTATATTTGATCATAAATCCTCAAGAGCAAACCTCAAATGATTACATTCTGATTTATCCAATTAGCTAGAGGTTATTTACTACTTACATTGAATCAGTCTAATATAAAAGGTTGGGGAATGAATGTTTCTGGAGGTTGTTTGTGCATCTATTTTACATTTGTTGGGAGAACTGTATAACCTCGTACCCCACTTCACCCCCAACCCCAAAAAAAAACAAATACAATGTCATTATGTGGGGGGGTTTCCTGGTCATTTTCTAAAGTTATGCGCAGAACAACCCATATAGAAGTGCATACCTTGTGCTTAGATTAGATTAGATTCCCTACAGTGTGGAAACAGGCCCTTTGGCCCAACAAGTTCACACCGATCCTCCGAAGAGTAACCCACCCAGACCCAGTTCCCTTTGACTAATGCACATAACACTACGGGCAATTTAGTATGGCCAATTCACCTTACCTGCACATCTTTGGATTGTGGGAGGAAACCGGAGCACCCGGAGGAAACCCACGCAGACACAGGGAGAATGTGCAAACTCCACACAGATAGTTGCCCGAGGCTGGAATCGAATCCGGGTCCTTAGTGCTGTGAGGCAACAGTGCTAACTACTGAGCCACTGTGCCGCCCCTTCTAGCATTATGAGTTGGTAAACTGGCCTTTATAAATATATTTTCATTTATTTGTTTTCATATTACACAGAACCTTTCTTTTCCAAAATCCATGGTTTGTAGCTTAGTCACGATGAGATTCACTTATTGAACAAAAGGATTGATTTCTTCTGCAAATGTCTTTTTTTATGGGAGACTGTTACTAATCACTCCTTGAATGCTTTCAGGGGGTAGATTTTAACTATTGGGTATTCTATGTGTTATGCCTAGCATTTTGTGAACTTTTTGTTGGTACTTTAAAAACTGGACACAAATGGGCTATCAAATGACATTTGGTGTTTTGAGCCTGAAGACAGTGCTAAGTTTCTCAAATAACTAATGAAAGATGGACATTCAGACCTAATTTGAGAATTCACTCACATTCCCATTTCCTGTCAATGATATTTGAAACTGTGGGATTTTGCTAATAACACTGAATGTCAGGGACAATAGACAATAGACAATAGGTGCAGGAGTAGGCCATTCTGCCCTTCGAGCCTGCACCACCATTCAATTAAGGATGGCTGATCATCCTTAATCAGTATCCTGTTCCTGCCTTATCTCCATAACCCTTGATTCCACTATCCTTGAGAGCTCTATCCAACTCTTTCTTAAATGAATCCAGAGATTGGGCCTCCACTGCCCTGTGGGGCAGAGCATTCCACACAGCCACCACTCTCTGGGTGAAGAGGTTTCTCCTCCTCTCTGTCCTAAATGGTCTATCCCGTGTTTTTAAGCTGTGTCCTCTGGTTCAGCACTCACCCATCAGCGGAAACATGTTTCCTGCCTCCAGAGTGTCCAATCCTTTAATAATCTTATATGTCTCAATCAGAGAGGTTTACAAAATTATGAGGGGCATGGATAGGGTAAATAGGCAAAGTCTTTTCCCTGGGATCGGGGAGTCCAGAAATAGAGGGTATAGGTTTAGGGTGAGAGGGGAAAGATATAAAAGAGGCCTAAGGGGCAACTTTTTCACACAGAGGGTGATACGTGTATGGAATGAGCTGCCAGATGAAGTGGTGGAGGCTGGTACAATTGCAACATTTAAAGGCATTTGGATGGGTATATGAATAGGAAGGGTTTGGAGGGATATGGGCTGGGTGGGACTAGATTAGTTTTGGATATCTGGTCGGCATGGACAGGTTGGACCAAAGGGGCTGTTTCCATGGTGTACATCTCTATGACTCTATGACTCTATGAGAGATGATTAGATTCTTTCTTGTTGAGGTGGTAATTGCCTGGCATTTGTGTGATGTGAATATTACTTATCAACCTAATATTGTCCTGTCCTTTCTGGATATGGACATGGACTGATTCCCTGTCTGAGGAGTCATAAATGGTGCTGAACATTGTGCAGTCATCATGAATATTCTCCAACCATGAAGAAGTTTGCCACTGATTCTAATGATTCCAATTTTGCTTGGGATCTTAAATTCCATATTTGGTCACATGCTTCATATTAAGGGCAGGCTGCCTTACCTCATTGGAATCAGCATACACACCAAGCTTTGGTTGGAAAAGGGACCTTGAATTTGTGAAAGTCACATGATGAACGAACCATTTTGTTGCCAACTTTTAAAATCAGGAAGATGTTTTTGGAAGGAGAGAAAGCTATCAAAATAATTACAAGTGAGCCTAGCAGCCAAGCAATACCTTAAAAGTGGATGATTCTAATGAAGAACACTGTCCCAACTTTAGCTCATTTCGAACAATCTCCTGGAAATTTGATGTCAAAATTTGATCTCAGAGCCTAATAAGAATCCTTCCGTTTACAAGATCTTCATCATGATCTTACAGCATCAAATTCATATAAACATACAAACAAGGAACAAGAGTAGACCATTCAACCTTTGAAGTCTGCTCTATCATTCAATAAGATTATGACTGATCTGATTTTAATCTCAACTTTACAATTCTGCATATCCCTGATAATCTTTCATCCCTTTGGTAATCTAGACTCTATTTACCGCTGCCATAAAAATATGGCATCCATTGCTTTTTGAGTTAAGGAATTCCAAAGACTCACAGCCCTCATGAGAATTATTTTTCTCACCTCTGTTTTAAATGGGTAATCCCTTATTTTTAAACTGTGACCCCTAGTTCTAGATTCTCCCACAATAGGAAACATCCTTTCTACATCCATCTGGTCAACTCCCATGAGGGTCTTAATAAAGTCAACTCTGACTTTTCTAAACTCGAGAGGATACAGGCCGAGCCTAACTACCTTATTTTTATAAGAAAATCACACTTATTCTCAGTATTAGTCTGAGAAACCTCTCTGAATTGCTTCCTGAACTTTTCAGAACATCTAATAACCTTTAGACCTGCCACAAAAGAGACTGAGATAGTTATATTGTCATTTCTAATCACCCTGTTCACAAATGTTATTGCACACCTCTGGAACAGGTTGAATTTGAACATAGGGGTCCTGGCACAGAGGTTGTGACACTACTACTGTGCCCATGAGCCCTGAACTGAGATAATTATGAGATTTAACAGTCTATTATTTTCATTTCTACATAATTTTCATACATGAGATGTGAGTGAGTGAACATTGCATTACTTTCAGGGCAAGCAGATTAACCTTTAATTTAAAACTCACAAAAACTTACTGCTGGAATTATTTAACTGAGCTACTCGCTCTGTGAATAAAAAAAGTCAAATATCTTACAAGCTTGCACATCAGGAGCAGTAAATGGAACACATAAAGACTGTCCTTGACACATGCCTGAAGAATGCTGCCTGGTTGACTGTCCAATGGTACCAGTAGGAGATGTGATCCATTGTATGGGCTGGATCTCATTCTCATATTGGTGGAGAGCTGAAACTACTAAATAAACACTTCCCTGTAATTCAATAGATCTGGGCTAATGTAAAATCTGGGTCATTCAGGCTTACAGAATGGTAGATGCAGGGTAGGGAGTAGGGATGGCAATTCTGGAGGGGTTGACCTATTTGGCAGTAGTTCACATGACTCTTTCAAATTCATGAGGAGCAGGTGTTTCTATTTCCTGGAGCCCCAAACATAACTGATACCATAAGGTATAGCATTCCAAATGGCAGCATTTGTCTAAGGTCGTGATTTCACATGTTAGAAGAGCTTATCTTGTGAAAGAGGCAGATATGAGAACATCCAGTGGTCAAATCCTTTCAGGATAGTAGTAAAACAAAAAACTATGGATGCTGGAAATCTGAAACAAAAACAGAAATTGCTCAAGAAGGATCACTGGACTCAAAATGTTAACTCTGCTTTCTATACACAGATGATACTAGACCTGCTGAATTTCTCCAACAATATCTGTTTCCCTTTCAGGATTGTGCTGCTGGGTCAAGAATAGGGCAATCAAATCTTTTTTCACACTTTTAATGGCAGTACTATCCTGCTTCTGCTGTTGTCATTTCCCTGCATATTTTTCATTACTGCTTCCCTTAGTTTGCCTCAGCATATTCAAAGTTTTAAAAGAGTAATTAAAAACAAGTTCAGTACACCTATCAACAAGAGTAACACAGTTATTGTCAGTTGACAGAACATTTTAGAGAACACAGCATTCATAATTGTACCCTTACTCTTTTTTTTGCTGAGACATAGTTATGTTGTGTGTTGAGTTGTGTTCAGTGTCCCAGAGGCTGTTGCATTTCAGAGACAATGCTATCACCTGGGGAGATGGTAGTGTACTGGTAACATCACTGGACTAATAGTTCAGGCCTAATGCTTTGTGGCGATGATTTCAAAGAGTAGGTTAAGGCATAACCAAGAGATGATGTATAGCATTTTGATGGAAGTTAAATGAGAAGCAGTTGCTTTGATTTATCTGTGAACATAGGTGCAATATTGCTGTAGCTGTCAAATCTGCTTCTGAATGATGCTACCTTAAAAATAATTAAGTACTTTTTCTCAGGAAATATTTTTCTTTTATATGTATTTTTCTGCCACGTCATGTGTTTTGTGTTTGAGATGGACAGTAAATTACAAAGCAAGACAAGGATTATTATCAGGCTTATTTCAAAGTGACACCATTTATTATATCTTTATAGTAATCTTATACCAGGCCCTGACTTATGGCTACATTAGGTAATGACTGACCTATCTTATTTGAGTAATCCCGTCCTTGTCCTTTCTGTGTCTTTTTTAATATGTTTTTCCCCAGTGCTCTTACTGAACTATACTAACTTTGTGGTATTTTTATGGAGATTCCTGATGAAGGGCTAAAGCCCGAAATATTGATGCTCCTGCTCCTCGGATGCTGCCTGACCTGCTGTGCTTTTCCAGCACCATACTCTCAACTGTGGTATGTTTATGCTGTACAGAAATTGGCTTGTTTACTATTTTCCATCAATGGGTACTGTTCAATAGGATTTAATTGGCTGTAAAGTACTTGGAGTAATTTTGAGGTTGCTGTATAAATTCAAGTCTTTCTGTCTGTAGTCTCTGTCTCGCATCTCTTGCTTCATGCACATTTGAACATGTGCTGAAGACAGGATCAAACAGGGCTTTGATTTTGCATTGATCAACTAGGCTTCCAACAGTTAGCATCAAAACAATGCTCACTTATGAAGAATTATTTATGCTTGAATTGGGAGGAAAGATGACATGTAATGAGTTGAATCAGAATAAACACATTGACTTCTTGGTGATTTTTAATTCACTGCTATTTTGATCTTAGATGTAAATGGGGAAATACGTGTAAAAAGGTTAAGGAAAATGATATCCTGGCACAAAAAGCCTGCCCGTTCTAATTTTAATCCACATAAAGAGGAAGGAGTTTAACATAAATAGTTAGCTCATGATTAATGGATATCAGGAACGTCCTAAAACAAATTTGGTGTTAATTAGCATGCCTCACTATTCCTTGAACAGGGTTTCAAATCAGAGATTGTTAAATCATTAGGAGAGGTGATGGTCTGGTGCTATTATTGCTGGAGACCTGCTAATCCAGAGATTCAGATAATGTTCTGGGGACCCAGGTTTGAATCCTGCTTTCGCAGATGATGAAACTTAATTTCAGTAAAAATCTGGAATGAAGTGACTAATGATAAAAAACCACCTGGTTCACTAATGTCCTTTAGGGAATGAAACATACCTGGTCTCTTAACTGCCCTCTGGACAATAAAGGCTGGCATAGCTGGTGACACCTTCATCCTGTGAACAAATAAAAAGCAGATTAATTGGGTGCTTAGCACAGGTAGGGAAGGCTGGAATGATATAAGGGACTCATATTAATTCATTCTTTTGGGAGTTATGCATTTCATTCTGTTGGTTGTGTTCATTAAATTTTTCTGGTGCTTGGAATACATTCTTTCCTGTACCTACTGGTGATTCAAGCTCTGCCCATGACTGTGCTGTCACATGTTCTACCCAACCAACTAATAAGTTGTCAAGAAACAGTATCTCTCGCAGTTTGCCTTCTGCATAAAAATGAGGTGCAACTACCAAAAGTAACTGGGTTTCCTGATGATGCATTGGTGACTGAGAAATCAACCTTTTGATGCTTTAGTTTTACTTGTTTATAATTGGATGGGATGGGCAGTGGAGGGAGGACATCTGATTTCACCATTGGCATGTTGTATTTGTAGTTTCTTGGGTGTCTACTGGGTGTTCATTGTGTATGAGAAGAGATTGGTGGTTATTTGGTAACTTATTTATCTTTATACTTGATTACTTTTTATAGTCCAAATATCAAAATCCGAAGTTGTAATTGATTTTCAGAAGGTATTTCCCACCCACGTTATCCTCATCTAGCTCCTCCAGTTCTCCAGACATGGTAGGTCACCCAGCTAGACTGTGACAATATGAAACATAATTTCTTTTCTGTCTCTGCACCTTTCAATGAGACAGTGCTTCAGTAGAGCAGGACTGGCTGAGTTGCTTTCCAAACCCATGACATCAAGCTTTAATAGTCAATGATTCTTCAATGTTGTACTGCCTGTCACCAAATGTGAATTTTAAATGACAGATAGGCTACAGTCTTAATTTTCTTTAATCAATAAACTTTGGATCTTTAATGCCTTAATAAACACTTTTTTTTAGTTATCCATAAATAAATATGTTTTAAGAGCTAGTGAATGTAATTGAAATTATAATACAACCATAGATTTTCAGTTTTCAAGAACTTTGTTTACTTGTCTTATCCTCTGCCCCAGATCATCAAAGGTTATAAGCACTGTAGCAAGATACTACAATACATTAATTACTTTAAATCAGGGTGCTACTTATAAGTATCAGGTGCCAACTTTAATATTTAAAATCTGTCAACTACAGGAATACCAATTAATGTGAGTGCAAAGTAGTTAAAAAGCATAAGCCTAGTTTTACCATGTCCTAAAAAAAAGGCATTTATCTTTAAGATTTTATCAGGCTAAAATTGATAGCCTTGAAAACAAATGTGGGAGATGTGATCTATGATTGATCTATGTCCATCCAATGAAATGTAGGCAACATGTCAGCTTTGCTCTGTTGTAAATTATTTCAATACCCAGTCAGAGCTATCTCTGTTTTGGCTTAGCACAGGGCCAGTATTCTGAGAGCCAAGTACCACTTAAAATCTGCCTTCACTGCTTAAAGAAAAGTGTATTGCAGTAAGAACAATTTCTGGCTCTTGGCAGGAAGTGGTTCTGATGATGAAACCTTGTATATCACAATGGTGTTGGGAACAGCAGCCAAACTTCCTCGATGCCCCATTGGAGGCTATAATGAAGGAGGTGGAAAGTAGAGCGATGTCTTATATCAATAGGGCGAGCCCTACACACTCTCACAAAAGCCAGTGTAAGTAGATTGTCATGGAGATCAACATCTAGATTCAAGCAACAAGGGCCTGATGCAGTGCCGCAAAGGTTCAATGACTTCACACAAGTGGTCAAGTCTGTGAGTGCAACATGAGATGTGAAAGTTGGTAGCAAGACCAACATTTCTTGTCTGTCCTTCATTGCACTTGAGGTGAAATTATGGTGAGCTTCCTTGTTGGCCCACTATAATCCATTTAGTGCAGGAACACATGCAGTACTTTTAGGGCGAGGGTTCCAGATGACGGTGAAGGGATGGCTGAAATTAAGATGGTATGCAACTTGGGAGGGAATTGGAGTATTGTTACAGCCTGGCATCTGCTCCAACTAGTTCTGTGCAAACCATTCCAGAACTAATCCCATTCCAAAGTTATTCCTGTTGATTGTTTCAGATGCTTCTTGTTGTGTAAGGCAGTAAGTAGCTGAAACGGTTTACTGACATCACAGGATAAACTCCACCCATCATGATATAAAAGACCATTCTTGGGACAGCTAACCAGTGCAATTGTTTTGGAGTCAGTTCCAGCTGTTCTTATCCATGTAGCAAACAATAGTTCAGTGTACATTCTCTAGTGTGATGTCTTAAAAGAGACTATTAGATAACTAAAAAGTAGTCTGTTGGTCAAGACCGAGCCTGTCTTCAGCTGAACACTTTGTGCGGGCATCTTTACCCACTTGGTATCAGTAACTTACATTCGTACCAATGCGAAGGATTGGTGGTGGTGAGCTACTCAAGACATCTCAGGTGATTCAGTGGACGTGACCACAATGTATACCATGTTGACATCGGTGCATATTTTGTCTCTTCTCTGATAAACTAACATTCTCGTAGCAGCATTCTTTTATAACGAGCACTGTAAAATTTACACTATAGCTTCTTTCTCCACAATTACACCTCCGCTTTTATTCAGAAAGCTG
Source organism: Chiloscyllium plagiosum (assembly GCF_037043375.1). NCBI lineage: Eukaryota > Metazoa > Chordata > Chondrichthyes > Orectolobiformes > Hemiscylliidae > Chiloscyllium > Chiloscyllium plagiosum. Next base: position 37,616,112 of record NW_028270158.1, on the reverse strand, counting down.
TTTTTCTTTTTACACGTATAGAAAAACCTTAGAGTTTGCACCATGAGCACCAAGTTATTTTTATCTCACACCTTTAAAGTAAGAAAATGCCCAAGGGACTTCACACAACAAAATTATATCCACATTAAGGGCAGAAGGCCCAAAAGCAGGGTGAAAGAAATAGGTGCAAGCATCATCTTAAATAAAGCAGCAGAATTATAGATTCAGAGAGATTATAGGGAGCGACCCAGAGCTTAGGGTCTGGATGGCTGCAGACATGGCCACTAATGATTGAGCAATTAAAATCAGGGACTTTAATGATGGTTATAATTGGTCCACCATTGTTAGTTTAACTTTCAGTTGACTAGGCACCACGCTCTGGAATTCTCTCCTTGCAGCTGTCTTGACTCTCTTATTCTCATTGTTCATTTAAGACACACCTTAACACATTCTTCTTTGACCAAGATTTTAACTGTGTGATTAAGAAGCTTCTTATGAGACTCAGTTTCATGCCTGGTTTTATAATGCTGCTGTGAATTACCTGAGGATGCTTCATTATGATAAAGGCACTACAGGAATAATATTTGCTTTTGTCATCATCATTGTTGAAATATCAAAATCAGATGCACAAAACTATTTTCAGCTTCCTTAACTGACATCACACTCCTTGCTCCAACATATAACTGTTTATTCCAGTAACCCAGGAGTTATTGGAAAGTATGATCCATGAATCCTCTCATTGTCTCTGATGTTGTAGTGCTGCTCAAGCAAACACACCCTCCACTACAGAAGCATAATTTTCCAATGTGTTCATTAGTGACACAGACATTGCACTGTAACATGTGTGTTGACTGGACGGCCCTCCTTAAAAAATATATCCTAAACTCCCACTTGCATGAAACTTCAACATAACTCTTTACTTTCTTCACTCAACCATTATTAGAGGAAAAATGACAATGGCATCTCTAAACAGATGTGTCACAAAATCTGAAGTAAAACCACAACCTCTTCTTGCTCTTTGCAGTCTCCATGATCAGTTGAAAACTAGGTATTTATCTCTTCATTTTATATTCTTTGACAGCATGAGCGTAGCCGTTTGAACATCAACAGCATTTCAGAATTTTGGGCTTTGTAGTGGAATATGGCATCCAATTTGAAGTATGCAATCATCATGCAACTGTGAGCACAGACACATTTACCAGGTGAAAATTAAACTGGATAACAGAATTGCTTCCAGTACTGTGTAGCTATTTCGAAGTAGTGTGAATTAAACTCTTTCATTATTTACAGTTGCCTTAATGTGCTGAGATTTGTCAAGGTGAACTTGTAGATATTGTGACTGAGTTTGAAATTTACAAAATAATAGGGTAGGCCATGTTATGCACTTAAAGGAGTTCCCTCTTGTTGGTGTACTCAATAAGCACAAATATAAAAGTTTCTGCTGTTGTTCACAGAGACAAAGTTACAGATGTATAGTATTACTCCTGAAGAATGAGGGGTGTGCTTTTTTTACATAATAATATGAATTTAGCGACTTAAAAAACATCATTACATGATGTTTTGATTGAAACATTTATTTCAGAATGATTTGAACAAAGATTAATTTCTTCTTAGTTTTCTACTTCCACCACTGAAAAAATATTTATTTGCTGTTGGCAATTGTCTGGCTCAGACAACGCGCTGTCCACTTGAACGCCTAAAATAATACGATTTTAAAATGAGATTTAGAATTGACCATTTTTCTGCAATAGGTGTATTTGTTTTATTTTGCTATTTGAGTTTACAGTCACGCTGAAATGTCTCATTCTACTTTAAAACAATATTAAAAAGAGAAGTTCTAGAAATCTACAACAGATTTGCAGTATTTGTAAGGGAGGATGGGATTAGCATTTGAATATGCGTATTTCCGCAGTAATCATTGATGAAGATTCTATATCCTTCCCTCAACCAACAACACTAAAACAGCTCATCCAATAGTTTATCTCTTTGCTATATTATCTCGCACCTGCCTAACAATAATTATTGTATTTCACAAATACTTTGTTGGTTATAAAGCATTTTGCATTGTCTGAGAGTGTGAATGATGTCGTTAAATACAAGTTCCTTTCTTTAAAATTCATGCTGATTTACTGGCTGTAAATCACCAATATTTTCTTTTTAAATTTCATTTCAGGATATTTGTAAGTTTTGTTTAATCTCTGTAACAACTGGATGGATGATGCATTAAATTAAATGTAAATTGAAGTTGTCCTTTTTCTCCTTGTTAACTACAATGAATCTGATACGTAATTTTGAACTAAGAGCTTTTCAGACAAGTCTTCAGTATATTTATGGCCAGTCACTTGTTGCAACTTTGAAAGATAAAACCACAAAAGGAAGTTGATCTGATAACTCTGATTTGCTAGTTGGTCTCCTTACTTTAAGTTTGCCTCATTGTTGCTGCATGTTGGGAGGTTAGAAGGTCCTGGCAGTACATACCAGAGTAAATACAATATTTATATCAGAATTATGGATCAAGGAAAAAGAAAGAACACAGAATGTTCTCTGGATTGGAGTCCTTAAAGTCTGTTGCCAAAAATGGTGAGTCCTAAATGTTTGGGTGTCTCCGACTGGGCTATTGGCAGATAGTGAGGGAACTAACTTAAGAAAAGCAACATCCTCACCAATATCGTTCCCAAATGCAATTGTCCTGTTCAGAAGCGACCGTCATGCAATCCTTGTGGAGATGGAGTCTTGCCTTCGCCACATGTCATAACTAACATCTTGGATTAAATCTCTGCAGTCGTTTCACATTCAGTCATGATTGTAATAGACAATTCCTCAATGATGGAGTGTCCAGCTACTTCTAGAGTGGCCAGAGAGGGCACTGTGTGTGGTTCCTCATTCAACTTGTAGCACCACATATCTCTTTATGAGACAGGAACAGCTGCAGGAAGTTCATGTTCTCCATCCCTCTGTTATCGTGTCTTCAATTCTGAGTTCTAGTGGCTAGGACAATGGAGTGTTAATCTGAGATCAAGGAGGAAGTCTCTGGGGTTTCTGGGTATTTCACCATAGTGGTGGTATATGTGCGAACTCTACCTATGAAATCAAAGAGAGAGAAGGCATCAGAGATGGTTAGAAGTAATTTGCAATGATTGAGACTGACAGCAGGATTGCAGTGGGATGAAGAATGATACTTGACATCTCCTCATGAGCAGTCCCAGTATTCTGCGAGTGTCGGGATTCTCTCCTCATATGGAGTGAGCAACCTAATATAGGGAACACCCTACCATACACTCCTCTGTCTGTCCTGCTATGGACTGTTTTCTTCTGGAATGGAAGAAAGGCAGAGACTGAGTGAAGTAAAAGTGGGTGGCATGACCGTTAGTGCTGTTGTAGGTGATGAAGGATGGCAAGGTGTTCTGAGGAGAAAGTGAGGACTGCAGATGCTGGAGATCAGAGCTGAAAATGTGTTGCTGGAAAAGCGCAGCAGGTCAGGCAGCATCCAAGGAACAGGAGAATCGACGTTTCCGGCATAAGCCCTTCTTCAGGAAGGGCTTATGCCCTTCTGAGGTAGTGAGTAGGCAGCTCAGAGGGCTTGCGGGGTTAGTGGTGTGGAAGCTGTAGGGAATTTAAGAGCAAGTGAGGGAAGATGTTGCTCCAACCCTCCAATTACCTCGACGTAGCTCGGACATAGCAAAATAATTTAAGATTCAACCGTTCATCCGTGATCATTGAGTCAAATCCTAGAACTCACTACTTAATAGCACGTGGGACATCCTTCAGCACTTGAACTGCAATAGTACCAAACAGTTGCTTGCTGGCATCATCTCAAGGGCAAATAAAAGGGGTAATAAAGGATAGTCTTACATATCTCATAAATGAATTACAAATTCTTGTGATCATGAACCACATCAGCAAGAATAAGATTGCCTCCCGCTCAAAATAATTCAATAAGACTGTAATGAATGACAACTCATGGTGATCAAGGACACATTTGATTGGTTGTTCACTCAGCTATTGGCTGACTGTCTTTTCTTATTTGGATAATGTTTGAATGTTTGAGTAATTGAAATTTGGATGATGTAGCCTAAGCTTGAAAATAGCAAAACATTTATCCCTGGCTACATTTATTTTAATTATGTTACATTTATTATTAGCTGTTATTTAATTAATAATTGAAATTTATGTTTTTCAATTAAAACATAATTTTGCCAATGGTGTTTTGTTCCTCCATCAGCCTTCATTCCAGTTTTAGAGAAGTAGATGCCATCTTCCAAGATTATTCCATTGAAAAAGCAATCACATTATGATGATGTATAAGTAAAGTCAAATTTATTCAAGGCAATCCATATGATACACCTCCACGATAACTAGCTCTAGATATATAAGAGTGTGTACTAGCATTGTTTATAGCTCTCTGTTCTTTGCAGCAAGACGATTAAATCCAACAAACATTTTCATCATGTGTCAGATGATTGTTAAATGGATTGTTCAGAAAATGTGGTATCACCTTTTGCAGAAGCACATTTAATACTGGATTCGTTTAATAGATTGAAACAATAAATAGTACAAAAGCAGTGTGGGATATAGGTAAAGTAGTGTTACTTCTGCAATTATAATTACTTATGCAAGGTAAATGCACTCACACCAGTGTATAATTGTTTCAACCAAGAGCTGAGTCAACAAGAATGAAAACTATGTGGAGGAAATATATAATTGTTTTTGTATTAGCTAAAATGTGAATGCAAGAATGAAATGTGCCTGCTAAAAATGGTAGACAAATAGATAAGGTGCTGTGAGGATGTAGGTTAAGCCAGATATGTTTGTACAAGCAGTAGTTATAAGCATCTGTTTCCCACTTTTGCAAAAACACAAAAACAAACACCAATTAAAAGGTCATAAGGATCTATATGGTTGGGGAAAGGGAGGAAATGGCACAGGTGGAGGAAGTAGATAATCTTGAAGAAGGATATACCTAACAATGGGCCACAGCAGGATGTGGTGAAATGGCCGAGTAAAACTTGTACATTGTTATGCACAAGGCCGGATAAGGCAAGAGATAAACAATAGTAATGGGCACCGGGTTTGGAGTAGTGAATCCTATATAAGATATGTACTTGCTAAACTCTGTGTACCAATTCCAGACACCACGCTTGCAAGCATACTGATTGCTTCAGATCTTGTCTCGGACTGAAATTATTGAAGTGAGTGAGCTTTGTTTCTCACAAGCAGTTATGTACACATTGTTCAAAATTACTTTAAAAATTAAAATATTCAATTTCAGAATGCTGTAAAGTCAGATCTAACAGATGAAATGAAATTTATGTTAGATCAGAAACAAATAGTTTGCTTAATGAAATATGAAGGAAATGTTAATGAGAGACAAATTGGTTTAGTTGTCTATAAAGTTAAAAACAATAACAATCCTAACATTGCTTTTGAATTTTTAAAATTTGTTTTATATAATCTTCAAGAGATTAATACTAAAACAACATTTAACTTTCTAAACCACAGTTTAAAGTGTTTTATTTATACTTTGAAGCTTACATGAAGGAAACAATTCAAGCCTATTTGTAATTAAGTTGTGAAGAAGGACACAGGACTTGCTCCTAGTTTATATCGTGACACAAGTCTTCCTGTGATTTTTTTTCAAGAAACAAAAATTTGACCAGCTAATGAGGCCCAATAAAGGACTAGTGAGGTGATGTTGATGGTGCATTCTTGTGATTAGCCCCTACTTGCCAAGTGACCTGAGGCAGTCTCCAGTGTTTTGATAGCTAAGCATGCTGTAAGTTTCCCTGAATTATTTTATTTTAATTTTTGACTGTATGCACTAAATACTGACAGTATTTGATCCGGATCTTGAACTACGGCTAGGGATTGCACATAGTTCCGGAAATATTAACTTGAATAGATGCTTCCTTAACCTAGATATAAATATTTATACAGTTTTAGTACAAACATTAAAAAAATTAAACCAAACCTTGATGTTTTACCTGTACTTACTTTTACCAACACCCAGTCCAATAGAGCAGAGCCTCTATCTATGTTTCTTAAGGTGTGAGGAAGGGGGGCTTTTAGATTGCTCAAACTTTATAGAATCCATCTAATTGTCTGTTGTCTGCTGTTCCATTCTGCATCTTGGATGTTTATCACACATTGCTCCTCATTCTATTTAAATAGAGCACATTGTTGTGAAGCATGTCTCTCTTTCCTCAGCACTGGTACTTGTACCCTATAAAACAAAACCCCTGTCTTCCATACCACTCATGAAGACAGGTGTTTAGTTCTCTAATCTATTGACTTTGTGTCAATTTCCAAGTGGTTCAGATAATAATCCAGACACTAACAGAGTTTCTGCTTACTAATTAGGACTTGTAAAACACATTCAGCCAAACCTAATTTCTCTTTCTGTCTTTGTCATTGTTTCTGTTAGGGCTCTTCAGGCACAGTGGTAATGTCCCTACCTCTGAGCAGGGAGGCTCAGGATCAAGTCCATCTTTCCCAGAAGTTTGTAATAACATTTTTGAACAGGCTGATAACAACAAATATCCTACATGGACCATAACACTTGGATCTCCTCCCCCTTACTCAAGACAATATCCTTAACCATGGTAATGGACAGACAACTAAACCTTCAGAACGCCTAGTCATGGCTGCCGAAAACAATATCTATGTCATTGATTGTACTGTTCCCTGATACTACCGTACTCTTTTTCACTCCCTTACATGAAGGACCACTTACTCCATGATGCTTCATTTGCTCATCTACCCTCCTGACCTTGTTGTTATCAACATAGGTATCAAGAAGTTTGTGCCAGTTGGCTATTTCGCTGGAATGTATAATGGGTAACCGATCCATTACCGATCCATAATCACATCCTCCATCTTCCAGCCATGTGTTCTTTGGCTGCCACTAAAAGTGTAGAAATGTTAATCACAACAAAGGAAATGAACGTGAATATGTGGTTTTCTCTTTTGTTATTTTATGTCTAGCCTTGCTCTGGCTAAATTGTTATAATTTATTTCAAGGCAAATATTTCTTTAATGTGAAGTAATTTGTCCTTGAATGTGAATCATTATCCGTCTTGGATCAATAATGACACATTTGCCATTTAATTCAAATATTGTTAATTCAGGGTCCCTTGCAGAGACTTGAATGCCTATTTCATTAGCATTGCACTATTGGGAGTGCAGTCTTTCAGGTGAATGGTTAACTTGAAGTCTTGTCTGTCTTAATTGTCACAAAACAAATCCAAAGGCAATATCTTAAAGAAGAGCATGGGACTTCTGAACAAATTTACCACTCAACTAACAAAGCAAAAAGGTAATTTTATAGCCTTTTTATCTCATTGATGGAACCTTGATGTGTGCACATTGGTTGTTGCATTTCCTGCATTACAAAAGTGGTCACATTGAAAAAGTATTCTTTGGCACCAAAGCAAATTTCAAGTGACATAGTAAGGGGATGCCAGTGTGTGTGCCAATGGGTAGTGGTACAATTTCTAAATTGATGCTATCCCATAATTCAGCGTTTACTGGAGAAGTGCAAAGCTGTGTTTTTTGGACAGGGCAAACAAAGCACATGATAAATTGGAGGGTATTGAGAAGTGTAGCCGAAGGAAGAGACCATGGAATACATGTCCACAGGTCCTTGAAAGTGGCAGGACAGGTGAATAAGGTGGTAAAGAAAGCATATGGGGGGCTTTCCTTTATTGGATGGGTGTTGAATGAAAAAGTGGGGATATAATCCTGGAGCAATGTAAAACACTGGTTGAGCCACAGCCGGTGTTTTTTGTAAAGTTCTGGTCCCACGTAACAGGAAAAATGTAATTGCTCCAGAGAGAGCACAGAGAAGATTTGCAAGAATGTTTTCATGGCTTGGAAATTTCAGGTATGAGGAAATACTGGATAAGCTTGGGTTCTTTCCTTAGAACAGAAGAGGCTGAGGGGTGACAATTGAGGTGTACGGAATAATTGGGGGGGGGGGGGGGGGGAGGTCAGTTACAAGGAGACACAGATTGAAGATGTTTGCAAAAGGGTTAGAGGGGACATGGGGGAAAATCTTTTCACCTAAAGTTTGGTTTGCGTTTGTAATTCATTGCCCAGTTTGGTGGTTGAGGCAGAAACTTTCAACTCATTTAAAATGGAATCATAGAATCATAGAGTTATACAGCACGGAAACAGACCCTTTGGTCCAACCTGTCCATGCCGACCAGATAACCCAACGCAATTTAGTCCCACCTACCAGCACTCGGACCATATCTCTCCAAACTCTTCCTATTCATATACCCATCCAGATGCCTTTTAAATGTTGCAATTGTACCGGCCTCCAGCACTTCCTCTGGCAGCTCATTCCATACACATAACACACTTTGTGTAAAAAAGTTGCCCGTTAGGTCTCTTTTATATCCCTCCCCTCTCACCCTAAACCTATGCCCTCTGGTTCTGGACTCCCTCACCCCAGGGAAGAGACTTTGTGTATTTATCCAATCCATGCCCCTCATGGTTTTATAAACCTCTATAAGGTCACACCTCAGCCTCTGACATTCCAGGGAAAACAGCCCCAGCCTATTCAACTCTCCCTATAGGTCAAATCCTCCAAGCCTGGCAACATCCTTGTAAATCTTTTCTGAACCCTTTCAAGTTTCCCAACATCTTTCTGATAGGAAGGAGACCAGAATTGCATGCAATATTCCAAAAGAGGCCTAACCAATGACCTGTACAGCTGCAAAATGTCCTCCCAACTCCTGTACTCAATACTCTGACCAATAAAGAAAAACACACCAAACACCTTCTTCACTATCCTATCGACCTGCGACTCTACTTTTAAGGAGCTATGAACTTGCACTCCAAGGTTTCTTGGTTCAGCAACACTCCCCATGGTCTTACCGTTAAGTGTATAAGTCTTGCTTAGGTTTGCTTTCCCAAAATGTAGCACCTCGCATTTGTCTAAATTAAACTCCATCTGCCATTTCTCAGCCAATTGGCCGATCTGATCAAGATCCTGTTGTAATCTGAGGTAACCTTCTTTGCTGTCCATTACATCTCCAATTTTGGTGTCATCTGCAAACTTACTAACTCTACCTCTTATGCTCACGTCCAAATCATTAATATTAATGATGAAAGGTAGTGGACCCAGCATCAATCCTTGTGGCACTCCACTGGTCACAGGCCTCCAGTCAGAAAAACAACCCTCCACCACCACCCCATGTCTTCTACCTTTGAGCCAGTTTTGTATCCAAATGGCTAGTTCTCCCTGTATTCCATGAGATCTAACCTTGCTAACCCCTGTGTCCCATGGGGAACCTTGTCAAACTCCTTACTGCAGTCCATATAGATCATGTCCACCGCTCTGCCCTCATCAATCCTCTTTGTTACTTCTTCAAGAAACTCAATCAAGTTTGTGAGACATGATTTCCCATGTACAAAGCTTGAATCCGCACTGGAAGAGCTATAATCTGCAAGTCAAGTTAGATTAGATTGGGCAGCTAATGTATTCAACAAATTGAAACATGATGGACAGAAGTTACCTCTTTCCATGCTTTTTCTGTTTTATGATTCTATTGTTCGAAAGTTAATGGTCTGTCTGTTCACTCACTGTATGTTTAGTGAATCCATTGGTCAGTCCCAAGTAAATGATCTGCAACTTCAGTGGCAGCTGCTAAATTTTAAAATTTTGCAATCTGGAAATCAACAGCATCACTTGAGATTGTTTTTCTATTCATTGCAAAGGTACCAATTATATGACCAGGACTAGTCAAGCAATTTTTTATTATTCAAAGACAAGACAATATAAACACAGCGGTAGGCACAAATTCCTTATAGAGCCACTGAGTACAGAGTCACATTCTAACTAGAGGTGAGTAATGATTGAGAGCGGTCTGAGGTACCCCATTAAATGGGCATCTCCATTGTATCACAACCCTCGTGTGAATGAGGAGATAAACCAATGATAATATGAAGGGCTAATCACTTGGAGAAAACATTTTTCTCTTCCACTGAGTCAATAACATTTGCTGATTTAGCTATTTTGATGTAAAGGCGGACTGTCTATAAAGTTTGTCAGTGACTATCACAAGGAAATGTTAAATATAAAAACATGACAGGAGAATGCTTTCTTAATGTAAATCAGAGTTGTCAATGATGATCACTCCCAAAAAGATAAAATGCTGTTAAACTATTGGAGGTAAAAAGTAAATCATAGCTCGAGGCAAAGTCAGACCTGTTTGCGTGTTAAATGTAAGATATCTTTGAAAGCTTCTCTCACAATGCTACAAACAGATGAAACACATGATATGATCACTTTTTTCAAAGGTCTAAACTTCACACAAAAGGTTTCACTGAAATGTGCATCCCACATACTGTAATTCATATTGACTTGATGTAGATGAGTATAGATTTTACAGCATTCACCTGAAACTTTTCCACTAACTAGCATTTACTTCCTGGTCACGTCATTTCTGCCTCTTTATTGCAGAGTTCATGATTAACTTCATCCACCATCCCGACTTATCATTACACATAATGACAGTCTGATTTCTGAAAAGTCCATTGTGAAGGCAATAATCTGACTATTTAAGTGATTGACAGCTAACTCTTCAAACAGCTCCTCTCAAATTAGTTCATCGTGACTTTCATTATTGATAAAACCATTAGGCTTTGAAGTCTTTCTAATCTGCTGTATCACTGACAAGAAAAGCATTGCGCCTGAGACATGATTGTCAGAGTTGAATGAAAATAAGTACCACAAGACCTTCCTTAAATAGATTCATTCTTCTTCCCTTTTTGATGTTAAGGGCAGGCAGAAAAGGCAGCATTTTATACTCTATAGCTTGCCAATCATTTAATTGATGCTATGTGAGGAATTTTTGCCTTTGTGCAACGGTGTAAAAAGGGTGATATCGACTGTGATATGCATCTCTCCTGATTTTCATTACCATCAACTTCTTCGTCCATTTGGATTGGATGAAGGTGACAGAGAATCACAGGAAATTGTGACAGGGCGCACTCAAGTTAGGCAAGTCACAGAGCAGTTGAAAGAACAAGATGTTTGATGAGCGCCTCAATCCCCCTATCTGAATACACTCAAATATCTTCTGGACTTTAGCCATCTTTGTTGCCAATCGTCATTCTCCTGAATCTGCATTAATGAACATCAAAACTACACACCCAATATTTATAACATTGTCTTTCTGACAATGTAGAACATTTTCTATAATAAAAACTAACAAATTAACCAATGAAACAAATGCATTGTTTTTAATTCCAAACACAATATTATGTTGGAACCTTTTATCATGCAAGGAATCAATATACTGGGGTCATCTCCTGGTCAACTAATGTCTTTCTGAAAAGATTTGTGAAGTCTTCCTCAACATGGATATGGAGAGGGATCTGGGTGTGCAGGTCTACAGATCACTGAAGGTGGCAGCACAGGTAGATAATTTAGTAAAAAAGGCCAGTGGCATTCGTGCCTTCATTGGAGGGAGCATTGAGCATAAGGACAGGTAAGTTATGCTGCAGTTTTATAGAACTTTAGTTAGGCTACACTTGGAATATTGTGTACAATTCTGGTCACCACATTACCAGAAGGATGTGGATGCTTTGGTAAGGGTACAGAAAAGGTTTACCAGGATATTGCCTGGTATGGAGGATTTTAGCTATGAAGAAAGGTCGGATAGACTGAGTATGTTTTCACTGAAATGCAAGAGGTTGAGGGGTGACCTGATAGAAGTTTATAAGATTGTGAATAGCATGGATAGAGTGGAACGTATGAGGCTTTTTTTCCCAGGGTGGAGGGGTCAATCACTAGGGGACACAGTTTCAAGGTGCAAAAGATATGCAAAGCAAATTTTTCACACAAAGGGTGCTGAGTGCCTGGAATCCACTGCCAGAGGAGGTAGTGGAAGCAGACACAATAGCAGCATTCAAGAAGCACTTGGATGAACATGAACAGGAAGGGAATAGAGGGATATGGATCCTGTAAGTGAAGACAGTTTTGTTTAGATTAGATTACTTACAGTGTGGAATCAGGGCCTTCGGCCCAACAAGTCCACACCAATCCTCTGAAGAGCAACCCACCCAGACCAATTCCCCTACATTTACCCCTTCACCTAACACTACGGACAATTTAGCATGGCCAATTCACCTAACCTGCACATTTTTGGAGGAAATCGGAGCACCCGGAGGAAACCCACGCAGACACGGGGAGAATGTGCAAAACTCCACACAGACAGTTGCCTGAGGCGGGAACTGAACCCGGGTCTCTGGAGTTGTGAGGCAGCAATGCTAACCACTGTGCCACCGTGCCACCCACTAGTATGGAAAAGCAAAATGTGCCAGCACAGGTTTGGAGAGCCAAAGGGCCTGTTTCTGTGCTATATTATTCTTTGTTATTTATTCCATGGCTGCAGCAAAGCTGGTGGAAGTCTCTTGTTCCTGGAGGAACTCTTGAGATCTTGTAGATGGTGACTTCTGAGTATTTGAGACTCTGAGGGTCCAGCAGTAAACTGTAACAAGCACAAAGATTGCTGGAGAAACTCAGCAAGCCTGACAGGAATTTGATGCTGTTTCTTCAGCATTCTCTGGATTTGCATTAGATATTCAGCATCTGGAGCATTGTAAGCTGTAGCACTTTGGTTATTGCTGATGAAGTTGAACCCAGCTGGCTTCATATTATTGAATTGGAACGACCATTGAATCAGTGGTGAGGAAGGAAACACACTGATATGGACATCCTGAGAAAGGGGAAGACATGCTCCTTAAACTGTGCCACTACCATTTCAATGGTAAGCAATGGGGCTCAGCAATGTAATTGATGTCACAGAAAGTGAATTGCAGAGCATGGGTAAAATCTTGAAAGCCTTTTTTTTGGACTATCAGTGGATCCCGGGTGGAAAACTGGCTTGCCAAGGCTGACGTCTGTCTCCATAAGCTTTGAGCCAAGGGTCTGCATGACAGCTATTGAGCTTCCACGATGAATATGGGCTCTTACTGGCTGCAGCTTTTCTAAATGTGATCATGCTCTCCAAGGTTGACGACAGAGTGCGCACAAACTGGAAGTGAATTGACCTGCACTCCTAACGATGCTAGTAGCATAGCTTTGACAGCATTTAAAGCATCTGATTTAACTAGCAATGCTTTTATTACTGGGCCCCTACAATGCTCATCTTTGTTCTCCTCAGGGAGATATCTTGCTTTCAATCAAGTTGACCTCTGGAGGTTGATGGGGTATTAATTGCCTGGGTTGGATTTGTCCTTCTCTTTGCAGACAGGATGTACCTCGACAAATTTCCAGACTGTTGGGGCAGATACCTGTGTTGTAGATATAATGGAACAGCTTCCTATTCTGGAATGCATGTCAGCGCTAAGCAGGGATGTTGTAATGCCCCGTAAGATTTGCTGTGTCCGGTACATTCAGCCACATTTTAATATCATATGTCGCAAAAGAAATGACAGAAGACTGACATATATTGTTGGGGAGCTCAAGAGGAGGTTGAGATGGCTCATTTGCTTGGTACCTGTAGCTGAAGATGGTTCTAAATACTTCAATATTTGCTTTTGTAATGAATTGCTGGATTGTCCCATTAAGGGGGATAGGGATTTTATCTAATCGATAGGTTGATTCATTGTTTATCACTAATCATGGCTGTATATGCAGATTTTAGATCTGATCCATTTGTTGTAAGATCAGCCTATCGCATGATGCTTTTGCTGTTTTGCATTAGGTCTTGTATTATATCACACCTCACTGGGATTTACTACTCTGGAACTCAAGTCCCGCTATACCAGGAGTCATCACAAAAGTTAAAGATTTTATAAAACAACACAAAATTCTCCAATTTGCCTGTCCTGTAGCCCCAAGTTGACAGACAGCAATGACCAGGTTTCCATATTTAAGAAGAAAAACTATTTATCACAAATAAAAGATTCTAACTACACACAAACAATTATGAACTATTGACTTATAACTCTACTGTTAAATCTCTAACCCTCTTATAAATGCCCCTCCACACGCACACATGCAGACAGGTACAAAATAAAATGGGTGTTTTGGGTATAGGGAAAGACTGGCACAGCAGTTCAGATGTCCCTGTCCACAAAACCTGCTGAAGTGATTCTTGTGCTGATCAGCATGCTGCTTCACATCCAGAAGCTGTTCAGCTATCTGGGAGCCAATCACATAGTTGTTGGCTGCTGAAAGCCTTTGTTATTGATAACTGGTCACTGGTCCACCGACCAATCAGCCGCTTGTTGCCAGCAAAGCTCAATTCTCACATGCTCCTTGGCTCCAGCTCATCTTTAACCAGATTTTCATTACTGCTTGATCAAGCAGCTGAATAAGCAGTATTTACAGTGACGGTTTAATTTTATATAAATGCAGCCATCCTTCAACAATTCTGGATTTTTAAAATAGTTCCTTACCCATTTCAGTCTTTAATCAAAATTACAGAAAAATAAAATGACATGGCTTTAGAGTTACACCTTCACCAACTTAACACTACATTTTTAGATAGGCCTGGCATTGCTGTTAGTATGCTCTCCAGAATTCTCCAGTTGTGTGAGGTTTACCCTGCATAGAGAGAGACAGAGAGAGAGAAAGTTGAATGTCTCCTAAAAAGGAAAGTGGGATTTCTACTTGTTGTGAAATGTTTGAGAGAGGGAAGAAGTAAGAGTTAATTAAATGTGGAGACATTGAATTGAAAGCAGGTGGGCAGAGTGTGAAGTGAGCAAGGAAGGAGCCATTCGAGAAGTTTGGTGCACAGACTGGAAAGCTTAAAAAGCATGATACTTCTGACTGCTTTAATGAAAGAAAGAAGAGGTGAGATAAAATATGAAGTATGAGAAATCTTCACCAGATCAGGCAGCATTTGTGGTGAAAAACACAGAGTTAATGAGTCGAATCTCACCTCAGATAGGAAGAGGCTGATTTGGAAATAAAAGTTAAAAAAATCGGAAACAGAAGTTAAGCCTTCAAAACTATCTATGTGAAGCAGTTAACCAATCCACTCATAGAAAGCTGAGTTAGTCATTTGGATATTATATTAAGGGTTCAATCTTTCATTTTGACACTCATTCAATTTTAATTTGTGTTGCTGGTGAAAGGTGGTGAAGGAGGCTGAATGTATGAGGTATATACCTTTACAGCACAGCGTGATGGCCAGGAAGAGGCTTGGCTCCTCCAGCCCCAACAAGGGAAACTGTAACCCCCTCCTTTGATCTATCTGATTTGATACCACTGTATGCCTGCTGACCACTATCTACATCCTCCCCAGCTGCATAATCCCTGACTACTGTTCCATCCTCACTACCTAAGACCCCCTATGGGTTTGGAGTTGATTACCATTTCCTCCCTCCCCAAACATCAGTGATCACCAGCAGAATATCTGTTCAACATCCCCAAAATTTTAAACTCGACGCTGGGATTGCAAACCTTTCCACACATTGCAAGTGGAATCTAATGCATGACCAAGACTGCTCGTTGCCAAAAGAAATCCCATGATTTCTTGCTCCACCATTTCCCACCTGTGGTCCTGGGTGTGGGACCTTGTATATCAGACCACCTTACCCAACAGACCTTTAGTCTGCAAACAAGTCCCTATTGGTGGGACTTGTGCAGAAAAAAAACTTCCTGACATTTTTACAAACAAGCAGGATATTTCATTCTTGTTTGCTTTCCTGAGCTGAAAACAGCAAACCACTCAACATGACAAGTCTGTCTGGGCTAGGATTCTAGATATTTCAGGCCAGTGATGTTTCATCAGAAGAAGTGAGAACACACCTGAATAAAAATAAGAAGTGATGAGAATGTATTTACAATTAGCATTCTGGTCCTTTGTTGGGTGGTGAAGGATGTAAAGGAGGAAAGGGAAATGTTGTGAGTAGTGGTGAGGAGGGAAAGGACTATTGCCACGTTAGAGAAATAAACAGCTGTATGCATTCTTTTTCCTCTTGAAAGGTCATTGATGTGAAACTTGCCCTCCCCAGATAGTATGGGTGAAACATCTGGAACTGCATTCTCAGTAATGTCTCTGACAGATGTGGAATAGTGTGATCTTCCCAGCACTTGCTGGAAAGTCAACCTCTCTCCATTCCCAACCACTTCCTGAGTGTCATAAAGTGGGGCCTTTGAAGACTTGTCTGTGGCTTGCATTAATTCAGTTTTAGTCTAAATAAACCTCTGACTGAATAGACTGACAGAAATTGAGCTCTCCAACTTAATGGGCTTCCCAGCAGCCTAGCAAATGAGATAAAGAATGCTCTAGTGTGCCTAATGAAGAGATTCACCACCCTCCCCTTTCCAGGTGCTTTTCTGGGACACTATTATGCAATCACTTGGCTATGCAACTGAACTCAGCAGGTGTTTAAATCAGGATCCATTATTCTGAGCTATTCATTGGGAATGAGTAACTGGAAAAAGCTAATAAAGGGGGGGCATGTTAAATGGTTCTGAATTTAGTGGACCCCTTCACCTTCACCTCTAAGGTGATACTGAGAGGATTGAGCTTGTGTTTTCTTAAGTTGTGAAAACTGAGAGCTGCTCTAATTGAAATTTACAAACCTCTTTAACGACCAGACAGGAATGATTTGCCTGTGCTCTGGATGTGTGTGGGGGGAATGGGAGTTTTCTCTAATAGGCTTGGAATAAAGAGCAAACCATAAAAGATTGAGATGAGCAGAAGTATCTTCTCTCAGAGAGTAGTGAACATCTGGGATTCTCTGACCCAGAGCAATAGAAGCTCAATCATTAAGTAAATATAAGACAGATTTATAGATACATAGGCACTAATTATATCAAGGAATGTGGAGGTACCTTGTGTAAATGGCTTTGAGATAAATGATCAGCCATTACCTAAAATGTAGGAGCAGTTTCAAGGGGCTGAATGGCTTTCTCCTGTTCCTTTGTCTTTATGTAAAAGTTTGTTGTACAGTATTAATTATTAACATATAATAGAAATTCCAGGATTTTATGATGAGAGACATCTGATTTTAAGTAGCTATGACTGTAATTGATTTGGTTTATTATAGGTTTGATTTATTATAATCACATGTACCGACATACAGTGAAAAGTATTGTTTTGCGTGTTATCTGGCAAATCATAGGGTAATAGAACATAATGCAGAATACAGTATTACAGCTACAGAGAATATGCAGAGAAAGATTAACAATAATATTTAAAAAGCCATTCAAAAGTCTGACAACAGCGGGGAAGAGTTATTCTTGAATCTGCTGATATATGTTTTCGGGCCTTTGTAATTCTGTCCAATAGAAGAGAGTGGAAGAGAATATAACAGGGGTGGGAAGCGTCTTTGCTTATGTTGACTGCTTTCTAGAGGCCGCAGGAAGTATAGACAGAGCCAGTTGTTAGAAGGATGGTTTGTGTGATGGACTGGACTATGTTCACAACTCTCTATGACTTCTCGCCATCTTGGGCAGAGCAGTTTCCATATCAAATTGTAATGTACAGCATAGGATGCTTTCTATTGTGCATGTATAAAAATTGCTAGGAGTACTTGTGGATACGTCAAATTGTAAGGACTTTTGCCACAGAGAGCCTCAGTGAAAATGATTGACAGCCGATGATTATAGCTTTGCTCTCATTCAGTCGCAAGTTTGGCCACAAGTGATTTGGTGATGATAAAAGTAATTTGACTGTGTGTTATAGCCCTTCTGGAAATGTTTAAAAAATGGTAAGATTGAGGGCTCTTGTGGTGTAGTGGTAGTTCTCTACCTCTGAACTGGATTCAAATTCTCCTTGTTCCAAATATCTATTATAGCATGTCTTCACAGATTGATTAAAAATATCGATATGGCAAAGTTGGGTTTGCTGAGAGAACACCATGTGATCATCAGATCCAAGTAGATGACTGTAGAGGGCACTCTAGCAAAAAGAATTAGTAAACTATTCCATCACTCAGCAGGTGGCTTAACAGTAACCTAGATATCTTACTGATTCAGACAATTTCATTAAAATCTCAAACTTTGATTATATATTCTGAATTACTTAGTATTTTGGTGGCTAAACATCTCTTCTGATTTTCTTATTAACATTTACTGAGCTTGTGTACTGAATAGGAATTCTTAGAACCCCTACAATGTGCAAACAGGCCCTTCGTGCCAACAAATGGACCCTTTCGAATATTATCCCACCCAGACCCATTCCCCTGACTAATGCACCTAACTTACACATCCCTGAACACTATGGACAATTTAGCATGGCCAATTCACTTAACCTGCACATCTTTGGATTGTGGGAGGAAACTCACACAGACACGGCGAGAATGTGCAAACTTCACACAGGCAGTTGCGCAAGTCTGGAATTGAACCCAGGTCTCCAGCACTGTGAGGCAGCAGGGCTGACCACTGGGCCACCATGCTGCACTGATTGCAATCACTGTTGAAATGTGGCTCAGTATTGACATGAATATGGGAGACAAATTTGCATGAGAATCTGTCCTTAACACTAAGTTGTATATTTACACACTTATTGTACAGATTCGTTGATCAAATTAATCAAATCAATTGAATGCAGTACACACACCAACTGTGACTTATCTGTAAGTTACTAGATCAGAAACATTGCTGCTGAACGTGTCTATTTAGGAGTGGAGTTGGGATCAGGAAGCGACAGGGGATTTTCAGGGTTTGACTGCTCACCTTTTTAGAATACGACTAACTTTCTTTCACTAAGCGCAAAAATTACCGGTTGCCCTGTTCTGCAGATTGTCTCAGACATTGACAGCACCATCCCCAACCTGCCTATACGCTCCCTGTGACATAAAGTAATTATTTTATTGTCAATATATCACTGGAGTGTTGGTTAAGACATGTCCATTGTCTCTATCATCATTACAGTGAATTCTGCGACAATATTTTTATCCAAAGAGTGGACCTGACTGAGTAGTAGAGATATTGTGCTGAATGTTAGCGTATTTTGGCAATGTGTTATCCTCATCCTGTTTATCTGTACAAGGCCCAGCAAGATTTCTTGCAAGGCTGTCCAAAACTGGCATAGTTAACCACCTATCATTCCCCATGGTACCCCTCATTTCTGATACTCACCCAATTCTCCCACTCACCAAAGCTGGAACTACTCACCACTGCACAGATAGTTTGGAGCAGACTGGCATCCTTGACACTGGTGCCATATTTGAAAAGCCTGGACAAATGCTGGCATTCTGGAGTTGCCCTGTATAGCTGCACAGGGTTTGGCAAGCAAGGGGAAATTGGTGCCTCACTTTGTGGCCAGGAGGTCACAATGGACAGAGTCATGCAGAAGGGGAATGTTCTGTTCCCCCAGGATCACCAGAGGAGACCACAACACCAGACCGTACCAGCGTGGTCTAAGATTGCCACCCAGGTTGATAGTTCTGAGGAATGTCCAGTAGTGTAGGATAGTGGTTAATGACCGCCTTCATTCCAGCGTAAGTGATGCTATCTTCTCTCTGCCTCTGAACACTTAATCTATCTCTGCTGCTGCCCTCACCATGCTTTACACTATTACTATTGCCTGCAGCTCACTCCCTGACTTGCTCCCACCAAACTCCAATCTCCTCTACAAGACTGACCCTGCACTCCCACTGCACGGCCTACTCATCGAATCAGGACAGCGCATCACCTTTCTCCCATCTGTATCCACACTAACAAACTGTGCCACCCAATGCCATCTCAAACAATTCCCTTTCTCTTATTACTAGAGAAAACAGTCCATAAAATAGGCCAAAATGGCTGACATTTGGCTCATCCCTTTAAAGGAAAGGATCTTGACCCGCACTGGTGAGGACTGGGTAGGTCCTGCAAGGATGGACAGGAATCCATGTCTTAACAACGAAGTAAGACTCATTGTTCATGGTCAATGTACTTTACAGCTACCACAACTTATAACAGTTGGTAGCGCCACTTTCCCTCTTTTGTATCTTGCAAGTATCAGCAGCCTGTCCATGTTAGGCATGCTCAGGAAAGCCACCACGCAGACCACTGCGGCGGAGGCATCTTTTAAGGCATCTAAGGACCAATTCCAATACCGAACAACCCAGGTGGCATCCTTCTTCAAAGACCACAATTTCCCCTCAGATGTGGTTGATGATGCTCTCCACCGCATCTCCTCCACTTTCTGCTCCTCCGCCCTTGAACCCCGCCCCTTCAATCGCCACCAGAACAGAACCCCACTAGTCCTCACCTACCATCCCACCAACCTCCAGATACATCGGATCATCCTTCGTCATTTCCGCCACCTCCAAACGGACCCCACCACCAAGGATATATTTCCCTCCCCACCCCTATCAGCGTTCCGGAAAGACCACTCCCTCCGCAACTCCCTTGTCAGATCCACACCCCCCACCAACCCAACTTCCACTCCCGGCACCTTCCCCTACAACCGCAAAAAATGCAAAACTTGCGCCTACACCTCCCCCCTCACTTCCCTCCAAGGCCCCAAGGGATCCTTCAATATCCATCAGATATTCACCTGCACCTCCACACACATCATTTACTGCATCCGCTGCACCCAATGTGGCCTCCTATACATTGGGGAGACAGGCCGCCTACTTGCGGAACATTTCAGAGAACACCTCTGGGACACCCGCACCAACCAACCCAACTGCCCCGTGGCTGAACACTTTAACTCCCCCTCCCACTCCGCCAAGGACAGGTCCTTGGCCTCCTCCATCGCCAGACCATGGCAACACGACGCCTGGAGGAAGTGCGACTCATCTTCCGCCTAGGAACCCTCCAACCACAAGGGATGAATGCAGATTTCTCCAGCTTCCTCATTTCCTCTCCCCCCACCTTTTCTCAGTCCCAACCCTCGGACTCAGCACCGCCTTCTTGACCTGCAATCTTCTTCCCGACCTCTCCGCCCCCACCCCCTGTCCGGCCTATCACCCTCACCTTAACCTCCTCCCACCTATCGCATTCCCAACGCCCCTCCCCCAAGTCCCTCCTCCCTACCTTTTATCTAAGCCTGCTTGGCACACCCTCCTCATTCCTGAAGAAGGGCTTATGCCCGAAACGTCAATTCTTCTCCTTTGATGCTGCCTGACCTGCTGCGCTTTTCCAGCAACACATTTTTAAGCTCTGATCCCCAGCATCTGCAGTCCTCACTTTCTCCTAATTTTGGACAGTTACACAGCACAAGCCAGAATAATTGGCCAATTAACATTCGAGAGAAAAGTTCTAATATAGCTTCCGGCTAATTACTGACAACCCAACCACTCGTTCTGATCCCCAGATTGAACCCGCCTTGAACCCATGACCCACCTGGCCACCCTTGGCAACCTGACTACCTCCAACATCCCTTATATATAACCCTAATAGTTCCAAACTATTCACTCAACCTGATCCAGCTACTCCCATGAGCATGTTAACACTGTTCGAAACACCCTATCAACCACCCACAACCAGACCTGACTATACCTCCCATCCTGACACAGTTATCCCCAGTGAAAGATTAGGAGTTTCAGGGACAATATAATATAAATCTTCTGTGTTCATAAATTGTTAAAAGCTAGAGCCAACGTCCAAAATGTAATCAAAAAAAGGAATCTTCCTCAGAGGTTAGATTGAAAATCAAGTTATGGAGTCAGAGAGAAGTACAGCACAGAAACAAACTCTTTGGTCCAACTCATCCATACCTACCAGATACCTGAAATTAATCTAGTCCCATGTGGCAGCATTTGGCTCACATACATCTAATCCCTTCCTATTCATATACCCTTTTAGATTCCTGTCAAATATTGTAATTGTACTAGCCTCCACCTCTTCCACACATGCGCCACACTCTGTATGAACAGGGTCCCTTTTAAATCTTTCCCCTCTCACTTTAAGTCTATATCCTCTGGTCTTGGATTCCTGTACCCTGGAAAAAAGACTTTGTCTATTCACCCTATCCACACCCCTCATGATTTTATAAACCTCTATAAGGTCACCCCTCAGCCTCCAGTGCTCCAGGGAAAATAGCCCCAGCCTATTCAGCCTCTCACTATAGCTCAAACCCTCCAACTCCAGGAAAATCCTTGGTAATCTTTTCTGAACCCTATCATGTTTAACAACATCTTTCCTATAGTAAGGAGACCAGAATTAAATGCAGTATTCCCAAAGTGGCCTAATCAATGTCCTGTATAGCTGCAACATGACATTCCAACTCCTGTGCTCAATGTACTGACCAAGCACAGCAGGCATACCAAACGTCTGCTTCACAATCTTATCTACCTGCAACTCTACTTTCAAAAAACTTATGAACCTGCACCTCAAAATCTCTTTGTTCAGAAACATTCCTAGGGTCTTACCCCATTAAGTATATGTCCTGCCTTGATTGGCCTTACCAAAATGCAGCACCTCACATTTGTCTAAATTAAACCCCATCTGCCACTCGTTGGCCCATTGGCCCATCTGACCAAGGTCCCATTGTACTCTTCTTCAGATAATCTTCTTCAGCGTCCACTACACAAGCTTGGCCAGACCTCTGGAATTTTGTGTTCAGCTTTGGACAGCAAACCTCAGGAAAAATACATAGACCTTGGAAGGGATCCACTGCAAACTTACCAGATGATGCCAAAGTTTAAAGAGTTAAGTTCTGGGGAAAGGCTCCTCAATGTGGCCGCTATTCCCTTGAAAATAGTAGGTTGAAAGCTAAACTAATCGATGTGTTCAAATGAAGGCAGTATTTGAAAATTTAGATGCAAAAAGATTATTCCCTCTGGTCAATGAATTCAGAACATGAAGGCATAATCTTTAAAGTAGATAATTGACAATTTAGCAATGGGAGGCTTTGGGGGTGTCAGATTGCTCATCTTTCATGAAGCATTTGATTTCACAGAAATAATTGGAGACAAAAATCCAGAAGTTTCATCAGAAGACAGGCAATGTGTATCCCAGATTACAACACAAATGCTGAAGGAAAACATCCACTCTCAGTTGCCAACCAATCTGCTGGAAATTGCTTGATTTTCATTCATGTTAATGTCCATTTGGGTATTGTACTGGAGTGCTGTCAGCACTTAATAAAAGACAAACAAAATGAGTCACCGCCTTTGTAAAATAACAAGTGAGAAAATTGGAAAAGAGAAAAATAAAATCTCTGTAATGGAAGTTGAATTAAACTGGTTCAGCTTTCTAAATAAAATGACCTGAGCTGTCAAAGCTGTATGAATTATCAAAACGATGTAGCAGCTCTTCTGAAGTTTGAAGAACAAATGCGTAGCTTTCTCTGCTAGTAGGGAGAAAGTAGATTTAAGTGGCAGATTTAGGATAAATCTTTTACAGTTATTTCTGAAAAATAACAGGATCAAATCTTGTCAAATTCATTTAGAAATTATTACCAAGGTGTTTGTTTTGACAATGTCCCTTTCAGTTCACAAGTTTGACCTTTTTTTAACTTTTCGTGGCAATTGTGAACTCCTTTTGACTTCTACTGTCATGGCCATGTGTAATCTGAATTAGATGGGGACTCACTGAGATCCCAAAACTGCAGCCAACACACTTTATTCTCTTGTGTGGTCAGATTAGGTTCAGATTCAAGGACTGAAGAAAATCAGCAGTAATCTCTTAATGATGAATGTAGAGAAATGACTTGGAAGTTGCAAACTGACAAAAGTACTAGGAGTTACAAATCTATGGCCATTATTGTAATCTTGTTATAAGATGATGATTGTTTTCACTCAGAAATACTGCCTATAATTTTAGGCAGATATGGGCGGCACGGTGGCACAGTGGTTAGCACTGCTGCCTCACAGTGCCAGAGACCCGGGTACAATTCCCTCCCCAGGCAACTGTCTGTGTGGAGTTTGCACATTCTCCCTGTGTCTGCTAGTTTCTCCGGGTGCTCTGGTTTCCTCCCACAGCCCAAAAATGTGCGGGTTAGGTGAATCGGCCACGCTAAATTGTCTGTAGTGTTAGGTGAAGGGGTAAATGTAGGGGAATGGGTCTGGGTGGGTTGCTCTTCAGAGGGTCGGTGTGGACCTGTTGGGCCGAAGGGCTTGTTTTCTACGCTGTAAGTAATCTAATTTGAATCACCTGTGATTCTGGTGGTGGTCTGATAGCTTTTATAGTTTTTATAATGGGCATGCATTTAAGGTGAGGGGGGAAAGTTCGAAGTAGATGTGATGGGTACGTTTTTTAAACAAAGTGTCATAGGAGTATGGAATATGCTGCCAGCGGTGGTGGTGGAGGCAGATAGGATAGAGGTGTTTAAGGGATAAGCACATGAATATGCAAGGATTGGAGGAATATGGACTAAGGGCAGGCAGAAGGGATTAACTTAATTTGGCGTAATGTTCAGCACAATGTCGTAGGCTGAGTCCCATTCCTGTGCTGTATTGTTCTATGTTCTACAACTTCTGATGCAACCTATTCTGCCTTTTCAAAGCTGGGATTTTCTGCTCCTATTCATCAAATGGGACCTGGTGTTTGATTAGCAGCCAGCAAGCCAATAAGACAAGAAGTCTTATTCTGCAGAGACACATTTATGGCCCTTTTGATGAATGGTCTGGATTCTTGAAATCACTCCTTTTTTTTATATTGAAACTTTGACAGGTTCAGTGCAGAGATGGGTGTAGTGTCCTTGGCAGTCACAACCTGATACCCATCATAGAGTCAGTGAGCATTTCAGATAAAATAGTGTTTATACTTGGAGACAGGAAGGACTGCAGATGCTGCAAGTCAGAGTCAATAGATGTGAAGCTGGAAGAGCACACTAGGTCAGACAGCATCCGAGGAGCAGGAAAGTCAACCATTCTGGCCAAAACCCATCGTCAGGACTGGGGAGGGGTGGGGACCCCAGTAGTAAATAGAGGGAGGGAGATGGGGCTGGAAGAAGGATAGGTGGATGGTCATAGGTAGATGCAGGAAGGGGGTTATTGTCATTAGGCAGTGGAAGGGGTGGAGCACATAGGAAAATGGACTGATTAGAACTGGTTGGGGGTGAGGAGGAGGGGATGTGGGTCTAGACTTGGTATAGGGCTGGGGAAGGAGGGACTTTGAAGCCAATGAAGTCGATGTATAGGCTGCTGGGCTGTAAGTTCCCAGGTGAAATTAAGGTGTTGTTCCTCCAATTTCCATTTGACCTCACTCTGACAGTGCAGGAGGCCAAGGATGGATACATTGCTAGGAGAGTGGGAGGGTAAAATTAAAGTGGATGGCAACCGGAAGGTTCCGTTGGTTAATGCGTGCAGAGTTCAGATGCTCCACAAACTGGTCCCTGATATAGACTGTTTATACATGTTTGTCAATTTACAAACTCTGCAAAACCTTAGAACATCAGCAGTAAAACTTCCAGATAACTGCTAGAATCACAAATAGTTGATTTTTAAACCGTTTTCTTGTGGCTATCTTATTTTGGCAAAAGTAAATGCAAGTTTATCTTATGAGTAGGTTAGTGTTATGACACAGCGGTGAACCCCTCTGTTAATTAAACTAAGCACTCAGAAAAGCTCACCTCCCCTCGTAATCTGTTCAAATATGAGTGACAGAGAATTCCCCAAATTCCTGCATTTAAAGAAAATAATATCAATTTACTCTTTAGCTCTAAAAGTGAACATTAAACAATAACTATTCACAACTCTAAGTCCCTTTTCTCATTACTGCTTATTATCTGCCTCCAACTTTATAATAATATACTGTTCCAACAAAACACTTATTAAAATTATATCAACTTAATTTCAAAACCATACAGCACTGTTGTCATCAGTATCTGTCTTCTTTCAGCTGAAGATCTCCCTGGATCATTATCTTTGTTTTTTACTGTGAAGATATTTAACCTGAAAAGATATCTTTGATAGAGAGTGTGTTGATTGCAGTTACTCTGTCTGACTTTCAAACTGCCTGCCTTTTTTGTACTCCCAACATCAGATTGTCTCATTGGCTTGATGTTGGCAAAAACAATAAATTCAAACTTTATTGGGTTTTAGTATTCTGGAGCAAAATTTAAACTGGTTGGTTCAATTCAAATTGTTGTCAAAGCAGCAACCAACTCAGGTATCTATTTCACAGCCAAATGTTACATATTTTCAATTTTCCAGTGCACTCTGAGGCTGCTCATTAGTCATATGACAGATATTTGTAAGCTCTCAATGCAAAACAGTATTCATTCTTAAAGATATAGTATACGCCTTCAACTTCATAACAGTTAGTAGTAGTGCAGATTTTTTTTTCATAGCGTGGAATCCAATGGTATCTACTTTAAATTGGATTTGACTATGTGGGTTATTTTCTTAAAATTTTCATGTGTCTCTTCTAAATGTAAGCATGTTCTATCACTGTGTGGGATACAAGGCATCTATAACACAAAGTATGGGGTAAACAACAATATATCTCCTTAATCAGTCAGTTTGTCATGTTGTGAACTCATCAGTATAAGGACTGAGAAGGGAATATGAAATGCATTCAGTCAAATCTGGGACAGAAAGTGAAATAAGCAGAGGGAAATAAAAAAATTGATGAAGGAATGAAAAATAAAGGGACAGAAGAGATGAGATAGAAATTACTTGCAAAATTTTAACTCATTTTGTAATTCAAATGACAATAAAAAATCTAAAGGCATGAAACTTCACATTTATAGCAGTTAATGTTCAGAGTAGAAAGGTTGATTAAAGGAGTTGAAATGACTGGATTTTGCACAAGTAGATTACTCAGTGCATTTCAGTGGTGAGGCAGAGAATAAGAAGCTGTTTTTATAAAGCTAGAGGCAGAGCAGCACAAATTGAAGAGCAACATCAGATATTGATGTTTAATCAAGCATCTGCCCTTTGTCTGAACTTGCTGTACAATTTGTATAAAAATATTGCAAATCTCACTATTGTTTCCATTGTGCATTCTTTCCCAATGTCTCATATTTGCTGACAGATCTGATAATCCTTTATTGAGATATAATTTTTTTAGAAAAGCTGCTGAAACTGCTTTTAACAACCAGAGCACAATATTCCATGAATGATAATTGGGTGCAAAATGATAAAAAAACATGATCTACCCTGACATTTTCTCAATCACAATTTAGATTTAAAGTTATTGTATGAATATTTTAGCATGCAAAATCAATCAGAGTTTGAAATTCCCTTTTCAGCTACATTAGAAGAAACGCAAATGTGATTGTTTCAAAATAAGTTGGTGCTGCTTAAAATGGAGGCCAAAGTAGCTTTGTTTGCATATATTCAGCATTTTCTCTTTCATAACCTTAAGAGAACCTTTGTTATTTTCTAAGGTAAATGTTGGTAATGCATTGGTGATAGCTGTGGTTAATAACTAGCTCACAAAGACATTTTACTGAGAATTTGTGCCATGTAGCATTTGAAGTTGTAAGATTTGCAGAGAAAAGCAATCAAATTTCATTATTTGGTATATACCAGCTATTTATTTTTGACAAGATAAATGAAAAAAACCCTTCCTTTTATGTCACTGTTTTTGCGCTTGTCTCGATTTTAGTCAAGGAAATATTAATAGGGTGCTGTGACAAGACAGTGCAATCACACAACTCAGGTGACTGCAAAGCCTTACTGTAACAGGTACCTCATGCTCAATTTATTGGTTTGAAATTCAAAAGCGTCTTGATGTTCAAAATACCCTGAGTTAATTAAATCAATGAAAGCAGAAGTCATGCTAAACTGCAAATGGAGCAACATGAAATATTGAAAAGAAATTATCCTGAAGTTGTCAGATAATTGAAGTAATTGAAGGCAATTAATTTGAAGTGATCTCCCTTTGTCTCCAGAGCTTTGCTTTAATTAAGCCAAGCTGAAATAAAATGTTCACCTCAGATTGTAGGGAGCGTTGCCTGCCTATAAAACCACACGCAAATGACAGCCCCATGTGGATATTTTGGACCAGCTCCAAGGAAGTGAGTTTACTTTCATAAAATTAGTTATGGTGGGAAACAGCCAACATAGTGCATGTGCTAGAGGTTTAGCTGAGCCCTTTAATTGTGATTTAGAGAAAAGGGGGAACTTATTGATAATCACTGAGGCTATTGTGTTGACATGCGACATCGATATTACATGCCTTTGATGCAGGCAGCCCATTCTGACTGAACAACACTGCTATTGAATTGATTCACTTGGGAAGAAAGCAGTTTGAATCCTATTGTCACCTCACTATTCTGTAGTTTTAGTAGACTCGGAGTTTGGAATTGGATGTTATTGTTGAACATTACCCAAAGTGATCTGACTTGCCATTCCTTGTAAAAGAGTACACACATAGAGGACGATAATTGTTTTCCATATGTCACAGTTTGCTTTGCATGATATCTTCCTTCCTGAATTTTAAAGGGCGGCACGGTGGCCGCCCTGCTGCCTCACAGCGCCGGAGACCTGGGTTCAATTCCTGCCTCAGGCAACTGTCTGTGTGGAGTTTACACATTCTCCCCGTGTCTGCTTGGGCTTACCTCTGGGTGCTCTGGTTTCCTCCCACAGTCCAAAAATGTGCAGGTTAGATGAATTGGCCATGCTAAATTGCCCGTAGAGTTAAGGGAATGGGTCTGGGTGGGATGTTCTTCGAAGGGTTGGTGTGGACTTGTTGGGCTGAAGGGCCTGTTTCCACACTGTAAGTAATAAGACCATAAGACATAGGAGCGGAAGTAAGGCCATTCGGCCCATCGAGTCCACTCCGCCATTCAATCATGGCTGATGAGCATTTCAACTCCACTTACCCGCATTCTCCCCGTGCCCTTAATTCCTTGTGACATCAAGAATTTATCAATCTCTGCCTTGAAGAAATTTAGCGTCCCGGCCTCCACTGCACTCTGCGGCAATGAATTCCACAGGCCCACCACTCTGCTTATCTGTTCTGAATTTACCCCCTCTAATTCTATGTGTCCACGGGTCCTAGTCTCCTCGTCTAACGGAAACAATTTCCTAGCATCCACATTTTCCAAGCCATGTATTATTTTGTACGTCTCTATTAAGTCTCCCCTTAATCTTCTAAACTCCAACGAATACAATCCCAGTTTCCTCAGCCGTTCCTCATATGTTCGACTGTCATTCCAGGGATCATCCGTGTGAATCTCCGCTGGACACATTCCAGTGCCAGTATGTCCTTCCTGAGGTGTGGGGACCAAAACTGGACACAGTACTCCAAATGGGGCCTAACCAGAGCTTTATAAAGTCTCAGTAGCACAATGGTGCTTTTATATTCCAACCCTCTTGAGATAAATCTAAAATCTAAAGACCTCTGAATCACTTGGGGCTTAATATCTAAGCACCCTCTCCACATAAAAATGCAAGTTCATAAAAAAGCAGCAAGCAGTGATTCTTATCAAAACATTGGGCAAAAATGATGTTTTTTCCACTCTGTGCAACAACACTCCATTTTATACAATAGTATCATGGCTGGGAATAAGCTGCCAATTACAACTTAACTATATTGATCTATTTTATGCGGTAACATTTAACATCACTATCAAAACTTTATACTGACATACTTAATTTTTAAAATATATCTATATGATTACAATTTTATTCAACATAACTCATTATTCACATTAACATTCTGGATCTGGACAGAAAATTTTATTTCCATATCGCTTTCACGCTAACCTTACATCTATCTGTTAGGAATATAGCAGTAACCATTCAGACTTTCAAGCCTGCTATATCATTCATTTAAAAAAAGGCTGATTTTAAAAAAAAACAACCTGTAGAAGATCTAAAGGAAACTTTGGTTCTCCATCCTTTATGAGAGTGGTTACTTTGTGTTGAAGATGACTGCAACATCATACTGCCCAATCATTACAGCTGGTCAGCTGCCTCCGACTGACCCCCCCCGGTCATTTTGCTTTGACAGTTGACAAGAAAGTTTGTTTCGTTGCATTTGGGCCCAAGTGATGTTGACTGTGGCATAAACTTATAGTTATAAAAACAGCAAGTGCTGAAAAAACCCAGCAGCTATGGCAACATCTGTGGAGAGAGAAACCAGGTTTTGAAGACTAGTCATACTGGACTCGAAATTTTAACTCTACTTCCCACTCCACAGAAGCTGCCAAACCTGTTGAACTTCTGTAGCACTTCCTGTTTTTACTGCAGACTTCCAGTATCTGCAGTATTTTGCTTAAAAGCTTCCAGTCAGTTGACTGTGTCCACACAATGTATGGCATTTACAATATGGAAAGCAAGTTTGTCCTCTGGTTGGAAATTATTCCACTCTGGGTCTTGATTCAAACATGCCTAGCTGTGAACTTTATATATTGGCTCGCATTTACTCAGGTCTTTAGAGCATTCCTTTCTGTTCTCACTGGACTGCTGTGCTTGCCTTCTGTTTGGTTGTTCCCTGTTGTAGCCACTGGGTGCATCTTTGGAACTAGATTTCTTGCACAGATGTTTCCATTGCTTTTTGTTCAGCATGCCTTGCAAAGATTGTGGAATGCAGCACAGCTTTGCAGTGGGTGAGATGCATTGTACTTTCCACGTAGCCAGGGGATGCAAAAAGCAAGCAAGCTACAGTGTCAATATTGTTTGCTGCACCTCATGCTTACAGGTGCTGTTATCTGTGTGAGAATGACTTAATATTTTCTGTTGTTTGCTGTCACTGAATCAATGCTGTCACCTTTTTTTTCCAAGAGCTCATTTTGGATTGCTTTGGTAAGTTTTGAAGCAATTACCAGCTCCATATTACATTTTGATATTCAGCCTCTAAAAAAATCATGATGGCATCCACTGACATATTGATCTGTTGATACATGTGCTTTTCTCCTGTCGGACATCAATTCTAAGTGATGAATTATAAAGTCAATTCCTATATGCAACTAATTTTCTTGGACTTTTCATATCTTTGTAGTATCTGTCTGCTCCTCTTCCGATAATCCCGAGGTACTGACTCTATGTAACTTCACATTGCCAATAACTATCAATATGTTGATGGCATGTTTAATCAGTGCTGCAACTGCTTAATCTATGAAACTTAATGGTATTCTGTATTTGAAATGTTTTAACTCCGATGGGAGATCTGTGGCTTTCCAAATCATGGTGAGGATTTAATATCAGTGCTTCTGCTGTTCTTCTGTCTTTTCAATTTATATTTAAATTTGTGCATACTTTCCATACTTTCACCACTGTACTCTATTTTTTGGTTTGGAAGTTGTTTTAGTAGTTAATGCACAGTTGGCTTTGTGCATTTTTGGAATGCAGCCCACATTTATTTATATTGATTGACTGAATTTTGGCCTGCATTCTCTGAATTCAGTGCAGGGCTGAATCCTAAAGGCCATTAAAGTTTTAAATAGCCTGAAGTTAGAGTAACTTTGAATGACCAGCTGTCTGCATGGAAATGACTGTCTTGTTTATGAATAAATATTA
This sequence comes from Chiloscyllium plagiosum, assembly GCF_037043375.1. NCBI lineage: Eukaryota > Metazoa > Chordata > Chondrichthyes > Orectolobiformes > Hemiscylliidae > Chiloscyllium > Chiloscyllium plagiosum. The sequence continues at coordinate 37,584,870 of NW_028270158.1, read as the reverse complement.
GTTTCTGCTTTTTTTTGTATTTTGGGGACCTCTGGATTGCTGTTCTGGATGCTAGATTCTGGATTGATATTTTGTGTGTGGCTTGTCTCCCTGGCCTAAAAGCTTGTGAAGCTGATGTTTTCTTTGCTTCTTTGCTTAAAATAAAATAATCCCAGCTACATATTTTTGTGCTTTCTAAATGTATCACAAATAAGGCATATGAATTTCTTTAGTTGGAGATCTCTGGTGAGTTTATTTATAGTAAAACTATGTCTATATATAGTACAGAGCAATCTCCAGACACAGCCTGCGCCTGGAGTGCTACAATACACACAACCTGCAGTTTGAGCTCATGTGATAATATGAGAATACTTTGCTTATTTGCATGTTGAGATCCAAAAGGGTTACCACACCAAAGCTGATAACTCATCACCACTGACACATCCTTTGGAGCAACCTTTGTTTCTTTAATGTCCATTTTCTATCCTCTTATGTCTTGACCATCCTCCTATCATCCCTACCCACCACCCTCTCACAGACCTAACTTTTGTTCTTTCATCTACTCCTCTGTCACTGTTTCTGATGTGTAATCAACCTAAAATGTCAACTGTATTTCTCTTTCCACAGCACTGTAACACTCTGTAACAGCACTATGGGTGTACCTACATCCATAGAGAGCAGCAATTCAAGAAGATAGATCAGCAACACATTCTCAAGGGAAATTATGGATGGGCAAAAAATGCTGGCTCAGGCAGTGTTACCCACATCCTATGGATGAATTAAAAATAAATCCCTCTGCTACCATTACTTGAGACTACTTAACAGTGTTAATGTGATTTCAACCATAATCACACTGTCATCTTTGCTCTATTTTGAAGTTTGCCTCTTATTTGAATCCTTCCTTCTCACAGTTTTTATCTTGTTAGCATGGTGTCAAATTATATTACAATGACATGCTTAAATACTACATCTAGGGATGTAACTTTGCAAATGAAGGTCTGTTTTCTCAAAGAACTGAAGTAACTTTATCAGCTGTGAGGCTAGCTTCCCATACAAATCATGCCAACACCCTCTTTTATGATATATTTTCTTTCCTCTTCCTTGTCATGCTTTATCCTTTCACCTGTAATATTTTCTGCATTATCCAATGCATTTTCTAAAATATTAGTGTTAGGTTAGTTACTTTATCACTTTTATTTCCAGCATTTGTTAAAATATTTTCATATGTCTCAATGGTATGGTAAAAAGTAATAATGCCTTACTGGGTGTGTAAGTTATCTGCTTGAAGAGGTACATCTCACTAAATAGTTTTGCTAATCATGTATTTCTTTTTGGCCAGGAAGAGTATGACTACCTCTGGCTGCACTGAAACTTCTCCTGCCTCCCTGGGATGGTCATCCCCTCTGCCCAAATTAATGTCCCTCTGATATAACAGTTGTGGATCTGCTGGATGACAAATGACAACTGCCTGGCTACACCTGATCAGAACACTACCAATATTATAGTGAGGCCAACTATGAGGCCAGTTCAGGCTTTTTACCAGTTATATTGGGTGTTCTCCTCCATTACACCACCCACCTCCGTCCTGATGTGAGCCAAACATCCAAGTGGATTTCATTGGGTCATTGAGGTCTACAGTAGTGAAACAGGCTCTTCGGTCCAACTTACCCATGTCACCACAGTTTTCACAATTTAAAATAATCCCATTTGCTTGCATTTTGGACGTACATGGAATAGTGTAGGTTAGATGGGCTTCAGATTGGTATGATAGGTCGACACAACATCGAGGACCGAAGGGCCTGTACTGCGCTGTAATGTTCTATGTTAAATGTTCTCAGTATCCATTTCAGTCAGTGTAAAGACTTTCTTGCCACATTACTTAACAAGGATCGTTGAACATGTCATTGTAATGTAATTTGTCAGTAACAATGTAACCTTGTATTGCAATACTAATTATTAGAGGTCTAATATTAGGGAAATGCATGACTGTGAAATATCTGTAAAACAAGCTCTGTTTGTTAATATTTAATCAATGTCTCGTCTTCTGTTTACCTCAGCTCTGGTAACTCTTGGCGGAGTCAGTGTGTACATCGGATATTCAGCTGCAGCATTTAAAGCAGCTGTTTGTCTTTCTGGAAAGAAGATTCTGGAAGATATTAACATCAGGTTTGGATGGTCCTTAGCTCTGGCATGGATCTCATTCGTTGCTGAGGTCTTTACTGGTGTTGCATTCATAATAGCTGCCAAATTAACGAGCATGAGAAGGAGACAGGAAGAAGCAACATGAAGCTAACATGCTTTTGAGGAAAGTTATGGTGAAACAAAGACAATTATGTTAAGTTTCTGTAAATTATATCGAAGTGGAAATAATGCAATTGTTTCAAAACTCTGGGAGCTGCTCAAATATGCATCTCTCACTAAGTTAATATTTAATGGACTCTCGATACTAAAAATGTGAAATTAAGTATTAGTGGTTGAAATACTTAATGAAAACAGTCTGCTCTTAGTCACTGTTAGTTTAATTTGCTTAACTGTTAATAAAGTAAAAATATCTATTAATGTAACCTTCACAGATATTGTAACAAAGAAATACTGTAAGTGGTATGTGTGTGATGACTGTAGCAGTATTATATAGCAATGCCGAAAGCTGTCAGAATTACAGGTCAAGTGGCAAAGGTCTTCTGCTTTTGCAGCAAAAATATGTTTCACGTTTAACTCCATTTCTACAATCTAGAATAAAAGTAAATGTTGCCAATTAGTACTGAGTAAACTATATCCCTTTCCAAAACATTAATGGGCTAATTATATGTTCTGAAAATGTGTTGCTGGAAAAGCGCAGCAGGTCAGGCAGCATCCAACGTTTCATGCCCGAAACGTTGATTCTCCTGCTCCTTGGATGCTGCCTGACCTGCTGCGCTTTTCCAGCAACACATTTTCAGCTCTGATCTCCAGCATCTGCAGTCCTCACTTTCTCCTAATTATATGTTCTATCAGGAGTTGTGCATATAGGGAACATTGGTTAACCAATAAGGTTCCAATAATGCAGAACTATTTTGAAAGCTCATTCCCTTTGAGTACAAATTTTAAGCAGCCACAGCAGGTTGCAGAGCTATAGAATTAACTGTTAACCCTTTGACTGCAGAGTTTTGGAGGCAAACAAAAATTTAATTGTAATTGAGATATTTTGGGAAAAGATTGAATCACTCTTTTTGCTGCTAATGTTAAATTCTTAATTGACTGTATGATGCATAGCTTTTTTTTCTTTTGTACAATAAACTTTTGTTCTTTTGTTAAAGAACTTTGGCAGCCGCATATAAAAGGTCCCAGTTTAGATGATGAACATGTGCTGAATATTCCAAGGTCAGTGAGGAAGTGATGAGGAACCTATAATTGACCTCAGTTTTTAATGTCAAGTAATGTCAACAGTTTGGATTCAAGTGCCCTAACGGCCGAGATTACTAGTAAGATCCCAGCTTCTCAACCTCACCACTTGCCTAAGGCATGTGTCTCTTGGGGTCCAAATGCCATAAAATGAGTAATAACGTGACAAAAATTACCAGAAGATAAATATTTTAGGTATATAAATTTGGCATTCATATTCTTCCTCTTCCTTCCTGAAGGCATTAGTGCTTTGCATGAAGATAGTTCCAAATGTACCTGTTACTGTTCAGCATCTAGCCCAAATGTTCATTATTTATGTATTAGCCTTGACAGTGAATGTTGCCTGATTATTCACCATCAAGAGAAAGCACAAACAAAAACAGAAATAGCCAGAGAAAGTCAGCAGGTCTAGCAGATTCTGTGGAGCGAAAGCAATGTTAGCATTTTGAGTCCAGCGACCCTTCTTCAAAACTGGTTATAGCTAGAAAAAAGTTGGTACATATACAGAAGATGGGGGGTGGAGAGCAAGGAGAAGAAGTAAATGATAGGTGGAGATGGGGCCCAGAGTGAGAGAACAGCAGTTGGGAAGACAAAGGAATGGATAATGGTGAGGCTGGGAGAAAGAAAAGCTGCTAATGGGGACCACTGGTGGGTGAAAGGTTACCAACGTCCCAGAGGACCATAAGCTTCTCACTCATTAGGCAGCGATGACTTGTAGGGTCACCATGCCTCGGGCAAGAGAGGAAGTTGATAAAGTAGGATCTTGATGGTACCCTCAACCATTTGGGGAATTGAACGTACGCTGTTGACATCATTGCATTAAAAGCTGATGCAAATGACTGGTTTTTCATCACTGCACACCTGAACTTAGAAAACTTACCACCTGTCGATCATCCAGACTGGAATCTTTCCAAACTTCACTTTTGTGTTGTTATGATCCCAGCTGATAGTAGTACTGGATACGTCAGATCCCAGAGCGAAACCTGGCTTGATAGATCATACATTTCATTTCTGCAGTTGGTTACTGTGTTGGTTAGTCACTGAATATTCGCATGAGGCTGCCAATGTTCCACCAGACAGAAAATACAGGTTTATTGCACACAAAAAAACCCCAATATATGATGCAGCTTGCAAAAATCTTATCATCACTTATCATTTCTCAGCAAAGTATGACTTCTTCTTTAATTCTTTAATTTCTTATTTAATTAACTTCTACCTATTTTGATGGCCTAGATTCTTCCATCTAGTTCTGCTGCCCTAACCCTCTTCTCAGTTTTGGCAACTTGGAAATTTCTACACAAACTCTCACAGCATGGCTATTCGATGAAATAAACTCTGACAGTCTGGAGATTTCTACACATGTGACAGATTTTCTTTCTGCGACAATGAAGCTGTTTTTCAAAACTGACATTAAGCACTAATGGCCTGTGGTCTGACTTCTCTGTATGAAAGCTCCACTTTGTAAATAATTTATCAATTAACATTACAGGTATCCTTCTGGGCAATTAATTGAAATCACATACTTTTTGGGAATTATGTTTTAGTTCACTGTTCCAAACTACTTTCTGAGCTCTTAAATCATATTGATTGCCTTCACAGAATTGAAATGAAAATGTATTTTACATCTACTTTCAAAATTGAAAATTTCAAGTTATCATAATATATTTTGCATCTTTATCTCAGCATTTAACCAGATTAACACGGTAAAATTTGATGAGTCTATTTAAATAGTTTTTAATAAGCACAGAAGAAATAAATTAGTACTTGAGCTTTAAATACTGTAGCTGGATTGGCAACAGTAAGAAAGAAAATAATTATTATCTGGTTGATGTTCACAGTTGCACAGAAGTTACAACCTTGTCACTTGACCTTTAAAGCACTGCAATTAAATGTGTGGTATAAATGTATCTAATGCACAAATTATTAAAATAAAAAATCTTTTATGATCATCTATTGCATTGCTGATTATAAGCGCTTTTCTAATTGTTACTTAATGCTTCAGATTTCAAAAGAACAAAACACTGTTATGGATTCTGAAACACCTTCAAGAAATAGTAACCTGCAAGCTGAAACAATTCTGGCACTTGCTTACAATGTGACATTACACTTCCCAATCCTTAAAGCAGTGATATCAACTGTACTGTATGACCACTGCAAATCTACAAATGGATCGACTTTAGGTGGAAACCACTTTAGCCACAATTTCAGTAAAAACATTAAACAATTGTCATTTTTTAAAATGACATTATTAAAACTCTAATTAGCACATTTTTCTTTTAGAAGAGACTTACAAGGCAAGGATCCCCTGGTATATTCATTGATTGAGCTTTTGACTGTTTGAATCAAAGCAATCTTAGTGTTCATGGCATTGATGGCGTGACAAATTGTGTTATGCAGATGATGTCCCAAACATTAGTCATCAGTGGCCTAGTTATTTTTACTTTACACAGATACTCATTTTATAGGCCAGCCTTAGTACTCACCACCAGTCCAAAATAGATAGCATGAAAATATTAAAATGGATATTTTGTTAATATTGAGGTAAAGGAAATACAAGTTGTGAATGGTATGATATAGTTACAAAGGAAGCAAAGCTACAAAGAGTTAAATTATACATGTCCCTGCAGGTTGCATAGATGGAATTATGTTACACAGGAGGAGGGTAACAGTGTAGGGTAATATAATTGAACTGTGAGACTGCAGCTTGTCAGTTTTTAATCTTGTGAACTAGAGAGTGTCTGTACTCTATTCAGACCTTATTAAAAATATAATATCAAAGCACTGCACTTAATCTCTTATTAATGTCATAACAAGATTTTCATAGAGCACAAGACGGAGGCACAATTACTATTAATGATGTTGGTCAGCTCATGTCAATTTAAATTGTTCCAATTATTCATTCTCAACTTTCATTAAATTCAAATGGTATAATATGCTACCATTCATCTTGGCACTCTGGCAAAACAATAGCTGCAAAGCGAATTAAATGGGAATTAAATAAGTCACTTTGTACTACCGAATAAAACCTACTTTAACAATTTCAGCACTCTTGTTCTTTTACAAACAAACCAAATCAGGAAAGTAAAAGTGTTATACTTAATATCAGAATTGTGATCTCCATGACTGTTATTACAAACTATGCAAATTGTCAAATAAGGCTCTATTCAGAATTTTTTTTCTATTAAATATGCATTGAAGAACATGCTGATAAAAATGGAAAAAAATTCAAAACGTACAACTTTAAATCTATTGGTGTTTGGCTTTTGGTTTCATCTTAAGAATTAAGTATTTACTTTATGGAAAAGCAGTCAATTGATAAGTGAGATAACAACACCAATTAACGTGCATGCCTTTGAAGCTGGGCTTGAAATCAAGCAGAAGGCTCCAAATCCATTTTTAATGATCCACCAAAGAGAGATATTCTACAAATAGGCTAATCTTGACCATTAATATACCTGAATAATATGACCGGAATTACAAAGTTACCAATAGCTGAAGTAAATTTAACATTTAATGTTTCATATGCTATAATAACTTCACAACTAAAAGATCACTAGTTTCCAATTCATGAAACGTGCAAACAGTCTACTTTCAAAACAATCAGCTGATAATGAGGGTATGCACCATTTAAAATAATCTTCCAAAGTAAGACTTCTAAAATTATTTTTCCTGTGTTATTTTTATTGTCATTATACTTTATTATCCATACTGAGTATGATTTTGAGGCAATGTATTATAAATAATTCTGTATTCATCTGTTTGTGAGTCTAGAAAATCAATCACCATCTCAACACTGCTGTGATTAAGTTTTCACAATAATCTTGTTTTGTAGAAAATAGTGAGCCAAACTCAAGCCAAAATAGGAGAAAAAATATGTTTTCCATAGCAGGAAGCAAAAACACAGATAAAAGTAAAGATAATGGTATCATCACTAAGTATCAACTACAATACACTTTCTGGTAATACGCATAATGTTAGGCATTGGTGTGGAAAAGAGATAATTTTTTCCTTTCCTTTAAAGATAGTCAGACATGTCAAACAGATTGTGGGATTATGTAGAAGTATTCTGGTGGTCCAGCAGCTACAAATTGCAAACTTACAGATTCCTCCAGCTTCAAATATAAGGTGCATTTTTAATCTTACATGTGGTATTTCTTGTGGTCAACTTTGCAAACCTGAGGCAAGTTGTAAACAAGGACCTCTTTTGCATGTCTCATGTTCATGAAAGAGATGGCTATGGAGATAGTTAATGTATTGATAATTATCTTCCAGGATTCTACCAATTCTAGAATGATTCCTGCAGATTGGAAGGCAGCAAATGTTACCCACTATTTAAGAAGGGAGGGAGAGAGACATGAGGGGTCTACAATCCTGTTAGCCTTACATCAGTAGTAGTGAAAGTGACAGAACCTATAATGGAAGGGATAAATAGATACCTGGTTAATAATGATCTGATTGGACATAGTGAATATGGATGGAATGGAAACTCATGTAAGACAAGCTTAATGGAGTTTTCTGAAGATGTTGATAACAAAATTGACAAAGGAGAACCAAAAGGCAGAATATATTGAGATTTAATGAAGGCTTTTGTTAAAGTCCCTCATATGAGGATGATTTGAAAAATTAAAGCAATTGAGATAGGAGATAACTTACTGACATGGATTGGTGATTGACCAGCAGACAGAAATCAGAGGGTAGGAGTAAATGGGTCATTCTTGTGTTGTCAGATTGTGACTAGCAGGGTACCACAAGGATCTGTATTGGCTTCCAGCAGTTCACAATATATGCCAACAATTTAGTGTTGTTAACCAAATATAATATTTCTAAATTTGCAGATAACACAAAACTAAGTGGGAATGTGTTTTGTGAGGAAAATATAAAGTGGCTTTAGGAGGATTTGGACAGACCAAGTGAATGGATAAGAACATGGTAGATGGAATATAATATGGAAAAATGTGAGGTTATCAACTTTGGTAGGAGAAACAAATATGCAGAGTACCTCTTAAATGTTAAGAAGGTGTACAGAGGGATGTAGGTGTTCTTGTTAGTAAGTCATTGAAGGCTAACATGCAGGCCCAACAAGCTATTGGGAAGGATAGTGGAACAATGGCCTTTATTGCAAGAGGATTTGAGTACAAGAATAGTGAAGTATTTCTTCAATTGTATAAGAGCTTTAGTCTGACCACACCTGATCTCTCTGTGCAGTTTTGGTCTCATCATCTCAGGGAAGATACTGTTGTCATAGAGGGAGTGTAATGAATGTTCACAAGACTTATTCCTGGGATGTTGAGGCTGTCTTGTGATGAGAGATTAGGCAAACTGGGCCTTTATTTTCTAGTTATACGAAGAATGAAAAGTAATCTAATTGTAACTTACAATATTCTTAGTAAGATGATTGCTCTGGCTATGAAATCTAAAACTAAGAAGCACAAATCAAAAATAAGATGGAATGTCTGAGATGAGGAGAAAATGTTTCACTCAGGAGGATGTGAGCTTTTGGAATTCTCTATTACAGAGGACTGTGGAATCTTTGAATTGTTTAAGGTAGAGATTGATAGATTTCTGATTACAAATAAATTACAGGGTTAGAGTTTCGGTGTTAAAAAGCATTGATGTTTTCAATCAGTCATGATTATATTGATTAGCAGGACAGGGTCAGTGGGCTGAATGGCCTATGTCCATTGCTATGTTTTTATATCAAAACTATCTAAGTTTTGGGGACTATGTCTGCAGATTGTCTCCAACAAGATAATGTTTATCTGGTATAGGGTAGGATATGCATGTTTGATAGAAGAAAGAGTGATTGCTAAGGAGGACAGACATTAAAAAGATTGTCCACTTACACATGAATGAGTCACTTCCTCAGCCAGTTCAGAATTAAAAATCACTGCATTGCTATAGATTTGGAAGAGTGAAAACTGTCAGGAAACATTGGAATAGTGAAGTTTAAAGGTGACAAAGACCTGGATAAGAGTTTCAGTGCAAATGTAGCAGGGGATAGAGATTAGCAGTATTATTTAAGGTGGTAGTAGTTGGTAATGGATAGGTATCAGGTTATCACTCTGGTTGGGGTAGACTAATGTAGAGTTTATGAAGAACTTTTGTGAGATGGTGAACAATCTACATTCAGCAGATAATATCTAAAATGAAAAAGATTCTTGGATTCCTGAGAAGGAATCATACAAACTGTGATAAAAATAGCAGAGTTACATTTGTTTGTCCAATCTGGAATAAGCAAGCTTTGTGTGGGATCCTGACATTACAAGAGAAATAAATAAAATAGAATGATCCAAAAATGTATTGCATTATTCTACATGATGGAAATACACCACTGCCATTTCCTCAATTAATGGTCTGGAATAGGAATCACTGCAGTAGTGGAGGGAGAAAGATACTCTGAGTACGTTCTATGAAAACAGGCTCAAATGGACAGAAACCAGGTGCCCTCCAGCCACACCAAATTGTGGCAGGCATCCACGCAAAATAGAAAGATTATTTCATTATAAGATAGACATAAATGATCTGTCTTTCAAAGGATAATCCCACAATGGAACAAGTTGCCATTTTGCAGCAGCAGCGGGAGCAGTGAGAGCAAGGACCAGGGAGCTGCCGGGAAAGTAAATTTCCCATTTGAATACTTGTCTCATGGAATCAGAGGCCTCCATTTTGCAGTAGCAACCCGAGCAGTGAGAGTGAGGAGCTGAGTGGGGTGGTCGAATCACACTCTGGGAAGGTGAGTGAACTGATATATTTGGTAAAAACAATGACTGCAGATGCTGGAAACCAGATTCTGGATCAGTGGTGCTGGAAAAGCACAGCAGTTCAGGCAGCATCCGAGGAGCAGTAAAATAATTCGGATGCTGCCTGAACTGATATATTTGGGCAGTGGCTAAACCCGAGACACTACGTGGGTAGTGGCTCCCACCCACACCCCTCTTCTAACCAAAAGGAAAGATGCTATGGTGTGTTGATAGGGTAAGGCTGTTCTTTGTCTTTTTTATCATGTGCTGGTAAGTATTGTGATTGGTAATTTTTAAAATTTCATTTATCTATTATTTGATATTATAGTTGGACTAAGTTAAGCTTAAGAGTAAAAATGGCAGGAGATCCCAGGCCCATGTTATGCTCCTCTTGGTCATTGCGGGAGCTCAGGGATGTGGCTGATGTCCCTGCCTCCTTCACGTACAGGAGGTGTGTCCAGCTACAACTCTTGTTAGACTGCATGACGGCTCTGGAGCTGCGGGTGGACTCATTCTGGAGCATCTGCAATGCTGAGGAGGTTGTGGATAGCATGTTTAGCGAATTGGTCACAACATAGATTAGGATTGCTGAGGTAGAAAGGGAATGGGTGACCAAAAGGCAGAGAAAGAGCAGGAAAGCAGTGCAGGTGTTCCCTGTGGTAATCTCCCTCTAAAACAGGTATACCGTTTTGGATACTGTTGGGGGAGATGGCTCATCAGGGGAAGGCAGCAGTAGCCAGGTTAATGGCACTGTGGCTGGCTCTGCTGAACAGGAGAGTGAGAAAAAGAGTGGAAGGGCTATAGTCATAGGGAATTCAATTGTAAGGGAAGTAGAAAGGCGGTTCTGTGGTTGAAAACAAGACTCCCGAATGGTGTGTTGCCTCCCAGATGCACAGGTCAGGGGTGTCTCAGATTGGCTGCAGGACATTCTGAAGGAGAAGGGTGAACAGCCAGGTGTCATAGTGCATGTAGGCACCAATGATATAGGTAATAAACGGGATGAGATCCTACAAGTAGAATTTAGGGAGTTCGAGCTGAGTTAAAAAGTAGGACTTCAGAGGTAGTAACGTCAGGATAGCTACCAGTGCTACATGCTAGTCAGAGTAGAAATGATAGAATAGGCAGGATGAATGTGTGGCATGAGAGATGGTGGAGGAGGGAGGGGTTCAGATTTTTTGGACATGGGGACTGGTTCTGGGGGAAGTGGGATTAAAAATTGGAAGATCTACACCTGGGCAGGACTGGAACTAATGTCCTGGGAGTGCATTTGCTAATGCTGTTGGGGAGGGTTTAAACTGATGTGCTGGGGGATGGGAACCAAATGAGGTTAGTAGACAGTACGGAGGCAGTACCTAAAGCCTGTAAGGACACAGATAATGAAGTCAGTGTGACTAAGGGGAAGAGTCGGCAGGGAGCAGATGATGAACGTAAAGGGACAGGTGGGTCTGAGATACATTTGTTTTAATGCAAGAAGTTTAGTAGGTAAGGCAGATGAATTTAGGGCTTGGATTAATACCTAGGAATATGATGTTATTGCTATTACTGAGACTTGATTGAGGGAAGGGCAAGATTGGCAACTAAATATCCCAGGATATAAATGCTTCAGGTGGGTTAGAGTGGGAGGCAAAAGGGGTGCAGGGGTTGTATTACTGGTCAGAGAAGATATCACAGTTGTGCTGAAGGAGGGCACTATGGAGGACTGAAACAGTGAGACAATATGGGCAGAGCTCAGAAATAGGAATGGTGCAGTAACAATGTTGGGGCTGTACTACAGGCCTCCCAACAGCGAGTGTGAGATTGAGGTACAAATATGTAAACAGATTATGCAAAGATAGAGAAGCAACAGGGCAGTGGTGATGGGAGATTTTAATTTTCCCAACATTGACTGGGATTCATTTCATGTTATAGGTCTAGATGGAGCAAAATTTGTAAGAAGCTTCCAAGAGGGCTTTACAGAGCAGAATGTGAATAGTCCAACTCAGGAAGGGGCCATACTGGACCTGGTGATGGGGAATGAGCCCAACCAGGTGGTTGAAGTTTCAGTAAGAGATTACTTTGGGAATAGTGATTAAAATTATGTAAACTTTAGAATACTCATGGACAAAGATGAGAGTGGTCGTAAAGGAAGAGTGCTAAATTGGGGAAAGGCCAAGTATAGCAAATTTGGCAGGAGCTTGGGAATATGGATTGGGAGCAGCTAATTGAGGGTAAATCCACATTCGATATGTTGGAGGCTTTTAAAGAGAGGTTGATTTAGAGTGCAGGACAGGCATGTCTCTGTGAAAATGAGGGATAGAAATAGCAAGATTAGGGAACCATGGATGACAGGTGAAATATTGAGACTAGTGAAGAGGAAAAAGGAAACATATATAAAGTCTAGGCGACTGAAAACAGATGAAGCTTTGGAAGAATATCAGGAAAGTAGGACCAATCTGAAATGAGGAATTAAGAGGGCTATAAGGATTCATAGAACATAGAACAATACAGCGCAGAACAGGCCCTTCGGCCCTCAACGTTGCGCTGACCTGTGAACTATTCTCAGCTCGTTCCCCCTACACTATCCCATCATCATCCATGTGCTTATCTAAGGATTGTTTAAATCTCCCTAATGTGGCTGAGTTGACTACATTGGCAGGTAGGGCATTTCACGCTCTTACCACTCTCTGCAGAAAGAACCTGCCTCTGACATCTGTCTTAAATCTATCACCTCTCAATTTGTAGTTATGCCCCCTCGTACAAGCTGACGTCATCATCCTCGGAAAAAGACTTTCACTGTCTACCCTATCTAATCCTCTGATCATCTTCTATGTCTCTATCTAATCCCCTCTTAGCCTTCTTCTTTCCAATGATAACAGACCCAAGTCTCTCAGCCTTTCCTCATAAGACATTCCCTCCAGACCAGGCAACATCCTGTAAATGTCCTCTGCACCTTTTCCAATGCTTCCACATCCTTCCCGAAATATGATAACCAGAACTGTACACAATATTCCAAGTGTAGCCGCACTAGCGTTTTGTATAGTTGCAGCATGATATTGCAGCTCTGGGACTCAATCCCTCTACCAATGAAACCTAATACACTGTATGTCTTCTTAACAGTACTATCAACCTGGGTGGCAACTTTCAGGGCTCTATGTACATGGACTCCAAGATCCCTCTGCACATCCACACTACCAAGAATCTTTCCATTGACTCAGTACTCTGCCTTCCTGTTATTTTTCCCAAAGTGCATCACCTCACATTTAGCTGCATTGAACTCCATTTGCCATATCTCAGTCCAATTCTGTACTTTATCCAAGTTCCCCTGCAATCTGTAACATTCTTCCAAACTGTCCACTACTCCACCGACTTTAGTGTCGTCTGCAAATTCACTAATCCATTCACCTATGCCTGCGTCCATGTCAATTATAAAAATGACAAACAGCAATGGTCCCAAAACAGATCCTTATGGCACACCACTATTAACCAGACTCCAGGCTGAATATTTTCCATCAACCACCACCCGTTGCCTTCTTTCAGAAAGCTAATTTCTAATCCAAACTACTAAATCACCCTCAATTCCATGCCTCTGCATTTTCTCCAACAGCCTACCATATGGAACCTTATCAAAGGCTTTACTGAAGTCCATGTATACCACGTCAACTGCCCTACCCTCATCTACATGCTTGGTCACCTTCTCAAAAAACTCAATGAGGATTGTGAGACATGACCTGCCCTTGACGAAACCAAGTTGACTATCTGAAATCAAATTGTTGCTTGCTAGATGATTATAAATCTTATCTCTTACAATCTCTTATAATATCTTCAGTAAACAGGGTTAAGGAAAATTCCAAAGACTTTTATTCGTACATAAGGAACAAGAGGGAAATAGAGAAAGGGTTGGCCCACTCAAGGACAAAGGAGGAAAGTTATGTGTGGAATCAGAGCAAATGGATGAGACTCTTAATGAGTACTTTGCATTGATATTCACTGAGGAAAGGGACATGACAGGTGTTGAGGTTAGGGATAGATGTTTGATTACTCTCTGTCAAGTCGGCATAAGGAGGGAGGAAGTGTTGGGTATTCTAAAAGGTATTAAGTTGGACAAGTCCCCAGGTCCAGATGGGATCAATCCCAGGTTACTGAGGGACGCGAGAGGGGAAATAGCTGGAGTTTTATCAGATATCTTTGCAGCATCCTTGAACACAGATGAGGTCTCAAAGGCCTGGAGAATTGCTAATTTTGTCCCCTTGTTAAAGAAGGGTAGCAGGGATACTCCAGGTAATATAGACCAGTAAGCCTGATGTCAGTGGTAGGGAAGCTGCTGGAGAAGATACTGAGGGATAGGATCTATTTACATTTGGAAGAAAATGGGCTTATCAGTGATAGGCAGCATGGTTTTGTGCAGGGAAGGTCATGTCTTACCAACTTAGTAGAATTCTTTGAGAAAGTGACAAAGTTGATGAAGGAAGGGCTGTAGATGTCATATGCATGGACTTCAGTAAGGCGTTTGAAAAGGTTCACCATGGTAGGCTGATGGAGAAGGTGAAGTCTCATGGGGTCCAAGGTGTACTAGCTAGATGGTTAAAGAACTGGCTGGGGAACAGGAGACAGAGAATAGTAGTGGAAGAGAGATTTTTGAAATGGAGAACTATGAGCAGTGGTGTTCTACGAGCATCCATGTTCGGACCACTGTTGTTTTGTGATATACATAAATGATCTGGAGGAAGTTATAGGTGGTCTGCTGAGCACGTTTGCAGATGACACTAAGATTGGTGGAGTAGCAGATGGTGCAGGGGACTGTCAGAGATTAAAGCAGAATATAGATATATTGGAGAGTTGGGCAGAGAAATGCATTTTGGAAGATCCAATTCTGGAGCGAACTATACAGTAAATGGAAAAGTCCTGGGGTGAATTGATGTACAGAGAGATCTGTGTGTTCAGGTCCATTGTATACTGAAGGTGGCAATGCTGGTCGATAGAGTGGTCAAGAAGGCATATAGCATGCTTTTCTTCATTGGACAGGGTCTTGAGTACAAGACTTGGCAGGTCATGTTACAACTGTATAGGATTTTGTTTTAGCCACATTTGGAATACTGTGTACAGTTCTGGTCGTCATGTTACTAGAAGGATGTGGATGCTTTGGAGATGGTGCAGAGGAGGTTAATCAGGATGTTGCCTGGTATGGAGGGTGCTAGTTATGAAGATAGGTTGAGTATATTAGGATTATTTTCATTAGAAAGATGGAGGTTGAGGGAGGATCTGATTGATGTCTACAAAATCATGAGAAGCGTAGACAGGGTGGATAGCAAGAAGAATTTTCCCAGAATGGAGGACTCAGTTACTAAGGGTCACAAGTCCAAGGCGAGAGGGGAAAAGTTTAAGGGAGATATATGTGGAAAGTTCTTTACACAGAGAGTGGTGGGTGCCTGGAATGCATTGTCAGCAGAGGTGGTAGAGGCAGGCATGATAGAATCATTTAAGATGTATCTAGACTGATACATGAATGGGCAGGGAGCAGAGCGATATAAACCCTTAGAAAATAGGCGACGGGTTTAGATAGAGGATCTGGATTGGCACAGGCTTGGAGAGCTGAAGGCTGTGTTCCTGTGCTGTAATTTTCTTTTTTCTTTGTTCTTGAAATAGTCACAGCCACATCATTTGAAATCTTCAAGACACATCTTCAGACCATATCTGTGTAAACATTTTCATAATCAGAACATCATCTCAGCAGCTCAAGCTGAATTTAACTAATGATATCTATATAGATATGGTGGAATATGGATATTAGTCGGTGATGCTGACACCAATCTGCAGCAGAAGATGATGCGGTGATAACGATTTCTAATGCCTTTAAAGTGGAACCTGAATTTTATCTTCCAAGTCTGCTTCAAGATGCTCCATTCCCTTTATTCATTTCTCTTGAAACCTACATTTGATTTTGGCACAATATTTATTTGTATAGTTTTCTTAAACAAAACTCTCTGTGAGTATTTTAAATTTTAATTTTTGGGACACTTATAAAGACTTGATTTAGTTTACTAATGCTGACATTTTTCCATATCATGGCATTGTGTGCAGTGGACAAAATCATTTATAGGTTTGGGGGTATTATGAATGCTGGCTTCCTGGTTTACTTTGATCTTGTTTCAGAATTCCCTAGCATTTTAACTGATGTATGTCACCTGTTTAAATCAGGTACAGGGAGTCCCAGCAGCACATTAGGAAAGTCTCCTTGATGGGTAACATCCTACTTTCACATTTTCATGGATTGAAAAATCTTTTAACTTGTGTATGTTACCAAATTGATGGTCAGTGTGCAAAAAGCCAACACCAATCACTCAAATCTCGTAAGCCTGCAAGCTGGTAGAAATAGTGTTGACGCTGTTGTGAAGTTCATGTTCAAGAATATATTAATCATTTGCCATATGATTGTGAAGTCAGTCACCCTTATCATTTCATTACCATCATTCGAAAATTACTTTATTTCCACAGGAAAGTCAAGCCTGGAGGATGCAGCTTATCTTTTATCAGTTGGCAGGTCAGTAATACAGCAGTGCGACTCCATCAGTACTGTAGATACTTCTTGGCACATACGCCTGGAAAGTGAATTTCTCAAGAGTTTCTTCTGCTGCAACATGGTAAATTTTTTCAATTGTTCATAGTTTGTGAGTGTGACCAGCAAGGCCAGTTTTAATTGACTATCCTAACTGATCTTGAAAAGAAATGGGTGAGCCAGCTTCTTGAACTTCTGTAGTCCACATGCTGTTGGTATGTCAATGGTATTATTATTCATGTAATGTTTTGATACAATGGAAAGTCTAATTGAACCATTCCAGAGGACAATCAAAAGTCATCCACATTGTGGTGGACTTGGAGTTGCATCAAGACCAGATTTAATAATAATAGCTTTCTTCCTCTGAAGAACATTCATGAACAAAATAGGTTTATGGAGCCATCCAGTAATTTCATGTTCTTTATTCGAGAGATGAGCATTTTATCGCAGAATATTAGTCAAATTTAAATTCCTCTAGCTCAGTGCGATTTAAACTCTCAACATTGGAGTATTAATCTAGGGTTCTAGTTGCCAGCACGGTAATGTTACCACTATGTTGCTGTCCAATTTTAGTAGGAGCAGCGAGATTCTTGTTGGCATATTTAAATGGGTTTTTAATTATCGTCCTGATGAATGTATAACAGAGGTGCCCTCAGGAAATGTACACACCCCAAACACATTGATTGTGACTTCAAGCTATGAGCATTGAAGAATGTATGACATCAGTTGGCATTTGGAACATTTAAAAACATTAATTCTAATTGGAATTGATGGTGTGGTAAACAAATTGTGACATTGATGCTAAGAAAATTAGTTTTGACACAACAAATGCAAAAGGTGGATCTTCAGATATAAATGGCCATTTCTATTTTTTCATTCAACATTTTGACTTTTTATTATCAATATCCATAGGTGTTAACAGCGGAAGAAGAATCTTCATGTTTAATGTGTTGAAGTTATGTTGCCTTTACATGCTTTTTTTTTCGCTTTTAGCTCAGGATTACTCAGAGGACTATTCCATTTAACTCTATTTTCCTATAACTGATCATTACTTGATTGTCAGGATGTAGGAAATAAGCGTTGAAGGAATCTGAGCACAGAAACCACATGCAAGTCATGGATGAATATAGTTCAAAAAGATAAAGGAACCAGAAAAAAACTATCAGATCATGTAGAATTTAGTTTAAAGAAACACACACACACTTCCCAACATCATTTATACAAATCTTCCCCTCCCCCTCACCTCGTCTCCCCATCCCTCCTCCTTTTACAGAATTTTATTCTGTTCTTTTCAGGAACTATCTGCAGTGGGAGAGAACGTGGTTGGGAGGGAAAATCTTTTGCACCCGAATAGGAACCTTGCAGACCTGTCTGTGCCCTACCCACCTCATGGATTGCTACCCATTGACTGCGTGAATATAAAGGGTAACTCATTTGTACTGACAACATGGAGCTTCAATCACCAGGAGCACAGCTCAGAAGCTCATGGCCTGTATCTCCTATGTATTTTCCCTTTGTTAAACAGCAGCATGACAGCAATTTTGCTCATGTTAGTTTTAGTGAGTTCTGTCTCGCAGTGAAATATTCATTTCCTTGGATATTTGTCATATGATCCTCTTCCTCCACTGTGTATACTGCTGTAAAGTAATTATTCATCCTGTTTATCATTTCCTTTTTGAGAATAAAAGCAGAAAGGAGTGTGACCACAGTGATGAATGGTTCACCTCTGGATACCTCAAAGCTACTCTCCTGACTATAAGCTCAAAGGAAGGTGACAACATTTTCAACATTTAGTTATAGAGTCATGGAGCTGTACAGCACGGAAACAGATGCTTCGGTCCAACTTGTCCATGCTGACCAGATAGCCTAAATAAATCTAGTCCCATCTAAGTACAGCTGCCTTTGAGATGTTCACAGGGGGTGTTCATGGACTATTTTCCTCTGGTTAGTTGTTTAATTCTCCACCAACAATTTCACCAATAATTGGGTGTGGCTGGTCAGCATATCTTCCATTTTGGTTGTGGGATCATTCTGTTCTGGCTATTGCAAGCTGCATTGAGCATGCACGCAGTCTAGAGTGTCACTTCACCAGGTTGACACCTCATTGGATTGCAGCATTTTAAGAAGGCAGCGTACCACCACCTTCTCAAGGCAACTAAGGATAGGCATTAAATGCTGGCCCAGCAGCAATGTCTACATCTCATGAATGAACAAAACAAAACAGTTCTGAAATAAACCCTGTGCTAACTCTTGGCAGGTCCTTCTACAATCCTGATTACTAAACCAATAGCTATTGCATTCATTTATCAGTAACTGAATGTAATATAAATTCAAAGACTCAAGCATGGATGAGGAATGTCCTGCTCCTTACAGTGGATAAAAGCCTTATGCCTTTGAATGTCAAGAGAGAATCTAACCATTGCTCCTAAACCCATTCAATGATACCACAATCACTGAATCCACCACTATCAACATCCTGGGGTTATCATTAACCAGAAACCAAACAAGACCAATCAGATAAGTACTGTGGCAACAAGTGCAGGTAAGAGGCTAAGAATCCTGCAATGGTTAACTCACCTCCTAACTCCCAAAGACAGCTCACAATCTACAAGGCACAAGTCAGAAACAAAAGGGAATATCGTTCACTTTCCGGGATGAGTGCAGCTCCAAAAACATTCAATAAGTTTGACAACACCCGGAACAAAGCAGCTCACTTGATTGGCACAGCGTCTACAAACATTCAATCCCTCCATCACTGAGGCACCATTACCAGAAGTGTGTACCATTTACAAGAGACAATGCAGGAATTCACCAAGTTTCCTTAGACAGCATCTTTCAAACCATGATCGTTTCCGTCTGGAAGGACAAGTGCAACAGATACATGAGAACACCATAATCTGCACCTTTCCCTCAAGCCGCTCATCATCCTGATGTGGAAATATATCACCGTTCCTTCAATGTTCCTGTCACAAAATTATTACTAACAATTGTTAATTCTCCTTGCCTGCTGGAAAGAATAGTCATTGTTTATTTATCACATCACAGCTCAGCACCGCTGAGCTGGAGCCTTTGCGAGGTGGCTATATCAAAACATTTCTCTTAGCTGTCTAATGGAGAATATGGGCCACAGCCTCAGAATAAGGGCACAGTCATTTATGACTGAGATGGGGAAGTTTATTTATGCAAAATTTTCTGAATCTTTGGAATTATTCAATCTAAAAGCTCAATTAAAAAAAAAGACAAAGAGATAGAGCAGCAGTGAGAAATATTTAAAATAGTGATCAACAGTGTTCCTGACAAATATATCCCTGTAAATAACAAACAAGCAAGAATGTAAACTATGGCTGAACAGGGGTAAATTGAAATTAGTGACAATAGTATATTGACAATAAAGGTAAAGATAGCAAAAGGCAAATCAAAGAGTTTCTTATGTTTTTATGTTTCAAGATAGAACCAACTGTTGAAAATAAACCAATAGCAGTTTGAAAATTTTATTTTGATGTTTAAAATAAATTTTAGATTGATGTTGTTTCAATTTCTAATTGCGTCGAACAATTAAAGAAATTACTTTCATATTTTGGCTTTTGTGATTTTCATTGATAACTTGTTGCATCTTAGAGTATTGTGTTTAATACAAGGAAGAAATATTGGCTTCTAGTCGAATTTCAATAATTTACTGTTCTATTCATGAAACTCTTAAATAAATCAAGAAAGCTCAAGAAGGTATACATACAGCATCCTAAAAGCAGATAAGATTAGATTAGATTACTTACAGTGTGGAAACAGGCCCTTCAGCCCAACAAGTCCACACCGCCCCGCCGAACCCACCCATACCCCTACATTTACCCCATACCTAACACTATGGGTAATTTAGCATGGCCAATTCACCTTACCTGCACATCTTTTGGACTGTAGGAGGAAACTGGAGCACCCGGAGGAAACCGGAGCACCCAGAGGAAACCCACGCAGACACGGGGAGAATGTGCAAACTCCACACAGTCAGTCGCCTGAGGCGGGAATTGAACCCGGGTCTCTGGCGCTGTGAGGCAGCAGTGCTAACCACTGTGCCACCGTGCCGCCCAATAGAAATTGAAGAAAGTAGCACTATACTATTTGTTAATGAATGTTACTGGATTTGTTAATTGATAGAAAGAGTGAAAATATATTTTATACTCAAGTGCATTTAAAATTGACATGTTGCCTTAGTAATCTATTATCACTGGTAAAGTTCAAATAGAGAAGTGCTAATACAGTTGTAAGGTGTTTCCATGCTCTTTTTGCAACTTAGAAACTCAAGGACTCAAGAAATTCTTTATATTCCCTTTTATTATCTGTCTTTTATTGTCTATGAACTTAGGCATTGCTATTCATTTCAACTTACACTTAACTCTGTTCAGCAATAGATGGTAGTTATTGACTAGCATGAGACCATAAAATATAAGAGCAAATCTGCTCTGCTGTTCAATTGGATCATGGCTGATCTAATAGTCTTCACTTCCACTTTCCTCCCTTAATGATTAAAAGTCTGTCAAACTCATCCTTGAATATACTTTCATGACCCAACCTCAACAGCACACTGAGATAAAGAATTCATCTTCTGAGAGATGAAATTTCACCTCATCGCTGCACTTACTGGGCAGATTCTTGCTCTGAAATTATGGCCTCTGGTTCTAGACTGTCCTATGTGGGGAAATAATCTCTGTGCATTCATGCTGTCAAACTCCCAAAGAATTTGATATGTTTCAATAAGATCACCTCTCATTCTCTTAAACTCCAATCTGTACAGGCCAACCTACACAATCTCTCCTCATAAGAAAATCCCTCAATATCCAAAATCAATGCAGTGAACCTTCTCTGGCCTTTCTCCAATGTGAGATACCTTTCCTTGGATATGGAGACAAGACTGTTCACAAAATTCTAGATGTGGTCTAACATGTGCTTGGCATAGTTTTAGCAAGACTTACCCATTTTTATACTTTACTCGCATTGAAATAAAGGATGATATTCCATGTGCTTTTCACTTTACTTGCTGAACTTCTATGCTGGGATTTTGTGATTTCTATGTTGCAGCTTTCAGCAGTCTTTCTC
Source organism: Chiloscyllium plagiosum (assembly GCF_037043375.1). Classification (NCBI taxonomy): domain Eukaryota; kingdom Metazoa; phylum Chordata; class Chondrichthyes; order Orectolobiformes; family Hemiscylliidae; genus Chiloscyllium; species Chiloscyllium plagiosum. The sequence continues at coordinate 37,563,150 of NW_028270158.1, read as the reverse complement.
TATTTAACAAAGAAACATGGAAGATAGGACCAGGAGTAGGCCGTTCAACCCCTTGAGCTTGGTCTGCATTCAATATGATCATAGTTGACCATCAAGCTCAATATTCTAAATCTACCTTCCCCACATATCCCTAATCCCTTTGACCACAAGAGCCTTTTTGAAAACGCAATGTTTTTGTCTCAGTTACTTTCAGTGGCAGTGAATTCTACAGGCTCCCCACTCTCTGGGCGAAGAAATTTCTCCTCATCTCAGTCTGAAAAGGTTTACTCCTTATCCTTAAACTATGATGCTTGGTCAATAATATTTAAGTAATACTTAGTTCCTCTGTTCTTCTTGACAAAACACATAAACCTCACATTTGCCCACATTATTAGATTACTTACAGTGTGGAAACAGGCCCTTCGGCCCAATAAGTCCACACCGCCCCGCTGAAGCGCAACGCACCTATACCCCTACATTTACCCCTTACCTAACACTACAGGCAATTTAGCATGGCCAATTCACCTGACCTGCACATCTTTGGACTGTGGGAGGAAACCGGACCACCCAGATGAAACCCACGCAGACACGGGGAGAACGTGCAAACTCCACACAGTCAGTCGCCTGAGGCGGGAATTGAACCCGGGTCTCTGGCGCTGTGAGGCAGCAGTGCTAACCACTGTGCCACCGTGCCGCCCAGACCATCAGTCAAGTTTTTGCTTCTTTTACACAAGTTATAACATTATGAGTTATACTCCCAATTATGCTCATAAGTATATTTACTTGTTCATATCCTGATTTAGTATCTCATTTGAAAGCAATTTTGTAATTTCAAAAATGTTCCCTCCACGATCTTCAATTCTGTTTTCTATTTGGCTCATCCCTGAAGTTAAATGTCCCAGGCAATATTATTTCTGATATCAGATCTTCTTAATGTGATTATTTCCTAGCTTAAAGGCATTTAATTTTGCAGCTACTGAAGAGATTTTCCTGCATTTCTTTCCCATTCAAAATAGAAGCTATCTGTTTCCTGCAACCAAAATGAGGATTGTTAGCTGTTGGAGGAGTAATGGAGGATTTCTATCTTCTGCATTGTTTCACTAGATTGTCTTTGTAGTCTTACTTCTTTAAAGATAAATCTGGAGCAGCCTAAATAAATTATTCCCAGTTCCTTAACATTTTTGCAGAATTAATTCTGATGCCTGCAGCTTGAACAATAATGCTTGCTATAATCATAGCTTTTTCTGGCTGATTCCTACCATCTCTGACTCTAATTAGAGTCCATGCTTCTTTCATAGTTGTTTCTGAATGATTCCATCATAGACCTGACTTCTATCTTATCGCTCATGATCAGGCAGTGAGGAAACAGAAGGCATATTATTCGCTGCAGAATTCCCTGCTTCAGGCCTGCTCTTGTAATCACAGCATTTATATGGCTGGTTCCATTCAGCTTCTAGTCATTTGTAACCTCAGGGTGTTGATAGTGGGGTATTTTGGGGAAAGTCACTGAATGTCAACAGGCAATTATTAAATTCTCTTTTGTTTGAGATAGTCGATGTCTCACTTTCCTAGCTTACAATTCTGAATTGATTTTTTAAAAATGTTTTCCATTGCTCACCAAGAATTTTAACCTTATCTACACAGCTTTCAATTTTCATTCATTCTCTGTTTGAATTGTTACTTGGGACTGCTCCTGTAGAACATTGGCCCGCATGCAATTTGTAACAGCCTTAGTATGATAAAACAACAGTTCCAGGGAATTTGAACACTCTCTTTCTGCTGCATTTCTCTTATAAGCTCTGCCATGATTTACCATTGATTTCAATTCTACCTTGTTGAATCTTCCTACAATCAGGGTGGCACGGTGGCTCAGTGGTTAGCACTGCTGCCTCACAGCGCCAGGGACCCAGGTTCAATTCTCGCCTCAGGCGACTGTGTGAAGTTTGCACATTGTCCCCGTGTCTGCGTGGGTTTCCTCCCGTTGGCCATGCTAAATTTCCCATTGTGTTAGGTGTATTAGTCAAGGGTAAATATAGGGTAGAGGTCCAGATGAGTTACTCTTCAGAGGGTTGGTATGGACTTGTTGGGCCTAAGGGCCTGTTTCCATACTGTAGGGAATCTAATCTAATATTTCTTCAGGTGGGTTCTTGAATGATCAGCCCTTCCACCTTCACCACTTTACCATGTGGCAGTAGGTAGCCAAGTGGAATCCATACCATTGCTCACCATGTTGTGTGAGCAATTATCATCCCTGACCACCATATTGTTTGAGGCTATATGCATGTTTGCTTTCAATGGGGTAGGTTTGATGCCACCATCCTTTTTTAGGGTATGGAACTGTTTTGAAGAAAGGTCACTGGATCGAAAAGTTAATTCTACTTTGTCTCTGCAGATACTTCCAAATCTGCTGAGTTTCTCAAGCAATTTCTGTTTTTGTTTCAGAGTTCCAACATTCGCAGTTCAATGCTTTATTTGATATTATTGACCTATATGACTTGTTTGGTGTATTGTGGAAGGAGAAAACTGCTTGCTAGTCTAATGAGAATAGGTTCTTGTCTTAAACAAGATTTGGCTTATTGCGCGATAATGAACAAATTACGCTCATAGGATAGCATTGTCTGTAAGGCCTGAGGATGACTCTGTCAGATTTCATTTTTATTTTGAGACTTCTCATTGGTTTGATCCAACATTTAGTCTTATCCAGCCGTATGGGAGAACTGTTCAGATTCTAGTACATTCTCTTCCCTCTGTGCCTGTGTGGGGCTCCTCCGGGTGCTCCGGTTTCCTCCCACAGTCCAAAGATGTGCAGGTTAGGGTAGATTGGCCATGGGAAATTGCCCATAGTGTTCAGGGAAGTGAAGGATGGGTGCATTAGTCAGAGGTAAATGTAGAGTGATAACAGAATGGATCTGGGTGAGTTACTCTTCCGAGGGTCGGTATGGACTTGTTGGGCCGAAGGGCCTGTTTCCACACTGTAGGGATTCTACGATTCTATGATTGCTGCAGAGATTATGAATGTGACTTGAGTGTTAGGTTTTACTCCTTCAAGATTTGAAACTGTTCTGCTAACAAGTCCATGTGATATTATCATAGTGAGCGATCCTTAAGACACTCCTCAGTAGGAACTCTTTCAGATCCTTTCATCCATATACAATGCTTCTTTCTTTGGTTCCCTCTGATACGCTTTGAGTAAATAAGAGACATCTAATGGAGCAGCAAACTGAACTGGTTTTATTCATGTACAAAACATAGATGACCAAACCATGCCAGAGAGTAGCTTTTCAGTTTCTATCATTATATCTTTTAAGACCTCTATATAAGTATTAAAAACCATGCTACTTTATACATCAAAGGTGCACTTACAAATAAGACTTCAAGATATTTGTTCTTGAAACCTTTGAACTTTAACATAAACAAAATCATGTCCTAATAAGATACTTTCATCAAACAAGTTTCCCTAACATTACTGAACTCAAATCCTTTGAAGTGAAGTTTACTAATCATTGTCTTTCTATATTTAATTAATAGATCCCTGTATCTAAGTGTTTTATTCTTGTCACTAAGATGATGTTTTATGCACTCACAATTGATGTTATTTCTGTCACATATTTCCTTGCAGAAGCATTCTTCATATATAATACTCTGAAACTGAAAGTAGAAGACAAGACATTATTCCTTTTCATGGTACTTCAAAGCCTTCCCATTGATCGTGAGAAGCTTGTTACACTAAGGAGCAAAAATATTTCATTTTTTTTATTCCACAATTTATATCCCTTCAAGATGTAAACTTTAGTCACCTTGTTATCCCTATGCTAATTACCACATGGTTCTTACAATTGCTACTGCATTGACCAGTTTATTAATGTTTTAAACTAAATCTTTTTGACTATATTATGACACATCTCTGCAGTTATTGCATCCTGAAGAGGGGCTTGTATCTAAACCTTCTGGCCATGAGGTAGGAACATGATCACCGCACCACACCACCTAATTCTGTAAAATTATATTAATTGGCCAATTTCTGTTATTTCCTAAAAGGATTGCCTTGCTTTAGTCAGGAACTTTTCTCTAATCAATCCTCAGTAACTGGCTGGATAGGCAATCAAAGTGATGTAAGTCACTAATAACAACGGTCCACACTGCCAATATTAAATAACATGACCAAATAGGCATCCAAATGTGACTGAGTCACAATTGAAATAAAATAAACAGATCTAAAGATGTAATCAGACCCTGACGACAATTTTATCTTCACTGTGAGACTCACTATTCAGTTGAAGATGCGAAAAAAACAGGGATGGTAAAGAGGTCCTCCAACTGTTTAATAGCACAGGGGAAGCATGGGAAATTTCAGACCTTCCTTCTCATTCGACCTCTTCCTCTTCATTACCACAACACACTTCAGAGTATTCCCTAAAGTATCTTATCCTGAAGTCAAGGGTCATTCTCTGTTCTACTACCCTGATGCACCATGTATTGTACAACCTGCCTGTATAGCACGCAAAACAACATTTTTCACTATATCTTGGTACATGTGACAACAATAAATCAATCAATTGTTCAGTTTTCAGAAGGCTAGCATTTGTTTCCTATGCGCTTACATGATACTCCAAACAGGATGTAATTGTTGATAAGGCCAGTGCTTCAAATTGATATGACTTTTATTAAGGACAGGGAGAGATCAGGAATAAATCCCCACTCCCTTTTCTCAATTCTTGGCTGACTGCAACTAGGTGTATTTTTCCCCATATGAGTGCTGTATCTTTAAAGAATGGACAGGAATAGTTTATTGTACTGTTAAAATAAAAGAGAGTGGCTCGAAGGGGCTGCCAGAGGTAATGGTGAAAGTGAGTACGATTTCATCATTTAAGAAACATTTAGACAGGGACGTGGATGGGACATGGATGGGGGGATATGAAACAAGCACAGGAAAATGGGCCAATTTAAATTGTGAAAACTCAGCAGCATGGGCAAGTTGAGTCGAAGACCCTGTTTTTACACTATCGACCTCAATGACTCGATATCCCACTTATTCCTTCAGGGACCAAAGTTTACCCTCTTTCTTTTTAATAGTACAGAGGAGCCTTGATTATTTGAATGACATGGGCAGGGAATATTCTGTTTGGACAATCAAATGTTTGAATAATCGAATGCCGGATAACACAGTTTAGCCAAGCATCAGGACCTTGCGATCTTGTCCGGATAATCTGAAATTCGGATAATCGAATGCTAGATAATCAAAGTTCCTCTGTATTTGGGAACGACTCTTGAACAGAATTAAATGTCAGAATATGTGTAAAGCAGGCTTCTGATTTGCTTTTGCCTATTTTACTTTTAGATATTCAGTGTATCGACAATGCATCCCATGATATCTTTGGAGGCATTTTCAGTATTTATCCATGTTATACATTTTTATATTATTCATTTTATGTAGTTATATGCGTCTCTTTCTAGGAAAGGTATGATCACATTGGAGAAAGTGCAGAAGTGAGCCAAAAGAATGATCCCAAGATGAGAAACTTCAGTTTTGAGGATAGACATCATGAAGAGGTTGGATAAAGTAGGCAGGGCGAAATTGTTCCTCCTTGTAAAAATGAAAGAAGAAAGCAAGGGCATAGAATTAAAGTGATTTTCAAAAGAAGGAAGAGTATTTTCGGAATGGAATGCACTACACGGAAGTGTGGTGGAGGCAGGTTCAACTGAGGCATTCAACACAGCACTGGACAATTATTTGGAGAAAAATAATGGGCAAGGATCTGACGAGCAGAAGATGGGCTCGAGGTAATAATGCTCATTTGAAGAGTTGGTATAGGCACAAAGAGTCAAATAGTGTCTTTCTGTGCTATAAGAGTGCTGTAATTCTGTGATATCTTTGGCATGCCTGTCTATTAATTCATTGTTTAAATCTCATTAATCTTAAATAATCTGTTTAAATTTATGACTAAATTATATTTTCCTACAACTCTGAACTTAAATCCAATGTTGATGTGTATTTTCTTTACTAAAGATATGAAAACTTGAAGATCTGTACAAGATTCCTATAATTTGCATATATATTCCAGCTTATTCCATTTGGTGCAAAGTCACAGTAGCATTGTTGCCTCTAAGCTGTGAACCTGCAAGACCTTGTAACATCATCAAGTGCTACATACTTAATTATGACAGCCACACACATTCTGGCAGTTAAATAAGGTTTACTGAATTTTAACCCACACGCAAAAGATAATAGTGGACAAGAACCAACTCTGGCATGATTAATTAGGTGGAAGTAACACTCTTAATTCACTCATATCTGTTTTTGGACTTGAAATTTATGTCAATAGTTGTCTTTCCTGGAACCCGCTCATTGACCCTTCTTCTGGCCACTTCCTCCCATACCCTCCTGCTCCCCATTCCTCCTGCCCCAATGTTTCCACTAGCTGACTCTTTTTCTCTCCTACCCTTATATTTGCCATTTCCTTCCCTGTCCCTCCCACTTGCCATTTCTCTCCTATTTACTGCTTCGTTCTCTAACCCACCCACTCACAGATCATCTCATGGGAAACTTGCTAACAGCAAATTCTATCAAGGCAAAAAACAAGCCTCCTTTGTTCTTTCCATTTTAAGCTTGTCAAATTCAAACAAAAGATTGCTTGTTTTGTCTTGAGTCACCCCTAGTAATTCAATTTATCTTTTGTCAAATTATTAAAATAGAATCTAAAAGTGAACAAACGCCTCTCTCACATGTGCAACTGAAATAGTCATGTCTTGGTACTGAACTTTATGTCCAGAGGACTAGAGTATAAGGATGCATTCAGCATTAAAATCCCATTCCTAACTGTCTTTGAGAAGATGGTGGCTAGTTTCCTTCTTGAACTATTGCAGTCCTAGTCATGTAGACACAGTACTCTTGGAAAAGGAGAAATAGGCTTTTGACCCAGTGAGAGTGAAGGAATGGTGATAGAGCTGAAATTCAGGATTTTGTGTAACTCAGAGGAGAACTTGTAAGTGGTGCTCCCATGAATCTGCTGTCCTTGTCCTTCCAGGTGGCAGAGTTGGTAGGTTTGGAAGATGCTGTTGAAGAAGCCTTTGTAGGTTATCACCTATTATCCACCTCAGCCAGAAAACCACACGCAGACCGTCAGCACCTTTGGCTGATCGGGTTCCATCTGATTGATTCTGAAATTGTGTAAAATAAGAAGGCACAAATAATCTTGTTGATTCCAATTCTATCTATATAGTCATAGTTAGATAATCTCCTACAATAGCTTCTCACCCAGTCTTGCACTCTAGAGTTTCTCAAGGATCTATTCTTAGCTCTGTTCGTGTCTACATGCTCTCACTTGGCAACACCATTCGACTTAGTCAGGTTCCACATGCACAATGGTAAGACTGAGTTCTCTGCTGTCACTGATTTGTCATGCTGTTTATCGAGAGTTAATGATGGATAAACAAAAATTTCCTTTAATTAAAATTTTGGAAAGCTCAAAGCCATCATCTTTGGACCAAGCCAAAAAAAACATTCTTTAGCCATTGACTATGTCTCTCTCTTCTTGGCAGCTCTCTCACACTGAACTGGGCTGCAGCATGTTTGTTTTTCTATTTGACCTTCAGGCTCCATACTACCTCAATCACCATGATTCCCCACTTGTACCTCTGGTACATTGTACTTCTCCAGCCTACCTTAGCCTATCTACAGCTGAAATCCTTATCCATGCCTTTGTCACCACTAGATTCAACTGCAGCAATGATGTCTTGGCCAGTGTGCCCTTCAGTTCCAGGGAAGAACTGAACTTTGTTGAACTCAAAGTGTTAAGTCTGATTCTCTCATGACAGATCCTGCCAGACATGCTGGGTTTCTCCAGCATTTTCTGTTTTTTATTCCCCTTCTGAAACGTGAGTTTATCTGAAGTCCTGCTGCCTGTGAACTCACTCTAAGGAAATTGTAAACAATTTGGTAGTATCTCAATTGTGAACACACTCAATTTTTCTCTTTCATTTTGTTTTGGTGTACACGATGATCCGCAACAGGAGGGAGCAGGCCCTGACTGGTGGAGGGATCCTGGATATTCAAATCCTCAGTCTTTTTTGATGGTCAGCCTGCAGATCTGGCAGGGGAGGATAATGATTGATCTGACTGTGCTGATGGCAAAGCAGGAATGGTACAAGAAGCCAGTGAGAAAGCCACTATGCTCAGATACCAAATATTCATCTCTTCATCAAATTCACCTGTAAGCTACAAGCTTGAACATTAATCTTAGGTGATTTATCTCTTGGTCTACTGTCCCTGAATCTAATACTGCTTTCTTCTGCATAAAGTGAATAGTCTTCAGTCTGTTACTGTGCATATTGGTATTGATAGGAAACAGTTGTGCCGTGGTTTACCTAGTTATAACAACAAATTAGTTAATGGTAAAATTCAAAATCTGAACCATTTGTGGAATAAACGATGTTTATGAAGAGCATGCAGATTGGTAATGTCACTTCTTCAGCCAGGAAAGCATCTTGTGCTTTTCCTTGCATGTAATTTCACCCTCACAATGGACTGAAAGAAAGTACATCTTCAATACATCAAACTTGCTTGTTGATAAATGCAGTAATGGCCTTTTAATGTACACATTTGTCTATTTGACAAAGATTCCCAAAATAAGTGGAAACCATACAGATTTAAAACAAGTCTCTTAATCATTGCAAAGCAGTAATTTGGACTTGATGATGGCCTTGCTGATAATAAATTACCGTGTCAGGTTGAATGAAATACACATGGAACATTTGACTTTACCTGATTATTTATCTTTTTTGTCACATTTATCTGGATGACATTTAAAAATTTTGGAAACTATGTTGAAACTTGTATTATTTAATAATTAGTCCAGTATTAATATGTTTTCATGAGTTTCAGGTTTTCTATTTATACATCTCCCATTGGTGTGGCAAAGGAATGGGGTATAGGACAGTTTGAAGGTTAATATCTTGTAACTCACAAAATGGAGCCTCTGACACTGTCTGATGTGCTGGTCTTGGATTCATTTCGGGGCTGTGCACTGTGCAATCTGGCAAAGTGGGAGCAATATTTATTAGTGATGAATCTTGATGGCCACCTACAATAACTGGCCAGAATTTGGAATCAACCCCCATTCATCATATTTAGACTTTGGCTTGGCAAATTCCTATTGCCCAGACACTCAAACGGAATGCTGCCCATTTTTTAAGGGATTATGGGACTTGTGTGTACAGGGTAGGGAATTATGACTGGAATTTTCTCAGCTTTGAAGATATGAGAGAATGGAAACTTAAATCACAGTATACCGGCTCAGCTGCCTGACACTTCCTTTGCTCCAGTGCTTTTTCTGGAGAAGGATTTCCAGTACCAACAGCTATCTGCTCTACAGCAATGAACAGGCAATTAACCTGTATTTTAGCACTTCAAAGACCTTTTACAAATGGTGCATTTGGCATGGCAGGTGTTTGCTAATACATTGGAGGCAGCTTCATGGCAGAAGGTCTGAGGGCCTCCGTCATATAGTGCCACCTCTCTGTCTGTGCCGAAGTGCTTGAACAGTGCCCACCTTTCTCAGTGGGGTTACTGGTCAGCCTTTCTTACAGTCTTTCCAGTTGGCCCAGCCAGTTTGTGTGCTACCCTCTATCCTGAACTGGATGGCAAATCAAGAATGGTGGTTTCAAAAGGAGCAGGCCCAGATTCTCAGATGGCCCTGCTATAAGGTTCCTGATCATTTTGGGGAAGGTCAGTCCTATGGGTGGTCTAATTTAAAAGCCCATTAAACAAAGGGATAAGGCTTATGATATGCAATATATGATTATCTCATATCTGTTCACTGTGAAACAGACAATATGTCAATGCTGATTGATAGCATTGTCTGTGATTCCTTCCATCACTTTGTTTCTCATCACTGACAATTAGTCAGTTTGGATTTGTTCCACTTTTTATATATAGGTCCTACCTAGGCAATTTCCAACTTCGTCAGATCAATGACAGTGTTAGGCTGAGACAGCTTGTCTAAGGTGCATGGCCAGTTCTGAAGCACAAATCATTGGTTTTATTGCTGGAATGTTGTCAGAACCATAGCCCTTACAGTGTCCACTGTCTTCAGCTGTCTCTTTGTATCAAATGGAGAGAATTCAATTGATGCAGTGATGTTGGATGAACCAGGCAGAACATTAATTGGCTGAAGCATGACAGGAAGCTGAGGAGAAATGTTTTCACTTAGAAGCTGGTAAGGATTGGAACTTATTGTTTGAGAAAGTAGTAAAAGCAAAAATATACCCCTCAATTAAAACAAAACTTGGAATTGCATGTGAAATACCATAACCTGCAGGGCTATGGATCAAGAGATGAAATTTAAGATGAGGCAGTAGAGCTCTTTTATAGCTGACAAAGCCACAAGTGGCAGTTTTCTGTGTATTTTCTATGTATCTAAGTGCAGCAGGAGTATGCCTGGCTTGATTTTATTCTGTCTTTCAGTTCCTTTTCTTGCTTCTCCTTATCCTCTCCTGCCTGCTTTTCTCCCTCTTGCTCCTCAGCATACAGCTGATGGTTAACAATGTGCCCTCATAACAGTGAGATACATACACATTCTACGCATTAGAGTTGTGAGTCATGCTGCCAACTTTACACTTGTATGGGGATCTTAAACAATGGAAGAAAGAAGAGAAGGGAAAAGACAATGCGTGGAGTTACAAAGGAGAGGCAATTAATTAAGACCCACCAATACAGGAAACATTTTGAGATTGTACTATTTTTATAAAACTCCTTCATATTTAACATGTCTTTGGAGATCTAAGTTCAAAGGAACATTGAAGTGCCTGGACTTCTCTTTAGTGAGAAGCCATGGTACCTATTTTATCAAGGCTTTTTGGACATCATGTGACATGTGACATGGTCAGTTCCTTGAACTCACTTCAAGAGAGTCATTTGACTGTTTTATTAACAGGTTTTATGGCTGTCCGGTTTGAAAGTGTTTGCAGACTTGAATTTTCTCTTTCGCAAGTTAGTTGGGGAAAACCTGCTAAGAACAAACTTTCTTGCTTGTGTCTCCTGTTTCTGAAGCACCTTTGTGGTGAATTCAGAATGAAGCTTGATTGTCCTTCTGGAAGAAAGTGATCAAGTAAACTTCTCAATATTGTAGTTCCTAATTATTAGTATTGTCAAGGCCCCAGACGCAATTGTGCATGATTAGTGATTTGACCAAATATGCATGACCACCAGGTTAACAGATTCTGAAACATTCCACACCTTATCTTTTTTGCCTTCAAGGAGAACTACTGTTGGCCATAAAGGATTTTTCTTTTTATTATGCATCCTTGTAGAGAGGAATCTATTTCTTCTCGTTTACCTAAAGAGAGAGAGTGTGTGTTGAGTGTGAGAGAGAGTGTGTGTGTCCGTGTGTGTATGTGAGAGAGACAGTGTTTATTTTTGGATTATTTAGAATAGTAATTCTGAACATTTTCTGTAACAAGGCATATTTTAATGAGACTTAGCTTAATGAGACTACACTTAATGAGACTTTTAGTGACTTAGCAAGTGGACTGTGGTGATTCAAGAATGCAGCTCACCACCACCTTCTCACGGACAACTAGGGATGGGCTATCAATGGTGGCCAGCTAACGATGCCTAAGTCCCGCAAATGAATAATGAAAGAAAGACACAAAGAATTCAATGGCACACCCACTTTTCTCAGCGAAGTTGGTTGATCAAAAATATTACATGCACGTGCATTAACTCTGGTTATGGCCTTACTAGAGTGTTTTACAACATAGTGCATACAACAAGCTGAAGAAGCAGGGAAAACATTAATCGTTCAAATCCATTGGCAAAAATACACTGTCTTTTACACGTTTTCAAAATCTGCTCAACTCAACTATTTTAAAGTCAGAAATCTTTGCCCACTGATTCTAAAGGGTTGTGCATGCGCAATCGATAGGGGGCACAGTGATAGCAGACTCAGCCTTCACTAATAGATGCTGAGATTCCCGAGGAGATCAGAATCTCTGGTACAGCCTCAATACTCAGCAAAGCCTATTCCTGGTCACACTTCTCACCTTGGCACAATGGTTGAAAATCACTGATTCAGAGGACTAAACATTTACATCTTCATATTACTAACTCTGTGTGCTAACTAATTCTGTACATTCATTGAACAGATTTCTTTCATGGAAAAATCAAGTTCATTTAAGTAATGGGGTTGATAGATCTTCTCATTCTATATCTAACATAGGAAAAACATAAAATTGGTCCTATTGTGATTTGGCAAAATAATTTTTAATGGGAGAATCTCAAAATGGTCATAGCGACCTGGGGTATGCTGGATTTATTCTGTGAATGGCCCATGGGGGCAGGGTTTGATGGGTAGTTAATGCGCTGGGTTTGCTAAGATATGGCTTGCCAGACATTGTGGTGAAAATCCCTCCGTAAAACACACTGCAAATTGGACTTAGTCCAAAATAAATAAGATTCAGCCCTATTCAGTGTAACAGTGTTGGTTGTGGATCAGTAATTAAGAAGAGCAGACATAGAATCATAGAATTTCTACAGTTGCCCATTTTGTCCATTGAGTCCACATCAACCCTTCAAACGGCATCCTACCCGATCTACTCTGTATCATGTACACATATCTCTGCATTTCTCATGGCTAACTCATCCCTGAACACTATGGGCAATTTAGAATGACCAATTCACCTAACCTGCACATCTTTGGACTGTGGGAGGAAATCAGAGTACCTGGAGGAAACCCACAGAAATGCAGGTTGAATGTGCAAACTAATTGCTCAAGGCTGGAATCACACCCAGCTCCTTAAGTCATTTTACATCAAAACCTGACAAGTCTTGATAGAATTTATAATCTTGCATCTTTAAGTTTGTCAAATCCTGTTAGACATATTCCATTAAATTTAATTATATGCATTTTGCATTCATTAGCTCTTGCTAACAACCTTTATATCCTCATCTCCAATAACTAATCAATTCAGTGTTTGCTGGAAATGGAGAAAAATGCACAGTATTTATTATTGCTCCTATAATTTTATTTCTAAGCTGCTTGCAGCAGTGTCTACGAGATTAATCAATTAGTAGAGAAACTAGGACAAACCTGGAGGACTGATAATCCTTCTTCACATTTCCATATTAGGATACAATGGGAAAGTAGTTGTTATAAATGTTTAGCTGTGATCTTATTGAATGCTGGACCTTGGTTAAGGGTCAACTGCTCTTTCTATTCTCCTACTAATAAGAACGTGGGAACATTCATCCCCTGAGCCTGTTCCACCATTCAATGTTCTGTGACTTATGGTCTGCTCCATATCTTTAGCTCATAGCTCCTAAAATGAAAAAGTACCCACCTTAGATTTAAAATTAACAACTGGTCTAACATCAACTGCTGTTTGTGGAAGAGAGTTCAAAATCTTTACCACCCTTTGTGTGTAGAAGTGCTTGCTAACATCTCTCCTGAATAGTCTGGCCCTAAATTTAGGCCATGCTCCCTCATTCTAGAATCTCTCGCCAGTGGAAATATTCTACCTTTAACTACCATGTCTTTTTCTGTTAATACCTTGAGACTTTGCTCAGATTATCTCTTTACCTTTTAATGCTAGAGAAAACAGGCTTAATTTGTATAATGTCTCCCATTACATAACTCCTGAAGTCCAGGTATCTTTCTTATAAACTTATCTTGTACTCCCTCCAGAGCTAAAATGTCCTTCCTAAGGTGTGGTGCCCAGATTTGCTCACAGTGCTCCAAGTGGGGTCTAACCAAAGTTTTGTATAACTGAAGCATACCCTCTACATCTTTATTCCCCAGTCCTTTAGATACAAAGGCCAGCATTCTCATAATCTTCTTGATCATTTCCTATCTTCTTAAAAGGTGGTCTTATACATTGGAAAGATCTGTTGGAAATTGAAGAATCTGTTGCATGCATTCATGAGAATGCAAGAAATAGGAGCAGGCGTAAGCAATTTGGCCTCTCAAGCTTACCCCGCCATTCAACAAGATCATGGCTGATCTGCTCCTGATCTCAACTCGTCTTTCATGCCAGCTCAGCAGAACCAGCAACTCTCTGAGCCAAGCATGAATTTAAAGTAATACAAAATGATGTATGGTTCATGCCTGAATTAGCACAATGAGTTGCTGTTGGGTAAAACCTCTCACCAAGACCCTAAAGTTGCCAAATTGATACGTTGAAGTTTTTTTTGAAGTCTGATTTAAAGCCTTGTTGGCACTATGTGAATTGTATTGTCAGAGCAGGTAGCCTTCAAGTTAAAAGAAAAGCTTCACTTTCTTGCATCAGCTTTAGTAAGAATCATCATAATCCAGAATGTCAGTCAGTTGTTCCTATGGAATGAAACATTGTAAGCATGAGCTTATATCTCACCACTGGCACAAAGCACCTCAAAATCTGATCATTAGTGAAACTCACAGTAGTTGAACAAAGTGCCACAAGAGCTTAACATAATGTGGCTCTAAATGGAACCTAATTTAAAACTACAATTTATAAGAATTTCAATTTGTTGGGGGGTGGTGGGGGGGGGGGCACTATACTAAATGGGGAATCAAATTGCTGTAATTATATTCATATTCTTGAGAAAGTATCTGTAGTGATTGGAATGAGGTCAGCCAGGTGGACCTTATGGAGTATGAGTTCCCTGACTGGGGCTGTTAACCTGGCCCAATCAGGGAGTCCTGGCTGACAGATATAAACAGGAGTGTCAGAGGTTCAGTTCACTCCAGGAGCCTGCACAGAGCTAGATGGGTCAGTGTCATGTATTAAGCACATGTAAATAAAGGGTGACAGGACACTGGCCTTCATGAAGTTATTTCACTATCCTTTCAGAAAGCTAACTTCTATTCCATAATTAGTGCAAACAGCTTCAGATATGTTTATGGGTCGAGAAATATACTGTAATTGAAGAAGTTCTCTTTCGAAGTAGGTCTGTGAATGGTTATGTACTTTCATGTTGCTCACCAACACACATTTAGTCCACTGAGTGATTTAAAGTTTACTTAAGTTGGAAGCTTTTTTTAGTTACAACTGCAGTTTTCAAGGTTTTCTGAAAATTGCACGTGAGATAATTTGGCCTGATGTTTCAAAGGAGTAATAAAACCATCTGCAGGTGTTGCTGTAAGATGTCATTCGTGTCATGTTCTGAAGAACCCGTGAATTTCAAGTTAAATTAATATGTTCATCATCCTCAAAGTGCTGGCAGTTCTCAAATGTAAAGAAAACAAAATTAAAGAAAAAAAGCCTTTTTCTGCTCTCTTGATATGAAGCATCACAAATTGGGTTATAATTTTGCAAATTCCTTTGTGAGCCACCTCATCAGTGTTTTATAGAAAGTACATAATGCTGTTATCTAACCTATTAAGCACCTCTACATTTTCCAATCTAATTGCTGGAGGGTCAACTTCAATTCTTGATTCATTATCCAATTGTTCTGATGATCTTATTTCACATCCTAATTCTTTATTTGCCATAAACGTTTTCTCCTGGCTATAGTCCCTGTCTTAATATGTATTCAACATGATGACATGACACACTTGTTGATTCTTTCTCCTCTCTGGAGTACTTACAACATAATTCACATTATTAATTTGCTTCTTGATTTAATATGGTCCAGGGAAAATTGGTTTTAACAATCCTACAGAGATAGGTGACAACACTAACACCTTAGCTCTTTGAACAAAACTTCAAATTTTGACCTTTTTATTTACTCAAGTATTCATTCTTTACTGAGTACAGTTAAAATGCTTTTTAGCCAATTCATATACTTTGGTCAATTTCTCTCAGAACTTTGAAGTATAGGTAGACAGTGCAGTCTCTGAGCTGTCGTTTATCAAATTTTCTTTAATCAATTTTATAAAGGTACCCTTACAACATGTCAATATACTAGTTCAAAAAAGACTAAATCAAGTGGATTATTAGGAGTTTCCTTAATGGCAAATGGTAACAAAGGAATTCCCTTATTTCAATTTTTAGGGCATTCTTGGCAATAAGCTCCAATCATGGCCTTTAAAATTTGATACAATTTTTTCAGTGTCCCATGAGATTGTCAATGATCAGCAGAAGATGGAAAATGTTTAATTCCAAAACTTGTCATCATTTCTGTAAATATTTGCAGCATAAAAATTGAGCCTTTTTTGATTGTATTCCTTTGAGTAATTCAGATCTTGTACAAAAATTAAGCAAACTTTTCCACCACTACTCCTATAGTAATTTCCCTTAAAGTCATTGGTTCAGAAAATATTGTGGAAGTATCCATACTTGTTAAAATGTTTTGGTTTCCATTTTTTTTTGAAGGGTGGTGCTATGCAATCTATTAAGACCTTGCTAAATGGTTCTTCAAAAACTGTTGCTGGAATTTTTAAAATGCGTGTCAATATTTCTGCACTAACTGATATGTAAGGCATGTCTGGCAAAATTTAACTGATCTTTATGTAATCCTGAACAATAAAATGAGTTCTTTTCCATCCTCTTTGCTCTAAGCTGTGCCATGGCCAAACTATTTCATTATCTCATGAGAGTTCAAGTTCTTTTTAATTTCATCTTCTTGCTCATTTCTCTCAAATTTTCGTTCCTCTATCTTTTCAGCTCATGTTTTCTTTACCCTTTGTATGTTAAAGTCTGTTTATATCTCTCCTTTAATTCAAGTCTTTTCAGTTCTAATCTTTAGCTATTTATTAGCTAATTCCAATTGTGACATCCATTTTCTAACTTAAAGGTTGAATAATCACTTGAAGCATCTCATCCTCATGCCACCCTGCTTTTACTTCTCCCTTTACTCAGTTTAGCTTGAGTCAAGGATTTCAAATACGCCAACTCAGAAAACTCTTAGTACCATTAAAAGTTATCCTCAATTCTGTGTAACAACTTCACCACAATACCACCACTTTAAAAAGAAAGACACAGATCTCTTATATATGTCTAGTGAATTCAAAACTCCCAAGTGCCCTAAGTTGTTATGATCCCAATTGATGTTAGTACTAGACAAATCAGATCCTAGTCTGAAATCCAGCTTGATAGATCATTTTTAGTTTTGTTGGTTTTAATGAGGTGATTTCTCACTGAAACTTAAGCACCCAATACTGCAGATTTGGTTTTAACAATTAAGCAGAAGTTTTTAATGCAAAAGATATAAAGGTAAAATCTAATTAACTAAACAATTCACATTTTACACAAATTTAAACTCACAATAAAATGCAATCCCACTAATCTCAAAGAGATTACTTGGCAAACCGGCCCTTTAAAGTACTCAGCTCAGAAAGAATCTGCGTATCTGTCACCTCCATAGGGTTAATTTAACTCTGAACCTGGAGAACCTGATAGCCTCTTCCAGTGTCTCTGGATTTAGATTAGATTACATTACAGTGTGGAAACAGGCCCTTCAGCCCAACAAGTCCACACCGCCCCGCCGAAGCGCAAACCACCCATACCCCTACCTTTACCCCTTACCTAACACTATGTTAGTACTAGACAAATCAGATCCTAGTCTGAAATCCAGCTTGATAGATCATTTTTAGTTTTGTTGGTTTTAATGAGGTGATTTCTCACTGAAACTTAAGCACCCAATACTGCAGATTTGGTTTTAACAATTAAGCAGAAGTTTTTAATGCAAAAGAAATAAAGGTAAAATATAATTAACTAAACAATTCACATTTTACACAAATTTAAACTCACAATAAAATGCAATCCCACTAATCTCAAAGAGATTACTTGGCAAAACGGCCCTTTAAAGTACTCAGCTCAGAAAGAATCTGCGTCTCTGTCACCTCCATAGGATTAATTTAACTCTGAACCTGGAGAATCTGATAGCCTCTTCCAGTGTCTTTAGATTTAGATTAGATTACATTACAGTGTGGAAACAGGCCCTTCGGCCCAACAAGTCCACACCACCCCGCCGAAGCGCAACCACCCATACCCCTACCTTTACCCCTTACCTAACACTATGAGCAATTTAGCATGGCCAATTCACCTGACCCGCATATCTTTGGACTGTGGGAGGAAACCGGAGCACCTGGAGGAAACCCACGCAGACACGGGGAGAATGTGCAAACTCCACACAGTCAGTCGCCTGAGGTGGGAATTGAACCCTGGTCTCTGGCGCTGTGAGGCAGCAGTGCTAATCACTGTGCCACCGTGCCGCCCACGGTCTTCATTCACTGAGTTTAAACTTTCTGAGTTTTCCTTGAGATAAGCAGTGCATTTGTGAGATACGGCATTTGAAGATACATTCATTAACCTTGAACACTCCCATGAAGCCGTTAAATGTTTTTATGCTTTGTGTTCATGTTCTTAAGCTGCACAGTTTGCACTGACAGCAATGGCTATCTGATCTCAACGCTTTCACACATGTGGATCGAAACTTTCATTCCTTCGATACACCGAGACTGCCAGTGCTGCCTCAGAAAGTCTTGGACTATCATCTCTGCACTGTTTGGCCACATTCTCTTTTCTTGCTGCGCAGCCACTTCCAGCACTTACTGCAGCCAGATGCACCAGAGGTGCAGGCATTTTTAAATGGTTTCGATTAGTTTCAAATGGTGCAAAGTTCACAGGAAATTGGGCACATAATTACCTAATAGTGCATTTATTGATAGAAGCCAATTGTAATCATTTAAATAAGCAGCATCCCAAAGTCTCAAAGCTACCTACATCAGAAAGAACAGGTATAGTTAAAGTCGAGAGTGTGGTACTGGAAAAGCACAGCAGGTTGAGCAGCATTCAAGGAGCAGGAAAATCAATGTTTCGGACAAAAACCCTTCATCTGGAATTCCTGATGAAGGACTTTTGCCCAAAACATCGACTCCCCTGTTCTTTGGATGCTGCCTGACCTGATGTGCTTTTCCAGCACCATTCTCGACTCTGATCTCCAGCATCTGCAGTCTTCACGTTCGCCCAAGTATAGGTAAAACCTTTATTGCAAATTCTGTGCTTATTTCAGATTCCTTTGCATTTTGCTCTGGTGAGCAATGCGGCATAAATTCAGAAGGTCATGTAAAAATTAGTTGATTTGAACATTTTTGTGTATTTGTCCTGAAAATATTAGAAATGGGAAGAATGGCTGTTTGACTGACAGGACAAATGAAAGTGGGAGATTAGGTCATGAGACTGGCAGGAATTTGATCAACCAGATTTGACTGATTCAAAAGACTCAGAAAGACAATTACAAACCAGCTTTGGTCTTGTTATATTTTTGTGAACCTGCTGTGTATTTTGAATACTGCTGGTTAGATTTTCATTATTGGTTAAAGTCTGCCATCTATTGGAAGTCCTCAAACTTATTGACACATTGCTGCTACAGTTTGGCTTTGTAATTCTTTGGTAATATAGAGTGTGTGTGTGCAGAGAAGGCATAACATACCCAATATGATAGCGGGACTAACTCCTTACATATTTGGAAGGAGGAGTACAGAGGTCTATGACTGAGCATAAGGAAATGTTCACTTAATGCATGGAGTGCATTTTTGTTACGGTAACTATGAGGAAAAGTCATGGTATGGCATAAGGGTAACCTTGAGTGTGCATGGTGGACAAGTGACTCCTTGGTTTCTTCGGTTACCTTCTTCTTCCTGTTGCAAGGGAACAGTTCAATTCTTTGAGTCCTTAAGACCCCAACAGCCCATCCATTCGAGTGTTGGTGGAGCAGGTTGGAACCTTCCTTGAAAACATTTTCTTGACATCTCCTGTCAACCTCCCCTTTGATTCGCTAAACATATTTGGATTGTCCCTATTAATACCGTAAATCACCTTATGTGGGTCACCAACATTCTTGTTGGCGCTAATTGGACTTTAAGCCTGAAAATGAGATGTGAAGGAAGTGGCTGCATGAAGAAGCCTCTGGTAGGTACAGTTCAGTCAAAATCAGTGATGGGGAAAATGCCAGAGACTATTATAAAGGGATAATAAAAAAAACTTGGAAAATCTTAACAGGATTAAATAAAATCGGTTTGGGTTTATGGAAGGGAAATCATTCTTAAGTAATCTATTGGAGATTTTGAGAATGTAACTAACAGAACAGATGAGGGAGAACCAACAGATGCAATGTTTCAGAAGGTTTTGAATAAGGTACTACACAAGAGGCTAGAGCGCCATGGGTATTGTGAGCAGTTTTGGTCTCCTTACCTAAGGGAGGATGTACCTGCCATAGAGGGAATGCAGTGGAGGCTCACTTGGTGAATTCTGAGAATGGCAGAACTGCCCTATGAGGAGAAATTAGTTTGATTGGGACTGTATGCACTAGAGTTTAGAAGAATGAGATGGAATTTGATTAAAACACGAAATTTTGACCGGACTAGACAGACTAGATACAAAGAGGATGTCTTCTCCGTTTGGGGAATCTAGAATAGGACAGTCTCAGGATACAGAATAGATCATCTAGGGTTGAGATTAAGAAATATTTCTTCACCTGTGGAATTTGATAGCACGGAAGGCTATAATAGTTGTGTCACTGAGTATATTCAAGAGAGATTGATAAGCTCTTAAATATTAAAGGCATCAAGGGTATGGAGAGAAAGTGAGAATATGGGTACTGAGATAAAGGATCAGCCATGATAATATTGAATGGCGGAGCCAGCTCAAAGGGCTGAATGGCCTACTCCTGCTCCTATGTTTAAATATTTCTGGATTTTTTTGGAATAGAGTTTCATGGATGTTTAGTTCCACCACAGCACCCAATTCTCCCTCACTCCTATTGCTGAGATAAAGTTAAGGGATCCCTGATTCAGATATTCAAGGGTGCAGAGTTCTAACCCAAACTTGACGTCACATTTGCCATGGAGGTGGCCATCATAGCCAGGAACCATGGGACATACCTGCTTTAACCAGGGATGCCCTTAACCACATGAAGTCTAAGGACCTCGAAACTCCCTCACTCTCTGTGCTGCTTCTTTGTTTATGTTGAATGGAGTCTATCCCCCCCTTCCCCATTCTTCCACCAACAACTCAATACATTCCTAATGACAAAACTGTAGTGAGTCTCATTAGCAGGAACGATAAGTCAGCATACAGAGAGGAGGTGCAGTAGCTAATGGACTGGTGCAGAGGTAACAACCTGTCTCTGAACATGGACAAAATGAAAGAGATGGTTGTTGACTTCAGAAGGACATGGAGTAACCACTATCGGTTGGACATCAACAGCTCCCCCATGGAGATCATGAGCAGCACCAAATTTCTTGGCATTTACCTGGCGGAGGATCGCACCTGGTCCCTCAACATCAGCTCCATAGCCAAGAAAGCCCAGCAGCATCTCTACTTTCTGTGCAGGCTGAGGAAAGCCTACTTTCCACTCTCTATCCTCACCACATTCTACAGAGAGATTGTTCATTGTGAGTACCCCGAGCCGCTGCATCACTGCCTATTTCGGGAATTACAACGTCTCGGATCGTAAGACCCTACAATGGATAGTGAGGACAGCTGAGTAGATCATCGGGGCCTCTCTTCCCTCCATTACAGACATTTACACCACACGCTGCATCTGAAAGGCTAAGAGCATTGTGGAAGACCCCACACACATCTCACTCAAATTCTTCTCCCTCCTGCCATCTGGCAGAAGAAACCGGACCATTCTGTCTCTCATGGTTAGACTAAGCAAGGGTTTCTTCCCTCAAGCCATCAGACTCTATTCCATCTGAAATTCTTTGCATGACTTTGAATTGCTGTTAGAACAATGTTTTATTAATTATCATTCTTTTATTACACTGCAATTTGGCCTATTGTCTTTACATATCAGGAATTACTGTGCTGTCTTGCGTGTTTTGCTCTTCTCATGCACTTTATGCCACCCTGTGTATGATCATGTAGTTTGTGCTATCCATGTAGCACCTTGGTCTTGGAGGAACGCTGTCTCATTTTTACTGTAACAGTTGTATTTGGTAGAAATGACAAAAAAAGCTACTCTTGACTCTCTTGAATCTCCAGCTATCATAGTAATCATGGAAAATGTTCTGTTCTAATAGATTTTTCGCTCGAAAACAGAACATATGCTGCAAAGCAAAACCTTAATGTGTAAACCTCGACTGTAGAGTCTGCCTGAAAATAATAGTTAAAGATCACACAACACCAGGTTATAGCTCAACTGGATTATTTGGAAGCACTAGCTTTTGGAGCGCTACTCCTTCATCAGGTAACATGAGCAAGCTCATAAGACACAGAATTTATAGCAAAAGATTACAGCGTCATGAAACTGAAATGATATATTGAACAAACCTAGATTGCTGTTAAGTCTTTTATCATTTAGAATCGGTTGCAGGTTTCGATTCATTAATATGTAAATCCCAGAACTTCTTTTAAGTCACATTCTTGAGATAACTTAAGGTTTTATAAAAAAAGGTGACATCTCAGCTCAAGCAATGCTTTAAAGATGAGAGGTTAGAGTATGTCTGTATCCCAGTCTTGAGTCAGAATGGCTCTACTTCCGAAGCGGAATTTATAAAATATTACATGGATTGACTGCCTGCATTGACTGTCTGCAGATTGTGCATTTTTTGAGCAAAATAGAATGTATCTGCAAATATAATTCTGCGAATGTAAATTCACCCCATAGACTTATATTTGTGTGTGCGTGCATGAGAGAGAGAAAGTGAGTGGCCGCATGTGAGTATGTGCATGTGAGTGTGAGTGCGCGTGTGTTTGCAAGTATGCATGCTTGATAGAGGGTGTGTGTGATGGAGAATAAGCCCGTGAGAAGGTGTGCGCATGAGTGTGAGTGTGGGGGTATATATATGTGTATGAGAGAGGGTCTGTGTGAGTGAGTGTGTGTGTGTGTGTGCGTGTGCGTGTGAGTGAGAGAGAGTATATAGTGTAGTGGGGTCATGTGTAATGTGACATGTTCCCGAGATCCCGGTTGAGGCAATCCTCATGGGTACTGAGCTTGGCTATCAGCCTCTGCTTGGCCACTCTACATTGTTTTGTATCCTGAAGTCCGCCTTGGAGGATGGTCACCTGAAGATCCAAGGCCAAATGTCCCTGACTACTGAAGTGTTGTCCGACTGGGAGGGAACACCCCTGTCTGGTGATTGTTGCGTGGTGTTCATTCATCGTTGTTGTAGCATCTGCTTGGTCTCACCAATGTACCATACCTCAGGGCATCTGCAGTGTATGAGATAGACAATGTTGGCTGAATCACATGAGTATCTGCCGCGAACATGTTGGGTGGTGTCCCCACTTGTAATGGTGGTATCCATGTCAACACTCTGCCACGTCTTGCAGTGGTTGCCATGACAGGGTTGTACTGTGTTGTGGTCAATGTTGTCCTGAAGGCTGGGCAGTCTGCTGCAAACAAGGGTCTGTTTAAGGTTTGGTGGTTGTTTATAGCTGTCTTATGGTCCTGCTCCACCGCTACCTGATGAAGGACCACCGCTCTGAAAGTTAATGCTTCCAAATAAACCTGTTTGTCTGGAACCTGGTGCTGTGTGATTTTTAACTTTGTCCATCCCAGTCCAACACCTCCACATCATGAAAATAACAGGACACATACAGTTAGTCTGCCCTCTGCTGGAAGTGTAAACTTCTGCAGTCATCAAAATGATCTTGAAAGTAATATTTTCTTGTTGTGGTCAATTTAATCTATTGCTGTTCCTAAACTGGAAAGAGCGAGAAGTTCACATTATGTAAACAAAAGTTTTCCAACATCACCTGCAGGTAACACCAATCTTACTTTTATGAAGAACATACTTTGGTTCAAATATATTCCCTTTTTGCAATGAAATAAATTCTCCAGGAGACTGTTTATGCTTTTTTTTAATAAAAGGATTTACATTTTTACCTTGAAACAACCATTTTGAATATAATTTTCTGCTTGATATTTCTGAGATACTGTTTACGGCAGCCACCTCATGAATCCCAGAGAGGCTTATCCATATTTTATGCAATAAAGACAGTGAAGCTGTCAGTTGTCATTATCATCGCACTTGTCTGAGATTCAGCCAACTCAGGAGTGCACATTGTAACCTATAAATCACAAGTTGCATTGGACCATTCTGCACTGCTCTAGAATGGGTTAAAACTGAAGAAATGATATAGGTGAGAACTTGAGCTGATTGTCCACTATTACAAAATGAGAATTACTGAAAAAAACATGCATATTGTCAAAGCTTGTTGCTTATATTTATAAGGACAATTAAAAAAATTGCCAATGTAAAGGGAAACCACATGTATATTTTATGAGAGGGGTGCTAATTGGCTGGGAAGTAGACTCTATATGGTCAAGGCATGGTGAATGTACCTGCTAACGGCGACTGACAGTTAATTGCCAAGCTTTGTTTAAATTTTAAACTGGGTAGATTGAGTTTGATTGGTCAAGAAATTATCAAGACATTGGCCAACATTAGATTTGTTTCCATGATTGGACAGCATTTATTGGATTATCCTGAGTGTCTGAAGAATTGCATTGAGAACCAGTTTAGGATTGTCAGTCAGGTTTGCAGTGTGGTACACTTGGGTGTACTAAGATGGGGTTAGGGTTAGGGTTAGCTACATATCTTAATACACAGAGTCTTGTGCCTTGCAGGCAGAATGAACATGTACATACACTATGCTTGTTTCAACTCAACAAAATGAGTGACAACCATTCACTGTGTCATTCCTCAGGGCAACCACTTGGTCAACTACCCACAGAGATGGAGAGATAGTGACAGAGAGGGGTGGAGAAGTAAACTAACAGTGATGGAAATAGAAAGCATAGGGAGAGAAATCCAGTGGCATTGCACTTCACACTATGTTTGCTTGAGCCACCCAGTCACTCGATCCCTGCATCACCTGCCATTTTCTACCCTCAGTCTAAAGAGCGGATGGGTCTGTGCCATCGCGATTTGTTGTGTGGTATTCCCCTATTTGCAAACACTGGCATCTTGCGACAATTGCTAGCTTTTGGTTCAAAGTAAATGCTGTTTGAGGTAGATTGCTGCCACCAATTCTCCTTTGTCTATACTTTCTCACAGGTCTATTTGTCTAATGACCAATGGGAGAAGATATATGACCATACAGTCTGTATAGAAGAGGCACTGGTCCCAGTTAATAAGATGGGTTATTGCATGGTATCAAAATGTATAACTGTGTTACTAAGTCTGACACGTTCCCCGGGATGCACACTGTGACGAACATTAATTGAAGAATGATAATCTTGGTGAAAAGACACTCTTTGATCTGCCCGGCATTTGTTGGTCTTCCAGAGCAAGGGGTTGACCTTGACTAAGTTTTGCAGACAGGTACATTCCAAGGTCCGGGACTACGTGCTGAGGGATGCACTAAAGCCTGGGGCAGCTGCTGCCAAGTTGCAGCAAGGAAAGACCACTGTGTAATGTCTTTTGGCCAAACTCCAATGAGGTTCTGTTCAATTATTGAGCCCTCCTGCTGTCAAAGATGTGTGCAACTATAATCTTGTACAAGTAAGAGATGCCTTGGGTTTGTTCACCATATGTAAAGACTGTACAGAATTGAACTCCTCTTGTGTCTATGTATGTCTATAAAGTTTTTTTTATGAATGAAGTATATTTTTTAAATAAAAGAATATTACTCAGACCCTTGGCAGCTGTATAGAATACATATGTTCCCCAAACCAGGGACTCAGCAAGAACTCATTAATGCAGATATTGAACTCTTTCAGAGCTGTTATCTTATACAACATATTGCAATATCCAAACAGTTGGCTGGTGAGATTGTGAGTTGCTTAGGTCTGCTGACAGAATTTCAGGACCCTGGTGTTTCCAGGGTTGGCCCAAGGGACAAGAATTTTAATTTCTGGACTGGAGAGTAAGGCGTAGACAATTTGTTTAACTAGTGGGATGAGCCTCTCCTCCCCCCAATACTCCTCCTCCTCCAAATCCCCTCCACTCCACTCATATTGTCAGCATGAGGATTGGCCCGTTGAGCACATTGGAGCACAGGAACCCAACCATTCATTTGCTCATGTTCCCCTGAGATATCTGGTCTATTTAAAGTTGAAACATAGTTTTGAAGTGGTCTGCATTTCTTGATGCACAAACAAGTCTTACACATGCCCAGCATGAGGACAGGTCAAAACTGTCATTGAAACTCTCACCATTAAATAAATGGTACCCTATAGTTTAGTATATTGAGGCATCCCCAATTTTCTGGAAGTCTTGGTGAAGGAGGTATGGAGGGAGGTGCCATTCCTCAGATCCATAGGAACAAACCAGGGACTCAGCAAGAACTGAGAGGGTCAGTATACAAAGAATCACCCTCAGGTTCTGGATTCATAATGCCATATGTAACCAGCAATTTAAACACATGTACCAAACAAAGATTACAAAAGAGTGATTCTTTATTCTATTTCGTAAGTATTAATGGGAAAGTGCAGCTGAGAGAAACGAATATTCACAAATGGACACACACTAGATGTCATAGATTCAGGACATTATTGTAGAGATTAACCTCTGATCCCTAATCAGCTTAGTAATGGGTTCAGTTAGAAGGATTCCTACTGCTAACCACCAATGACCTTGTTTCCCAGATACAGATTTGAGATTACACCTGAGTGCGTGGAGATGTGGAGTGAGGACATTACTGTAAATCAGTCAATGATATAACTGATGATATACACTTGACATGAGCAGAACTGGAGACTGAGGGAGAAGCACAAGTTTCTCACTGGTGAGTCACAATTCTAACTAGGAATATAGCTATGTGTATGTATAGTGTGAGTAACGAGTTGGAAGTACATTATCATGCCCATTCGAGATTACTGGTAGAGAAGTGCAAACAGAATTTATCAACTGAACCAGCACTAAGGATACTGGTTCAAAACAAGCCAGACTTCAAGGATGGACAGTACCCTGCGTTTCCATGGTCAACTGAATCCGACCTCAAATGAAGGTACAGCCCTTCATTTCTCAGTCTCTCACTGCATTGCAAAGAAAATGCCAATACCAGCGCCCCTCAGCTCTGCCTCCATATCTGTGCAGAAAACCATTCAAAGTCTGGAGTGGATTGAGGGGGGATTTTCCCAATGATCCTCATTCTGTCTGTGCGCAGCGATGTTGTTACACACAACATCTAAGTTGCACTCGTGTTGACAGACCAATGCAATTTAGTTTTATTGGTCGGTCACTCATCCAGCAGCACTTGTGTGACTTAATATTATTACAGGACTCCTATCTGCATTCAAAAGGACTCCCCACCCATCTCTCAGACAAATAAAGTACTGTACGATTAAGGGAATGGAGTAGTAAATACTTCTGTGCAACGTTAACACTGCAGCTGCCACGTTCCTGCCAAATGGGGTGTTAAACCTTCAAGTTAAAATACATCGCACACCTAATATTATGTGAATGTATATTTAATTACTTGAACGTGTTTAAATTGGTCCCTCCAATACCTTGAGCCTATCCAGAGTGAATATCATCCTATATCAAGTTGTATATGGAAGAGCTAATTACAAGCCTCGACTGTGCTATTTAATTGATCTTGTTGTCTGTCTGTGATCATTAGGAAAAAAAACAATGTAACTACACAAAAGAAACTTAACTGTATTTGCGACTTCTTAAGGAATCATTAAGGAACGGTACTTATGTGTGACCGATGCTCACTAGATGCAAAATTTTCCCATTTGCATTTTGAAGTACACATGAACCATTACTAACACACTGTCGAAGCAGACAATTGTAGAGAAGTATAAATGCTGTTGGGAAGTGTATGCTCATTTCAAATCAGACAGTTTCTTCCACTTAGTGAAATTAATATTAATTGTATTATGAAACAAACTGGTTATTTATGCTTTCAGAATAAATTAATGTGACGTTTAGTGTATGATATTAAAAATGAGAATACATTACTGCTCTGTTCTGCTTTAATTTGTGTAATAAAAACAATTACATTCATGTATTTTCAACTTCAAAAATAGATTTACATATTGTACATATCTCAAACGGACTGTTGCAAATAAAATTGATAGCTAGAAACCGCATAATATTGGACATAACTTTCCAGATGTAAAAGTTCTGTGTATTATAAAAGCTCTGAAAAATTATTCAGAGAGATTATTGGGAACAATTGTGGCTGCTGTCTCCCTCTGGTGGCTATATGACTGAATAAGTCACAGACCAAAACAGTGTAAAGCTGCCCAGAAAATTGCTGTAATGTTGTATAAAGGTATTACATGTGGGCTCCAGGGGACTTTAGTATAGAAGTGCTGCAGCCTTTCTTAAAAAAAGTGCAGTCTCCATTACTTTGTATTTTGCTGTTCATGAATAGTAACATTACACATGAAAAGGCGAATTCAACTGGAGAATCAGGCAGCAAAGAAAGATTATTTTGTTTGTGGTGTTTGTGCCATTTTTTGAGAGAGTTGTTCAATTTAATCCCACAACTCTTCTTTTCCCCAATAATGCAATAAGTTACTCCTCTTTAAGTACATGTTCAATTGTCTTTTTAAAGTTCTGCACAAAAATTATATTTCACCTCTTTTCATTAGGTGGCCTACATTGTAGACCCTTAACAGGTTTTTGTGAGATATCTCCTAGTTTTCCATCTTGTGGCTTGGCTGGTTGTTTCAATTGATGAGCTCTGGTTAATGCTTACTAGTAGAAATAGTTTCTCCTAACTTACTCTTACAAACAAACACAAACAAGGAACATGCAGCCTCCTGGACCTACTCAGCCAATTATTAAATTATGGCTAATCTGATTGTAACCTCCAATCCACATTTTGAGTTCGGGAGTAGTGAAGTCTTGTTCAATTGTACAGGAGCTTGGTTAGAGTACACCAGGAGTGCATTTTGCAATGTTGGTCTTGTTATTTCAAGGAAGATATTATTGCCAGAGAGCGTTGTGAGTTAACCACCACAAGTTACCCTTAATTTGGCTACTAAATTAAGAAATATCACAGCCAATAAAATACTGAAGCAGTAATTTATATTGTATTGCGTGTAGCAAAGAAAGTAACAGCTTTTATTTTCATAGAAACCCGACAGTGTGGAAACAGGCCTTTTGGCCCAACAGGTCTACATTAATCCTCTGAACACTATGGGCAATTTATCATGGCCAATTCATCTAACCTGCACATCTTTGGATTGTGGGAAGAAACCAGAGCACACAGAGGCAACCCACATTGACACAGGGAGAAGGTGCAAATTCCACACAAACAGTCACCCAAGGCTGGAATTGAACCCATGTCCCGCGTGCTGTGAGGCAGCAGTGCTAATCAGGAAGTTAAGTATAACAATCTAATTTACCTGAATAATTTAAGAACTTGGCCAGGATTTCACCAACAGTCTCTGTCTCTGGAAATTTCTAGGATTTGGTCCTTGCTCAGTGTTGATCTTCAAAGTTCTGCTAGTGACTTTTTCTGGTATTGGATTCTTATACAATATTCTGTCTTTCAAGTCTGTGGTGTGATGTTATTGATGATTTAATAGGTTCTTTTATCCCCAACATTGACTATTCTTTCTGGAGACCTCAGATCTGTAGCTTGCCTTCTTATCAAAAGTAGCTCCCCTGTTTCTTGCTATGTTTGGCCTTAACTGTTCAATCAAAAACTTTCCTGGGATTAATTCCTTACATTCTTCTGCAGGGCAATCCTCATCCTTTGTGGCAATAAAGCAACCACTTTCTCACGCAGTGTCCAAGCAATTGTTATCTTTCTTCTTCCAGGAAACAGATTGTTTAGGTTGCTTCTTTCCATGTGTAAGGTTATCTTTTGTTGATCCATTCAATCCATTAATAAAGTTATTAAAGTTCTGAAGATTACATTGTCCCAATAGGGAGTGCATCAAAGCTTCAACAGGCATGTTCTGGGATGGTGAGAACATCTAATGAAGAGAGATTGAGCAAACTGGGCCTGTGTTCTTTAGAATATTTACATGTGGAAATTCCTTGACACTGATCCAGCTCCCTCAGAGCCAGTTCTCAGTGAGCAGAACCTCTGGCACTCCTGTTTAACTCTGACAGCCAGTGCTCCCTGATTCGACCAGATTAACAGCCCCAATCAGGGAACTCATATTCTATGTGGTTCACCTGGATGACCTCATTACACTCACTACAGTTTCCCTCTGTGCGAGAGACTAAAACTATGGGACACAGTTTCCAAGTAAGAGGCCTCCCATTTAAGTGGAAATAAGAATATTTTTTTTTCCATCTGAGGGTTGTTAGTTTGTGGAATTCTGTTTCCTGGAGAGAAATGGAGGCTGGGTCATTGAATATTTTGAAGGTTGATTGAGATGGATTCTTGACTAACAAGGGGAGTTGTAAGTTACAAGGGTAGACAGGGAAGTAAGGTTCAGGCCACAATCAGATCCACCATGATCTTATCAAATGGCAGGACAGGCTAGAGATGACAAATGGCCAATTCTTATTTGTACATTTATATTTCTCCACATTATGCCAGCTGCACTCAAAAGTAGCCTGTCAGGGACAGAGAGTGGAATGTTGTCTTCAGCCAAGGTTGAACTGGCATTGGGTTTCATTTGACTTTTCTGTGTGTGGATGAATAATTCTTCCCCATCAAATGACTTAACTGAAATAGGAATCACATTGTTACGTGGATGCCAGTTCCCAACTTACCACCTGATTAATCCTATTTCCCGCTCCTCTCCACAATCTCAGAAGGTCTGAAGTGACATTTCAAATTATTTGTAAAGGAATTCTGTGTGTACATCAGTGACATTGTATGATGATATCAGAAGTTGAAAAATGTGGTGCTGGAAAAATTGATGATATCAGGGCTTTTCTTTTGATCAGGCATTTAGGAATCTTGATTTTAACGTTATTCAAGTGTTCTTTCAGTCTATTGCTGTCATCTGTCCTGTGGAGCTATGGGGCTATGAGCATCAGGCTGCAACTGCTATTGTTGCTGGTTATCTTGCTCCTCATAAAGGACGAAATCTAAGAACAGCATAAGCAGCATCTATTGTGCGGTCTTTAGGGAGGTCACTATTTATGAAGATATCTGAGCACACACTCAGAAAACTGGTTCTGTCTCTGGCTGACTCCATGGTTATATCTGAAAGCAGCATGACATTAAGCGGAAGACTAGGATTGACCTCTACCAGGTCAATGTCCTTCCCACTCTGCTGTACAGTGAAAGCCTTCTGCTATTGATGTCCCATCAAAGTTCTAGAATGCTTTCCACCAGGTCCATTGTTAGAATTTGATAAATGGACAAAACCACAAATGATGAAGTAGTTTCATGAGTGTGATGTCTGTCCTGTAAGTAGAGTGCATACCAACCACTGAACATGAGCAGAACCAAGCTGGACTAAGAAATTCTATCAAAGGAAAAAGTTAAAATCATTCATATCAAATTAAGAAATAACTCTGTTAAAGTATAACTAGCACAGAATGAAAATCATTACGGAATGTAAAAACAAATCACATTAAAATGTTTTTTTTATAACAGCTGGAATTAATACTTTTTTGGCAAATGCAGTTAAGGATGGTTAGAAACTACAGATTGACCATGTGCAACAGCTGCACAAATATTAAAATACCCCAAATAGTGGAGTGAAGCAGTGTTTAGTCAGAGCTGAGATTATCACGTTGCAACTCTTTCTCATTTAGAAACATTAATTATGTTTAAAAATGCCCAGTCATCGCATTTTTTTGTATCAAGTCCAAGGGAAAGGTGAACTTTTACACAGAAAAATCACAGAACAGTTCACTTAGAATCACTGTATATTATAGCTATCATTAAGATGAGGGAGAGACATTTTATTTTATTTAAATCGATGATGGAATAGAAATGGTACAATTGGCCACTGCCCAAGGACTAAAGAAGGCCTGATTATCTCTTGACAGAAGCTGTACCATTGGAATAATGGTTCAGAAAACCTTTCAGCTCAATCAAGCAGTTAATTATCAATAGTCTCAGACTATATGGGCTAACCAGGGAGTTTTAATGATGTTGGTTTCTGGCATAGAGCTCAGAGCAAACTGATGATAAAATGACTTGGCAGAGTAATAACTTGTAATTTTGTGCTTAGCCATCAGCAGCCCATGAACAACTGCATCATTTAATAAGATTACAAATTGGCATAGAAGAAATTAAGGATAATCACACTCAGTCAGAAGACATTAACTATATCATACCGTAAGGCCATTCAGATCAATATATTTGACATTTGTGTTTGGTAACAAGGAGATTGACTTTCATGAGCAAAAAGCAAACTTTTAATAATATATTTGTATCCTCAAATTACTATGTAGAACAAATTCAAATAAGACTTGGAAATGAAGTTGACACAGCTTTAAGATAAATAATGCAATTCAACATCAAATATTCAGATTCCAAAACAAAATTCATTACCTGCCAGTCGAGGCTGGAGAAGGGATTTATCAGGATTAAACAGCTGTATAAGTTACAGGCTGTAATTAGCAACCTTGCAAATGAGGACTAAAACTGGCGAAGACATGCAGAATGCTCATTAGGATACATAATTATGAATAACTTAAACTCAAGATTACAGGACACATTAGAACACCTGATCTACCACAGCGAGCTATTTTTTTTCAAAAAGGATCGCAAAGATGCAGTGGAAGTATATTTGACTCAAAGAGGACAGTTTTTGTCATCTCAGTTACCACAGGTAAATAGTGAGGTTAGAAACTAGTCCAAATGACAAGGGGACTTCAGGCTGGACAAATAAGAAAGGAATAAAAAAAGGTTGAATGAAGTAATGACAGTTAAAGGAAAATAGAGGAAAATTATTAAAATACATCAGAAAGAGCAAGAACGCTGAATGAAGGATCAAGAATACATTATAACTGAATGAGTTTTTAATGCTGCAATGACTATCACTAGTTTTTCAAGAAATATTTATTTTTGAAGTAGTTGCATGATTCAGTAGTATTTTGGAAGTGCTGGAATCTCCTTTGTAACAAACAGATATATTCAACTTAATACCAAACCATAAACTAAATGATTTTGATACCGTATTGGGAATTGAAACTAAGCAGATAAATGTGATTAAATTATGTAATATAACTCACAAAATAAATATGATTAAAAGTAATGTGATCAGATTATTGATTTTGTTGGAAATGCAAGGTTTTATAAAATGGCTATCATTTTGATCGCAAGGTAATCATGTATAAATGTCTATCCTAGGCTGATGTGGTGGTGCCGGTGTTGGACTGGGGTGGACAAAGTTAAAAAATCACACAACACCAGGTTATAGTTCAAGGGGTTTATTTGGAAGTACTAACTTTCAGACCACTGCCCCTTCATCAGGTAGTCCTATAACCTGGTGTTGTGTGATTTTTAACTTTATCCTAGGCTGTGTATTTATGTGACCTCTACCATGGGGCATACAGACTGTAGGCAGACATCTTGAGTTCATTTCACTGAAGATCTTGTTTTGAATGCATTGCTGTATTTATATACTCGAAACATAGTAGGAGAAGAGGAACTGAATGTTGCAGAGTTGTAAGAAAGTACAGTGACTGGCAGGGAGTCACAGGTACATGCAGAGTTGTAAGCTACCAATAGAAAGAAAAAGGTCAATGAAACACGTCATAGTTAAAACGCTGCTTAAGAGAAAATGGCTGCGGCTTTGTTTATTTCAACTCCTGTGCAAATGACAGGATATGGGACAGAACAGGGAATACTTTCATGAACAAAAACAGAAAAAAGAATGCGGATGTGGAACTTGCAAGTAATATCAAGATGAATGGGAAGAGCTTCTTTAATTACATAAAAAGAAAGAGAGAGGCCAAAGTGAACACAGACCCCCTTACTGACCGTGGCTGGTGGAGTAATAATGGAAAACCAGAAAATAGCACATGTTGAATAAATACTTTGCTTCAATCTTCACTGGAGGAGACACTAAAGCATTAGAAATACTAAATAATTGAAGAGGCAAAAAAAAGGAGAAAAAAGTGCATTCACTATCACTAGAGAAGAACTCCTAGGGAAACTAATGGCTCAGAGACTATTATGTTCCCTGAGCCTGATGGAATACAGAAACATAACTGTGTATATTTGATACCTTAGGTAATTCAATTTATACATGATAATGCTTGCAATTTTTAAAAACTTCTTCTTTATCAATAGGGGAATATTTGGATTGAAAGGCAATCGGTTAAATCCAAGTCTCCTATGTTTGTATAACCTCCATCAAGGGGTACACACATTGGAAGCAGGCACCTTGAGTTCACGTCAATAGAGTTCTTCGGTTAATACATGGCTGTGCTGTACACTCAAAAAAGTTACTTTTCAAACTGTCTTCTTTAATTCAAAATAAAATGGTAGAGGGAGGCATGTGACCTCTCAAAAATGCTGCCTTGTTTGCGATGGGGTCAGGAGCCTGGGTCAGTCTTATTGAATGCAAGGTGGCAACTTATGACACCTTGTGACAAAAAAAAAGTAGCTGGTTTTACTGCTGCCAAATGTACTGACTCAGTAACCTGTAGAGAGAGTATGTGTGTAAAAAAAAGAGAAAAATATTTTCTGTTCATCACCAGGCAGAAAACTAGTGTGAACTGATTCTCATGTTGA
This sequence comes from Chiloscyllium plagiosum, assembly GCF_037043375.1. Classification (NCBI taxonomy): domain Eukaryota; kingdom Metazoa; phylum Chordata; class Chondrichthyes; order Orectolobiformes; family Hemiscylliidae; genus Chiloscyllium; species Chiloscyllium plagiosum. Next base: position 37,528,740 of record NW_028270158.1, on the reverse strand, counting down.
AGAGATAGGATCTATCAGGACTTACCCAGTTGATGGTCATGTTGCTGAACTAAGAGACTTGGGGTGCAGGCCCAGATCCTTGAAAGTGGAGTGGAAGGCAGGGTGATGAAAAGGCAGGGTGGTGAAAAAGGCATTTAGCATGTTTGATTTCATTGAGTATAGGAGTTGGGATGTCATGTTGCTGCTGTACAGGACATTGATTAAGTCACTTTTAGAACACTGCACTCAATCCTGGTCTTCCTGCTATAGGAAAAATATTGTTAAACTTGAAAGGATGCAGAAAAGATTTGCAAGGATGTTGCCAGGAATGGAGGATTTGAGCTATAGGAAGAGGCTGAACAGGCTAAGACTTTTTTCCCCTGGAGCATCAGAGGCTGAGGTTTGTAAACTCATGAGGGTCATGGATAGGGTGAATAGCCAAGGTCTTTTCCCCAAGGTTTGGGCATCCAAAACTAGAGGCAAAGGTTTAAACTGAGCGGGGAAAGATGTAAAAGGAACCTGAGAAGTAACGTTTTCACGCAGAGTGTCATGTATATATGGAATGAGCTGCCAGAGGAAATGGCAGAGGTAAAAGTTAGGTACATGAATAGGAAGATATTAGAGGAATATGGACCCAATGCTGGCAAATGGGACCAGATCACTTTAAGATATCCAGTCGGCATGGATGAGTTGAACCAAAGGGTCTGTTTCAATGCTGTATGACTCTATGAACCTAAAGATTTAAGGACATGAAAAGATTCACCCTGATTTGACCTGGAGATGAATGCAGTTGAGCTGACCTTGCTTCCTGGAATTCTGGAATTCTGGTTCAGGAATTCTGAGGGAAACAACTTTCGATGGATTCTGGTGGTTATGACTCATTAAAATGTTTCCATTGGAAGTTGAGTGGCATATTGGACTGTTTTCTGTTAGCAATAAAATACTGTTGAGAGTTGGGTGCAGCATACATATGTGGCATGGAATTTTCAGTATGTTAGGAAGTTGAGGGAGCTATAACTTTCCTATATGTTAGTGTATCAGTTGACTACCAAGAAATGTTTAGTCAATGTTGATTTTAGAAGTGTTACAATGTGAAATTAAGTTGAGTGGTGTTTTGAATCCAAGGAAGCCAAATCTCTTTTCAAAAGAAATTGATTTCCACTGAAATTGTAATAGTTTTAAGATGAAATTTTTCTCAATGTGCATTTTGGCATTCAGTTTCAGATGCAAATATGTATTGTATTATGATACTGGGAATTTAACATTAACATCCTCTTGCCACGAGTAAGCATGTTGTAGTGATTAGACTTCAAAATCTTTTTATTTGGTTGTACTGAAAGGGAATAATCAAGGAAGGATGAAATAAAAGCAGCAATTTCATAGCCACGTTAACCTGAGTACTTTTTTGATATGCCAGTTGACATCATGAATAAAGAAGAACCTTTTGTTCAGAGAAACATTGATTAATGTGTACCTTTATTACTTTGGTAGTGATCTGCATACGCTTTCAATGCCTTTTTTTTCCAGTCATCAGACATTGAATAAATTGAAGATTAGAATCTAGCTTGAGTAAATATGAAGAAAGGGTTCATTTTTATTTTGATGTAAATGGATATGCAATACATGCCACAGAAAGAATAGCAAGATAAATCAGATTAAAATGTAATTGTGGTGAAAGACAGAGGTCTAGAGGAGTAGAGAGGATTTTATATTAAATAGTGGGGCAAATGATAAAATATGGAAAGAGTTGGTGGATTAAAGAGTAGAGACAAGGTAAGAGACAAAAATAATAACATGGAAACTTAAGTTATTAGAATGGTATGAAGGAGAAATGAGAAAGAAATTGTAGGACTACACCAACAATCGGGATTAAATGTTACAAAGAATTCTAAAAGACCAAACTAAACTCTCTGGATCTGAATATGAGTAGCATCCATCACAAAGTAAATGAATTAGTAGTGCAGTGTCAAATAAATGAATGAATATGATTTGATAGCTATTACACAGACATGGCTGCAGGATGTGGAGAATTGCGTCCTGAGTATTGAAAGGTATATGACATACAAGAAAAATATGAAGCTATAAAGAATTAGAGAAAGCATCAAACTTTAGGAAAAAACACAGAACCATGCAAAGCTAAGCAGCAGGCCAGCTATTGCTCAGAGTAGAAAGACCAGCAGGGGATGATTAATCAGGAGGAAGGAATTAAGATACAACAAGAAGCTAGTATGTATGAAAGAAGCATACAAAGAGCAGCAGAGAAATGAGTTAGGACCATAAAAATGGATGGCTTGACTTTCTACAGGTATTTAAAAAGGATAAGATAAGTGAGGTGAGTGTGGGTTCTCGAGAGAATAAGAATGGGTGGTTAATAGTTGATAGGAAGGAAATGCTGGTTGAAATGAAATAATATTTTGCTTCAGTCTTGACCTTTAAAGAAATGAAATGCTTAGTAGGAATAGCCATAATTTGGAGGTGAAGGGAAAGAGGAACTTGGCAAAATTGCAACCTCAAGGAAAATGGTACAAGGCTCTGGACTGACAATTCTCCGGCTCCAGATCGACATCATCCAAGGGACTTAAAAGAGATTGCTAATGAGGTACTACATGCATTAGGAATAATTTCCAAAAATCTCTTACATTCAGATTTCATAGGATTGGAAAGCAGAAAATATTTCTCTATTCAACAAGTGATGGAAGGCAGAGAAAAAGAAACTATAAGTCAGTCAACTAGATGTCTGTATGTGGGGAAGGTGTGAAATCATTTGGATAATTAAAGAGATTAGCCAGAAAAAGTCAGCATTGTTTCTTCAAAGAAAAATCATGTTTAACCAAATTATTGGAGTTCCTTGAAGTAGCAACATGTACCATGGATAAAGGGAAAGCTGTTGATATACTTAAGGCCCCAGAAGGAATTTAATAAGATAACACATCATGTTGTGAAAAATAAAACCTCATGATATACGGGATAACATATTAACATGTATAGAAGATTGGCTGGTTGGCAGAAAACAGAGTATACAAAAATGGGTCTTTATCTGGATGGGTGGATGTGATAAATAGAGTCGTCCAGTGTCTGTGCTGGCACCACAACCACCTTTTACAATTTACAACAATGATGTAGCTGAGGGGAGTGAAGACAATAGTTGTGAAGGAGACATAAGCAACTTGTAGATGGATATAGACAGGTGAAGTGACTGGGGAAAACAAAATCTGGCAAATGAGTATAATGTGGAGAAGTGTGAAAAGTTCACTTTTGTAAGATTAATGAAAAAGCTATTACTTACTATGGAACACTGTGGTGCAGAGTGATTTTGATGTTCTGGTGCACAAGTCCTTAAAGTTTAGCATGCAGGTACAGCATATAGTCAAGAAGGCTAATGGAATGATATTATTTTATTACGAAAAGAATTGTTATGAAAAGTAACAATGTTGTACTTCAGTTATATGGGGCATTGATGAGACCACATCTTGAAGACTGAGTGCAGTTTTGGTCTCATTATTTAAGGAAAGATGTAAACACATTTGAAGCCATTCAGAGAAGATTTATTTGATTGTCAACTGAAAAGAGTGAGGTGTTGTATGAGGGTAGGTTGGACAGGATGGGTTTGTTCTGGCTGGAGTTTAGAAGATTAAGGGCTGACTTGATTGAAGTGTACAAGATTCTGAATAGTTTTGACAGAGTGGATGCAGGAAAAGACATTTCCTCTTGTGGGTCAGTGGACTAGGGGACACTGTTCTAAAATTAGAAGTATCCTTTCAGGACAGAAATGAGGAGAATTTATTTTCTCTCAGAGGATTCTTGGCTTTGGAACACTTTGACATAGAAAGTGGTGGCAGCAGGATATTTGAATATTCTTAGGACAGAGTTGAAGAGATTCTTAATAAACACCAAAATTAAAGGATAACAAAGTAATCAAGATTCACATCACAGCATTAAGAAAGTCACCCTGCAAAGGTCTGTGATCATACCCATTGAAATATTCAAGTCTTTAATCAGGTGAACCTTGGTATAGCACAGAGCATTCAAGTACACCTTAAAATAAGGAGAATTAAAACTTTATGGGTCAAGTATTATGCTTTAAAAGAACAGTAATTTGCCAAATGAGATCTTGGGAACACATGAGCATAATTGAGAAAAGGAAAGAAGCAATATAATAGGCAATTTATGCTTAGTTTTGGAATCTGCTTCCACCAATCTCCAGGCAGTACATTCCAAATGCTAAGAACTCTCTGAATAAAGAGGCTTCTCCTCATCAAACTGCTCGCTGTCTTGCTGACAATCTTGAAATTGTGGACCCCAACTTATTGACATTTCAACTAGTGAAAACAGAATATCCTTTGTCATCTTGTCAAAATTGATCATATTGAACTCGGGACATTCTGTCATGATCTCTCCAGGACAGTGTCCACAGAAAATTGTGACATTTGACAGTGGTGAAACCAAACCTGAGACCCTACCATCATTGCTTTATCAAGTTGCTTTTTATTAACTCCAGCTTCCCTGTGTCAAACATACTCAGATCTTCTCAAAGGTCAAGGCAGCTGTCATATTGTTTGGACATGCAGATAGTTAGGAATGAAACAGTTTTCATTATGATTAAAGTGTTTGCATAAGCCATCATTCCTGCATATTTCTGGGACAGTGCTTTGTTTCTTTTTATCATTTTATTAGATAACAGTTGCTGAACTCTGTAAATTTATTTTAAGTTGTTACTTAAGTTTATTATTGGCGATAACTGTTGTAATTTCAAAATTTTGTGATCGGGGATATACGTATTGATAATTTAGCACTAGAGTACTGCCTGATGGCTGTAAGCAAACACAACAGGAAAGGAGAATTGCAAGTGTATGTTCTATTTAAGGAAAATATTCCAGCAAATCTGAAATAAAAGTAGCAATTTCATTAGCACACCAACTTGAATGCTTATCAGAGATAACAATAGCTAGAATCAAGTTGGGTTATTTTCTAATGTAATTTCAAGACATCTTGTTGAAATGGCAGCCCATAAAATAATACTTGTGCTGACAGATGAAGGCATTACATGCCCAGAGAAAGATAGTTTTGGTTATTATGTTACTCATCAATGTATATAGTAATTGCTTCTCTCTGTCATTTGATGTCTTTCTCAAAATTGGAAGTAGGGTGCTCAAATTACATTTTCTGAATATTGTATCCAATGCTTTAACTATTTCTCTGTTTTCATTTGGCAGTGCAGAACTAGGTATCAATGAACAGACACAGATTGGTGAAGCTTTCTTCTTTCACTTACCAGAACAACTTGCAAGAAGACCATGTATTCTATATAGGAGGGTGAACCGACTTGTTGGTGAATAGTTTTGATTAATAGAGGTATTGGCAATTACTGGCTATTGACAGTAAACTGTCAGATTTTGTTCAAATATCAAACCAGGCAGGTTAGGTTTAATTAGCCAGTGCATTGTCATGAGAAATTAACCAGCAAATGGCTGGCACCTATTTTGTTGAGTTGAAGTAGGTGCAGAGTATGTACATGTTCCTGTACATGTTTTTTTTATTATATAAAACACAGGGTCCTATATATTAATATATGTAGCTCCTTGTACATACAAGTGTGCCACAATGCAAGCCCATTCGATAATCTTAAATTGTTTGTAAGTGTAATCATTTTACAATATTTTGAATTATTATAATACTTGTAATACCACAGTATTCAAGGTTATCCAACAAATGTCCCATTGTAATATTACTGGTGCCTTATAGATTATGGACAAGAGTTGGGGAGGTAGTAGGTGAGTTAATTAGTGTAGACCTGATGGCCTCTTGGAACCAAGGTATTCATATGCCTATCCAGTTCAGATTTTGGTCAATGGTGACACAGGGGATGTTTATAGTGGTATTAAAAGTTAGGATTTAGGGATCTAAGATGGTGGTGATCTGAGAAGATCACACTGCAGAGCTTCGAATCGCAGCAGGAGCAGGACGGTCCTTTAACCCACCCAACCCAGGTCATCAGGATTTCTTGGGGTGTTGGAAAGATTGTGGAGCCCCAAGAAACATTTAAAAATTGACTTACCTGTATTTTCAGCTGTCCAGAAATGCCTAAAAAGGGAGGAGGAGCATCTGAGGCCGGGCCTGCAGCTCAGCCTGCCGCAGCCTCAGAGCAGATTACTCTCCAGGACCTGGTGAACCAGCTCTCGAAATCTCGCGAGATGTTGGGGAAACAGATTGAAGAGAAGCTGGCTCCAGTCTCTCTCATGCTGCAGAAGCATGAACAGCAGCTGGGAGACCTGGAGAAGAGGACGGATGAGGTGGAGCACAGGGTCACAGTGGTGGAAACTGATGCCAGTTCATTCAAGGAAGAGATCCAAGCCCTGAAAACATAGGTGCATAATTTGTGTGACCAAGTGGATGATCTTGAAAACAGGGGCAGGAGAAAAAACATTCGGATCATCGGTCTGCCTGAGGGTAAGGAAGGTGAGCAGCCTATGGAATTTGTTGAAGATTGGTTTCTGGAATTCCTTGACTTGGAGACTGGCATGAGAGGATTGAAGGTAGAGAGGGCTCACCGGGTCGCAGCATGGTGGTCGGGTCTGGGTCAACGCCCTCATCCTTTCCTGGTGCGGTTCCATCATTATCGGGATAAGGAGAGAGTCATGGAGGCTTCCAGACTCCAGGGGAAGGATCCAAAGGCCCTAATTTACGAGGGGTCTAAGATTATGTTTTTTCAGGACTTTTCAGCGGCGGTGATCCAGAAATGAAAATCATATGATGGTGTCAAGAGAAGATTGAAGGAGCTTGGGATTCAGTACTCCCTGAGATATCCGGCAGTGCTTCAGATCACCTTAGATGGATCCATGCATCTCTTTGACACATCAGAGAAGGCAAGAGACTTTGTGGACAAACTAACCTAAGTTAAGCAATTGTAGTATGTATAAGTATCGTTGCTTGGGTATGCATTTATCATTCTGTAAAAGAAATGGAGGAAATCCAGTTGGAGCTTTGTTTTTCCCCTTTTTTTACCTCTATTGATAATAATTTGGTTCAAACTATGTCTGGCCGTGGTTAAGATGTACATTTTAAATTTCTAAGTTAGGACATACCAAAGGATGGGTGGGGTATTTATTCCCCTTTTTTAATAAAAGAATGTTTTTTTATTCATATTGATATTCAATGGGGTGGTTATTCTTTGTAGCTTGTGCTTGCGATGCGGCTCTTACTGGGAGAAGTGAAGGTGGTTGAGATGGTTAGATGCCTATTTATTTTGGGATGGGTGGTTGCCCTCTCTGGGCAGGGGGTGAGTTCCCCTACTCAGCACTATTGGCGCTTTATATGTTAGTTTGTTTTCTGGTTTTTGTTGTATTTTATTTTTAATATTTTTGTATGTTTGTTAAATGTAGTGGTTTTAGTTTATGTAGTTTTTATATTTGGTGGATGTTGCGACACTAAGGCTCAGCAATTTGTGGTTCGGGTTCCTCCTCTCTGGAATTTAAATATAATTGCAGAAGATTATGGCTAATGATTTGATTAAATGGTGTACCTGGAATATCAAGGGAAGTCACTCGCCAATTAAGAGGAAGAAGGTACTCTTGAGTCTTTGTTACAGGAGACACATTTGGATGACAAGGAGCACCTGAAATTACAGCAGAATGGCTTTGACCGAGTTTATTTTTCATCATTTAATACCAGAAGTAGGCGAGTGACTATATTGGTTAGGAAACATTTCTCATTTAAATTGCTGGAATGTGTTAAAGACACATATGGGAGGTTTGTAATTCTTAAAGCCTTGATAAATAGGGAAGAATATGGCATTTTAAATGTTTATTGTCCCCCAGCTCATCCTCTTAAATTCTTGGTAGATGCTTTTTCTAAACTGAAAAGTCTCAAGTCTCGGCACATCATTATAGGGGGAGATTTTAACTGCCTCATGGACCCCACAGTAGACAGGTTGCCTAAAGGTCCCTCAATACCCTCTGCACAAACTAAACAGTTATTGGGTTTGTGTGGGGAATTAGGATCGGTGGACGTCTGGAGGTGTCTCCACCCTACAGGTAGGGATTTCACCTTTTTTCTCCAATCTGCACAGATGTCACATGAGGATTGATTTTTTCTGACCCCGCGGTAACCCTGAATCTGGTGGCATCCTGTACGATTGGTAAAATTGCCATCTCTGATCATGCTCCAGTGTACCTCATGGTTAAAATTAAGGATGTTACAGTGGATTCAAGGTACTGGCGAATGGACCCCTTTATTCTCATGGACAGCAAGTTTGTGGAGTATTTCTCTAGGGAATTTCGGGCATTCCTAGACATCAACATAGGCTCGGTTGATAGCTCATCTGTTCTCTGGGAAACTGCCAAAGCTTATGCCAGAGGGTTAGTTATTTCATATTCCACAAATAGGAAGCGACAGAAGGGTGAGCAGCAACGTCTCCTTGAAGCACGGTTGAAGGCAGCCGAGAAGGCCTATTTTGACAGACCCTCGTTGGTCAAACTACAGAGGATTACGGCACTGCAGTCTGCTCTAAATTCCATGCTCACGCAGACAGCAAAGAAGAGCTGGCTTTTGCAAAGCAAAGGTTATACGAGCATGGTGACAAGCCAGGCAAATACTTAGCATACCTTGCCAGAAAGAGAAGTGCCCCACAAACCATTAAGGAAGGGTCTGGGAACCTAACATGTGATTCTAAAAAGACTAATGTGGCGTTCCAGAGATTCTACTCTAAGTTATATCAATCTGAGAATTGTGAGGAGGGGCAGGGCAAAATGAAATCCTTTTTTAGAGATCTGAAGCTCCTGGGTGTGACTCCCGAACAACAGTCCTTTCTCAATGCCCCATTATCAGAGCAAGAAGTGCAGGAAGCTGTGAGGCAGCTTCAGACTGGAAAGGCGCCTGGTCCTGATGGACTTCCCAGTGAATTCTATAAGGAATTTATAAGTATACTGTCAGGCCCAATGCTGAATATGTTTAATGATTCATACAGTCATGATTGTCTCCCACCATCTCTGAGAGAGGCCAATATTTCACTTATCCTTAAAAAAGGGATGGATCCAGAAGACTGTGCTTCATACAGGCTCATCTCGCTCTTAAATGTGGACTTTAAGATCCTCTCTAAGGCTCTTGCCTTAAGGCTGGAGACTGCATTACCCTCTATTATTAAAGAGGATCAGATGGGCTTCATAAAGGGTCACAGATCCTCCAATAACGTTAGGAGGCTGCTTAATGTAATTCAAGAATGCCGACAGCAGTCAATACAGGGTTTGGTGATTTCTTTAGATGCAGAGAAGGCATTTGACCGAGTTGAATGGCCGTACCTTTTCTATACTCTAGACCGGTTTGGTCTGGGCGAAGTTTTCATAAGATGGGTAAAGGTTCTCTACAGTGTACCTCTCGCTGCGGTCATTACCAACGGGGTACGATCAAGCAATTTTAATATTTCTAGGGGCAGCCACCAGGGCTGTCCCCTTTCACCATTACTTTTTATGTTGGTGATTGAACCGTTGGCAGAGGCCATTCGTGGGGATCTCAATATATCAGCTCCAGAAGTGGGGTCAAAATTACACAAGATCTCACTGTATGCAGATGATGTTCTAATTTTCTTGACAAATCCAACAGTTTCAGTGCCTTGCCTGATACAATGCATTCACGCGTTTGGTGCTTTTTCAGGGTATAAGATTAATTTTGCTAAATCAGAGGCTATGCCAATGGGTGGTCTTATGAAAGAGTTGGCTCTTGAGAGTGACTATAGATTCCCATTTAGGTGTTCCAGGGGGGTTTTGTGTATTTGGGCATATTCATTACTCCAGTTCTGGATTGGCTGTTCAAAGCCAATTTTACTCAATTATTTGAAAAAATTAAATAAGATCTCCAAAGATGGGAGGCACTTCCAGTCTCATGGTTGGGTCGGATAGTGCTTATTAAGATGAATATTCTCCCTCGTTTGCTATACCCTATACGGATGCTCTCCCTGGTTTTCAATAAACAAACACTCAGGAGACTGAACAGTTGGTTCAGCTCCTTTATCTGGCACCGTAAACGGCCCCTCATTAAATTAGCCAAACTGCAGTTGCCTCACAGATTGGGGCGAGTAGACCTTCCAGACATTAAAAATTACCATTAAGTTCGCTTTTGACCTACGTAAGTGATTGGGTTTGTGGGGACCCTCTTTCAACATGGCTAGATATCGAAGCCTCCCAGGCAAGGTGCCCCCTTACCAGTTTGCTGTTTTTGGACAAGGTGAGGACAGTTAGGGAATATTGCCATAACCCAATAGTCATCAATACTGTTAAAGCATGGAAGGCAATTTGGCAGAGAGAAGGTAATATTGGCAAAACGTCTTTGTTTACGCCTTTAGTGGGTATGCTGAGTTTTCAACCAGGTATGATAGATTCAGGATTTAAACGTTGAGCAGCTAGGGGTGTATCTTGCATGGGTGATTTATTTGAGGGAGATGTAATGATGGCCTTCGATCAGTTAGTACGGAAGTACGAGTTACCTAATAGAGACCTCTTTCGTTTTTTTAAAGTTACAGATTTTATTCAAAAAAGGACCACACTTTTGACTGATCCTTACAAATCTGACATAGAAAGAGGGGTACTAAGGGCTAAGAGTACACTCTCTGTCGTACTTTATATCACCAATTGGGGGATGCCACCTCAGATGAGTCTGATCGACTCTGCAAGATGTGGGAAAGAGAGCTGGGTGTTGAAGTTTCTTCAGAGGTATGGGAGGATATTTGGGAGAATGCAAGGAAGATATTAATTTGCAATAGGACCCATGCTTTACAGTTGAAGATTCTCCATAGGGTCCACTTAGCCCCAGACCGTTTGTCAAAATTTAAACCAGGGGTATCTTCAGCATGCTCCAAGTGTAAAGTCTGTATGGTCCTCTTACCCATTGTCTTTGGTCTTGTGACAGGCTTCAAGTATATTGAAGCGCTGTCGTGGGTGCAATGGAGAGGATTTTAGGTGTAGGGGTGGAGAAGGACCCTATTTCGCTCCTTTTGGGCCGACCCATTGTATTTCCTGCAGACTCGCATAAGGCAAAACTTTTCAATATTCTTACATTCTGTGCAAGGAAGAATAGCTTGCGAGGTTGTATATCAGAAAACCCCCCAGGCCTGTCGGGTTGGTGGAAGATTGTTATGGAGCATATTCTCCTGGATTTTCTCACAAATATGGTACACCACAAAACTGAGAATTTTTACAAGACATGGCAACCCTTTTTGAAATACCTGGACACAGATTTATCTGCCACACTAACAAAGGCTTTTATATAGCCATAACGATTGTGTTTCATGAGTCCAATATCCAGGGAGGAGGAGCTGTGAATGTATGAGTGTTTTGTTTGGCTGGGCTGAGTTATTACTATTTATTTGTTTGTTGTTAGGTATTTATTTAGTAAGTTAAATAGCTAGTTTAGGTTTTTAAGGGTGGGTTGGGGAATTGTTTTTTATTATTTGGGTTTAATTTTGTACTATTTTTGTACTGTTTTGAATTGCATTGTGTTGTATTTGTTGTAATATTTAAAAATCTATTTTTTCTTAATAAAAATATTTTTAAAAAGTTAGGATTTAACATGATAATGTCATTGGACATCAAGGGGTGATGTTTAATTTCTCTCTTGCTGGAAATGGCCCTTGAATGGCACTTGTATGGTGCACATTCCTAGGTGTTCTTTGGTCTTGCTGCATATGGACATGGAATGCTTCAGTATCTGAGGTGTTGCGGAATGGTGCTGAATGTCGAGCAATCATCAGCAAACATCCCCATTTCTGACTTTATGATGGAAGTAGGTCATTGGTGAATGAAGGGGCTATAGATTGTTGAGCCTAAGACACTGTCCAGAGTAATTCCTATGGTAATCTCATGGGGCTGAGCTGGTCAACGTCCAACACTCAAAACAATTTTCACTTGTGTTAGGTATAACTCCAATCAACAGAAAGCTTTCCCCTTAATTTCCATTGGCTCCAGTTTTGCTAGGACGATTGGTGCTGTGTTTGGCCAATTGATGCATTCATGCCAAGGGCAGTCACTTCCCCCTCACCTCTTGAGTTGAGTCTTTTTGTCCATGTTTAGATGAAGACTGTAATGAAGTCAGGAGGCCAGTGACTGTAGTGGAATCTAAACTGAGCCCCAATGAGAAGTTATTACTTTGCAATTGTTATTTGATTCCATTACTTACCAGCCTTTCCATCACTTTGCTGATAATTGACAGGATACTGATGGAGCTGAAAAATGTGTTGGATGCTGCCTGACCTGCTACGCTTTTCCAGCAACACATTTTTCAGCTCTGATCTCCAGCATCTGCAGTCCTCACTTTCTCTTAGTTGATTTTAACCTACTGCGAATCCTCTTGCAAGGATGCCTTCCTTGAAGAAGCTCGCTTCCTCCCTCTACAAGGATTTCAGTGAGTCCCTCCCCTTGGATGCTGCCTGACCTGCTGCGCTTTTCCAGCAACACAGTTTTCAGCTCTAATCTCCAGTATCTGCAGTCCTCACTTTCTCCAAGGATACTGATGGAACTGGGAATTGGCTAAGTGGATTTGTTCGGCACTTGGACAAAGTACATACTTAGACAATTTTTCACATTGTTGGGTAGATGTCAGTGTTGTAGTTATACTGTAATTGCTTGGCTAGGATCACAACTAGTTCTGGAGTGCAAATTTTCAATACCATTGCAAGAATGCTGGCAGCATCCATAACCATTGCCACATCTAGCACCTTCAGCTGTTTGTTGATATCATGTGGAGTGAATTGAATTGGTTGAAGATTGGCATCTGTGATGGTGGGGACTGAGAGAAATAATCCACTCTGAACCTCTAGCTGAAGATGAATGCAAATACATCAGCCATGATTTTTGTACCGATGCTGGAGAACTTGGAGAAATAATTAGTAATATCTTAGAAAGTGTCCATATTACAGAGGAGGAGGTGCTGGATGTCTTAAAACACATTATGGTGGATAAATCCTCAGGACCTGATCAGTTTATCCTTGATCTTTGTTGGAAGCTAGGGATGTGAATCCTGGGCCACTCGCTGAGATATTTGTACCATCCATAGCCACGGTTTGGTGTCGGAAGACTGGAGGTTAGCTAATGTGGTGCCATTATTTCAGAAAAGTGATAAGGAAAATCCAAGGAATTGTAGATCAGGGATTCTGACATTGGTGGAGGGGATTCTGAGGGACAGGATTTATATTTATTTGGAGAGGCAAGGACTGATTAGGGATAGCCAGTGCAACTTTTTGTGTGGGAAACCATGTCCATTAACTTGACTGAGTTTTTGAAGAAGTAACAAAGAAGATTGATGATGGCAGAATGGTGGACATAGTCAATTTGGACTTAGTAAGGTTATCAACAAGGTTCCGCATTGTAGACTGATTAGAATGGTTAGATCAGATGGAATCCAGGAAGAGCTAGCCAACTGGATACAAAATTGATTTGAAGGTAGGAGAGAGAGGTTAGTGGTGGGGGGGGGGTTGTTTTTTGGACTGACAGCCTGTGACCAGCGGTGTGTTGCAAGGATCGGTGCTGGGTCCACTGCTGTTTGTCATTTGTATAAGTGATTTGGATGCAAATATAATTAGTAATTTTACAGATGACACCACAATTGGTGGTGTAGTGGACAGTGAAGAAAGTTACCTCAGAGTACAATGCGACCTTGGTCAGATGGGCTGATGGGCCAAGGAGTGACAAATGAAGTTTAATTTAGATAAATGTGAGGTGTTGCATTTTGGTAAGACAAAACAGGGCAGAACTTACACAGTTATGTTAAGGTCCTGGGGAGTTTTGCCATACAAAGAATCTTTGGGGCACAGTTCATAGTTCCTTGAATGTGGAGTCACAGGTAAGCAGGGTATTGAGAAGACATTTGGTATGCTTGCCTTTATTGGTCAGTACCTTGGTAAAGGAGTTGGGAGACCATGTTGTGGCTATACAGGACATTGGTTAGGCCACTTTTGGAATATTGCATGCAATTCTGGTCTCCCTGCTATAGGAAAGGTATTGTTAAACTTGAAAGGGTTCAGAAAAGACTTACAAAGATGTTGTCAGGATTTGAAGGTTTGAGCTACAGGGAGAGGCTGAATAGGTTGGGGCTATTTTCACTGGAGCATCGGAGGCTGAGGGGTGACCTTATAGACATTTATAAAACCATGAGGGGCATGAATAAAGTTAATACCCAAGGTCTTTTTCCCCATGCTAGGAAAGTTCAAAACTGGAGTGCTTGATTTGAGATAAGAGGGGAAAGATATAAAAGGGACCCAAAGGACAACCTTTTCACGCAGAGGTGGTGCATGCATGAAATGAACTGCCAGAAGAGGTAGTGGAGGCTGGTACAATTATAACATTTAAAGGGCATCTGGATGGGTATATGAATAGGAAAGGATTAGACGGATGTGGGCCAAATGCTGGCCAATGGGACTAGATTAATTTAGGATACTTGGTCAGCATGGACGAGTTGGATTGGCGGGTTTGTTTCCATGCTGTACATCTCTATGATTCTATGATTCTGTTTGCTGGGCTCACCATCATTACCGATGGAGATATTTGTGATGCCTCCATCTCCTGATAGTTGTTTTATGTTGCTCACCACACATTCATGACTGGATGTGATTGGACTGCTTAGAAGTATTCTGCTGGTTGCGACATTGCTTTGAACCATCTAATATATGCTGCTTCCACTCTTTGACATGTAAGTAGTTCTGTGTTGTACTTTCAAAAGATCGGCATTCATTGTTAGAAGCATCTAATGTTGCTGCTGGTCTGCCTTCCTGCACTCTTCATTGAACCATTGAATTCCTGGTAATGTCAGTAAGGGATGTGCCAGGCCATAAGGTTACAGGCTGTGATTGAATACAATTGTGCTGCGAATGTCTTTTTAAAAAGGTGGTAGGTCCACACAACTAAATGTAGAGTATTCTCATTGTGAAGATGAGATTTTATCTCTACAACAATTTTGGGATGGTCACTCCTGTGACGAGTCAGTCGGTGAAGATGAGGTTAAGTACATATTACCCTCTTGTTGGTTCCCTCACTTCTTGCCAAGATCCAGTCTGGCAGTTACATCCTTTTAGACTAAGCTATTGCAGTTTTACTGAGCCACTGCTGTGCATCAAGTTCCGAAGTCAGAGTACATTCAATGCTCTTACCAATGTTACTGCTTCTTCCATGTGGTGTTCAGCATGCTAGCGTGCTGATTCATGATGGATGCTGAGCTCCATGCAGTAATCAGCAGGAGGTCCAGTGTCAGTGTTAAGGACTCCCAGAGCAAGTTTTTTCTGACTGTGTATCACTGTGCTGCCATCTCTGATGGATCTGTCCTCCTGCTGGGTTAGAATCTGGATGCTGATGTCTGTATCTGGCAAATTTTCTGTAAGATGTGATTCCAGAAGTATGTTTATGTCAGGCTGCTTCTTTAGCACCCTGTGAGACAACTCTTCCACTTTTGGTCAATGCCAGCCAATGCAGATGGTCAATGCCAGGAGATCAATATCAGGTGGTCCATCTGGTTTCTTTCCTTTCTTTAGACTTTGTAGTGTTTCATTCACCTGAGTGATAGTTTCGAATCAATCACATTGCAGTGGATCTGGAGTCACATGTCAGCAAAACCAGATGAAAATGAAGATGGCAGATTTTCTTATTATCATCAGTCATAGCTGGATTTTAATTCCGGTCATTTTAACGAAGTCAAATTTCATGATCTAGTTTGGTCGGATTCAAACCCATTTCCCATGTAGCCAAGTAGATTGTGGTTGTGAATGATATGGCCAGAAGCTTTTAGATCATCTCAGAAAGGGGAGTTTTTCTCTCTTTCTCTCCCTCTCTCCCTACTCTCTCTTTCTCTCTGTGATAAAATATTGCTAAAACCTGATGAAAGTCATTTTACTTTCTCTAAGCAGCTGTTGTAGATGTGGCTTTTAATTTGCAAACCAGACACCCTGTGCCTCCTGCAAGCAAGTGGAGGCACCCAGAGCACAGAGACTGCAGAACAGTCAATCCTTCAATCAAAATTGCTCATTTCAACAAACCGCATGGACGTGGGCCAATGAACTGTCTTCTCAGTTTTTACCTTCATCCACAACACCAATTTCTTTTGTCTCTCTGTTTGTATGTGTGTGAATTTTACGGGGTGATGGAGCAGAGTATTAACTGATAAAGTTATTTTGATTGATTGAACCATTTATTGTCACGCATATTCAATACAAAAAAAAGTGAAAGATGTGTATCGTCACTGTGCATAGACGCCATCCACAATGACTTAAAATAAAATAAAAATAAAGAAAGATAACTGAAAGAGAGTCCAGATTTTCCTTCTCTGCTGCTACAGCCCCGCCTGGGCTACAGCAGCCCATGTCATGCCAATGCCAGGGGCCTGCTCTGGGTTCTAGCGGCCCACGTCATGCCACCGCCAGAGGCCCATTCCACATGGAACCCAGAGTAGTGCTCCAGCCAAATCTTTAGCCAAGATGTCTTTGATGCTGCTCTGGAACCCATTCAAGCTGCCTTCCTGTTGAGGGAGGTCTCTTTATTGGGTAAGTTTGAATGAAAACTAAGTAAAACTGAGGAAAGAAGAAGGTGAGAAAAGAGAAAAAAGTGAAAAGATGGATGAAGAGGACACTGTGTACTCTGCTTCCACCATTTTGGAGTTATATGTTAGCAGTTTTGCTTTACCTGTAGCTTGAATTTGTTTATTTATGTAATAAATAGTATTTTGCTAAGTGCAGAATCTCGGTTCTTTTTGTCAAACTGGATCTAAAAAGAACATGTAAATGTAGAATTTGTGTATTTTTATCTTTAACGTCTTAAATATTTAACTTTTGCAATGACTCCAGGAATAATGGGGCTTGACATTGAGCACATGACCCAGTGAGGTGTGATGTGGTGTAGTCCTTATGAAACTCAAGCAAGCTCTTCTATTTGTCTCTCTCAGCTTAGCAAAAGAACCTTTGCGTAAATTTTACTTCTGATAAATTTGAATTGGAGAAACTGTCAATGTTTGAGTAACTTGCATGGTTACATTATATCACAAATGACATTTTAATTAAAGCTGTGAAATTACATGGATAACTATTTGCTTGTCATTTGCAGTTGGATCACTATAATCAGTTTCAGGTAGCATCACCTTCTGATGCCATGTGTTTCCACTAACAATCATACAAGTGAAAATGTTTGCAGATAATTTATTAAACATTCTAAGTTTAGAGGAAAATGATCAACCTTTAAACACTAAATTTACAGTCACAAAGTAATGTAAGATTCAGAAATGTCAAACCTGAAACTTTATCATGGCTCATAATATTGGAGTTGGATGAGGGAGTGGCAATAAACATATCGCTTGAGTTAAAATGTGTAATGGTTTGTCATTTAAATCATCCAATTCCTTTATCCAGGTTTGCCTTTATTCATTTTTCACTTCCCGCTTTATTCTCCCATCCTGTCCAATTGCAGCAATTTTCCATTTCCAACGCATATTTGCAATTTGGGTGAGGATGAAAGTCTTCACAGAATGAGTCACAGGGATAGCCTTTCAATCTAGATAACCCACATAATTCTTCGCGTTCTCAAGAAGAAGGGCTTATGCCCGAAACGTCGATTCTCCTGTTCCCTGGATGCTGCCTGACCTGCTGCGCTTTTCCAGCAACACATTTCAGCAACCACCATGTTACACTGTTTCCATTGCTGAAGCCAGGATGGTAATGACTGTTGACGACATATTGTAACCGATGCACTCCAATGTGCTATCATCTCCCACTGTGTTGAGTTGCCTCCCTTCACAATTATTACATTCTCTGCATCAGAGCATACAATTTCCAAATGCCAGAACTGACATCTCCAACTTCTCTATCATAACATCGGCCCCTGATAACCTGCTTTAACAATCAGTGAATGGACCTCTCAGGACTGACGACTGCCAGGCCCCCTGCCTGACTGGTTAGGACAGTCCTGATGGACGAGTGGCCAGACCCCCAATTGAGAATTGTGCAGCTTCCAGATAGACTTATCTCTAATCACTTAACGTGTTGTACTGGACCTGCAGGACTGACCATGGCCCAATCCCCAGACTGCAGGGATATGAGGCTCTGACCACATCAAGCAGCTGACTGACCAGGTTTAAGACCCTGGACTGCAAGTGGGCATTATTCTGAGATGTAGCCTGCTCCAGTGCATGGAATGGATGCCTATCCTAGTGTGCGAAGTGACCTGGCAGTGGCATTACAACATTTTGGGATATTGGTGTGTTCCAAAATAGCTGGCACACATGTCAGATGCTAACCTTTGTGGAAAGGAAGTGTGTTTACAGCACTGACCATGGAAAATGCCCTGAGATATTAGGGACTGTTTGATGGAGGTCTAGAGTAGCAAGTGGTGAGCTGGAACTACCAGATACAAGCTTTAACTTCCATGTCAGGAATTCAGAAATTCACAAGTTCATATTGTCATCTAATTTCTCTCTGCCGTGGGGGAGAATAGGTAATTATATATAAGTGAAGCAAGATCAGTTACTAACAAACTGTAGAGACATGCCAACTGGCTTCTCACACTCACTAGTGAAATTCTCATCTGATAGTTCATACTGTGGCTGGAAGATCAGACTTGTCCTTCTCATTGTCAAGAACCTAATTTTCCTGATCTCACCATATTTTTCCAACTGACTTACCATTGCTCATATCATTTCAGGGCTGGGAAATTTCAGGCCTCAGAATTTTAAAGTACAGGAGGTTAGTTCAAAGTAACTTTATTTAGAAAGCTCAAAGCCACATATGCAATGGAAAAATGTAACATGCAAAATAATATTATTCTAGGTGTGCTACTAATTAAACTCTTAATGCAACTTGCTATCCTTAAATTAAGGATCAGTATTTGCTGTAAAATAACGCAGCTAAATAAATCAAAACTAGATTTCTCTTACTGTGTCTGTATTTGAAACTTTTAGAAAGTTGTGTGCTGGAACACTAGCTGATGTTCCAATGAATCCGTGCTCTTATCCTTCTAAGCGTTTGAGAACACGAGTTTGGAAAGTGCTGTTGACAGAGTCTTTGTCAGTTACAGTGGCACATCTTGTAGATGATACATACTGTGTGGCAATGGTGAAGGAAGGTGGAGGGTGAAAGCAATCCTTGTCCTGGATAAGGTCGAGTTTCTTGAATGTTGTTGGAGCTGCACCCATCCAGGCAATGGAGACCCTTCCATCACACTCCTGGCTTGTCTTGTAGATGATTGAATGGCACTAGGGAGACATAAGTTTGTCACTGCATAATTCCGAGCCTCTGGCCTACTCTTGTAACCACAGTATGGTTGGTCCAGTTCAGTTTCTGGTTAAGACTGTATTTTCCTACAGATTAATTTTGGACAATGATCAGGGAACCAGATTTGAGAACTGAACTGGACATATTTTTGAATGAAATGACCTGCCTCGCTATCTAAGCAGTCAGTAATATTAGGGAACCTTTGCAGTTTCATTACATTTCATTGGTTGTGACCCAGGTGTCACCCACTGAGGTATTATTTTTGATGTAAAAGATGGATTCATTACTGGAGGCAAGGTATTGGGGGAACAAATAGAACAGGAGGGATATAATAACAGCAGCAAGTCTTATATCAGCTAAAATGCCAGGATCAGAGTAGACTTCTTGTTATTTTAATTGATGAATCTGAGAAACGAGGACAAAGCATACAGAGAAAAATTGGGAAGGAGAGAATTACAGACTACAACAGACTCTTTTAATACTTACCCAATTTCAGTTAAAAGTTGGCTACATTGTTGAGTCTGTCACTGGTACATTCCAGGTTGCTTTCCTCCATGTAATCTAATATACACAAGAGCAACAACATAAATATCTGCTCAAAGCATCACTCATAACGGAGGTGATCAGGCTTTAGGATTCATCTCAGTCATCAACCTGCCAGTTCCAGCTGATTGATCAGTCTTCTTAAGCTTTATACATGACTATAGTGTGTCAATATTTCTGCTAATGTATGTACTAATGTATGTACTAATGTAAAAGATAACCCAGATACATTGAGGAACAAAATTCTCTGCTGACAATAATGCAGAAATGACTAAAACAACCTCGTTATGATTAACAGCATCTAAAAGTCTTGAAAACTGTTGGGGCAGAACGACGAAATGAATAACTCAACACCTAGGTCCACATAAAGCATCAAGGAGTTTATTGTTTTACACCGGTGAGGAGTAAGCCTCTGACATTCCAGGGGTTTCTCCACTGAACATGCACTGTTTACATGTTTGCTTTCTGCCCATTTTTGGTTGATACAAACCAATTGCATTATTCACTAATTACACTCACATCCAATCAGGGTAATCATCTGACTGTGTGATCAGTTTTGGGAAATCCCATTATCTGATTATGTTTACCAGACTCCCTTCTCACTGATTCTTGGGCCTCCACAATGCATCTTATTCAACCACATTCCAGGCTGTAACTTCTATACCAGTTATCACAATTCCCCTGCTATTAGGAAAGGGGCTTCCTCAATCTGCCTTAGACTGAATATCCGCAGGAGCGCAGCTAAATCCCCAATGCCTGCACTCTTAAAAACTCCATTTGTGATGTATAACATGTAGCTACTCAGGTCTAAACTGATGTAGGTCAGACCATTGTCTTCTATCCCGTGCTGAATACCAAACTTTAGACCAGCCTGGCATAGAGGCTTCTATTAGTATTTCTCAAGAATATTCCTTATCAAACTGTCTCCATAAAAGCACAAGCAGCAATTGCATTTTTGCTTCTATTCATTTGAATCTTCTTGTATGCATTTCACAAGACCCTTTGTGTTCCATCTTAATCTTCTTACCTTGGACAAACTACTTCTATGGAGACTACAATTACTCCAACTTATAGTTTCAGTCTATGGAAGCTGCTGTTTCAATGAGAAATCTTCCTCAGCCATTTTATGTTAAACTGAGAATCACTTTCAGCTATTTTATGCTGCTTCAGCCATGGGCAGCCCTAGCAGTGCAGAAAATTTTAAGAATGACGGCGATAAGGGCCTTAATCAATACAATGTTCAACCAATTTGATAATAAAACCAGTACTATGGTGAACTCTTGAGTCAAACGGTACAATAAAAGTCAGATGAAATCATTATCAAACAATACAGTGCACTGAATAGACAGCATCATCAATATAGTAGCTGGTTCAAAGATGATGCGTTTCCAGGTGACCTTTCACCTTTATGGTTTGTAGTGAAATAAAACGTTCTGAAATAAAGTATAAGCTTCTTTAACGTTGCTGCAAATGAAAGCTGCAAACTCAAAAGTCACAACTGTTAATCGCTGCACATGCTCACTGGTTATAGATATAATGTCCCGTGAGCATTTTTCTCTTTTCAGGTAATGACAAATGAGATCTCAGTGTTCAAACTCCAAAACCATGAGCAAGTTTTCCATCAGCATTTACAATGTCGATGGCACATTCTCACCTACTCACCACTTCTCCAGGTTCTGAAAGTGACTTGTACCACACTCTTACTAATCCCCCTGCTATGTGAAACTATCTGAGACAGTACATAGGGGTGACACACAGGTGAAACAGTGAAGCAGATAGGGACATTTGGGTAAAGCAAAAAACATTAAAGACTTAAGCGAACATGTGAGATAAATGTTTTCTCCCTGTTTAACATCATCCTTTTCATTTGCCATCTTCATGGCTGATGACAAAGTTTCAAATCCCCCTCTATATCATTCTCCAGCATTGGATTAGAGCTAATAATGACTAGACATTACTTCCTTGCAAACAAGAAAAAGTGATGGGTGGAAGGTTAAGGCTATGTAATACAGCATAGCAAAACAGCAATAGCTGTGTAGGTGTATAATTATTGACTTGTACTAGGACTATGTCTCCAACCTTGCGACCTCTCTTGGTCAGAGCAGTGTACCTCCCCACATCCTGGTCCTCATAGTTCATCAAATGCAGTCATTACTGACATGGCAGCATTTATTGTCTAATCCTATTTGCCTTTGAGAAGGTGATGGTGAGCCCCACTTCATGAGGTATTCAATGTACCCAAAGTGATCTTAGGGCAGGAATTCTACAATTTTGATCCAATAACAGTGAAAGGACAGTGATATGGTTCCTCGTACGATGTGTGGCTTAGAAAGGACCCTGAAAGTAGTGGTGTGCATCTTGTAAATAGTACACAACAGTGTGACAGTGTCCCATTGATGGAGGAAATGAATGATTAAGTTGGCTAGAGAAAGTTAGATTCTGTCTTATTGGAGATAGTCATTATCAGGTATTCATGCAGCATGAAGACTAAGTATTATTGTTTAAGGCTAAGTATTATCACGATCTTATTTTACACAAGAATAAGCTTTCAGATGCTTTCTCTTATGAGCTGTGCTGGATGTGGTCCTAAGAAAGGAGGTAGGCCAAGTGGGGGAGTATTAGGGAAATGGATTATAATATGGTAAGGTTCAATATTAAATTGGAAAAGGATAATAATCAGTCGATGTTTAAGATCACAAAATGGAAAAGTGTAGATTTTGGAAATCTACAAGTTGAACTGGAGCAGATTGATTGGAAATGCATTTTGCTAGATAAAACAGTGAATGGAAAATGGAAGAATACAGACATGAATAGGGGCACACTAGGTACACACCCATGAGAAATAAATACTGTTCTCAAAGTTGGAATACTCTGCATGACTAAAGATATTGATGAGAAAATAAGAAAAAAGAAAGGAGATGTATGATGCACACTTGAAAGATAACAGCATTAGAAATCAGGAAGAGTACCTCAAATGTGGAAAGGATGGCAGATAGTGAAGGTTAGGGTGGGGCCCATAGAGAACAAGCAGGGTAAGCTGCTCACTTAAACAAAGAGTATGACACAGGTACTAAATAAGTACTTTGTTTCTCTTTTTACCAAATTATAAATTGGTGACAACTGTCTAGTTGAAAGTGTGTGCATTGAGCAACTGAGCAGTCTAGTGATAGAGAGAAGAGGTGCTGAAATGGCTGGCGGCACTCCAGGTTGAGGTGAATTCCATAGGAGATTTCAAAAGAGAGCTAGACGTATAATTGAAAGTGATTAATTTAGAGGGCTACTGAGATCAGGAGAGAGAGTGGGACGAGCTCTTTCAGGAGCTGGTACAGGCACGATGTGTCAAATGGGTTCCTTGTGTAATGTAAAATTCTACAACTCTATGATTCTAACACACAGCTGTCTGTCACTCCTCTGTTATATGTTTCTCTCTAGGTTCAACCCATGAAAATTGTTGGCTCTTATGTCACAGTGGCATTGTCTCTGTTACCTCCTGTTATGATGCACAGTGCGATGAACATGGTACAGCAGTTCAATTACTCATGAGATATCCATTCAAGCCAACAGGCAGTTAACTAATTACATCAACATCTTCCCAGCTGCATCTTTAATGTTTTGCTATGTAATCTCCATGAGTCTCTGAATATTCCTTTGATTTTATGAAGAATTTTAGGCAATAAGCAGATCCAAAAAGTTCTGGTACAAAAAGGTGTAGGTACTTTTGATGGGACAAGTCATCTCACATTGGACAAATGTAGCACAGCTGAACAAAAGGTGATTCAGGGACATGAAACTCAAACCATATATTTCCTCTACTTTTATCCTATTTCTTCTGTTCACTGTCAACTCTCAGGAAAATTAGTAAAATTGGATTTCCACCAGCCGAAAATTAGCTTCAAGAGAAGACATTTTTCTGCCGATTGGAAATCTGGACTCAAAGGTTGATGTGCTTTTCTTCGAGGGGCAACCTACTCCTGTTGCCCATGGGCAGACCTGAGCAAGCACTGCTGCTGAATATAATGTTCAGAGCTGAGACTGACTGCAAACTGTAGAAAGAAACCCATCTGGGGCACTGTGACAGTGAAAATTGATGCAGGAAGTCCTTGAGTAGTTCACCCAGAGGTCAACACAAGTCAAATTAAGAACGGATAAGAAAAAGAAGGAAGCATATGTCAGGAATAGACAGGATAGATCAAGTGACTCCTTAGAAGAGTATAAAGGCAGTAGGAGTATACTTAAGAGAGAAATCAGGAGGGCAAAAAGGAGACACGAGATAGCTTTGACAAATAGAGTTAAGGAGAATCCAAAAGGTTTTTACAAATACATTAAGGACAAAAGGGTAACTAGGGAGAGAATAGGGCCTCTCAAAGATCAGCAATGCGGCCTTTGTGTGGAGCCGCAGAAAATGGGGGAGATACTAAACGAGTATTTTGCATCAGTATTTACTGTGGAAAAGGATATGGAAGATATAGAATGTAGAGAAATAGATAGTGACATCTTGAAAAATGTCCATATTACAGAAGAGGAAGTGCTGGATGTCTTGAAATGTGGATAAATCCCCAAGACTTGATCAGGTGTACCTTAGAACTCTGTGGGAGGCTAGGGAAGTGATTACTGGGCCTCTTACTGGGATATTTGTATCATCGATAGTCACAGGTGAGGTGCTGGATGACTGGAGGTTGGCTAATGTGGTGCCATTGTTTAAGAAATGTGGTAAGGACAAGCCAGGGAACTATAGACCAGTGAGCCTGATGTCAATAGTGGGCAAGTTGTTGGAGGGAATCCTGAGAGACAGGGTGTACATGTATTTGGAAATGCAAGGAGAGATTAGGGATAGTCAACATGGCTTTGTGCTTGGGAAATCATGTCTCACAAACTTGATAGAGTTTATTGAAGAAGTAACAAAGAGGATTGATGAGGGCAGAGAGTAGATGTAATCTATATGGACGTCTGTAAAGCGTTCAACAAGGTTTCCCATGGGAGACTGGTTAGCAAGGTTAGATCTCATGGAATAGAGGGAGAACTAGCCATTTGGACACAGAACTGGGGTCAAAGATAGAAAACAGAGGGTGGTGGTGAAGGGTTGTTTTTCAGACTGGAGGCTTGCGACCAGTGGAGTGCCACAAGGATCCGTGCTGGGTCCATTACTTTTAATCATTTATATGAATGATTTGGATGTGAGCATAAGTGGTATAGTTAGTAAGTTTGCAGATGACACCAAAATTGAAGGTGTAGTGGACAGTGAAGAAGGTTAATTCAGATTACAACAGGATCTGGACAAGATGGGCCAATGGGCTGAGAAGTGGCAGATGGAGTTTAATTCAGACAAATGTGAAGTGCTGCATTTTGGGAAAACACATTTTAGCAGGACTTATACACTTAATGGTAAGGTCCTAGGGAGTGTTGCTGAACAAACAGATCTTGGAGTGCAGGTTCATAGCTCCTTGAAAGTGGAGTCGCAGGTAGATAGGATAGTGAAGAAAGCATTTAGTATGCTTTCCTTTATTGGTCAGAGTATTGAGTACAGGAGTTGGGAGGTCATGTTGCGGCTGCACAGGACATTGGTTAGGCCACTGTTGGAATATTGCGTGCAATTCTGGTCTCCTTCCTATCGGAAAGATGTTGTGAAATATGAAAGGGTTCAGAATCGAGTTACAAGGATGTTGCCAGAGTTGGAGGATTTGAGCTATAGGGAGAGGCTGAACAGGCTGGGGCTATTTTCCCTGGAACAATGGAGGCTGAGGGGTGGCCTTATGGAGGTTTGCAAAATCATGAGGGACATGGATAGGATAAATAGACAAAGTATTTTCCCTGGGGTCAGGGAGTCCAGAACTTTTTGGCATAGGTTTAGGGTGAGAGGGGAAAGATATAAAAGAGACCTATGGGGCAACTTTTTCACGCAGAGGGTGTTACATGTATGGAATGAGTTGGAGGAAGTGGTGGAGGCTGGTACAATTGCAACATTTAAAAGGCATCTGGATGGGTATATGAGCGGTATG
This sequence comes from Chiloscyllium plagiosum, assembly GCF_037043375.1. Taxonomy (NCBI): domain Eukaryota; kingdom Metazoa; phylum Chordata; class Chondrichthyes; order Orectolobiformes; family Hemiscylliidae; genus Chiloscyllium; species Chiloscyllium plagiosum. Next base: position 37,502,997 of record NW_028270158.1, on the reverse strand, counting down.
CTGGCAGGCTGGACTAGACAGGGTTGGGATATCTGGTCAGCATAGACAGGTTGGATTGAAGAGTCTGTGTCCGTGTTGTACATCTCTATGACTTTATGAGGTGGTCTGTCACCTTTGATCTTGCATCACAGTCATGGAAATAAATTTCCCTGAAAGGGGCAATAATGACAGGACCACGTAATGCAGTATTGCAGACTTGCTAAAGAATCAATGTCAGTGCACTTGACAATTGGTTTTCTTCTGTTTTTACTGTATACGTAGATATAGATTACATAAGGATTAATTTTATGGCTAAAATTTCAATCTTTGAAGGGTAGGCTCTCTAAATACTTAAAGCAGTAATTCCAACATAGCAGCTAGGGATTTGAATACAGTTATATAAATGAATCTGTAATTAAAGAGTTGTCATCTGTAGTGGTCACTGCAAAACGATTGCACTGTTGTAAAACACTATACTGTTTGAGGGAAGAACATTTGCTGCACTTACCCCATTAGGCCCCTGCGTGATTGCACAATCAAGGGAATGTCATTGCCTCTTAACTGCCCTCTGAAACAGTTGAGCAAGCCACCCAGTTATATTAAAACTGTTATAGAAAAACACAAGAATAAAATTGGATGAATAATTCAACATTAATATCAGCATGGGTAACAACGAAGGGTTAGCAGAGCAAACAGCATAGCAGTGTCCACCCTGCAAAGTCCTCCTCACCAGCATTTGTTGTTGATGTGCCAAAAGTGGGAGAACTGTTCCACAACTGGCTGACACTGGCATACTCACAGATTCATACCTTACAGCCAATGTTCCAGAATTGTCCATCACCCTCTTGCTTATACATGATTCTTTCAGCAGAATAGACCCATCAGAAGTAGAGCCAGAGAGATATGCATTGAACAGGCAGGGGCTGTTTTCCCTGTCGGAGGCTGAGGAGTGACCTTATAGAGGTTTACAAAATTCTGAGGGGCAGGGATAGGGTAAATAGGCAAAGTATTTTCCCTGGGGTTGGTGAGTCTAGAACTAGATGGCATAGGTTTAGGGTGAGAGGGGAAAGATATAAAAGAGACCTAAGGAGCAACTTTTTCACACAGAGTGTGATACGTGTATGGAACAAGCTACCAGAGGAAGTGGTGGAGGCTGGTACAATTGCAACATTTAAGAGGCATTTGGATGGGTATATGAATAGGAAGGGTTTGAAGGGATATGGGCTGGGTGCTGGAAGGTGGGACGAGATTGAGTTGGGATATCTGGTCAGCATAGAAAAGTCGGACTGAAGGGTCTGTTTCCATGCTGTACATCTCTATGACTCTATAACTCTAGTGCTGGAAGTTTTCATTATTGACTCCAGTCCTGCCTCATTAAAGGTGCGGGGGGAAGAAAACTCTTGCTGATTTCAACCTACCCTTCTCCCTCAACTAATCAATCTTCATGTTGTGTTACAATGATGAGGTTTGTAACATTGTTAAGTTTTGGGACTGTATCTATAATTTAAGGTGAAATGTAGAGTGTCATGTGACCTGTTGTGAAACCTGAATGTTACTAAACCTGGTTGAGTTGATTATTAATGATTTAAGGAGCCCAGGTTGTTTTACTGGAAAGAAGATGCAATGTGTCTATTTATGGAGACAATAACAGCAGTTCGTGTGTCACCAAAGGATAATGTGGGAGATGCCAAAATCCAATAAAAATGTTGATAATCTGAAACAAACTCAGAGAGTGCTGGAGAAGCTCAGCATGCCAGGGAGCATCTGTGGAAAGAGACAGAGTTCATATTTTGAGTTCGGTATGGCTTTCCCATAGATGTGACCAGACCTGTTGAGTTTCGCCACACTCTCTGTGTTTGTTTCAGATTTCTCGCATCTGCAGTATTTGGATTTATTAAATTTTTCAGAATGTCAGGGTAGTAAACAGCTATTATTTAAACCAGCCATTTAGTTCCAAGATGAAAGAAAGTTGCGATTTCAAGACTCACTAATCAGCATCTCTACCTGAATACAAGGCCCATGTGAGTTATTTTGCCACTGTGATGGGCTTTCCATGAAAATGAAATTGGATGGACACATAAAGGAAATAAAGTCACAAAGCCATGGTAATGGGGCTGGGAAGTGGGATGGTTGGATAGCTCTGCGCAGAACCAGCATGGACTAAATGGATCATTTGACCTCCTTCTGTGCCACAAAATAACATGAATCTAAAAGACAATGAACAGAAAAACTAGGATTAAGAAACAATTAGTACATTTGAGAATCCTTCAACAAATTACTCAGTCTTTGTGTTTGCAGACATAACTCTATTCTATTACAATTTGCTGCATTCTAACCCCACACTGTTTCCCATTTTTTGATAGCGAGAGGCAATTTTAAAGATGACCTGGCAAGTTTTCAATTAAGACCATAACAGCTTTCATCAACAAAGAACAGCAGTTAGTTAATAGTCTGTTAACTGATTATTAACACCTATATTGCTCTTTACTTATAAAGAAACGAAACTTCCTCCACTTTGAAAAGGACTTATGGTCACTTCATACAGGGCAGGCTAATGAAATAGCTCTTTAAGAACTTAAGTAGTTTTTGCTATTCTTCAAGGAACAATGCATTTTGCCTTCAAATCAGGGTTCTGCTGCAATATGCTATCATGTCTTTGTTAGGTCATAATAACTTGTTCCATCTGAGAAATGATCATTTGTGATTCATTACAATAAATTGTTGTATTGCCAGAGGAATTTTAGGAAGCTCTTATACCAGATTTAGCATCACTGAGAAAAGATGCTCCAATCTAAAGAATTTCATTTTGTCCCCTTCAGCTCTGATGAAAATAGCTCTTGAGTCTCCACTTAACATTTGCCAGCTCTCTTACTGGAACAGATAGTTACAAAGGCTCTGGCATTCTTCAGCACAGAACTTTCTAGCACAGGAGGACTCAGCAAACCTCATCATAGCATCTGCGCCGTGAGGGATAACAAGCTGGTGTGATGAAATTCTGTCTCCAATTACTAATGGGAAAACAAGTACAGATCATGCTGCCCTCCATGTTATTTCAGACAGGGTTGAATAACTGCAGCTGTTGCCGACTTGCCATTTTCTGACACCTGTTGTGCATTTTGGAAATGCAATTAATGTGACGGTGAGTGAAAAAAACAGAGTTTCAGTGCTTTATCCTTTTGTGCAATACAAGTATTTTTGTTAAGCTCCACAGGGGGTAAGATTGCTATCTTTTACCAAGTCCATAAACCGAACAGAGTTTGAAGAAAATGCAGGAACAGGAAAAGATAAATCACAAGTATTATCATTTGTAAGGTTTGAAGGAGCTTGGGTCCCCACAAGGGAAGTTTAAGTCTCTGATACCCCAAGCTCCCCTTCTTTCCCCTGAGGAGATCTTGCAACTTATTTGAGCATCTTCCTGGTGGAAGACACCCGTAACATATTAGAACTGCAAGAATGCCAGGGTCAGCATTAAGGAGAAAGTACTGGAGAAGCTGAAAGGTCTGGAGGTGAATAAATCACCTGCACCGATGTATTACACACAGAGTTCTGAAGGAGATAGCTGAGGAAATTCCTGGTATCTCAGGAATTACTGAAGTCAGGGATGGTCCCAGAGAACTGGAAAATGACTAATATAACACCTCCGTTTAAAAAGGGAGGTAGACAGAAGACAGGAAACTACAGGCTGGTTAACCTGATCTTGGTTGTTGGTAAGATTTTAGAGACCATTATTAAGGATGAACCAGCACGGCTTCATCAAGGGGAGGTCATGTCTGACAAATCTGTTACAAATCTTTGAGGAGGTAATGATTAAGTTAGAAAATGCATTATCAGTGCATGTATTTCCAGAAGGCCTTTGATGCATGTCACACAGGAATCTATTTAATAAGTTTGCAGATGACACAAAGGTCAGTGAGGGACAGATAGTGTTGAGGAAGCAGGGAAACTGCAAAAGGACATGAACAGGCTAGGAGAGTAGGCAATGAAATGGCAGATGGAATGCAATGTAGTGTTAAGGTTATGCACTTTGGTAGGAAAATTAGAGACATGGACTATTTTCTAAATAAAGAAAGTCTTCAGAAATCCGAAGCTCAAAGAGACTTGTGAATCTTAGTTCAGGATTCAGTTCAAGTTAGCATGCAGGTTCAGTTGACAGCTAGGAAGGGAAATGCAATATTAGCATTCATTTCAAGAGAGTTAGAATACCAGAGTAGAAATGTACTGGTGAGGCTATATATAGACTACATTTGGAATATCATTGAGACTCTGCATCTACACTCAATGAAGTTTGGAAGGATGAAGGGAATGTGATAGAGAATTAAATATACTGAGAGACCTGGATAGAGTGGGCATGGAGAAGCTGTTTCCATTTGTAGGAGGGATTATAATCTGAGGACACAGGCTGAGAGTGACCTGATGACCCTTTAGAGCTGAGATGATGAGGAATTTCTTCATCCAGAAGATGGTGAATTTGTGGAACTCATTGCCATAGGAGGCCAAGTCATTGAGTGTATTTAAAACAGAAATAGATAAGTTCTTAATTAGAAATGAGTTCAAAGGTTATAGCAAAATGGTAAGAGAATGAGGTTGAGAGATATGTCAACCATGATTGATTGGTACAGTAGACTCAATAGGTCAAACGGCTTAAATGTGTTCCTCTTTCCAAGGTCTTATGATATGGGTGTAGCTTTTCTACTCAATCTTCTGTACCAGCAGCTTGCCTGCAGCCTGTGGACAGCTTAGAAGACCAGCAAGAGGCTGGACAAACACAGGAAGCCAGGCAGCATCAGGAGGTGGAGAAGTCGACGTTTTGGATATAACCCTTCTTCCAGCCTCCTGCTTGTCTACTTTGGATTCCAGAATCAGCAGGTTTTTTTTGCCTCTTTACAGCTAGTTCAGGTAGGCAGTGGGATGAGACTCAGCTATTCATATTAGCCATGGCTCTCATGGGGATGCCTGTATGAGAGGTCCATCAATCCCACAATCTTCCTGCTATCTCCTGATATATCGATCTTTCCTGCATACTGAACAATGTGTTGCTTAAAAGTAATTAATTTTCCACCTACCAAAGTACCATGAAACAATTTTCTATGCTATCAATTTGCCGAAACTTTTGTCACGTTAAAAAAATGATATGCCTCGTTGTCATTCCGACTTATTGGTAAAGCTTCGGTTCTATTAAATATGATCATTTAACAGGGTTTTCTGTTCTGCTTCTTAAATCATATCATTGGCCCATAGCTATTTAGAACTGGTAAAACTCTGACAGCATAAGGAGCTAATTAACTGGGCAAAAGGTAAAACCCGTGCTGATCAAAAGAAGATCAGTTCCAGAGGAACAGGTTGGCAAGCAGTGTCTTTTATCATCACTAGCGGAGTAGAATGCTTTTTCCTTCCTCATTTTATACCATAACAAACTGAAGTAATCCACAGTACTGGTTTTTACTGATTGCAGCAAGGAGCAGTGAGGGAAGATGAGCAGACAGAGCTTGGCTGGAGAAGAACACAATACCTTTTGTTAAGGCTGGAATGTGGTTGAATAAGGTGCACTGTGAAGGCCCAAGTATCATGAGAAGGGAGTCTGGTAAACATAATCAGATAATGGGATTACCCAAAACTGATCACACAGGTTGGCAAGCAGTGGCAAGATGGTTACCTTGATTGGATGTGAGTGTAATCAGTGAATAATACAATTGGTTTGTAACAGACAAAGATAGGTGGAAAGCAAATATATAAAAAGTGTATGTTTCCCTTTGTTCATTGGAGAAGTCCCTGGACTGTCAGAGGCTTTCTCCTCATTGGACTAAAACAATCATCCCTTTGATGCTTACATTGAACCTGGGTGTCGAGTTATTCATTTAGTCATTCAACCCCAACAACACTGTACAAAGGCCATTATTATTGTCAATGTAGCAAACGAAATACAGCATTTTATATTTTGGAATGGTCCCTGTCCATTGGAAACTACGTTGCTGGGAAGTCCTCCAGACAACAGAGATTGCTTTAAACTGCGTGACTATATCAGACCAGGCTGATATGGTCTGGTGTTGTAGTGTCTACAGAATTAGATTTTTTTTTAGATTACATTACAGTGTGGAAACAGGCCCTTCGGCCCAATAAGTCCACACCGACCCGCCGAAGCACAACCCACCCATATCCCTACTTTTACCCCTTACCTAACACTACGGGCAATTTAGCATGGCCAATTCACCTGACCTGCACATCTTTGGACTGTGGGAGGAAACCGGAGCACCCGGAAGAAACCCACGCAGACACGGGGAGAACGTGCAAACTCCACACAGTCAGTCGCCTGAGGCGGGAATTGAACCCGGGTCTCTGGCGCTGTGAGGCAGCAGTGCTAACCACTGTGCCACCGTGCCACCCACTGAGAAGGTTAATCTTCTGTAGGCACTACTCCTTCCAGTAGGACTTTCCAGACCCTGCCCCCTAAATACGGGGCTGACTTCCCTCTGACTGCTGTGTCCCATGCAAATGTCAGGGATTGTGGATCAGCAGTGCTTGACTGATGGACTTTAATAGATGGTGCGGTGCAAAGGATGCCTGTGAATTCTGTGCTATCTGCTCTGGGATCAGAACATGGCAAGATGGAGCAGAAATTGGACATGAGAGATACCAAGAGTCTGCGTAATTAATAATTAGGAAGATTTATTGAGAGAACTCATTAAGTCTTGCAGCAACAAACTCTCAGACTCAGTGAATAAAATAAGCTTCAGTACATGTTGTACAAAAGCAAGGAAGTTATGATGAACCTTTAGAAAACATTGGTCCAACATCCACTGGAGTCTTGAATACAAATTTGAAAATAACACGTAAGAGATTATATGAAAACTTTGGAAATGGTGTAGAATAGAATGATAAGCATGGTTCCAGATGTGGAGTACTTCAGTTAGCAGAGAGATTGGAAAGGCTGGGGTTGTTGTCCTGAGAGAAGAGGTTGCTGGGAGGTATTCAAAATTATGAGGGCCTAAGACAGAGCAGAGAGAGAAAGCTACCATTTGTAAAGGGTTTTGAAACCGAGAACAAAAGATGATTTGAAGGTGATTGGCAAAAGACGGAAAAACAGTGTAAGGAGGCACCTTTTTACAAAGAGATGTTAATGGGTTTTTAGTATATACTGACTGCCGAGGCAAATTTAATTGTGGCTTTAGCAAGGAAATGGATAAACATCTGAAGTGAAAACAACAGAGGGCTATGAAAAGAAGGCCCTGAAATGGGACTAGTGAAGAGTTGGCACAAACCCTGCAGGCTGCATTTCCTCCATCTGTTCTGGAGTAACTATGACAGAAGTTGAAGTTGGGAGTCTTTGTGATGACATCAGAATGTGGTGTTCAGCTAAGGATGACCCTTCACGGTGTCAGCTGCTGGAGCTGGTGGCTCCCTTCCTTCAAGTAATCCTCGCTCCCCCTCATTCAAGCTAAATTGATGACTTTCCTTCTATGTAAAATTGTGTAAAATACAGCATGCTGTGCAATCATCACTCCTTTATGTGCTGCACGATTTCACTGATTTGTACAGCCACCAAATCTGTTCCTCAACAGTTTATGAGCTCTCTACACCATAACTTATGTTGCTGTGGGACCTGCTTATATGCTTTTTCAGCCTACATAGGTTCTGTAATGAGCAGCAGATCCATAATGCCAGTATTACATCAAGACAGCAAGTTGAAAACCTATCACATTCTTCTTATCACACAACACTTTGTCAACTGCAAACCAAGGCTTTCTAATTAATATTGTTTCAGAGGCTATTATAATTTATGTCATGAATTGTCCTGAGGTAGTTGACCTTGACAGGGCAATATAGTGTTTCAGCTGAATCATTGCTGAAGTCAGGAAGTACAGGGCTCTGAATCCAATGCACCCATTTCATCACACAGTATTTTTGGCATCATAATACTCAATAATTAAGTGCAGGAACAGGACAATAGATCAAAGTCTAGCTGCTTGGGATGGTTACAGCAGGAGCAAAATCAAATAAATTATGAAGAGGAATTTTAAATTTAATCTTGAACATTAAGCACTGCAATATACTGCAGCACCATTTGACCGAGAAGTAGTAGTGAGGGAAATTTCAAATTTCTTTAAAATGTCTCCATAATTTGTCATTGTTGACATTTGACAAGAACTTCTAAGAGTTTGCATAAATTATAAAGGGATCAATTGTGATCACAGAATTGTAGGTATTCTTGTTTAAGATGTGACCTGGAAAAAATAATGTATCAATCTGCTTTTTCATGAAGAGTGTTCCAAAGCTTCACAATCTTGTGAAAGGAGCAGAATCACTTCATCTTCATTTAAATCTGTGACCTTTATTAATAAACAGAGACCCCTAGTTCTAGATTCTCCAACAAAGGAAACATCCCGCCCACTACTACCATGCCAAGGTCCCTCAGGATTTTATATGTTTCAGTCAAGTAACCGCTTAGCCTTCTAATCTCCAGCAGATACAATTAGATTAGATTCCCTACAATGTGGAAACAGGCCCTTCATTCCAAGTCCACACCGACCCTCCAAAGAGTAACCCAGCCAAACCCTTTTCCCTCTGACTAGTGCACCTAACACTATGAGCAATTTAGCATGGTCACACACAGACATTTGCCTGAGGCTGGAATCGAACCTTGGACCCTAGTGCTGTGAGGCAGCAGTGCTAACCACTGAGCCACCGTGCCGCCCATAACTTCCATTATGTAATGTCTGAACCTTAACATTTTCAAAAGAAAGCACCAACACGGTCAGCTCTTTCTGACTGCGAAAAATTCTTCAGTGTCGTGATTGTAATGAGGTCAGCCAGGTGGACATTGTAGAATTTCAGTTCCCTATTGGGGCTGTTAATCTGGTGCAATCAGGGAGCCCTGGCTGACAGATATAAACTGGAGTGCCAGAGGTTCTGTTCACTCAGAGCTGGCTCTGAGGAAGCTGACAAGGACTCTTCGGCTGTAAGTAAAGGGTGATTGGTGACTGAATACCAGTCTCTGTGGAGTTATTTCATTCAGCTTTAGTGTGACCTATGTAAGTCTTTTTGCAATTATTTCCAGGTGTGTGTGTCAATTTTATAGTGTTGAGAATGACTGATAACCCTTCTCTGAACTGCTTCCAATGCACTTATGTTCTTCCTTAAGTAATATGACATGTACTGCACACAGTGCTCCAGGTGTGTTCTCACAGGTGTTTTGTATAGCTGAAGCATAGACTCTTTACTTTTGTATTCAATTATCTCAATAAATGATGGTATTTATTATGAATCCAGTTGATGTTAGTTAGATCCCAAACTGAAACCTGGCATGATAGATCATATCTTGTTTTTTTTGTTATTAATACAATAGTCTCTTGCTGAAACACAAGCATGCAATGCTGCAGATTTTGCTTTAACAGTAAAATAGGAGTTTATTAAAAAAATAAAATAGAATAAGCCAAACTATCCATCATGACAGAAATTCAAACATTTTTAAACACCCATTATAATTGCATACATTCCAAAACACTCTTATATAAGTTGAAAAGCAAAGTTATACCTTTTGTAAAAGGTAAAGATAAAGTCACCAGAGTACTCACACTGCAGTCCCTATCTCTAACACCTTGATAGGTTTAAGTAACTTGTATCTTTAATGTATAGACTGGAACTGCAGATAGCTACTACTGGGACCTATATACCTAAGCTTAAATGTATACAGCTTTAAGTAACTTGTTTGTCCACAAAATCCCATTAATTCTAAAACTAGGCATCAAAACTATTTCAAAAGAAATTACCGTAGCTACAGAAACATTTAAACTTCATTATTAATTTCAAATACACATAAAATCCACATTTCAATAACTCAAAAACCAAAAGTGCAAATTTACAATAAATAATATTAAGAATAGATACAAATCACACAGTCCACATCTCACATTCTATTTATGTTCCTAATTACTTGCTGTTTCTAGATACTGACCTTTCGCAATTTATGTGCTTAGCCACCTAGAGCCTTTTGTATCTTAGAGACTTTCAATCTCTCACTACTTAGACAATACACATTTTTGTTATTTTTCCTGTCAAAGTTAATAATTTCACATTTTCTCACATTATATACCAAATGCCAGATCTTTGCTCACTTAATTAAATTGTCTATTTTGTAGTCTTCTTACGTTCTCTTCACAACTTGCTTTCCTACCAACCTGTGAGCCATCAACAAATTCAGAATATTCCGTCACTGCCTCCTAATAATTTACATAAATTGCAAACAGTTGAGATCCCAACACTAGCCCACTGGCCCACATCTTACCAACCAAAAAAAAATCCATTTATGCCTACTGTTTGCTTTTTGTTAACCAGTCATTCTTCTATCCGTGTTAATATTCTATCCTCTGCATCATAAGCTGTTATTTTTTTCAATAAAATTAAATGTTGCTCATAATTAAATGCCTTGTGGAAATCTAAGTACAGTACATGCACCAGTGCCTTTTCATCCACAGCATATGCTATTTCCTCAAAGAACCTAAAAGATTGATCAAACATGATTTTCCTGTGACAATTATAATACCGACTCTATTTGATTACCTTGAAATTATCTAAATGCCCTGCATTTATATTAATAGTAGCTTCTATCACTTTCCCTATGATAGATGTTAAGCTAATTGTCTACAGTTTCATGCTGTTTCTCTTCCCTCTTCCTCTTTTTCCAATCTAATGGGACCTTCCTTGAAGTTAGGGAGTACTGGAAAGCTAAACCCAAGTATGGCAGATGAAGAATGGGATATGTGTGAAGTTACCCATTTTGAGAGCAAAATAAGATGGCAAATTAGTGTGCAAAAGGCAATAGACTGGGATAGATGAAGGGGAAGGTTGAAACAATGGAGAGATGTCCTTGTACACCATTCAGTGAAAGTAAGCATGCAGGTGCAGCAGGTGAAGAAGGACAATGATATGTTGGTCTTCCTAGTGAGAGGATTTGAGTACAGGAGCAGGGATGTCTTGCTGCAATTGTACAGGGCCTTTGTGAGATCACTACTGGATTATTGTGTGGAGGTTTGGTCTCCGTATCTGAGGTAGTTTGTTGTGGCTATGGTGGTGCAACAAAGGCTTGGCACTGATTCCTGGGATGATAAGACTGGTGGATGAAGAGGGACTGGATCGGTTAGGGCTATTTTCACTGGAGTTTAGAAGAATGAGAGAGGACCTCATTGAAACCTAGAAAATTCTAGCAGGGCCAGACAGAGTTAAAGCAAGAAGGATGTTAAGAACCAGGGGTCATAGTTGAAGGATGTGGGTTAGGCATTTAGAACTAAGATGGGGAGAAATGTCTTCACCCAGAGAGTGGTTAGCTTGTGGAATTCTCTGCCACAGGACGCAATTGAGTCCAAAACACTGAATGTTTTCAAAAAGGGGGTAGCTATACTGCTAAGAGCTAATCAAAGCACACGGGGCCAGAGCAAAAGCAAGGTACTGACTAGGATGATCAGCCATGATTATATTAAATGGTGAAGCAGCTTGAAGGGCCGAATGGTCTACTCCTGCTCCTATTTTCTATGTTTCTATTTTTTTTTAAAAGGGTTCTTCATGCAGATGGTAATGATATAAATATTATTAACCTTTTAGAGCCTTCCATATTCCCTGCTAGTTAGTTAAGAAATATCCTCATTCTAAATATTAATTGCGTTATCAAAACTTAAATACTAAATACCATCCATGCCTTTGTTAATTTCTAGATGGGACTGCTTTGTTTTTGGTTCAGTGTGATATGGATGGAAACAGGGATAGATTTGCTTGTTGACTCTTAAATGAGTCTGCAGTAACCCACGTACGTTTGAACAACATTTACTGATGAACATTACTTACAGACATTGATAAGCACTAGTTCAGAGTATCGCCTCTGTAAGTCCTCTCTGTGGCTGTCTCAGTTACATGCTGTTTGATCATTCCATTACTGTCCCATTTGATTATGTTGTTCAACCATTGCCCTACATTAACTGTTCTAGTGCCTATTGACTGGCTTCATGTCTTTCATCCAACATAAACATCAGCTTATCCAAAACACTCCTACTCTTATCTTACTTCACTCCAAGTTTTGGTCTCCTATCATGTATAAACTGGCTCACTGAAAGACAGTGTTAAAATTCTCCTTCTATGTACCTGGATTAACTCTGAATTTATTCATTAATGGTGAACTAACTTTAGCAGTCCTTAAAAAAGAAGCAAGCTTGAACACCACATCTCCCCACTTAACAAAGTTTAAACTATTTGTTAACCTGGTTAATTCTTTTGTTGCTGGTATTGTGGTAATGTGGCACATGAGTAATTTGGTGGATGGGTGTTTTTTTTAAGCAAGCTTGTAATGCTGGGTATTAATATTTTTATTTAATAAGCAAGCTTTCTTCTAGGAAAAGCTTCATTATCGTCTCAAGTAACAATTTGACAAGACATGGCTGAACAGTCAGTGGATTTAATATTTCTCCCAAGTGTGAAATGCTAGTTTAGCAGCATCAGAAATATAAATAACTTGAGATTAGTCATATTGAAATATCTATTTCTGATCACAAGGGGTCCCTGGTTTATGGACACCTGACTTACAAACGCTCCTACTTACAAAGTGATCCCATACAGAGTGTAATTTTAAAAATCTGACATGTGAACATTTTTGCAGACTTACAAATGGCTATTTTATATTGTGCAGCATTTTGCTTGATTTGTGTACAAATTAAACTGCAACCCAGGGACTGCCTGTACTGCACTCTAATCCAAAAAAGGACTTACAAAAACAAACCTCATTGTTAAAAAGAATCTGAATGCGATCATGGTGCTGTTGATTGAATTCTCACTGAAGATCATAACTTGAGTATTAGATTTTGAGTAAGTCATTGTCATTGTGAAAATGTGAGTTATCTTCTGCTTGAAATCGTCTGATCTGGAAGGCAGTGGTTTTTAAAGTCATTCATAGTACGAGGGGATCGCTGGCCATGCCAACATTTATTGCTCAACCCAGAGAGCAGTTAGGAGTCCACAACATTGCCGTAGGTCTGGAGTCACATATAGGCCAGACCAGGTAAGTACGTCAATTCCCTTCCCTAAAGGATATTAGTGAACCAGATGAGTTTTTTCTGACAATCGACAATGGATTCAGGTCATCATTAGTCACTTAATTCCGGATTTTGTGTTATTGGCTTCACATTCCACCATCTACCATGATGGGATTTGAATCCAGGTCCCCAGAACATTGTCTGTGTTCCTAGATTACCAGTCCAGCAAAAATACCAGTGGGTGAGGAAACTACTTGATGTGTTGGGCAAAGAACATCACATAGGCTATAAAAAATTGCAGTGTTGTGAGGAGAAAACATTAATGTTGTAAATCTGACAAACATACTATCTAGCTAACCACTTAAACTTTAGTGGAGTAGTACTCATACCACTTGCTTAGCAATTACATATTCATATCAGTACATGATATTCATCATGTGAGATTGATTTGTTTACTTATCAATTACTTCAACTAACCATCTATGAAAAATTATGTAAAAGCATGCAGCAATTTACAAGTTCATTACTGCATGCAATTTACAACATATTTTCCAATAAAGGTTATAATGTCAGAGGAAATTGGATTTCCTTATAATTTATGTATGTGTGGACAGCATTGCTATGAAATAAAAATTATTTTCTCTCACACACGCATTTTAGTGAAAAAAGGCGGTGACCAGCACTTTTGTCCATAGAGTCGACAGTCAATAGTTTCAGTCAAAGTTGAGATGTTCTAATTTATTGATGCCTATAAGGGTGACTTATATATGGTAAATTAGGAAGGTTGCTGGTACATCATACCATTCAAGCTTTGCTTTGAAAAACAGTCTGTATAAATATATTTAATAAACAACTGGCCCTATAACCTATGTGTAATAAAAAGAAACTGAATCACTCTGACAGAAAACAGAGAACGAATGCAGATCTAAATATGGACATACACAACAACCCCTACTTTGTCTTGACATTGCTATTACTCATTTCTCTCCTCATTAAAGCACATGCACTCATTCGTGGATCGCAAAATATATGAGCAATGTACCTCCCTTAACACTAAAAGAACATGGCATAACCTGATTGATGATTGCTGGGCAGAGTCAGAGAAGAAACACATTTGAATGTCGATGCTTATAGAAGCTAAGTTGTTTCACTAAACTCCAAATTCCTAAGGAAGAAAATGCACAAACAACTGAAAGTACCTTTGGATTCATTGAAATTTTTGCAAGATAACTAAATGCATAGTCAAGAGATGGGTTCACTAGCATCTTTCTGTAACCTACAAAATAGAGGACATAGTAAGATCATCAAGAAAACATAACAATATTCCCAGAGATGATTTTTTTTTGATTGTCACAATATTGTCAAACTGTAGAATATTGGATTTACTGCATAGCTGGTGCCAATTAGTGCTGCTTTGCAGTTCTGGCTGTTCTGGGTCCAACCGTACAGCTCAGGTATTGATCAAATGAAAGGACATTCAAATGAAGATTGGAACAGTGGTGACTAAACACCTTCTGGCAATGCCTCAGCAACTAAAGCAGGGGTAGGTGGTCTCCTGAAGGAGTGAAAAATGCTGAGAATCTGGTCACTAGTGGCTTTCCACTTGACCCACTTCATCCTCTGGACTCATTAATAAATTCTTTTTGAAATTAATTGCCATACTTTAGTACAGCCCTGCACTGTGGTAACATGGGATTTTTATACTGACAATGAATTGCCAAATCACATAAGATTTGAATTGCATTATTTATTTATATGATTTATTTGAAGAAACCTATACTGTAAAGTATCTTTTCTTAAAGAGCTGAAAAAGGTGTGATGACCGAAATGTTCTCCTTATGTTCTGTCTGATTCTACGGTTTAAGTTACATTTGAAAAAAATAACACTGACTGCTTCCAGCTGGTCCATAGGAAACCTATTCCATAAGTTCACCACTTATCAATTAAATAATGTTTCCATAGATTTATTTTGAATTGATTTCCCTTCCAGCACATACTGTGTGCTTAGGGTTCTAATGATCTGTGTAAGGTAACCTAGCTTGCCATATTCTTGATTCTTTAGTTCCTGTTGAGTTGTAAAAATAGCAGCTAAATCACATCCCAATCTTCTTTCTAGTACGAGTGTGCCAAATTTACACAATCATTCCTCATAGTCCAATACTCACCCCAATCTGCAACAAACACAGAAAATGCTGGAGAAACTCAGTAAGTCTTTGGAGAGAGAAATATTTCAAGTCTGGTATTGCTCCTCTTCAGAACTGAACTTTTAGTCACTTCAATCTTTCTGGTTGGTCTCTTTTGTACTATAATAATAGCTGTAATATCATTTTGGAATGTGGTGATCAGAATTTGAGATGATTTGCTTTATTTCACACACCGGTGATTCACAAAATGGTAGGCTACTCCTCCTCCTATTTTCTGCCCCTTTCTGTATTCTCCAGCACCTCTTCTCCTTTTTCCTTCTGCCATTTTTTTCTCCTTTTTCCTGCTTCTTCCCTCTCCTTCCACTATTCTCCTTCCTTACGCCACCCATCCTCTCTGCTTTCTCCACCCTCCCCCAGCTATGTCTAGTTATTTCCACTCCCCCACTAACTCTGATGTTGACTCACCGTATGAAGTGCCACATCCGGACTCTTAAGGATATGAATGCTTTAGAGAGAGTGGGGTTTTGAATTGCTCAGTCCATGTGGAGGAGGTATTCCCATTAGCTTTTAGTTTGGGAGTTCCAGGACTCTGATCAAGTGATGATGAAGCAATAATGTTATAGCTCTAATCCAGAGTCTTGTGTGACTTGGAAGGAATTCTGCAGGGGGCAATATTCTGAAGCATCAACTACCTTTGTCCATCTGGATGGTAAAAGGCTTTTTTTTTTACAGGATGTTGGCATCACTGGCGAGGCCATAATTTGTTAGCCATTCTTACTTACCCTTACGAAGGTGTTGGTCAGTCACCTTTTGAAATGCTGCAGTTCATGTGGTGTAGTTCCATTTAATAAGCAGTTAGAAAGGGGATTCCAGGATTTTGGCTCAGTGGCATTGACAGAATGATGATATAATTCCAAGTCAGGATGGTATGTGGCTTGGAAGGAAACTTACAGGCTGTGGTGCTCCTTTGTCCTGCTTGGTGGTTGATGATGTCGGTTTGGAAGTTGGTGTCGAAGAAGCTTTGGGGAAATTCTGCAATACATCTTGTAGATGGTACAAACCAATGCCATGTTGTTTTGTTGGTTGAGGAAATAAATGTTGAAGCTGATGAATGGGATGCCCATCAATTGGATGATGTTGAGCTTTTTGAGTGTTGTTGGAGCTACACTCATCAAAGCAAATAGGGAGCATTGCATCACACTCCAGACTTGTGCCTTGTAGATAGTGGACAGGCTTTGGGGAATCAAGAGGTCAAATATTCACCACAGAATTTTTGGCCTTTCCCCCTGCCCTTGTAGCCACATTTTTTCTGAGGCAGATCCACTTAAATGCCTGGTTGTTGGTTAAGTTCTGGATGTTGATCGTGGGAAATGTGATATGACAATGTTTTTGAATGTTAGGGGAAGCTGATAAGATTTTGAGCCGTTGGAGATGGTCATTGCCTGACTTCGCAATTCTTATTTCCTAATTATCAGCCCAAGCCCAAAAGTTGTCCAGGTCCTGGTCCATGCAGGATTAGCCTGCTTCATTTTCTAAGAAATTTTAAAGAGAATTGAGCAACCATTCACTCATCAACCATACAACCGTGAGCAAATATTCTCGCTTCTGACTTTATGTTAGCGGTAAGGTCATTGATGAAGCACTTAAAGGTGATTGATATTACCCTGAAAAGCTCCTCCAGTGATGTCTTAGCATCACCTTGTGAAACTCCTGAAATGTCCTGGGGCTACAATATTTGACCTCAAATAACCTCAATCATTTTCCTTACTGCTGAGTATGTTTCCAGTTAGTGGAAAGTCATCATCCTGAATCTCATTGATATTAGTTTTGCCAGGAGCTCTTGATGCTGCTCTTGCTGCCTTGATATCAAAGGCAGTCAGACTTCACCCATTGCTTAGACTTAGGCTGTTATGAGTTCTGGAGCTGAGTGAGCTGTATAAGGCAAATCATATTTGAAAGGATGAACTGACATCTGTGATAAACTCCACAGAGAGTGGTGGAGTGGATGTGCATTGTGTCCTAACCAGTCCTTCAGTGATTGTCCTTTGTGTTACCAACAAGTAACTAAGGTAGGAATACATTTACTCTTGAGCTGAGCTTGATGTCTCACAAGAGACAATCTGAAACTTCAAAAGAAAGGCAACCACTAAATAATGTACAATAAACAAAAACTAAAAGTGTTGGAGAAACTCAGCAAGTCTGACAGCATTTGTGGAGAGAAGGCAAAGTTAATATTTCAAGTACAGTGATCCTTCACTGTTTGATCATGAATGAGCTTTCTTTTACGGGGGTCATTGCATGGGCATGCTCCTCTGCCTGATATTAGTGGCTTATAGAACATAGAACATTAGAGCACAGTACAGGCCCTTCTGCTCTTGATGTTGCACTGACCTGTGGAACTAATCTGAAGCCCATCCACCCTACACTATTCCATTTTCATTCATATGTTTATCCAATGACCATTTAAATGCCCTTAAAGTTGACGTGTCTACTACTGTTGCAGCGAGGCGTTCCACACCCCTGAATAAAGAAACTACCTCAGACATCTGCCCGATATTTATCACCCCTCAGTTTGAACTATGTCCTCTCATACTCGCCATTACCATACAAAGGAAAAACGTTCTCACTGTCCACCCTATCTAACCCTCTGATTGCCTAATATATGTCTCAATTAAGGCTGCATGGTGGCTCAGTGGTTAGCACTGTTGCCTCAGAGTGCCAGGAACCTGGGTTCAATTCCAGCCTCGGGTGACTGTCTGCATGGAGTTTGCACATTCTTCTCGTGTCTGTGTGAGTTTCCTCCTACTATCCAAAGATATGCAGGTTAGGTGAATTGGCCATGCTAAATTGCCCATAGTGTTCAGGGATGTGTAGATTAGGTGCATTTGTCAGGGGTAAATGTATAGTAATTGGGAAGGGGAATGTGTTTGGGTGGGATACTCTTAGGAGGGTAGATGTGGACTTGTTGGGCCGAAGGACCTGTTTCCATTTTGTAGGGATTCTATATAAAATTCTATATATAAAGTCACCTCTCAATTTTCTTCTCCCTAATGAAAACAGTCACAAGTCCCTCAGCCTTTCCTCATAAGACCTTCCCTCCATACCAGGTAACATCCTAGTAAATCTCCTCTGAACCCTTTCCAACCCTTCCACATCCTTCCTGTAATGCGGTGACCAGAACAGTATGCAACACTCCAAGTGTGGCAGCACTGGAGTTTTGTACAGCTGCAACATGACTTCATGGCTCTGAAACTCAGTCCCTCTACTTATAAAAGCTAACACACTGTTTGCATTCTTAACAACCCTATCAACCTGGGTGGCAACTTTCAGGGATCTATGTACATGGACACCAAGACTTCTCTGCTCACCTACTCTACCAGAATCTTATCATTAGCCCAGTACTCTGCATTCTTGTTGATCCTTCCAAAGTGAATCACCTCACACTTTTCCACATTAAACTCCATTTGCCACCTTTCAGCCCAGCTCTGCAGTTTATCCATGTCGCTCTGTAACTTACAACATTCTTCGGCACTATCCATAACTCCACTGACTTTAGTGTCATCCGTAAATTTATTGACCCATCCAGGTCATTTATAAAAATGACAAACAGCAGTAGCCCCAAACCAGATCCTTGTGGTTCACCACTAGTAGCTGAACCACAGGATGAGCATTTCCCATCAATCACCACCCTCTGTCTTTCAGCTAGCCAATTTCTGATCCAAACCGCTTAATCACCCTCAATCCCATGCCTTTGTATTTTGTGCAATAGCCTACTATGGAGAACCTTATCAAATGTCTTACTGAAATCCATATACACCACATCAACCGCTTTATCCTCAAAGAACTCAATAAGGTTTGTGAGGCACGACCTACCCTTTACAAAACCGTGTTGACTATCTCTAATCAACTTATTCCTTTCTAGATGTATATAAATCCTATCTTTTATAACCTTTTCCAACACCTTACCCACAACCAAAGTAAGGTTCACTGGTCTATAATTAAAGGTTGTCTCTACTTCCCTTCTTGAACAAGGGGACAACATTTGCTATCCACCAGTCTTCTCAGTCTTCCCAGAGAATCCTAGGATAAATCCCATTGCCCCAGGAGACTATCTATTTTCTCACTTTTCAGAATTGCTAACACCTCCTCCTTGTGAACCTCAATCTCGTTTAGTCCAGTACCCTGTATCTCAGTATTCTCTTCGACAACATTGTCTTTTTCCAGAGTGAATACTGATGAAAAATATTCATTTAGCACATTCCCTATCTCCTTAAACACCACACACAACTTCCTGCTGCTGTCCTTGATTGGCCCGAATCTTACTGTAGTCATTCTTTTATTCCTGATATACCTGTAGAAAGCTTTAGGATTTTCCTTGATCCTAACTGCCAATGACTTCTCATGTCCCCTCCTGGCTTACCTAATAGATGATCACAGTAGCTCAGTGGTTGACACAGCTGCCTCAGAAGATCATGGTCCTAATTTTGACTTCAACTTTGGGCAACTGTCTATGTGAAGTTTACTTGTTCTCCCTGCGTCTTTGTGGGTTTCCATTGGGTGCTCTGGTTTCCTCCCACAGCCCAAATCCGTGCAGGTGAGTTGGATTGGTCATGCTAAATGTTGATTTATGGGGATAGGATAGGGAGCTGGGTCTAGGTAGGATGCTCTTTGGAGGATTGATGGAAACTCGAAGGACTGAATAAGAACAATTGGCGACAGTGACTCTACCCATTGTTTGTTGTCAATACAGGGAATCAACTTAATTAATGAATAGTGCTGGTGAAACTCAATCTGAACAATATTCACAAGCTTATTGGTGAGCTAGTGCTGTTTCGCTGTTGATAGCTTCTTCCCTCACTCTGTGGAGGAGTGCAGGCTACATTGGACTTGCCATTTTTTTAATGATAGGAAATACTGGGACAATTTTCCCCTTTGCCAGGTGGATATTGTGGCCTTGGCTAGTTCTGAAGTACCTGCTTTAAGCACCACAAGCAAGGTGAGCCTTTATTGCATCCAGTAAGATCTGCTGCTTGGTATTGTCCTGAGTCATATTGAAAAACTAAGAACCAAATTTGTAAGCACAGCTTGGTGTAAAGGGTGAGTATATCTGTCGAATGGCCTACTAGCATTTAACGTGACTGATGATATAAATGTAGAATAATCAGCACATACTGCTATCTTGTTGAGAAGGTCATTGAACTCTTTACACTCTGGTCAGTAGTTCTGCTAGTTGAGTAGAGTGTGTTTCATTTGGCACATGTGATATTTTTCTGACTTTTGCTCCTGAAGGACTCCAGGGGCTTTCTTTCCATTATTGCTTTTCATCCAACTGTGTCTGCAGGTCAATCTCATTCTCTTCTCTCAGAGAAAAAAAAAATTCTCCTCTTTTCAGCCTCTTTCCAATCCTGTGCTCCTTTCTTTGAGTGCTTCAGTCTAATTGTTTAGGTGAAAATGTGCTTCAAAAGAGCCTGAAGCATCCACCCAATATATCATTCTGATGATCATTGCACAAAACCTTCATTACTCAGCTGCTGCACCTCAAGCCTACTACTGAAATCTTCAACTTCTGTGCTTTTTAAAGTCTGTGTGTTGAATTCTTATCCTCTCTCCACCAAATTAACCCAACATTATATGTGTCTTGCAATAGAGTTTGCCAAAGGGAATCCAAGTTAGATGACACTATGATTTATGACAGGATCAATGACAGGACGATCTGATCGCATGGACGTTCAGTGCTAGAGGCTTTATGTTGGTGTTTATTTATAACCCTGACCATGTTCCTGGGTCAATAACAACTTCCTATTGTGCCCACCGTTTAAAACGGAGATAAAGTTTAATTAGGGCTTGGCCTTATTTGGATGTTGATCATGCATCAAGTCATAAAATGCTAAGAGAGGATGCCAGCCTTGGTTCAGTAGTAGAATTCTTATCACTGATTTAGAGGATTGGTGATTCAAGCCTGCAGGAGCCATATCCTGCAATAATATCACACGGCACAATGGATAGCTAGCTAGTTACGTATCTTATCACAAGATCTTGAGGGAAGGCTCAAGTTCAGAGCAGTATCAGGAACATCTGGGAGCTAAGACTTCAAAGCAAATAGCTATGCAGTGCATTGACATATATCAATGCTACATCTGGCAACGATCTGACAACAGTAGCCCAGAAAATTTATCGGAAGGAACAGTATCAGGAAACACATAGCTATGGTGAAGTGATGTCTTTAAAATAAACTTGCTCAAATTGATTATCTGAAGTAATAACTCTTTGAAAATTTAGTGTATCCCTTTCTTAGTTCGAGTTTGTTTCATATGAACATGAAGGTATAAATAATTATAAAGAGTGCATGGCATTTAACTAGGTGTGCACCCTGAATCAAGAAACTCTAAGATGGTTATGTTATGACTAGTAATCTCATGGTCTTGATTTATGATCTGGAGGTACAAGTTCAAATTCTACTAATGACAGCTAAGAAAAATTAAGTGCTGTTATGGTAATAAATCTGGAATAAAGCACTTCAGCAATGGTGACCACAAAATTGTCAGCTTGATGTTAAAACCCACCTGATTTATTAATGTTCTTCAACAAAGGAAATGTCCTGGTGAAGAGCTTATGCCTGAAATGTTGATTTTCCTGCTCCTCGGATGCTGCCTGACCTGCTGTGCTTTTCCAGCGCCACACTTTTTGACTCTGATCTCCAGCATCTGCCATCCTCACTTTCTCCTAAAGGAAATGTCCTGGCTGGCCTATTCGCGACTCCAGAATCACAGAGAATGCTGGAGAAACTCAACAGGTTGGGCAGCATCTGTGGGGAGAGAAACAGAGTTAATGTTTCAAGTCAAATCCTTTTCTAGTTTAAATAGAGAAATGTTGCAATAGTCACTTTTACCCAAGGGATCCTCCACAGACATATGTCAGGTGATCCATCTGTTTAAGCTCCTTTCGACTTGCAGCAATTTGGTACACCTGAATGGTTCCCAGACCAATTCAGAGGTTAATTAAAACACTATCAGTTTGCTGTAGGACTGGAGTTACATGTAAGCAAGCAGATATACTTCCCTGAAGGAGGTTAATCATGTGTTGGAGTTTTATAACAATCAATACTTGTTACATGGTTGCCATTAGACTAGATCTTTTGTTTGAATTTAAATATTTGTTACAGTGGGATTTGAACTGATACCAAGATTATCCGGGACCTCTGGATTATTGGTGTAGCACCACCGTAATATCTCAACCATTTCACTCTTTTCTCTAGGCCTGATAAGACCAAAATGCCACATGCATTCTGATGCATGTTTGCTTTTCTTTTATCTACATTTGCAGTGTCTTGTGAGGCACTTAGCCTCTGACTCCAAAAAGGGTGACTATGCACTTGAGCAACCTGGGTGGGTGCTGATAGTCTGATAGCTCTCCTGACTCTAACCTGCTGGACCAGTAGAACCTGGCATTTGAGCAAAGGAATGTGCCTGTTGCATTTATCTATCTTATTGTTCAGATGGGAATGCCAGAGATATCTCGGTTGACATATCTTGCACGACTTAGTGTGAAGATTGATAGGATCAGTCATAGAATTGGAGGCCGGCGGCCGGTATTTCCAGCATCGAAACTTAGATGTCGGGCTCATAAGGTTTTGTTCTATCCTTACTGTTTGATACTTGTAACTGCAAAAGGAAACAATCAGTTTGATTTACTATTTAGAAAATGTATGTATTGTACAATCTGAACCAAGTTTTAATTTGACTCACAGCGACAGCTTTTAGATAGTAGGTACAAGGGGCTGCAAAAAGGAAATTTGACATTAGCCTATAATTAGATATGAGCTGAAATGCTTTTCCATTACACGTGCAAAAATCTCTAAGGTCTCCCAGAATTGATTAATTTTTCTCTCACTGTAAGACAAATGTGCATTGCAGATGGTCAGGAAATTTAAAAATCTGGTGCGACAAATCTGGTGAAATGCTTAAAGCCTAAGTGGTAATCCAATAATAATCAAATCTGACAAATCACTCTTCCATGAAAATAATTGCATTCCATTAGGTCCCTGATTTGGATATTTTTGTCCAGCACCTTGAGGTCACCTCATTGTTCACCATTTCTGAAATTGACGATTTTCTGTTAGACACTTAAGTTAAGCACTTTGAATACATGCATTTTTCCAACTATGGTATTCCAAAATAGGACAGTAACAAAGATTCAACTGGATATTTATATTGCTATACCTCTCTGAACATTGAATCCTTCTATTCCTGGAGATATTGCAAAATTAGAGATTTTTATCAAGTATGCAAAGTTTCCCAATTTACCTGATTTTCAAATCCAGTTTGATGGAAAATAAAGACGAGGTTTCTGGATTGAACAAGAATGACTAATTATTGTAAGGAATTAATCTCTAGCTGCAGTTGTATAATAATACATACAGTCCCTCGGTTACGAATGGGTTCCATTCATGAGCACATTTGTAAGTTGATTTGCAAGTTGGAACGCAATACAGTGTGAGCAAATGTTTGCATGTCAGATCTTTAAAATTAATATGGGACCTCATTTGTAAGTATGAGCATTTGTAAGTATGAGCATTTGTAAGTATGAGCATTTGTAAATTGGCATTCACAAATCAGGGAACGCCTATAAACTGTTGGCACCTAATATTACTGATTAAAGCTCTAATCCCCTTACTAACTGACCCTCACAGGCATGTAGACAGACAAACAAACATGGTGAAATAAGTTATGGACAGAGGGGAGAAATAGGAAAGAGAGTTTGGTAGTCTTTGTTCCTAGGTTCTGTTGTTGAGATGATCCTTATGACTCCTCTGCTCGCTAGCGTGTTCCTTCAGTCGTCTTTCGCTAGCTGCTGCCCCTTGTTGGTGAGAGACACAAAGTAGCTAGTTCCTTTATAAAAACTCTCTGATTGATCAGTTACAAAAATGGTTGCAGGAAAGTTTTATTCAACTCTTCCTCATTTCAATCCCCAGCTTTTAGCAATACCACAAGAAAAGTCATGGTCCTTACATTCAATCTTGAACGTTGAAATAAAGATATAAGGTTTGACTAAAACACGTTCTCCACATAGACCCATCAGAAAAGTCAGGGCTTGTGCAACTCAGCCACAACTGGAAAAGGGTTCATCACTGGATTTTCTATGCCCTGCCTGCAACTGCTGTGTACCTGTGCAACTGATGCTGAATTTGTCAAGATTGTTCAGGCTGTCATTAATGTAGTATAATCATCCTCTATATACCGGGCATTCAAATAAAAAAAATGGCTCAATTACAATCAGGTGTGGAAAGGTGAATCAATCTGACTTTTTGGTTGGAAGCATGCAAGAGTTTTGTGCATTTTTCAGCATGTATTTGTACCTTACCCCAATTGTCATGCAGTTAACTAATTCAGCAGAATAATAATCCCATTTCAAGGTTTCCTTGAGTGAAGGTAAGAGCAGTTTTATCTCTTGCTAATTCCAAGAAAAAAATAATAATGACACAACATCAGACACATTCACATAAAGGCACACAGTCAAAAAGAGGATCATATCCAGTACGAAAAGGTAGATAAAACAACATGCAGTTTTGAAGCTCTTTGTGTGATTTTAAAATGTTAGTTTTGAACCTGAGACCAAGAATTGCTGTGATTTGAGGGAGAGAGACTTTTCCAGTTCATGTTAAGATCCATCTCCTTTGTGCTGCCATTGCAATTGCTTGAAATACAGCTAATGTACATATTCCTGTAAGAAGGTTTTTTTTTAGATTACTTACAGTGTCGAAAAAGGCCTTTCGGCCCAACAGGTCCACACCGAACCACCGAAGCACAACCCACCCAGACCCATTTTCTCCAAGATTGGTAATTTCAAGAAGTAATTTTTTTTTAGCACCAAGATGTGAGGTTTTCAAAGAGATGCATCAAACAGCAGATGCAGGTTTCTTCAAGCTTGACTTGAGTGGGTTAAATCTCTTTTGATTTAAAAAATAATTTTGGCTCACAATAGTTCTAGTATATTGACAGCCTAATGAAACATGGTCAGGTGATCATTGTGAAAATTTTTAAGTCAATTTCTTTTTGTCTTGCTGAAACCATTTCAACCCATAGATCATCACTAGCATGAAGTGTTAACTTCTATCAACTGACTTTACTGAGAAAATATCAGTTTGGAGAAATCAGGTGAAGATCAGAGTGGACTTTGAATTGATGTCCTCTCCACAATAAAAACAATTCTATAGAATTTTTACATTTTCATCCAAAATTCTTTCCATTTTTGGGTAGTCCCAGGCATAAGTGATGAATGCAGGGATGACTGCTAAATTCTCATACCTGAAATGGTTTGAATGTTATTTTTAGATTTCTGCTGACAAGGTGGGCTGCAAAGGTCAGGAGAATATGACAAAGCCTGTAAACTAATCTTTTCCCCCTACTGCCCAGTGTTCACGCAACTGATGAATGCCACAAAGTAAAAATTGCTTGAAGTCTGTTTAATGGAGCATACTGGTGAGGAAGTTAAAATGTCACAGAGGGGTCAGTTCCATGCTTTACTTCTCTTTCAGGGAACATTGGGGACTTTCGGGTTTAAAGTCCCACTACCAAAAAACTTACTGTAACAGCAGCTGAAAGCCTGTACCCTTTCAATCCACACATATGGATTCCCCCATTCCATGCAAGTAAACTTAGACAAGAACTTTGTCCTTTCCAGATAGGACTAATAGCCCTGGCCACAACCCAGGTAACTGCCTCCCTCTCCCATTATCTCACTTCCACTTCATATTAACATGGATATGTGAATCCCCCATTTACCTCTCCTCCATATTAGCATAAGAATGTGAGTTCCCCATTTGTAGCAGGCAAAACCTTTCTGCCTTAATTTCTCTCCATCAACGCATAATCATGGAAGATATGATAATCGGTTTCTACAGCCCATTCACACATTGTTACAGGACATCGACATTCATCGGGTTTTGTAAATTCATAATTACTTACTTTAAATTATGTGATGACAATCATCCATGTGACTGATAAGTCTTTGTTCAATTTCTATAAAATATTCTGTCTTTGGGTGGAAGGCAGAAATTTGTGAGGAAGAGTCACTACAAGTAGGCACTCAGCTACTTTAGAGATTCTTTGAATCTCTTACTGGCTGTCCGATAATAAAGCTACTGCTGTTGTACAGAAAACTTGTGTTGCCCAGATTTGTGGAATAAAGCAGACATCAACACAGGTGCTGCAAAGCTGAAAGTCACAAAGGACTCGAGCAACCAAGATGTAGGAGACCCAAGATGCTCTTTCTTTAAGGCTGCAGGTAATATTCTTTTCCTTGGTTTCAGCAGAGTCCCATCGTAATTTTGATGATTGTCTGAAAGAAATGCTGCCCAGCCCAATGTTAGCGGCAGTCGAGGCTTACAGTGAGCTCCAGTGGTCCAGCTGAGCGGTGGAGATTCTGCCTGCTCCGAACAGGGCCACTGATGTAGAGTAGGGTAAGAAGTGAAGCAGTTCAGGTTTGTCAGTCTCAAAGTAACCTGATTATACTCTACTAACTCTGCCAACAATTTACAAAAGGAAAGCTGGGTCTTAGATTTCTCACTCCAGTGAATGCAGTCCCAGCAGCCAATTCTCCATTTGCAGATGTACCTTCACATTCTTAGCCTCTGAGGGAATCAGAATTGTACGCCGGCAATGACTTGTGTTCTTCCTGCAATGTGGCACCACTGCTGCACCATTTGAACTATGGCCTAATTATGATTTCTGCGAAGTTATCATGATTTTCTCACTTTTATGTCCCATTTATACAACCAAAATTCTGTTGGCCTTCTGCTATGGATTAATCTATTTGCGCTCACACAATTAGCTAATTCTGCATTTATTACATTGTAGTGTTTTCCTACTTGACGTTGACACATCCCATTGCTTGTTTATTTCTCCCAAAATTGTCTCATACCTTTTTACACACTGCTGCTTCTGCCACTTGTGTAGCACTAGCTGTCGGGTGACTCTAAATGGTGCTAGCACATTCATAGCCTCTCTCATGCTGTGAGTGTCGCCAATTACTGCTGAAGCATAGAAACTTTCTGCTCCTGAATCTTAGTGAAGAGTGTCGTCCATGGTTAGTCTGATGATCTATGACTGATCATATACTGCAGCGAATGGACTGAAGTAAGAGTCTGATATAGACTCAAAAATATAAGATAGTGGTTGAATTCTCACTAGCACTAAATCTACACAAAAGTCAAAAATTCCTCTTAAATACATTGCACAACTATTAAGAAAACAAGCATTCCATACAATCCCTGAAGCGTCAGAGGCTGTGGGGTGAACTTAGAGAGGTTTATAAAATGATGAGTGGCATGGATATGGTAAACAGACAAAGCCTTTTCCCTGGAGTGGGGGAGTCCAGAACTAGAGGGCATAGGTTTAGGGTGAGAGGGGAAAGATATGAAAGAGACCTAAGGGGCAACTTTTTCACACAGAGAGTGGTACGTGTATGGAATGAGCTGCCAGAGGAAGTGGTGGAGACTGGTACAATTGCAACATTTAAAAGGCATCTGGATGGGTATATGAATAGGAAGGGGTTGGCGGGATTTGGGCCGGGTGCTGGCAAGCGGGACTAGATTAGATTGGGATATCTGGTCGGCATGGATGATTTGGACCAAAGGGTATGTTTCCATGCTGTACATCTCTATGACTCTATGACATCTCATGCTAAGATGTATTGCTTTTGAGGATGACCTGCTGTTGAGTCTGAAGCTCTTTAAGCTGCTGGAAGTGCTAGATTAATAATTTATTGCAATGGCTTCAGGCACAATGGATTGGGGGAGTGGGTTTGGGGAATGGGGAAGGGGCATGTGAAATTGAGTTGAAAGTCAAGTTGCGCTTTGCATGGTTTAATTATAGGCCAATTCTCAATTTAGAAAACAACAGAGGAAGTGAAGGCATTACGATGCTTGGATGTCCGTGGATCATGTGTATACTAGTTTTGGGCACTTCCTTTTAGTTGCTTGAAAAATCTTTTATTGCACTTTTGGTTGCACTTCAGCCCCACACTCCAGATCCTGGAGGATCTTCTACACAAACAAAAATAGAAATAGCCAGAGAAGCTCAACAGGTCTGGCAGCATCTATGGAGAGAAATCAGAGTTAATGTTTTGGGTCAAGTGACCCTTCCTCGGACCTGGAGGATCTCCTCAAGAGTTCAGGCAGTGGGCTGTGGCAGGGGATCATACCTGTCAGCTATCTGCTCCTCTTTCATGGCTATGTCTGTGCCTGGGAATCCTTAGAGAAGGAGCACGCAGTGTCCACCAGTATCCTTGATGCCTTTAAAGCGAGGCAGGCACAGCAGGGAATAGGATACTTTACCTCCTCTTCTACATTGATTTATCCCCCTCCATCTCTCTCTACCTCTTCCTCACCTTTAATGGCCTGCATGTTCCTCAATGGGCTTTGCACATAATTATTCAGTTGCAAAACATGGTTAATTTGCTGCTGGTGGTTAATAGATGGAAAGAAAACACCACGGGTGAGTTGGTAAGGTGGAAAAAAAATCAGTTGTGAGTGGGAGCACTTCGAGATATAGAATAAAAGTCAAGATGAAGGCATATCACCTAGGTTTCAGAAAATATTTCATCACCTGGGTGTCAACAGATGCTGACATGAAATAGCTCCCATGACTTCCTGCTTTGTTAATTATTTGTACTTTAGTCTAACCTAGCTCTGCCCAGTAAAGAATGCTGTACAATGCTACAGAAAGGTATTTCCCTCTGTCTGTAATATACAAGTTGTAAGCAAATGAATATAAAATATTTTTTTAAATTATGGAATGAACAATTTAGGCATCAAATCTAATTGGCCACCAGAAGCAATGTTCACCTCAGATGGGTGAGGATGGATGCTCAATAATTGACATACACTGAGTAACAGCTAATGCTACGTAATCTTTGAGTTGCTATCCTAACAAAATACGGAGAGTATCAACTGATAAATTTAGTGAAGAAAACTTAATACAAGCCCAGGTAATAAAACAAAATGCAAACTTTTTTTTCACTAGCAACTTCTTGACAAAATGTCCAGAAGCATCATTGAGGGAAAATATTTGTTAATAGTGACAACCCTGACTGCCATTGGAAGTAATTAGTGGAAGATGTGAGATGAGCTGACAAAGAAAAAAAGACCTGGAAGCTTAGATAGGAAAAGAATAGTATAGAAAGATAGAATTACTAAAATTCCAATTTAGCTTCACATGGTTAAGGTTTGCTCAGTTAAAATTCAGACCCATCTGATTGAGAACCTGGGAATGAACATGGGTTTTTACTTATTCTGCATAAAATACATCCTGTACTATGATTAACAGTCACTTCCAATATAAGAGAACCAACACAAAACATTTGGTTGACTAATTGAAGGCTGAGAAGGATCCCAAATACAGAGAATGAAGCTGTGGGCCAACAATACAGAAACAAGGACTGAGATGATTGACTTCCAAAATTCAGCCACCTCCTTTTCTGCAATGTATGATACCAAACAGTAGAGAGCCATCTCCTGATTCCTATGAATTTCAGTTTTGCTCATCAAATGCTGTCTTGACTGTTAAGAGCTCTCACTCTCACCTCCTTACTGTTTATCACTTTATATATTAATAACCAAGAATTTGCAGGTTACAATTTCAAAGTAAGTGACACAAAACTTAAGTATAGTAGGTAGTGAAGAGAATGGTGACAGATTTTAAGAGGTTCTTCAGACAATGCACTGTACATTATTTGGCATTTTTGTATACATGGCCCTGCTTTGACCTTACATCTTGTTGATTGGCTCTCTGTGTTGCTAAAATGTAACTGTTCCAGCATGAGGCATCACTCTGTGGCTGTACAGGATGTACCATGTGAGAGCTCCTACAGTGCCTGGAAACAAGCCGTATTTAGGGCAATGGGTCCTGCTGCCACCTTTACCTTTGGAACATCTCCATCCTTTCTCAGCCTCCTCTTCTGCCTGGAGAAAGGAGGGGCACAGTAAACAGGAGCCCATTGCATTGGAATGATCAGGGATTAGAGAGCTCACAGTCCTAAGTCTTGAACAGTGAATGGACCTCTGTGCAATGTTGTTTTCCTTGAAACACCTCTCATCAGTGAGTCTCCCTGAGGTTGAGTCACTTACCCTTCCCACTCTGGGTGTGATCACAGCTGTTTCCTTCCTTACTGTGCAGGATTGATTTCCAGCGTGATGGAAGAGAACAATGAGCACACCTCATCCAGTGGCTTCCAGGTTCTGCCTCCATGAGCTGGTGAGACCCCAGACATACGGGTCCTCTTCCAGGTAACCCTTTTCATTAACTCAATAAGCTTTGTACTTCCCCAGGAGTTACCCACCCTGTGTACTGGAGTCTGTGCCTTCCGAGCTCAGACCCTCCCCATCCAACGCTCAGCCCTGACATATGAGGTGATTGCACCACATGTGGTCATTCACTGTCTACCCCTCCCTCCCCACCCCCGCCCTTCCTGGTGATGTCAGGGTGCTCCTGATATGGACAGCCCCTCTTCATTATGACCCCTTCCCATCCAGACTGTATTGTGTCTCCTGCTTGCGGATACAGTTGGACCCTTTGCAGTGGTCATTTCCCTCCCCCCGGCCAAACCTGAGGCCCTTAGACTTGCAGAATAGTCTGCTGAGTTCCTTTCGTGTGACAGCAACTCCATCACCTTTCCCCCTAGTTCCTGTGGACAGGCCCAATGGACGGTCTGTGACTCATCGCCCTGAATGATCTAACCAGACAGTCCTGGTCGAGAAGTGCCCAGGCATCTGATTGGTGACTGTGCATCTCCCTGACTGTGTTAGGCCTGTAGCCCCTACACTGGTTGCAATGGAACCACAGGACCAACTGCGACCCACTCCTGGAGTGAAGTGCTATGACTGCGAATCTCTTGGTCAGTTGTTAGCCAATCCCTTGGACTGGTGTGTGCTGGGATCTCCTGACTGATGGCCACTACCATGGACTTTGGTGAGGAGCTCTCCCTACGAGTTTGAGACATGGTTGCCTACTTGCTACACATGCAGTGGGCTTAACAGGAGAGCTGTTGGCACATGTTGGTAGGTGTGAGATTGATTTAGCATGCTGTCATACAGCAAGATGTATGCCCCCTGGCTGAGGATTGCTGACCTGCAAGCTGCCTGATTGTGTGACTGCCTTAATAGTTACGGCAAGGCAAGTCAACAAGGCTGGGTTGCTGTGACCATGCAGGTAGGTGTCAACTGAATGACCACTAAGGCAGCAGGTGAGCACCCCTGAGTGGCGGCCTAATCCAGTCTGTTTGCTGGATGTCTGTCCCTGCGTGCAACATATCCTGGCTGCAGCCTCTCATCGCTAGCTGCTAGTACAGTCAGCAATACTTTACTTTGTGAGTGGACTGCAAATGTATGAGAGAGGTGCCATGGTGGTTGTGAGGGATTGGAAAAGCTAGATGGCAATGCTGGTGGACGATGGGTATGTATGGCTGGTGCCCGTGGATTGTGCCCTGAGACGTCGCAACATGAATGTCCTTGGGAGCTGAAATCCTCAAGTACTCGCTCTGATGTCCATGTGACGATTTCTTGATGTTGAGTTTGTTTGGCAAATTTGACAAGCTGAATATTAATGAGGTGTTTTGGACCATTAATAAGCCCATTACCAAATATGATATCCCTTAGCTGGCAACTCACCACTGCCTTGCGAGAAAACATTGTGCTTCTCAAAAGCATAACATAATCAAGTGAGAAGCTCCAGAAGTTTCAGATCAGTCTCACTGCACTTCTCATCCAATTCTGCCACAAGTCTCATTATAGCTCACGTCGCTCAGACCTCTGTGCAGTCCTGTCACTGAGTTGTTATGATGTGGGATAATGTGTCTGAAATATTGGCAGGACTAGAAGCAATGATAAAAAAAATTGATAAATACTTGAAGACAAAGTAAAATTCATGGGGTCAGGGAAAGAATGCAGGAGCGGAATTAACTAGAGAGTTATTTTAAAGAGGTGATAATGGTATAATGCGTCAAATTGTCTCCTTCTGTGCTGTGTCACTGTACCATTCTATGTATAATACTGCTCAATTAAAACATCTGATTTAAACACTTAATTGCAAACAGAAAGGTCTTTCGGTAAGATGTCCTCAATGAAGTTTTACAACTAGTTTCTTAAAATGCCTGGCAGTTCTGACATTTTGTGATATACACGAGTTGATGCATTAGTAAGTGGGAATGCTTAAATAGTCATCGGTTCAAGTTTCAATCTTGGCAGTGCTACATTCTGTCTCCTCATTATTTCCAGCCCTGCAGGTAATACTCAGCTCTGCTTGGTTCTAAATAATTACATGTCCAATTGTCCCTCGAGTATTTTGGGAGTGGAATTTTCTCCATCAAAAACTCCAGCAACAAGTTGAAATGCTCAACTTTTTTGTTAACCTCTTAGACTGGAGAAATCTTGTTGGTATCTTTATGAGGAGACCTTTGTAGGCCTTGCACTTACAAAGACAACAACCACGTTGACATGTGGAAATGGGAAGGACAATAAAGCCCAGAGGAAGCTGTGAATAAAACAATATCAGCATGCTGCAATGTGGACGAGCCAGTGTTGGACTGGCATGGACAAAGTTACAAATCACGCAACGCCAGGTTATAGTCCAACAGGTTTATTTGGAAGCACTAGCTTTTGGAGAGCTGATGAAGGAGCAAATAAACCTGTTGGACTATAATCTGGTGTTGTGTGATTTTTAACAGCATTCTGAAAGTTTGACACGTGAATTGCAACATGACAGCGTGTACATTATAAAATCCCAATCACCGGAAAATTGCAAGTGGTGCAAATCAGACAGACGTTTAGATTCTACTATCAACAAGTGAAGCTTTTTACTGGGTTAAAGTCTTGTAAAGTTTCCTCTGAAGTCAATGCTCCAATCAATGGCTGGGTAACTCACCCTGTGATTTTCTACGTCCTGTTACCGAATGACGTTGTGAAAGTTCTTCAAGTAGATTAGATGTCTGTGTGGAATTGCACTTTGGGAGCAAAACAGGAGAAATAACCATGACCAGAAGCCTGAGGAGAGAAATCTGAAAGGAAAGTATATTCCGTTCTTTACTTCCATGTTTAACTTCTGTTCCTTTCAAAAATGGACAATCTTGCTGGACTCTTAAAATGGCCGAGGCAGATTACATGATCATTATTTGACGCTTCTGAAACCCTCTGCATTATATATATGTTCCAGCTAAAGCTGATCTAAGGGGCTTGGGAATGAACCATCTACCTCCAGTCTGCTCTGGTAAAAGAAAAGGCTCAAAATTTTTCTGCTAAAACGTGAGCTAATGCCTTTACAATTACCTCTTCACCTTGTAATGGAAACTCTGATGGGACATGTAAAGCAACACTTTTGGTTCAATAGCCTTTCAATTAGCCACTTAAGGAGGGTCCTTCACACCTGAATGCCTCTCTTTGTCACTTGTCTGACATAATTACAGGTGTTTGTAAATCCAGAGGTGCTAACAATCAGTCCACTTGAGTTAAAGTTGCTTACGTATACAATTCTACAATTCTAAATCAGTTACTTTTTGATCTCCAGAAAGACAACAAGAGATGGCAAGTTTTCTTGCACCCTCCATCACTGTTTCAAAATTACTGGATGGAAACAAAAACACTTTAACTAGAAGACACTTTAATTCAAGTGAACTGATTGCTAGCACCTCTGGATTTACAAACACTTGTAATTTATCACATCTCCTTGTCCTATCTTGCCTCAGTTTCCTGAATGCTTATGTGTGTAGAGGGACTAGTAAAACAATTCCTCTGTATTTTGAAGTTTTGTTATTAAGCCCTATCTTTGTTTTCATATTGAAGGTTTCTGAGTGGGTTTATTTATCCAAAAACCAAGGTTTGGGGAATATCCTTCATCTTATCTCATTAAGGGATGGGAAGACAAAGGAATAAGGAAAATTTAGTGTCATTGTCGCTGGCTTGTTTAAAGTCCCAACTATTCTCCTTTGTCCAGGAAACATCAAGTTGTGATAAGAAAGAAATGGTGAAAAAAAACCCGTAAAAATTCAGTTTTGTTTGATCTCTTTCATCAGGCAGATTGAGGTTGAGTTCATTTTTATGATCAGGCCTCATTTCAATATAACCAGTGGATTTCCACTGTTAAATGGACATTGCTAGACAACTCACCATTGGGTTAAGACAGAGTTCCTACAGATAGTTCATTGTGGGAAGGAGAAGGTGAAAGCCTGAAAGGGCTTTTAGGAGTTTGTATTCAGGAGGAGAGGGCACATACAACTCCTAGGACTTGAAAACTATTTATACGTTTTTGTAACATTTGGTTCTTGTGGTTGATGACTTCAGGGGGTAAGCCCTAAAGGGTGTGGCTTTATCCTGGCAATTGTCTAGTATTCACAAGTGCATCCTTCAGACAGGTCTTGTGCAGCATATGTCTGGGCATTTCTCTGCCAGTTGTAGGGAAGAAAACATATGTTGGCTATTCATCTGCTCCATCAGAGTCTCTACCACTGGTGCAGCTTTGATGTACCAAATATAACCTTCTGCATTGTTTTGTAATTTTCTATTTTTCTATCCTTCCAGCATTGAATATGGGAATTCCTGCCATGGAAAATTCCAGAAATAATATCCAATACTTTTCTCAATTTATGTGCATTCTTCTCTTTTGAGTGCAAGCTTGATTTCAATAGGCATCTGGCCCACTGAAAATCCAGCTATCAAAGTAGGAAGCTATCAATAATGATTACTCACATGCTGACAGCTCGCCTACGAGATCTACTAATGTGAATTCCTCACAGGCAAAACTACTAGTGGATAATGGGCTATAAATCCAGTTTTGCAGTACCTGTTTTCCTCGCTCTCTAGCAGTTCTCGGTTGAAAACACCTTTAGCTTGAACCCATTGTCTGTAATAAGAAGTCTTTTGTGAGAATGAATCTTCATGAAGTCTTTCATTAATCTCTGTCTGTGTAATTGAACAGCAAGAAGGAAACCGGCAAACCAGGAAAAGCTCGTCATACTTATAACCTGTTTCAGAGAGCTACTGGCTGCTGAATTATCAATCAAATAGACTTCAAAACATATCAGGCCAGCTGCCTCAAAGGTTATGCACTAATGTTTAGAACAAATCAGCAGTGTAAATTTGAAAAATGGAATCTCCTGTTGAGACACAGTGTGTCACGTGGAATGAACACAGTTGTTGTTTTAGGTTCATAACTTTCTGCAGTGTTGAAAAGATGAACAAGCACATACATGGAATCAGTAAACAATGGGCAGGAAATTAGAATAAATAGACATGCAAACATGAGCTGGACCTGCTCTCAATCCATCAGCTTTAATTTAAAAGCAGTACATTAGAAACCAGGATTACAGGCCGTCGGGGTAAAATATGGACAAGACATTTCGACTTCCACCACCTGATCCTCATGGACTGAAGTGTTTCTCAAAGGGAAATCACTGATTTAAAATAGCCACAGTAATCAACTAACCACAAAGTTTGTTTCACAAAATCATTGTGAGTTATACAAAGACAGCCTGAGCTGAAATTCACGTTTTCAAAAGACATTGGAAGTCAGATCTGTAACTCCTGTTTGGTTTACAACTTCATCGATAAATTTCACAAATTGGCACTGAAAAGGTCATTTGTAAATTAACTTGCGTATTTATTTATCTAACTGTTTTGTACTGGGCACTGCCCCCTTTTAAATTTTACACCTGTTCTTGTATACGAGTTTGATGATTCAATGCGTTTTTCTCAGGGTTAGCAAGTGGGAAAATTGCTCTTGCTTTCACTCAAGGAAACTCAACTGCCTCCTTGTTTGATTCCGGTGAACTCATGATCTACATTTTTTATTGAAACAAAGTCTTTGTCGCATCAGTTGAAGAGGTTGAAATGAGAGGAGCAGATTCAGTCCGTCTCAGTTGGTAGTAATGATTGTTTAAATGGAGTTTTCACTGCACATCTGGGACGTGAGAGGAAGGGCTACGACTTCAAGGAACTTTCTGGCCACTTAAAGCGGAAATTAAATGAGTTAACAGATTAACTCAGTCAATTCATGGAAAACAAATATTAATTGAATTAAAAGTACATCAAGAAACTAAAGAGGTACGAGGAGCAGTGGGGTACGTGCTGAAGAAAAAGGTAAGAGAACGTAAAAGTTGGACACTTGAAGATTTACTCATTTTTATGACTCCAATCCTTCCCATTATTTGGTGCCAACCTGTGTCTATTCAATCACTTGCTCCTTTGTTTGCTGACTCTTCATGCATGCAATTTCAACTCCTTTATCACATTCAGCCCCGGGTCATATTGTTCCTGTGACATTTCATTTCCAGAACTGTTGCTTTTCTGCATCTCAGTCTGACTCCCACTCAAAAGCCCTTCCCATAATCCTCACTAATTGACAGTCACTCCAGTACTGAAAGAAGACATTCAGCCCTTCAGGTTCTTGTCAGCTCTCTGAAGAACAACCTTGCCCATCCATTTCATCACATGGCTCCATATTTCCCTCAGATGCCCATTCAATTTCCTTTTGGAGTCATTCAATATCAACAATCAGCACCTTAGCAGACAGTGAATCATCAGCACTCGCTAAACAGTGTTCCTCCTCACATTCCCTGTTCCACTCTCGCACAATACCTTAAGTCTATGTCTCCCAGTGCTTGTACCATCAACTAATGGGGACAGCTTTCCTCTGTCTATCTTTTCCAAATCTGTTGTAATTGTACACTTTTATAATCCTTTTTCCTAATACATTCCCTTTTCACCAGATCTATCCTAACTCTGTACAGTATAGTTCCTGTGCTTTAATTCTGGGCCATTCATATCATACTCTGCTGTGGAGTACTAATGGATGTCAATAGCAATTCAATGACACCACAAAGACTAAAACACAATGGGCAAATCCTGTTCATGTTTCTGGGCTCGCACCCGCCAAGCAAGAGAGCCTTTGCTGTCTCACCCAGCACAAGCTCCTCATCCTGAACCACAGAGAGTAATGAGGCTAGTGGCAGGCCACCCCCAGGAATCACCTGAGGTGGAATGTCCATTCAGCGAGAGATACTAGCCAACCAGAGGAGTCAGTGGCTGCTACCAAGATGCTAGGCTGGGATCTCAGGATTATGGAGAACCTAGGACAAAGGCAATTGATTTTGGTCAGTGTTGGGTAGGGGGAGTAGATATTTTTAGATTACAGTGTGTAAACAGGCCCTTCTGCCCAACAAGTCCACACCGACCTGCCGAAGCGCAACCCACCCAGACCCATTCCCCTACATTTACCCCTAGGCCTAACACTACGGGCAATTTAGCAATGCCAATTCACCTAATCTGCACATTTTTGGACTGTGGGAGGAAACCGGAGAACCCGGAGGAAACCCACGCAGACACAGGGAGAATGTGCAAACTCCACACAGTCAGTCTCCTTAGGCGGGAATTGAACCCGGGTCTCTGGCGCTGTGAGGCAGCAGTGCTAACTACTGTGCCACCATGCTGCCCAATGTAGGGGGTTACTTCATGGGTTCCCGGTTTTGCAGTGAGGGGGATTGAGAAGGGGCTTTAGGAAGCAAGGTCAGGGAAGGTGGCTTCCAATGGGCACCGTCTGCATGATGTCCAGTCCCTTGACCATGGACTAAGTGTCTTTTATTGAGGGAAACTCCACTCCATCACCATGCTCACTGTGGTGACAGATTATCTATAGGGCAGTAGCTATTGTGAGCACTGCTTCGTGAGAGGGCACACCTACAACTTGGTTCAGCCTAGTGTTGGTGGGCAAGCCATTTAAGTGGCCTTTAATTTGTCACTTTAAGGGCCATAACTGGGGGCAGATTGGGACTATCAACCATGATCTATCCAGTCAAAACTTAACCCTGTTAGAAGCTCTTTACCCCATTGTAACTCAACTGTACCCGATTTATTCTTGAGTAAACAAATGTAAAATCTGTTTGATACCGTATAAGTGACTGTCATAGTGATTGAGTTGAGGTTAATATATCCTCTGGTTAATTCTGCAAGCTGACAACACTGAACACCATGGGGATTGCCACCATGTCAATGAAACAGGGGTTGACATACAATAATTGAATTGATGACGCTGTTGACTGGGCAAGCATTTGACAGCTGTGATAGATGTGGTGGTCAGATGGTTGAAGATGAAAGATATCACTATCAGTCATGAAGTTCAGCCTCGAGATAAATGTTACAAATACTAGCAACCTCCCACATAGTGACTTAGAGTCTGAGAGTAGGCTAGGCAGTTCATCTGATTGGATGGAGGGTAGAGACCAGTGCAATGACACAGATTAAAGTTGGACACTGGTCTGAGATTTGAACATTAAAGTTGATTTATCAAAGAAAGACCATTAATAAGAAGAAAATTTCTGAATCCTAGGACTGAAGCTGAAGGTGTCCTGAAGTACATTATGAAGAGAGATGGGCTCTTCTGGAAAGAAGAATATCAGCTCCTTAAACTGATTGCGAAACTTTTAAAGTGCTCCTTAGTCAAGGTCAGCAAGCAAGAAAGAGTTGTGAGTTTTTCGAAACAATCTCTTGGGCAATAGTGGTGTTGTGGTGACCTTGCTAGTCTAGTAATCCAGAGGCTCAGGCTAATTTTCTGAGGACATGAGATCAAATCCTAGTACAGCTGCTGGAGTTTGAAATCATTCAGTAAACTTGGATTGTAAAGTTAGTCTCAGTGATGGTGAGCATGACAGCTATCATTGATTGCTTTTTAAAAATAAGGTCCTTTTTCAGGAAATCTAACATCTTTACCTGGTCAGGATCAGACCTACATGTAACTCCAGACCCACTGCAATGTGTTTGACTCTTCTTAAAGGGCAATAGTCAGGAAAGCAGGCCAGTCAACTGAAGGGCAACTAGTGGATGACAAAAGCTGGCCTCATCACATAAAAGAATTAATAAAAAAAATTATGATTTGAAATAGCTCAACAACATTAGGAAATGTAATATCACATATCAATTGTAATGTGGCACGCATGTTGGCCTTTGGATACATGTTGTTTTTCTTTCCAGTCTAAGCTATAGATGAAATATTACTGTTGCTATAAGGGGAGAAAATATTTTTTGCTTCCATTTTTTTTGCTTCCTCATCACTCTCTGAGAAATAAAAACTAAGGATAAGATTTTTGTGTAATATTGTTGTGAGTAAGGTGGGTGTTGGAAAATAATTAGCTGGAAATAAAAAATAAAGCACCAGAAACTGAACTAATGAGAAATAAAATTTGGATATAGATTCAATGATTATGGTGAGAGAGAAAACATAAACGAAAGTTACTATAATTATATGACACTGGAGTTCTTAACTTCTTGAATATTTCCAAGAAAACTTTGACCCTTATGTGATTTGTTAATTACTTCCCTCCACTGTGTCATGTAATCCCCCCACATTATAATTTCCCAATGTGAAAGGCTATGAACTGCAATGCTGAGATGGTCACAAGAAGATAATTAAAATATTATGGTGTCCCAGAAGGCTGTCTAGGAGCATCATCAGCTTCTTAACAAGTAATCTTTAAACCAATCTGACTAAGTGGAGATTTTAATGATCAAAGTTTTGTTTGAGCTTTATTTTCATACAGAGTTTGCTTTGTGGTAAATTAAAGTGTAATCAGTTACAATTTTCAACGGCTTTTACCCGACTAGACATTCATTTATTGGTTAGAGCAGACAATTCATCGATGTGGCTGAAGAAAGCACTTGCGTGAAGAAAAGATCTGATATTGTCAATTTGAGCTTGTGTTTATTGATAGCCATCTGATGTGGAGAATATGGTGCGTGTCCTCATTATGGTGATATAGATTATTTTGATCAGTGCAGCTCAGACTTTGCAGGAAGCAAGCTCAAAAATATACGGTGGAGACTTGCTGATGTGTGAAATGTAAAAGCCTGAATCCAATATCTGTTTGCTAAGGCAGAGAGATATCTTTTTAGCTTTGCCAAATTCCACATATCTCCTGGGAGATTCACGTTTTTGCATTTCTTCAAATGCTTTCAAAGCAAATGCTTCGACATATAAATCAGTGAATTACTGACAGGGCAAAAAGAAAGTGCTGTTGTCTTAGTCTGAATATTGGCTGGGAACATTGAAAACTAATTAATGTTCAGCAAATGTCAAAGATGTGCAGGTTAGTTGAATTGGTGATGCTAAACTGTCCATAGTGACCAGGGATGTGCAGGCTAGGTGGGCTAGCCATGGGAAATGTGGGGATAGGTGAGATGGTTGGGATGCTCAATGAAGGATAAGTGCACTCTTGATGGTCCAAACGGCCTCTGGCTGCACTGTAGGGATTCTATGACCCATGATTCAAAAATAAACCTTCTTTGAGTTAAAAGTTGCAAAGAAGTATTGAAAGTAACATTTTTTGGAATATCGTAAAATGTATGAGTTGACACTAACTGAATGGAATTCATTCACAAAACACTGGTATGTAATAATGGGATGGATTTTCTACTGACCAGTAAATATGGGAGTTCCACATGTGGATGCTGTGGAAACCCCATCATAGCACTCTTTCAAGGAATCGTTTGGGAAATTGAATGTGTCTAGACTCCTATGAAAGTATCCATTAAAAACCAAACACTTCAGAAGGCTTCAAGGAAATGAAGTAAAATGGTTACTCAGGAAACATTAGACTCCTGTGTAAATATTAAACGGACTCGATTTGTTCCTAACTGACAAGCCCCATATCCTGACCAGACAACATCAACCATCCACCCCATAGCTGTCAATTTCCCACTACCCTGAAACTTGACACCCAGCCCAGAGCCACAATCCCAACCGCCGTCTGCATCCAACCCTCCTCACTGTTGGACATAACCCTCTGGGACCCCTGCTGGACCTGGCCTGACTTGACCTAGCCCTCGAATCGTCCCCTGCCTGAACAACCTGCTCCTGACACCCCAACCCAATCCTGTTACCAATCCCAATCATCCATTCCCGTCTGCACCCCGAACAGTACTCAATCTACAGGGCGTTGTTCTGAAAAAGACTCATATAGGACTTAAAACTTTAACTCTGTTTTTGTCTCCGCAGATGCTGTGAGATCTGCTGAAATCTTTCAGCACTTTCTGTTTGTTTGAGTAAAAATAGTACTGGGCAGGAGGGTAAAAAGTACCCCAGCAATTTGCATCATGTATAGTCCTGTCATAACTAATTCTAACGTTCAGTATGAATTAACAAATATTAGAGACAATTATCTCAGAAAAATATAATTTTGTTCGCAGATGTCTTAATAACGTCATTTTTGATGATTCAAGTGTAGTTCTTGTGTGTACTTAATTCTCTATCAGATGTAAAGCATAAAGAAGAGTATATGTTTCATGCACAGGCATAAGGACGACTAACAGTAAACAGTAATTCACTGAGTAATGAATTATGGTATCATGACAGCTTGGGAAGGCAGAGTAGCATAGTGGTTAGCAGTGCTGCCTCACAGAGCTAACGTTCATTCCCAGCCTTGAGCGATTGTACATGTGGAGTTTACCCATTGTCTGTCTGGGTTTCTGCTTGGTGCTCCGGTTTCCCCCCATTTTCCAAAGCTGTGCAGGCTAGGTGGACTGGCCATGCTAAACTGCCCCGTAGTGTGCGGTCTAGTTGGATTAGCCATGACAAATGTGGGGTTACAGGGTTTGCTCTTCAGATGGTCAGAGCAGACTTGATGGGTGAACTGGCTTCTATCTGTGCTGTAGAGATTCTATGATCATGAAATAGGTCAGTGCTTCCCAAAATGGACGTGTGAGCCCAAGCTGAAATTTTGGAGTTGTGAGTTAATTGGCTGCTGCTGTGTTCTGACTAAGCAATACCAGCTGTACAGCTATTGCCCCGCTCTCAGGGCTCACAACAGTTGTGCAGTCTTGAATTGGAGTCACAGAGGGATGAGGTTCAGGTAGTATTAGCATAATTACTGTGGCTTCCACTAGTGTTCACACAGTTGAGGAGAAGATGGCTGCTCTGGAGCAGAGAGAGTACTGAAGGCTAGTGATCAACACGTTGAACAATTCCAAATAGAGTTAGCATCAACTAGTCAGCATGACTGACAAATACACAAGGAGTCTATAACTTAGGTGTACCCACACATTTAGAATGACTGTATAGATAATCAATAATTTATACTGATGTCAATAGTAACTATGGTATCATCATTGCAAGATCTCTCACCTTCACTGAAACTGTCTATGACAAAAAAACACAGAGATGAATTTGAACTTCAATGTGAAAATGAGTAAAGGACTAAAACAACAGTTTAACACTCAGTTTATTTCCAGCACCACTCTGATCTAAACTCTGGTTTCCAGCATCTGCAGTCCTGACTTTTGCCTTATTCAGGTCCTGCTGTACTATATACTTGGATAATGATTGGTTTAAATCTTAACAGAAAATGGTCAAGTGTCATTACAGTTGTATTTTATGAAGGGTTTCTGTACATGGGGCCTAATGAATTTCCTCACAAACTTGCCTCATTAATTAGGAGTCACACCCCAATGCTGTGGGTAGATATTGCTGCTTTGTGTCCTACATCTGCACAACTTCTAGAAATGACCAATAGTTTTACAGATTTAACATTATTTTTAATAGCTGGGCACTGTGTGTGCCTGTGAAGCATTGTCATTCAATAGAGTTTACACTGAGCATTACTATTTACTGTCTGGTCTACTGCTTGTGTTGGTTTTACATGCAATTTTAGAGTTTTACATGACTTTCCTAAATAAAGCATGGAACCTATGGTCTTAATAAGTTCCTCACACCTGAAGCTCAGTTGAACTTATAATTCTCACAATTTTATTGTGATCCCAATAGCCTTCTTCAATCTCAGCCCATTCCACACTATTAATTTAAAGTTTTCCCCTCACCCTACAGAGTGTTTTAGTTTTTATTTTAAAGCTTTGATGCCCATTCGTTTCCATGCTGAAACTTTAACTGGGACTGTACCTCATGCTCGCTTCTCGTGAATCAGATATAACTTCCAGATATAACTAGTTTTCAATTTAACATTTGCTGCTGTTCTTCATACCAAGACTGAAGTAAAAGGCTTTAACTTGAAATGCTTTTCCTCCATTGCTGAGACTTTTTACATTCTGCCTCTCTATTCTCTATAAAG
Source organism: Chiloscyllium plagiosum (assembly GCF_037043375.1). Classification (NCBI taxonomy): domain Eukaryota; kingdom Metazoa; phylum Chordata; class Chondrichthyes; order Orectolobiformes; family Hemiscylliidae; genus Chiloscyllium; species Chiloscyllium plagiosum. The sequence goes on along the minus strand of NW_028270158.1, from coordinate 37,459,772 downwards.
TAACATTACCAAAGTACCAGAGCACATAGAGTTATTCTTCCATTAGAAAGAAATGACTGATGGTGATTTAACCTGAGGGTCACCATGCCTCAGGCAAAGGGAAAGGTTGAGGAGGATGGACCTTCATAGTAACCTCAGCCAGTGTGGGAATTGAACCCACACTATTCTCCAATTGGCTAACAAACAGTCCTTAAAGCTGTAAAGATTTTGAATTATAAACATCCAATGGTGTTCCTGGGCTTATAGAAATTCTCACTGGTGTTACCAAGTTGTATGGTACAGCTAACTCAAATTCCAATCCTCGTCATTTATCACCATGTTATACTTTTTGGTAGGCTAACCACTGATTCAGTAGTTTACTGTCACTGAGAAAGTTTAATGTTGCCTTGAACACAGTACAGTTTGTTGCATGTTAACAATCAGTTACAAGTTACAATGATAAGATATATGTTGATTCTAAGATAGTGAAGAAATTGAAGAAATAGCTCGTAATTCCACAAGACCCTAAACTGCTCTGTGTGATCTCCACTCAAGCCAGGGAAATATCATCAAACTGGATGTAGCTTAATGCAATCCAGCAACAACCCCGTCAGACCAATGACAGTTGGAGGTTGAGAGCAGAGATGAAGAGGGAGAGACAAGGAAAGAAGGGAACAGCTACACAAAGACATTGTGGAAACCAAGGAATTGAGGACCTCAGGATGAAAGGAATACTGGGACTCAAAGAAGATTGATGCTGGAGGATGATGGTTTGAAGAGAAACAGACCAACTAGAGAAATATGATCTAAGAGATGAGGGATACTGGAGAACGTGGAATTATGGAAAGAGATAGAGACGGAGAAGGGGGGAGTTCTTTCCAGGGATTCATGAAGACTAATGAATGGACAGATTGGGGGGAGGCGTTGAAGGTGAGAATGAAAGTTTAGGATGTGAGAGACAATGGTTATGGCAATCGGGGATGGCATTCTGGACAAAAAGGAGGGGGGGTCATGAAATTGGAGCTTATGCATGGGGGCCAGGGAGTGGGATGTTAAGCTGGGATGGGACTGGAGAATAGAATAAGTTTAGGTGAGAGGAACAGTGAGTGTTGCTGACAAAATTGGTAGCAACAGCATCATGGTGAACGGAAGTGGCACTGAGAGAGGGACTGCTCATAAAAGGCTGTGGGAAAACTGAAGTCTTACTCTAACAAGTATTGAAAGATTGTTTCTATTGGTGAGTTAATGCAGAAATGTTTGCATAATGGCAATGGGCGCAAATTCAAAAGGGCACCCATTTGAGGATGCAATCTTTTTGGTAAATAATGTTTTTAAAAGTCAGGTAGAAACATAGAAACCAAGAGGAATAGATCATTCAGCCCTTCGAGCTTGCTCCACTATGCAATAGGATCATGGCTGATCCTCTATCTCAATGCCATAGTCGCGCTTTATTCCCAAACCCCTTGAATCCTTCAACATCGAAATATGTGTCTATCCCTTTCTTTAATATATTCCATGACTTGGCCCCAGCTTTCTGTGATAGACAATTCCATAGGTTCACCTACATTTCAGCCTGAAATCACTTGCCTAAGCCAGTGACACCTGATCCTAGATTCCTCAACCAAGGAAAACATCCTTTCTCTGCATCTAGTCTGTCCAGTCCTATTAGAATTTTATACGCTCCAATCAGATCCCCTCTCATCCTTCTAAACAATCATGAATATAGTCATGATTTGGAGATGCCGGTGTTGGACTGGGGTGTACAAAGTTAAAAATCACACAACACCAGGTTATAGTCCAACAGGTTTAATTGGAAGCACACTAGCTTTCGGAGCGACGCTCCTTCATCAGGTGATTGTGTACACAATCACCTGATGAAGGAGCGTCGCTCTGAAAGCTAGTGTGCTTCCAATTAAACCTGTTGGACTATAACCTGGTGTTGTGTGATTTTTAACTATGAATATAGTCCAACTTGAAACAATCTCTTCTCACGGGGCAATCTTGTTTTTCCTGACTAGTTATCTGACTAGTGAACCTCTGTTGTACTCTTATTGATTACAGAGGTCATCAGCCTCTTACAGAGTCATACAGGACGGAAACAGACACTTTGGTCCAACCCATCCCCCTCCCCATTCCTGATGAAGAACTTATGCTCAAAACGTCGACTCTCTTGCTTCTCGGATGCTGCCTGACTGGCTGTGCTTTTCCAGCACCACACATTTCGACTATGAACTCCAGCATTTGCAGTTCTCACTTTCTCCTTCAGATGTCAGTGCCTGTGCATTTCTTTAGTGGATTTTATAATTGTACTTTCTGCCCTGTGCAGATGCTTCCAATGGACATATTTCAAGGAAAAAAATACAAATGATCTTTATTATTGCATGTAAGGAAACTTGCTTTCAAAACCTTTTGTCTTGTATTCATCAGGACAGGTTTGCAAGAATGGGAAGGTTTCAAAGGGAACAATTCATATTACATGAGAGCAAGGTGCTGTTTGGTTGGCAAGCAGAATCTGATTGTTTAGGTATCAGTAAATGCACAAGGTAACAGTTAGCTCCCAAGGCTCTCTTAAAAAATTCAAACCATGAAAATCAACCCCTAATGGTCATTTCTCCAGAGAATAGTTGTCCCCCAAAATCCATTTTTGATTCAAAATGGTACAGTGTACAATTAAATGGTGCTATTACTATTTGCAAAGGACAGAATCCAGTAAATTAATATATGTAGGTTTGAACAAGTGTTAACTTGGCAAATAAAGTTAAGGAGAATCCAAAAGGTTTTGACAAATACATTAAGGACAAAAGGGAAACTAGGGAGAGAGTAGGGCCCCTCAAAGATCAGCAAGGCGGACTTTGTGTGGATCAGCAGGAAATGGGGAGATACTAAATGAGTATTTTGCATCATGTTTACTGTGGAGAAGGACATCGAACATATAGAATGTAGGGAAATAAATGGTAACACCTTGAAAAATGCCCATATTACAGAGGAGGCAGTGCTGGGTGTCTTGAAACACAAAAAAGTGGATAAATCCCCAGAACCTGATCAAGTGTACTGTAGAACTCTGTGGGAAGCTAGGGAAGTGATTGCTGGGGCTCTTGCTGAGATATTTTTACCATTGATAGTCACAGGTGAGGTACCGGAAAACTGGAGGCTGGCTAAAGTGCTGCCACTATTTAAGAAGGGTGGTAAGGACAAGCCAGGAAACTATAGACCGGTGAGCCTGACACCGATGGTAGGCATGTTGTTGGAGTGAATCCTGAGGGACAGTATATACAGGCATTTGGAAAGGCAAGGACTGATTAGGGATAGTCAACATGGCTTTGTGCATGGGAAATCATGTCTCACGCACTTGATTGAGTTTTTTGAAGATGTAACAAAAAGGATTGATGAAGGCAGAGCAGTAGACGTGATCTAATGGACTTCAGTAAGGCGTTTGAAAGCTTCCCCATGAGAGACTGGTTAGCAAGGTTAGATCTCATGGAATACAGAGAGAACTAGCCATTTGGATACAGAACTGGCTCAAAGGTAGAAGACAGAGGGTGGTGAAGGAGGATTGTTTTTCAGACTGGAGGCCTGTGACCAGTGGAGTGCCACAAGAATTGGTGCTGGGTCCACTACTTTTCATCATTTATATAAATGATTTGATGTTAGCATAAGAGGTACAGTTAGTAAGTTTGCAGATGACACCAAAATTGAAGGTTTTAGTGGACAGTGAAGAAGGTTACCTTGGATTACAACAGGATCTTGACCATATGGGCCAATGGGCTGAGGAGTGGCAGATAGAGTTTAATTTAGATAAATGTGAGGTGCTGCATTTTGGGAAAGCAAATGGTAAGTACCTAGGGAGTGTTGCTGAACAAAGAGACCTTGTAGTGTAGGTTCATAGCCCCTTGAAAGTAGAGCTGCAGGTAGATAGGGTAATGAAGAAGGTAGGAGAAAGTGAGGACTGCAGATGCTGGAGATCAGAGCTGAAAAATGTGTTGCTGGAAAAGCCCAGCAGGTCAAGCAGCATCCAAGGAGTGGGAGAATCAACGTTTCGGGCATAAACCTTCCCGAAGAAAGGCTTATGCCCGAAACGTCGATTCTCCTGCTCCTTGAATGCTGCCTGACCTGCTGCATTTTCCCAGCAACACATTTTTCAGTAATGAAGAAGGTGTTTAGTATGCTTTCCTTTATTGTTCTGAGTATTGAGTACAAGAGTTGGAGGTCATGTTGCGGCTGTACTGGAGATGGTTCGGCCGCTTTTGGAATATTGCGTGCAATTCTGATGTCCTTCCTATTTGAATGATGTTATGAAACTTGAAAGGGTTCAGAAAAGATTTACAAGGATGTTGCCAGGGCTGAAGGATTTGGACTATAGGGAGAGGTTGAATAGGCTACGGCTGTTTACCCTGGAGCATTGGAGGCTGAGGGGTGACCTTATAGAGTTTTACAAAGTCATGAGGGGCATAGATAGGGTCTTTTCCCTGGGGTGGGGGAATCCAGAACTAGGTTTAGGGTGAGAGGGGTAAAATATAAAAGAGACCTCAGGGGCAACGTTTTCACGCAGAGGATGGTGCATGTGTGGAATGAGCTGCCAGAGGAAGTGGTGGAGGCTAGTACAATTGCAACATTTAAAAGGCATCTGGATAGGTATATGAAGAGGAAAGGTTTGGAGGGATATGGGCCAGGTGCTGGCAAATGGGACTAGATTAGGTTAGAATATCTGGTCGGCATGGATGAGTTGGACTGAAGGATTTGTTTCCGTGCTATATATCTCTGTGACTCTAGGTCTGATTGACATTCTTAAATTGGTTGTTACAGTAATTCCTAGCACAACTAAGATATTTTAATAAATGTTCACCAACCATGGAATCACATCAAATGTTAAACACTACACTCTGAGTACTGCAAGCATGAACTGGTTGAATATGTTCAATACTCCTCCTGCTACAAACACCTAAAGGAATATGCAGTTTGATACTATTCACCAGTTATTGGAATGTACTGTCTACACACTTGCCATCATATCAGCACTGAACTGTGTAAAGCAAATTAATCATTTGTGTGGTCAGAAGAATGTTTTTTGGTTTGACCACAGCATGGGGAATGCAACTCATGTTGCTCTTGTATAGTGGCAGCGTGAAATCACCTGTTGCTGTAATTTTGAGACATCACATCTTGCAGGGTAATCTAAGGTAGACTGACAGACTGGGTACTTTTCTGAAATTTCTTCATTTATATTTATAACTTGATTATTGCTGAAAAAGAAGAAAAAATCTATTGAATCATTTGATCTTGCATTCATCATTACAGATGCAAGAATACCAAATTTATTTGAGATCGGTGTAGTATTATTTCATTGTTGACTTCAAAATCTGAGCCACTGAAAAAAAAATGCAGATGAGGACAAATGAACAGAAATTGGACTGGAACAGAATGTAGCCAAGACAATAGGCAGGAATTCCAGTAAAGATTAGTGAATTTGCTGTCTGTTGCACATTCCTCATTTGTGAGAAAGGAAAGTAGGTGTGACATAGAATGAGGAATGATCAACTTCCATTTGATGGACATTCCATAGAAGCTGGGGATCAGTTGTGCCTATTTCTTGGGTGCATCAAGGATGCCATCTCTGACCCTTTGCAGTAGTGGATGTCCCATCAATAAAGCTGTTTGTATGTGAGCATTTAATGTTCATTGAGAAGATACAGAGTTGGTCATTCAGCTGATTTGCAGCCAATGCTGCTGACTTGGTGCTCTGTTTTCCAGCCGACAACCTCTTTGAACATAACATTGCTGAACTTGATGCTAAATGACATGAAGGCATTACGGAATGCTTAGGTGTTAGTTGCTGGTTTGGAAGATGGTGCTACAATTCCACACATCCTTGGTGATTTCGATATTTTAGTCTTGTTTCAAAAGTTTTCAAAGAAGTAATTTGGCAGGTGTCAAAATATATTTTACTGATATCTGAGCATACAACTTTTTCCCAAACAAGGTTATGGTATCAGGCTTTCCCTTTGGAATTGAACATAACTGGGAGAATAAACAGACACCACACTGAGCAGGAAAGAGTGCTTGAAGATGAAGAAAGAGAAGACCAGTTGTCAGCAGGCGAACATATGATGCCCATCGAGCAACTCCCCTACTTGAACTTCAGGGGTCACCTATGTTTGAGATTTCTGAGATTTACTAAGGTCATCCCTGAAAACTGCTACTTGGTGCCGGCACACTCTCACCTCAGATCAGGACATTAGTCGTATAACCAGAGCTTGTGAAGGTGACCGTGTCTGTGAGTTCTTATTCATCTAGCTCCTTCCAGTCTGCTAGAGAAATTAGCAACATCTCACAATTTCCTGTGCACTTCTGCATAGGGGAAGTCAATGAGGCCCTCTATGTAAACAGAGGCAACTTCTCTACATGGCTTTTTACCAGACAGAACAAAGATGCTTTTGTAAGAATTGCAGTTTCCCCATGTTATAGTGTGCACCTTTCTTTGTGCCCATGACATGTCAACACTGTCATCTACCTGAAGCAAAATGGATATCCACTCTCTTAACATGTAGCTGGTGCGTGACCATGTAAGTTTGGAGTTGGGAGGGGGGTGGGAAATCATGGCAGAAGTGGTTTCCCTGTGCCGGCACCAAGTAGCAGTTTTCAGGGATGACCTTAGTAAATCTCAGAAATCTCAAACATAGGTGACCCCTGAAGTTCAAGTAGGGGAGTTGCTCGATGGGCATCATATGTTCGCCTGCTGACAACTGGTCTTCTCTTTCTTCATCTTCAAGCACTCTTTCCTGCTCAGTGTGGTGTCTGTTTATTCTCCCAGTTATGTTCAATTCCAAAGGGAAAGCCTGGGCGGCACGGTGGCACAGTGGTTAGCACTGCTGCCTCACAGCGCCTGAGACCCGGGTTCAATTCCCGCCTCAGGCGACTGACTGTGTGGAGTTTGCACGTTCTCCCCGTGTCTGCGTGGGTTTCCTCCGGGTGCTCCGGTTTCCTCCCACAGTCCAAAAGATGTGCAGGGTCAGGTGAATTGGCCATGCTAAATTGCCCGTAGTGTTAGGTAAGGGGTAAATGTAGGGGTATGGGTGGGTTTCGCTTCGGCGGGTCGGTGTGGACTTGTTGGGCCGAAGGGCCTGTTTCCACACTGTAATGTAATCTAATCTAATCTAATCTAAGTAATTCATTCTTCAGCAGTTCCCTGCGTTAGCCTTATTCCAAGTACAAGTTCAGCCAAAGAATGACTACTGTACAACATCACATACTGTTGACAGAGTACTCTGTAGTTTGGATGCAAGAATTGTTAGAAATAGTGAGACAACTCTATGACTCCAAAACAATTAAAGCCCATTTTAAACACTAATGTATTTACCAGGTTTGGTAGGGATTATCTGCTAGCGATAGATATACACATTAGTCACAAGAAATGTTACATGAAGTTACATAGCTTATCATGCAGTCAGCCATCACCACCTTTTTGATCGTACTTTACAGAACTCTCCAGCTGACTGCAGCTCCAAATCAACCCTGACAATAATGTTTATGTATTGCTATAAAGTTGGAACTTTTCCTTGGGTCAACCTGACACTTCAACTCTTTTGTTTTCTCTCCACAGCAGATGTTGTTGGCTCTGCTAATTACTTCCAGTATTTCCAGTTATTTCAGCACCATAGTCAAGATGTAATTGGTGCCTATCACCTTTGATTTCTTTAGTGTTGTCACTCTTATCATTTTCATTTTTGCTGTCTAATTTGATTTTTATAACTCAACAAATCAGTTCAAAACACACATTGTGGCATTGTTGGAGTTGACATGACATTGGAAAAGTTGGTTTCCAACATCTATTTTTCTGTCAATAAAAGCTGAGCTCAACTGAATTGATGTGACGCTGTTCCAAATGTAATAATTCAATCATTGATGTGACTTTTGTTTCAAAGTTAGAAAGGCTGCTGCAGGTTCTGATGGGACAGACTTCACTCTTCTTATAAGTGGATATGGTGCATCGCCTGTGCGCTGACTAAAAATAGGCTGTGAGGAGAACTTACCCTGTTGTTGCATATGGTTAAATGAATATCTTAATGTGAAATTAACTTGGAAATAGTGAGGACTGCAGATGCTGGAAAGTCAGTCTCGATTAAATGTGGAGCTGGAGAAAGCACAGCGGATCAAGCAGCAGCAGAGGAGCAGGAGAGTTTGCCTGAAACATTGACTTTCTGGCTCCTCTGCTGCTGCTTGACCTGCTGTGCTTTTTCCAGCTCCACATTTTATCGACTCTAATGTGAAATTAACAACTCATCCAGTTTTAGGAAAGCAACTTATCCATCTCCCATGTAGGGGGTTGGACTTCTCAAATATTAATGCAGGTAGTAACACTTGCAGCTTCATGTTTAGGAATACTATAATGCATAAGACAACAAGATATAGGAACAGACTAGGTCATTCGGCCCACTAAGTCTCTCTGGAATCCAATGAGATCATGCCTGATCTGATAATCCTTGTCTCTATTTTCCTGGAATTTCACCATTCTCCTTGATTACATTATTGATTAGAATTCTTTCTATCTCAACCGAGAATAATACAGCCTCGACACCATAGCCCTCTGCACAAAGATACACTACCGTATGAGTGAAGGAATTCTTCTTCATCTCTACCCTAACTACGCTTATTCTGAGATAATGCCTCTAGCTCTAAACCCTAACTGTTTATTTGGATGTTAGCTTTTCACTGCAATGCATATTGACCCCCAAATCCCCTTGTGCTGTAGCATTCTGCAGTCTTTTTCCATTTAAATAATATTCAGCTCTTCTACTTGTCCTGCTGTGATGATTAATTTCACATTTTTGTGCATTATATTTCATCTGCAAAAGTTTTGCCCATTCACTTAACTTGTTTCTTTCCCTCCGTACACTCTTTGTGCCAACTTCACCACTTGCCTTCCCACCTATCTAGTTTCCTCTCACAGTCCAAAGATATGCGGTTTAGGTCGATTAGCCATGCTAAAAATTGCCCTGTAGTGTCCAGGGGTGTGCAGTTTAGGTAGATTAGCCATGTAGAATTGCGGGGATGAGTGGGGGCTGGTCTGGGTAGGATGTTCTTCGGAAGTTGGTGCAGACTTGATGATCTGAGTGGCCTCTTCCTGCACTGTAGAGATTCTATGATTCTATTTTTTGTCACTAGCTATGTATTCTCCTTTATCTATCCTGCTTGTTACTTCCTCAAAACATTATAATAAATTTATGAGGCATGATTTCCCTGTCACGTAACCATGGTGACTCTGCTTGGTTATGTTCTGGATTTCTAAATGTTTTGCTATTCCATCTTTTTCAATAGTCTCTAAAATTTTCCCAACAGCAGCTATGAAGCTGAGGGGTTTTATTCCTTTTTGAATACATTGCCATATTCCCAATCCTCTGGGATTATTCTGGAATCTGAGTAATCTGGAAGATTACTGTCAATGCATCCACTAGTTCTGTAACTACCTGTACTTTCTTTTATATTCTAAGATGCAACTCATCAGGTCCAGGGACCTATCTGCCTTTAGCCCCAGTATTATTTCTAGTATTCTTTCTCTCATGATAGTTATTGTATTTATTTCCTCTCCCACTTTTGCCCCTTGATTATTCAGTATTTTTGGAATGCTATCAATGTCTTTCGAAGTGAAGGCTGGTGCAAAGTACTTATTCAACTCCTCTGACATTTCACATTTCTCCATTATTATTTTCCCAGCCTTCTCTAAAAGGCCTTTGTTCTCTTCAGCTTTCTCTTCTTATATTTGTTTTTAAATAAGCTCTTGATATTTTGATAATAATTGCAAGTTTACCCTCAAAATTTGTCTTGTTTCCCTTTATTACTTTCAGTATATCTTTTCTTAGGTTTTAAAACTTTCCCACTCCATTAATCTTTGCCATATTCTATGTTTTTCTTCAAATCTGATGCTCGCCTTAGCTTCCTTGGTTAATTATGGTTGGTTTGTTCCTTTCTTCAAATACTCTTTCCTCACATCTTTGTTGTGGACCATGAACTATTTTCTCAAATGTCTATCATTGTTCTTCAACTGCCTTTTTTGTTAAACTCCTTTCCTAGCCCATTCCAGCTAACTCTGCCCTCATTCCTTTGCACTTACCCTTCATAGCTGTTATTGGGAAAATTTTAGAGTCTATTGAAAAAGATGGAATAACAAAGCATTTAGAAATCCATAACATAACCAAGCAAAGTGCTAATTTCAGAGTGCGAAACTGAATGATAAATTCAACCACTGCTTTCCAAGGTGTCTTTTACACTGAGATCACTTATTAACATACCTCATTGCACATTATCATATGCAAAGCAGCCTGATCCCTGATTGGATCAACAACATATGGTTCTAGGAAACTATCCCAAATACAATCTATCAACTATTCATTGTAGCTGTCAATGCCAATTTACATTTTTTTACCTACATGAAAGTGAAAGTCATTCATGATTAATATACTGTCTTTTTTTAACATTTCCTCATTATCTCCTGAAGTGTTCCCTGTTCTGAAGGATAGCTACTATACACCAATGGAATTCAGATTTAATGCCTCCACTTTAGCGAGTCACCATTCTCAACTACCATATTGCGCTAAAGCACTAACAGATGTCTCAATGGAAGGAGGAAGGCAGTCTTGCAAACATTACCCTCAATGAAAAGGACTTTGAGTGCTTTTTCACCAATCACCGGTTTATGGCCTGAACAAAATAATGAGGAAGACAGTTGGAGAAAGAAAGGTAGTGTCTTGGCTGAGAATGCAAAAATGCGAGATGGTGAATTAACAGACCTTCTTATAGTTAACTCAATTTTCCTTCCTGAGACAAATTATTTGTTCTGTCACAGTAACACTTAGTTAGCTGCATTCAGATTGAAAATTGGAACTAACATTCAAGAATAATTATTAAAATAACAGAGCTACTGCTGAATATTTAGTGGATAGTTCCACTGATCTCTGGCTCATATTAACAACTAGTTCCATGAAAATCCAACAACCACTAATTTAGGAAAAGTCATTTTCAGACTATGTTAAAATATGACTTTGCCAAGACTATGTATGCAATAAAATGGTAATTGCCCCTGTGCATAAGGTATGTTTGCTTGGCACAGACCATCTAAGATTCAGCCTGTTTTCTATTACCTTTCTATCCATCTTGATTTGATTTCTATTCATTGTTTCCACCTGCTTGGCAAGCTCTGTTTGTTCCTTACTTGATTTATCTGGCCTTCAGGCCATTCTAATCTGATCCAGCTTGATTTTTCCATCTCCATTCTCCTAGTGTGTCTGCTCTCAGTGTGTGCTGCATTTTGTTCCTAAGAGTTGATGTGTTTCTGCGTCTGAAAAGAAAAGATAAAATGAATGCACTAAATGGAAATGACAGCACAAAACATGGCAGAAAAACAAAATCTGTAAAATAGAAAGGGAAATAGTAAAACAGAAAATTTAAGGGAACAAGTTAAAAACAGTTAGATTGAAAACCATCCCTACACTTCTGCATCCATTTCGAAATATTGACATATTCCAGTTTAACTATTGGCAATTATTGACTTGGTTGCATATATCTGTGAAATGAAGAGGAATGAACATTATTGACTACATTATTATTTATCAGAGCTGATATTCATTAATATTTTTATTCTAAGGCTGATAAGAATGCAAGAATTGTTTTAACAATATTAGTATTACTAATATTGTAGTGGTTAGATTATCTACTGTATTTTTTGTATAATAAATTCACTTACATACATTGGGATCAAGTTTTATTTTCCACACAGAGCATGAATGAGTCATTGGTTTGACTGAAGAACCACTTCAAACATACGAGCAGCTAGCTGATGGAATGGTAAAATGAGACATGACTACAATCATTGATCAGGCTTAGACTAGTTTCCATTGAACAGGTGGCAGACCCACCTTGCTTCCATTAGTCACACACAACTTCACCTCAAGGCCTGTTGTTTACTGACATTTCTGAAATCAGTATTTTGTAAATCCTGTGCCTTGAAAACTATCTATTAAATGTATTTAAACTCAGCAGTTCATGATGGTAGCTAGCACAATAATTATGTGCTACAAGTATTTCAGATCAAGAACTGCCAATTCATACACAGGCAAAAATTATGACATTCTAGCCCAAGTAAATTTTCCCCAGGCTACTCAGTGACAAGTACATAATGACAGACTTCAGTTTTGCACTCTTACTCTTTCAGTGGAGCACCTGTCTATCTGTTTTGATGCTCCTGTATAGATCTTCCTCATGCTAAGGTGCCTCTTAAGAGTTGAAACCACAGAATCATAGAGCTATGGAAGAACATAGCATTGAAAGAGGTCATTATGTCAATAACAGCAGAATAAAATAGCCACTTATTCTAATCTAGCTTTCCAGCATCGAGCCCAGAGCCCAGAGGTTACAGTGCTTCAGGTGTGGATCAAGGTTCCTCTTAAATGAGTTGAGTGTTTCTGTCTCAACCACCAAACCAGGCAGCAAATTTTCTAACACCTACCAATCTCTGGGTGAATAAGCTTTTCCCCATGTTTCTTCTAATCCAATCATTTTAAGTCTGTGTCCCCTGGTAACTGACCTATCTGTTGGTTAAACAAGTCTTTCATATGCACTCAATCCATATCTCTCATTATATTGTGCACTTCAACTGATTTATCCTTCAACCTCTTCTATTCTAAGTAAAACCACCCTTGACTATTCAATCTTTCCTAATAACTTAGATTAAGTGACCAGGAAAGTTGACAAGGGCAGGGCAGTAGACGTGGTCTGTGTGGATTTCAGTAAGGCCTTTAATAAGGTTCCACATGGTAGGTTAGATCTGGAAGGTTAGATTGCATGGAATCCAGGGGAAGCTGGCAAACTGGATGCACAATTGGTTTGATAGTAGGAAGCAGAAGGTAATAGTGGAGGGATGCTTATCAGACTGAGGGCCTTTGACTAGTGGAGTGCCTCAGGGGTTGGTGCTGGGCCAATGGTGTACTATCTGCAAATTCCCATTCAACAAGGAAAACAATACTGAATCCTGTGGAATCACAAAAATATCGGTTGACCATTATCCTTTGCTTTCTGTCACTGAGGCAATTTTGGATTCAACTCACCTCATTCCCCTCTATCCATGGATGTTAACTTTTCTGGGAGAAAGTGAGGATTGCAGATGCTGGAGATCAGAATTGAGAGTCTGGTACTGGAAAAGCACAGCAGGTCAGGCAGCATCTGAGGAGCAGGAGAATCGTCAGGAAGGATTTATGTCCGATTCGTCGATTCTCCTGCTTCTTGGATGCTGCCTGACCTGCTGTGATTTTCCAGTACCACACTCTCGACTTTAACTTTTCTATCCTGTCTTCCATGTGAAACCTTGTCATATGCCTTACTAAAATCGTCCATTCAAAATCCACTACACTATCCTCATCAATTCTCCTTAAAAAAATAAATTAAGCTAGTAAGACATGACTTTCCCTCTATTAAATCATTCGATTATCACTGATGTATATGTACTTTTCTAATTAACAGTTAATTCTATCTCTTAGTATTGATTCTCATAATGTTCCCAATATTGAGGTCAGTTTGACCAGCCTATAACTCTTTGGTTAATTCCTTACAGCTGTTTAGACAATGATGCTACCGTTGCTGACTTCCAATCATTTGGTACCTGGTTTCATTTTATTAATAAAATATACCCACTGATGCTTAGACTGACTCCACAGAAAGATAGCCGCAGGACTAAAGGCATTCCACCAATCTGTTCATTAAACTTCAATGTAACATACAGAATAAAATATCTAATAATCCCTGCACAGTTTTGCAAATAAAGGCACCTGTAATTTGACATTAATTAGAAAAAAATCAGCATATTCCTGAATTGATCTTACAGAGCTTCTGTCTTACAAGATAATATGCCCCTTTGCTCTTGTAAAGATGAATGTATTACTTAGAAATTAGGCTTATTCAACCTTAGCAGGTTTGAGTGGAGCAGGATGCAATGGGCTTTACTTAACCTAGCTATCATTTTGTATTGCAGAAGTGCGAATTTTTCTTGTTCATTTCAAAATCCTAATCTGGTGCTGACAAACATGGAGCAGGGCTGTATTTTTATCTGTACCTTTGACTCTAGCTCAACAGTTTTACAGCTTAACACTTGACTTCAAATTTAATAAAAGATGGTCAGCAGCTTGTCTTGAATTGCGAATCTGAAGAGAGGCTGCTTTATATGGTCCTGACACTCGTTTGCTATTCTGAAGATACATTCCACTTCCAAGTATGGAAAGACACCCTGCTGTTCCTGGGTGACAATTTTGTTCTCCACAATTTCACTGCTGAACACATTCAGGCTAATACTTCAAAGTACCATCTCAGATCTTATAAATTTCAAACCAATTTTCTCTGTAGGTCTCAGTGCCTTAACTGAGGGTGACAGCTATTACTGTCACCAACAATGAGAAGTATGAGGAGACATTCATATTGTTCTCTCCTGAACAGATCAAAGTCATTGAAGCTTATTGTTTTAGAGTAAGGAAAATAAAAGTAAATTTTGTGGAAAAATGTCAGTGGAATAGATTTTCAACTTTGATGCCTGGTAGATAATCTGGCAAAGATCTTATTTCATCAAAATGAAAATTGTGCAGAAGTATCTTTGTACTTAATTCAGCAATTTAAAATCTGACTGAAAAGGTGATCGTATAAGCAATTGATAGTAATGACTAAGACTTCGACAGACTAGTTTCATGTGTTTGTTCCTTTTCTAAAGTGTTTACTTCATATAATATTCATTTATATTTACATAGCGTTACAGATATGATGCAGGTCTACATCTAAGCAATTATCATTAACATTACCTGTCTACAGTATAATTAATATAAATGGCAAATACTTACAAGAGTAGAAGATAATGAGGACACATATATTTAATGTATTTTACGATGTTAAAAGACTTGTAGTTCTTGTGTATGGAATAAAGATCGAGGTCTGGATATCCAACTGGTCTGCCTAAAAAACATGACGTGGAGGAGCTGGTGTTGGATTAGGGTTGGACAAAGTTAAAAAGCACACAATACCAGGATATAGTCCAACAGGTTTATTTGGAAGCACTAGCTTTCAGAATGCTGCTCCCTCATCAGCTACCTGACACAGAAATCTGATGAAGGAGCAGTGCTCCGAATGCTAGTGCTTCCAAATAACCCTGTTGTATGATAACCTAGTGTTGTGTGATTTTTAACTTTGCTTAAAAAGCATTATGTAAGTGATAAATCTGTGTGGATGGGTGAGGGCTACATTCTGCTATATCTCTGATCATACATCAGCCTGATGTCTTTTCTGTACATGCTGAATGCAGGCAGGTGCTGTCAGGCAGGTGGTGCGGACTGTTTAAGAAACATGATATAATCACTATTCAGACCAATTCTACATGTGGGAGAGTGTAATGAGGTGAAAGAGGCAGAAGAATTGCCTGGAGCAGTTAGAAGAGCTCTCCTGCTTCTCCTGACCACCAAAGTATCAGTCCAACAGTGAGCAATTTTCACTTATGGTGCCTCAATGGTGGTTTTGGTGTGTGCAGACCTCTCCTGACTGTAAGCTGAAGTCATGGAGCAGTGCCAATTACATTGGGTTGCACATTTCACATTTTAATTAAGTCCTTCATCATTTCTGCTGTTAGAATCATGGCAGCTAAAATAGTAAAGGGTGGAATCATTAGAACTTCTATCCATCTATAATTTTAAACTGTTCCTGTTGGGCAGGTAGAGTTAATATAGAAGATTAATGGCTATAAATCAATCAGCTAGGTCAGCCCAGTTACTATGATCAATGCCATGTCTCAACTATTTTTTTCTTGACCTCTTTGTGTGAAGTAACAATGAATGGGGAATGCACTGAAGATGCTGCACTTATTGTGGCTCCAAACTACCATTAGGGTCCTATTGACACCATGGAATAATACCCTTTAGAATGTATCTGGTGGGAACCTGGGTTACTTATATCAAGGTCTCTAACAAAGTAGTGTTAGCTCAGTCACAATGGGGGAATAGGGTAATTAGACATTCCCAAATTACTGTCTTTCTCCAACTCGAAAACTGGGATGAAGGTCACCATCCCATACCACATCCCTGACTTACTCCCACAACTATCACTAGCTGAGTCTTAACTTGTTTCTGCTTACTAGATGGCTTTGTGCTGAGAATGAGAACTATCGTAGGTCTGTACACATTACATTTATGATGCCATTGAATTAGAATGCTACATCAATTTATAGGGCCATAAGATACAGTAGCAAAAGTGGGCCATTCAACCCTTTGAGTCTACTTCCCCATTCAATGAGATCATGCTTGGTCTGATAATCATCTGCTCCACTTTCTTGCCTTTTCGCTATGATTTTCCTTGATTCTCTTGCTGATTAAAAATTTACCCACCTCAGCCTTGAATATACTTAACCACCCAGACTCAACTGCCCTTTGTGGTGTTGGATGCCACACAGATTCAAAACCCTCTGAAAGAAGTAATTCCGCTTCATCTCTGTCTTAAATGTGCAACCCCTTATTCTGGGATTATGCCCTCTGATACTAGACTCTTCCTCAAGGGGAAACAACCTTTCCGCATCTACCTTGTCAAGTCCTGTAAGAATAATGTATGTTTCAATAAGATCACGATAAGGCCATCTTTCTATATTCCACAATGTAGGCCCAATCTACTCAGCCTCTAATCAAAAGACAGTCCCTTCATGCCTCATATAAATTCAGTGAAACAGTTGGACTGCTTCAAAAGCCAGTATATTTTTCCTTAGAAAAGGGGCCCAAAACTATTTATGGTATTCAGCTGTGGTCTGACTCGTGTCTTGTACTGTTTTAGCAAAACCTCCCTATTTTTAATCCATTTCCTTTGAAGTAAAGGTCATTATTATATCTGCTTTCTCTATAACCTGCTGAATGCGGATATTAGCTTTTTGTGATGTGTGGTCAAGGATTCCCAAATTCCTCTGTTCCAAAGCTTTCTGCAGTCTTTCTCCATTTAAATGATATTCGGCTCCTCCATTGTTTCTGTAAAAATGCACAACCTCATATTTCCCACACTACATTCCATCTGTAAAGTTTTTGGCTACCCACTTAACCTCTCCACCCCCCCTGCAGACTTCGTTACCCTCAAAACTTGCCTGCCACCTATTTTTGTACCATGTGCAAAATTGATTATAGTATGTTCACCTTCCTCATTTAAGTCATTAATACATATTGTAAATAAATGTGGCCCTAGCACTGATCCCTGTGGTACTTAACTAGTTACAGGATGGCATCTTGAAAATGTCACACTTATCCCAATTTTCTGTCTTCTATTAGTTAGCCAATCCTCTTTCCATGCTAATATGATACCTGCAACACCATGTACTCTTACCTTTACTAAGTAGTATGATACTTTTTCAAATGCCTTCTGAAAATCAAAACATATTACATCCACTATTTGTCCTTTATCTATGTTACCTTCTCAAAGAATTCTAGTAAATTTATAAGGCATGTTTTCCTCTTCATTAAGCTATGCCAACTTTGCTTGATTATATTCTGCATTTCTAAATGCTCTGTGATTACATCCTTTATAATAGATGCTAACATTTTCTCGTGTGAACATAATAGCCATTAAACTAACTGGTCTTTGCTTACCTGTTTTTTGCCTTCTTCCCAACTTTTTGGGCTATACAGCACTTTGGAATGTCCTTAAGTTATGAAAGCTTATGTATAAATACAGGCATTTTGAGAAGATTCTGGACTAACCTTCACTTAAGGACTCAAGAGGCCATTCTAGATTGATACATCAGTGCATTATTGGGGTAGATCTGTATTGTCGGAGATTCTGTCTATCATATGAATCCTTAAAGTGAGAGTCAGTCTGCTGTTTTACATGAATGCGTCATTATTTGCAGACCAGTTGGGGAGTTCTCTAAGAATAATGACTAAAGAATAAGAATATTTACCTTTCAAGAAATACCAATGTAAAATATGATTTCCTGATTATTGATTACTTTGCTGTTTGTGAAACCTTACAGTGTGCAAACTGGTTGATGGGTCTCTCAACATTACAATAATCTCAACACGTTGAATCTACCTCATTTAATTGCAAAGCAATATGACACATCCCAAGGTCATTAAACAGACTATTTAAGTGCAAGTTCTATTTTTTTTTCTAGAGACAAATTAGCTGATAACAGTCAAGCTAATGGAAAGTCCACATGTTGGAAATTTAAAAGAAAATCATTTGAGATTAAACCTTTAAAAATAAGGAACTTGGATAATGGAATACACAAACCAACTGCATTTCAGGGCACTTTTTTGGCCGAAGAGAGAAATTAATCGACAACTGGGATTGGAGAAGCCTCTCCCTCTCTCTAGCTTGCTCGCTCTCTTTCTCTCCCTGCTTTCTTCCAGTCTCTCCAAAGTCAAAGCACCCAGTGATAACAGTCAAGCATTTGTGTTCCAGGTTTATTTTATACATTTGCTATACTAAGTCTCTAGAGTATGAGGAAATCTTGGCCACAGCCAACAGTTACTCAATGGTTAACCTCCTGCTGACCCTTTGCTGTTGTCTGCTATGCCCACTAACCCCAGTTTTTTAAAAGCTCAATGTCCCTACCAAATCCAAGAACATCACTCTTCACTGACCAAAGCATGCTATTGGTTTCTGCAACCCTGGTGGCAGGCTTCCACTGTGATCAGAAGTAGTTTTATTTGTTAAATGTTCTGAAAACTTCAAACATATAGTAATAAAATATTCAGTATGTTTCTTAATGATATTTCCAACCATAGAAGGAAATTCGTTTTAACTGCATATTTATGGAATCTAGGTCTAAAGCCAGGGAAATTGTGGATTCTGTCCTGATAATTCAAAAATTTTAGACTTGTGTTATCTAATCTTAATACTTTGACATTCATGGAACTGAAATAGTTTCAAAGAGAAAAAAGATACGACTTTAAGATGGGTACGGGTTGAGTCCGTATTGAAATCTTAAATATCCTCAAAAACTGGTCTGAACTGAAATTAACATAATATGAAAGAGACTGAAGCCAATCAATCAAATCTGTATCTCCTGTTTGATTTACACCTTATGGAAAGTCCACATGTTGGAAATTTAAAAGAAAATCATTTGAGATTAAACCTTTAAAAATAAGGAACTTGGATAATGGAATATACAAACCAACTGCATTTCAGGGCACTTTTTTGGCCGAAGAGTGAAATTAATTTACAACTGGGATTGGAGAAACCTCTCCCTCTCTCTAGCTTGCTCTCTCTTTTTCTCTACCTGCTTTCTTCCAGTCTCTCCAAAGTCAAAGCACCCAGTGATAACACAAAATGGAGAAAATCATCCAACTACTAAGAATTTAAATATATTGCCAATATTCACAGCTGCCATTAATCCTTAACTAACCACGGTCTCAGGTTAAAACCTAATGCCTCAAGAATACCCAAAGGATTTTGAAGGTTTGTAGCTCAGGTTGAGGTTTAGGGTGTAGGTTTGCTCGCTGAGCTGTAGGTTTGATGTTTCATTACCTGGCTAGGTAACATCATCAGTGGCGACCTCCAAGTGAAGCGAAGCTGTTGTCTCCTGCTTTCTATTTATATCTTTCTCCTGGATGGGGTTCCTGGGGTTTGTGGTGATGTCATTTCCTGTTCGTTTTCTGAGGGGTTGATTGATGGGATCTAGATCTATGGAGAAAGGGTTGTGTCTTTTTGTGGCTAGCTGGTGTGCGTGCATCCTGGTGGCTAACTTTCTTCCTGTTTGTCTTACGTAGTGTTTGTGGCAGTCCTTGCATGGAATTTTGCAGATGATGTTGGCTTTGTCCATGGGTTGTACTGGGTCTTTTAAGTTTGCTAGTTTTTGTTTGAGAGTGTTGATGTGTTTGTGTGCTACTAGGATTCCGAGGGGTCTTAGTAGTCTGGCTGTCATTTCTGAAACTTCTTTGATGTATGGTAAGGTGGTTAGGGTTTTTGGCTATGTTTGGTCTCCCTCTTTGGACCCTCTCTCCCTTATAGCCCTACACACGGATGAAAAAAACCACCATTTCGACTGGGACAACACATCTATCCTGGGACAGGCTAAGTATAGACATGCCAGAGAATTCCTAGAGGCCTGGCACTCCAACCACAACGCCATAAACAAACACATAGATCTAGATGCCATCTATCAACCCCTCAGAAAACGAACAGGAAATGACATCACCACAAACCCCAGGAACTCCATCCAGGAGAAAGATATAAATAGAAATCAGGAGACAACAGCTTTGCTTCACTTGGAGGTCGCCACTGATGATGTTACCTAGCCAGGTAACGAAACGTCTAGATATCAAACCTACAGCTCAGCGAACAAACCTACACCCTACATCCTAAGGACTTTAAACTGTATATCCTTTTATCTTGATTTTTGAACTGGACAATATCCCCTTTTAAACTTTGTTCCTGTATATGTGCATGTGTTTGATGTTGCATCTTTATTAGCTTTCTCAGATTTAGTAAGGAATAAAATTGCTCTTCCTTTCACTGAAGAAAATCTTGTAATTGGATGTTTAATTGTTTCTGATGAATCAGTTAACTGTATTTTAGTTGAGGTAAGGTGATAGAAGGTGGCATTGAAAGTGCTATTAAATGATATTTCCTGGTTACCATTGACAGGACAACTCTTTTCAAGGTGCATCTAGTGACTCAGATCTTGCAGAACACTTACAAAGAAACTGCAGAACTTGTTCCATCTAACTTAAGCTACAGCATAGGCATGTGAATCCATTTTTAGCTTTATAGCATTGACAGGTCATACAACGCTAAATGAAAATATAATCTTAGAAATGGCTTACGTTTGATAAGCTCAGGTCCCAGAACTTACCTAGAGACAGAAAAACTACAGATGCTGGAATCCAAGGCAACGTTGATTTCTCCACCTCCTGATGCTGTCTGGCTTGCTGTGTTCTTCCAGTCTCATGCAGTTTCCAGAACTGCTGGATAGAACCAAAATATTGTGTTTGAAGTTAACCTGTAAAGGGTAAACTGCATTTTGCACACCAGCAATTATTACTGACTTAGGGTGGCTGCACCATGTCCAGCTTATCTAGCATTCTGGCAGTCTCCCAGGGAGCTGCGGGTCATCTCCATTGATGCCACAAGAATACCAGAGTCTCTAACATGGAAGGGAATCTTGAATAAAAGCCAAAGCTGATGTCAAATAGGTTTTTGACTTGATCATCTCCAGCACATATCAAAGAGACTTGAGCATACGTGATGCCAGATCAAGTTCAGGTATCTCTGTTTTTATCTACATGATATCAGTCTAGTCACATTAATAATATTTCATTGGTTGTTAAACTCTGGCCTGTCCTAGGATAGTAAAAGTCTTCATATAAAGGAAACAAATCTACTATCATCCAGACTCTGTGTCTAAGGGTGTCATATCTAGTCTACAATATAGAAACAGGTCACTGGCCCAGTTAACCTCCTCCTCCCACCCTCTTCATGTGACTCTTTTACCATAACTTTATTTGTTTACTTTAAATTAATCAATGCTGTTCACCTTAACTCCTCTTTTTTATTTTATTTATTGATGGGATGTGGGTCTTTCTGGCTGGGCAGCATTTATTGCCTGTCCCTAGTTTCCCTTGAGAAGGTGATGGTGAGCTGTCTTCTTGAACTGCAGCAGTCTAGCTGCTGTGGGTTGACCCACAATGCTGTTGGGGAGGGAATACCAGGATTTTGACCCAGTGACAGTGAAGGAATGGCTTTATATTTCCAAATTAGGATGGTGAGTGGCTTGGAGGGGAACTTGAAGATGGTCGTGTTCCCATATACCTGCTGCCCTTGTCCTTCCAGATGGATGTGGTTGTGGGTTTGGATGGTGCTATCTGAGGATCTCTGGTGAATTTCTGAAGCGCTTCTTGTAGATAGTACACACTGCTGCTACTGAGGGTCATTGATGAAGGGAGCGGATGTAGTGCCAATCAAACAGGTTGCTTTGTCCTCAGTGGTGTCAAACTTCTTGAGTGCTGTTGGAGTTGCACCCATCCAGAAAAGTGGGGAGTATTTCATCAAACTCCTTACTTGTGCCTTGTGGATGATGGACTTACTTTGGAGAGTCAAGAAGTGAGTTACTTGCTACAGTATTCCTTGCTTTTGAACTGCTCTTGTCACCATTGTATCTATGTGGTAAATCCAGTTGAGTTTCTGGTCAATGATAACCTCCATGATGTTGATAGTGGGGGATTCAATGATGAATATCAAGAAGCAGTGGTTAGATTGTTTCTTATTGGTGATGGTTATTGCATAGCATTTGTGTGGCGTGAATGTTATTTGTCACTTGTCAGTCCAAGCCTGGATATCATCCGGATCTTGTTGTATTTGGACAAGAACTGCATTAGTATCTGAGAAGTTACGAATGATGCTGAACATTGTATAATCATCGGCAAACATCCTCACATCTGACCTTATGATGGAGGGAAGGTTATTGATGAAGTAGCTGAAGATGATTGGGTCTATGACACTACCCTGAGGAACACCTGCAGAGATGTCCTGGACCTGAGATGACTGACATCTAATAACCATAACTATTTTTCTGTGTGCCAGGAGACAGTTCTTCCCTGATACCTATTGATTCCAGTTTCGCTAGAGATCCTTGATGCCACACTCAGTCGAATACATCCTTGATGCTAAGGGCTGTTGTTCTCACCCCATCTCTAGAGTTCAGCTCTTTTGTCCATGCTTGAGCCAAGGCTGTAATGAGGTCAGAAGCTGAGTGGCCCTGGCAAAATCCAAACTGGGCATCACTGAGCAGGATATTGCTGAGCAGGTGCTGTTTGATAACACTGTTGATAAAACCTTCCACTCCTTTACTGATGATTGACAGTAGATTGATGGGGTGATAATTAGCCATGTTGGATTTGTCCCACTTTTTGTATATAAGACATACCTCACAATTTTTCACATTGTTGGGCTGATGCCAGTGTTGTAACTGTACTGGGACACCTTGACGAGGGGAGTGGCAACTTCTGGAGCTCAAGTCTTCAGTACTATTGCCAGAATGTTGTAAGAACCCATAACCTTTGCACTATCCTTGTGATAATATATTGCATGTTATTATTTCTTTATGGGTAACGAGTTTTATCCAAAGTCCCTTTGAATCCCAGAGGGAGAAATGAGTAAAAAAACCAGTAATTCTTGGAAATGAATGGACTGGTCAAACTGGAGATCCACAATGAAGCATATAAGTCGAATCAGTGAGTCACACTCATCAATTTTACTGCCTTTTCCTTTACTGACAACTATATTACATGTGTGATGAATCCTTAATTTTATAAACATTTGTGGTGCTGAAATGTAGCATTCTGTGAAAAGAGCGGCATTGTCAGACTTCGGTGATAGGCAAATGCCTGAGTTAGGTGGTAATGTTTAATCCTGTCCTGTGATAGAGTTGGAGCACATTGCAAGGATTTTAACAGGTCACTCAAGACCTATTTATGCTTCACACACAAACGCACTTCAAGAGATACAGTTTTATTGGAGAAGGAGGGAGATGTAGACTCCATTTTAGGTATGTGGTTGTTAGCTGCACTGCTGGGAAGGCAGAGAGGAGCACATGGAAAGATTTAGCTTTGTGAAGCTAACTGGTGAGTGGCTCAGAAACAGCTTGCAAGCATTAAAACTTCAGTGCAGCTGAGAGTGGGAGAGATTGAAAACTATTCCTGTTGTACAACATAAATTGATTGTTGAACTGGAGCAACAGAAAAGTGAACATGTAACTTGAGGCTTGGGTGCTGATCTGAAGCCTGAGTGCACAGTTGTTAAAAAAACAGCTCCCCTTGGCAATCTCAGTTTTACAGTGCTTATGGTGTCTAACTCCAGCCCAGCATGAAACTGCATTAAAAAAAAAACAGATGGCTTAATGAATAAAGTATTGAATTTACTTAATGTAAATAAAGACTTGGAGCTAACACCTGTGAATATCTAATAGGAAAATTAATCAGCTGAGGAGCAGAGATGGAAATGCTGAGCCCTCCCTATGGCTGTGCATTGACAGGTACTTTGCAGTATAACCCACATCTGTCTACACTGTACTCTACAGAAACCAGTTTGAACCAGGTTTATATTATATAATAACATGGTGAAATTTCCTTAGTTCAGTGAAAACTTCTGAATCTTATTGGTACCATTGCTGAGGATGCTGTTAATGTTCATACCAATTTATTTGTTTGATATTAGTTATTTTTCAACATTTCTGTAACTCAGCCTATGTAAAGAAGTAAATAAGGGCTTGTCATTGTTGTAAGATGAGGCAAATTGCCTGTGGTTAAAAATGCTTGACTAAAATACAATAGCCTAGCTTTATAACTGTTGATTGTGTAGAGATCTGGATGATGATAATTTCAGAAAATGTAAACTTAAACAATTAAACATAATGGACATATGGTTCATGATATGAGGAGATGGAATGTTAAACTTGAATTCAGCGCAAAATGTAATATGTACATTTGTATAACAGTAACTGTCATACAAGCTGAAGCTGCTTTTGCTGATAATCCATCTTTTACTTATTCAGTAAGCCTACATCATTTATGTTTATCAGCAAAAGCTGTAAAGCAATTTTTAATTAACAGAAGAGGCTAATTTTTCTGTTCTTGCTCATAATAACAATTAGAAACATTCAGTTTAATTTGTTTGCTTGTAGATTGCTTATCTCTGCTACATTCTTAATGGAGAACTATGTGAGAGTCCTGACTGATAATATCACCCTACATTCAATGCAAATGGTATTTCAGCTGAGAACAATTTCTTTGCACACCCTAGTTATCCAGAGGGTGGCGCCTTGGAATCAGATTTTCACAAAACTGATGTTCTCCAAAACGGCAAGAAATCAAAACTGACTTGTGGTGAATATATAAATGTTAGCTGAGAATCTTGTCAGAATATTTCTGGCTTTCAGTGATAACTTTACTGTAAATGCAGCGTAACTTTACTAGAATTGTGATGGAACCTAATTTATCTATGGGCATCACTATTATGACCAGCATTTTTTGCCTATCCCTAAATGTTTTTGATAATGTAGTGATGAGCTACTTCCTTGAATCATTACAGTTCATGGGGGTATAACGATACCCATAGTCTTGTTCGGGAGGGAGTCCCAGGATTTTAATCTAGCAACACTAAAGGAATTGTAAGCTGGGTCTCAGTCAGGATGGTATGTAACTTGAAGAGGAGATTGCCCATGGTGATGATCCCGTGCATTTGCCGCATTTGCGAGGTGGTAGTGGTCATGCGATTGAAATGTACTGATGAGGAAGGCTTACGGAGTTACTGAATTGCATCTTATAAATGTACACAGTGCTGCAGAGGTGAAAGGAATGAATGTATAAGGAGGTGAATGGGATGCCAGTTGAACAGGTTGCTTAGTTCTGGATAGAGTCTTCAATGTTGTTGGAGCTGCACTCATTCAGGCAACTGGGGAGTATTTCATCACGTTCCTGACCTGTGCCTTGTAAATGGTGGACAGGCACTGGATAACCACTGCCTAATTCTCAGCCTCTGAAAGGTTCGTGTAGCCTGAGTTTTAATATGGCTGTTCCTGTTCGGTTTCTAGTCAATAGTAACCACAAAGATGTTGACAGCAAGGGATTCAAAGATGGTAATGCCATTGAATGTTAATGAGAATAGATTAGAGTCTGTTTTATTGGGGATGCCACTATCTGTGGTGCAAATATTACTTGCCAACTATCAGCCCAATCCTAAATGTTATTCAGGACTTGTTGCATTTTGAACTGGACTGTTTCAGTATCTCAGGAATTGCAAATGGTGCTGAACATTGTGCAATCATCAGTGAACATCCCCATTTCTAATTTTATGATGGAGGGAAGGTCATTGAACCAGCTGAAGGTGGTTGGGCCTGGGACACTACCCTGAGGAACTCCTGTGGAGCTGTCCTGGAGCTTAGATGATGAGCCTCCGATAATCACGATCACCTTCCTATGTATTAGTTGTGACTTCAACTAGTGGAAAGGTATGATTCCCATTGACTCCAGGGCTTCTCAATGTGACACTCAGTCAAATGCTGTCTTGATGTCAAGGCCAGTCAATCTCATCTCACTACTTGAACTTAGCTCTTTTGTCCATATTTGGACTAAAACTATAATGAGCTCTGGTTCTGAGTGGCCCTGGAAGATCCCAAACTAAGAGTAAACTAGCAGCTTGTTGCTAAATAAGTGCCACTAAATGAAAAAGTCAAGGACAATTTCTATTGGTATTCCTCCTGCAGAATGTGGGAGGTAAGGGTCACTACTAGTATCCCTGCTGACTTCATCTGCTGAAAGTGCACCTAACTCCAGCTCCTCGAAACCTGCATTAGGGAACTGGAGCTGGAGCTGGATGAACTTCAGATCATTCGGGAAGTGAAGGGGGTTATTGAAGGGAGTTACAGGGAGGTATTCACACCTCAGGTGCAAGAAAAAGGCAGATGGGTTACATCAGGAGACAGAAAGGGAACCGGCAGGCAGTGCAGGGAATCCCCGTAGCTGTTCCCCACAATAACAAGTATACCATTTTGGATACTTGTTATAGGTCTCTGGTATAGGTATAGGTCTCTGGCACAGAGTTGTTCCTGTTGCTCAGAAGGAAAGGATGAGATGAGCGGAGCATTAGTCATTTGGGACTCTATAGTTAAGGGGACAGATAGGGGGTTCTATGGGAATGAGAGAGACTAATGGTTAGTGTGTTGCCTCCCAGGTGCCTAGGTTCATGACGTCTCGGATCATGTTTTTGGGTTCCTTGAGGGGGAGGAGGACCAGCCCCAAATTATGGTCCACATGGGTACTAATGACGTATGTCAGAAAAGGGCAGCAATTCAGGGAGCTTGAGTGGAGTTTCGTGCTCGAACAAACAGAGTTGTTACCTCTGGTTTGTTGCCCGTGACACATACTAGCGAGGTGAGGAATAGGGAGGGAAATGAGCTGAACATGTGGCTGCACGGATGGTGCAGGATGGAAGTATTTGCATACCTGGATAACTGGGCTCATTCTGGGGTAAGTGAGACCTCTAGAAACAGGATGGTCTACATCTGAACCAGAGGGGTACTAATATCCTGAGGGGATATTTGCTAATGCTATTCGGGAGGGTTTAAACTAATTGAACAGGGGGATGGGAACCTATATTAAATTTCCAGCGTCAAGGAGGTTGAGAGTGGTGAGGTCAGAAATGAGGTTTCAAGGTCACAAGAGATCACCGGCAAGCAGGAAGCTGGTTTGAAGTGTGTCTACTTCAACGCCAGGAGCATCCTGTATAGGTGGGTGAACTTGCAGCATGGGTTGGTGCCTGGGACTTCGATATTGTGGCCATTTCAGAAACATGGATACAGCAGGGACAGGAATAGTTTTTGCAGGTTCTGGGATTTAGATGTTTCAGTAAGAACAGAGAAGATGGTAAAGGAGGGGGAGGTGTGACATTGTTAGTCAAGGACAGTATTATGGTAGCAGAAAGGATGTTTGAGGACTTGTCTACTGAGATAGTTGAGGTAGATGGGCTGAGGTTAGAAACAGGAAAGGAGAGGTCACCCTGATGGGAGTTTTCTAGAGGCCTCTGAATAGTCCCAGGGATCTAGAAGAAAGGATAACAAAGATAATTCTGGATAGGAGCAAGAGTAACAAGGCAATTGTTTTAGAGGATTTTAACTTTTCAAATATTGACTGGAAATATTATATTTGGGTACTTTAGATGGGTCAATGTTTGTCTAATATGTGTAGGAGGGTTTCCTGACACAATATGTAGACAAACCAACAAGGACCGAGGCCACATTGGATTTGGTACTGGGTAATGAACCAGGCCAGGTGTTAGATTTGGAGTGGGTGAGCACTTTGGTGACAGTGACCACAATTTGGATATGTTTTCTTTAGCGATGGAAATGGATTGGCATATACCACAGGGCAAGAGTTATATTTGGGGGGAAGGCAATTATGATGTGATTAGACAAGATTTAGGATGCATAGAATGGGAAAGGAAACTGCAGGTGATGGGCACAGTTGAAATGTTGAGCTTATTCAAGGAACAGCTACTGTGGATCCTTGATAAGTATCTACCTATCGGGCAGGGAGGGAGTGGTTGAGCGAGGGAGTTGTGGTTTTCTAAAGAAGTTGTGGATGCATTTGGTTAATTTTCCACATTTTCAGGTAGATGCCTTTGTTGCAGATGCATTGAATCAGCTTGGCTATGGGTGCTGGTAATTCTGGAGTCCAGCTCTTTCGTGATATTGCTGAAATGCTGTCTAAACCAGGAGCTTTTGCAGTATCCAGTAGCTACAGATGTTTCTTGACATCACATGGAGTGATTTAAATGAATCAAAGACTGCTATCTGGGATGGTGAGAATGTCAGGAGGTGGCTGAGATGGATCATCCACTTGTCACTTCTGGCTGAAGATGATTGCAAATGCTTCTGCCTCGTTTATGCACTGATTTGTAGGCATCCCCCATCACTGAGGCAATGTCAATGAGGAATGAATCTGGATGGACCACCTGGTATCAACCTAGGTGCCAGAAATGACAATGGCAAACCCAGTTCCATTGACCCTGCAACATTCCTCCTTCCAAACAAGTGTCAATACTCACACATACAAACATGTTTGTCAGTTAATCAATATCCTTGCAAGAGATTGGTTTAATCATTAGAACCTCTACAGCTTAATCACTGAAATGTTCACTATCAGCCTAGTCATGAGCCTTTCAGTTTGCATGTGATCAGTAGATTCCCTTTGAATTTCACAAGGGAACAGACTGAGTTCTTCTCCATTTATGCAGACGAATAAAAATGATATAAAATGGGTGGTACAGTGGCTCAGTGGTTGGCACTGCTGCCTCACAGCGCCAGAGACTCGAGTTCGATTCCAGCCTTGGGTGACTGCATGGAGATTGTACATTCTCCTTGTGTCTGCGCAGCCTTCCTTCCACAATCAGGTCAAGTGAATTGGCCATGCTAAATTGCCCATAGTGTTAGATGCATTAGTCAAGGGTAAATATAGAATAGGTGAATGGGTCTGGGTGGGTTACTCTTCGGAGGGTTGGTGTGGACTTGTTGGGCCAAATGGCCTGTTTCCACACTGTAGGGAATCTAATCCAATAAGCAAGGCACAAAGAAAAAAAATACCAACAAGGGAAGCCTGGGGGGGAAGTAATGGCAAATGTGTGGAGCAAGTGTGTCAAATGTGGGACACTTTGGTGACAGAAAGAATTGAAGATGGAGAAATTAGTAACCAGCTGGCATCAATTTTGTACATGCCAGTTACACTCCGATAGCAGAGTTAGCATCAGAAAGATTATACCATTTGTAATTGTATTGTGGGATGATATTTTTTAGCTCATTCTTGATTGGTAAGTGATTTGTGGAATCTTCCAGGCCTTCCCAGACAGGCCAGAAGGGAACAAAGATCAAATTTTAGATTCCTAACGCCAGGTTAAATTGTTCACACTCTGACACTTCATTCTCAGACATGGCTGTCAAGGTAATGCTTTGAGATGGGCATGGGGAATGGAGCTGTTTGTTCTCCTGGCTTGGGGGTGGGATCTAAAGGCTTCATAGAAATCAGGTTGTGAGCCACCACCCTTACTCAGGATGTTTTGGGATGTTGCTATTTCATGGTAAGAAGAATGCGGGTTGGAGCATTTGAGGAGGTGTGGGCACTGAATGGATAGTGCTTCCATTTTGTCATAGAGATCAATTAGGTGAAAGACAATAAGGCATTACATGATGTAGGGTGTGCCTGGGATATCTCCGAGGGATTCTGACTGAACCCACCTTTTGTGGTTGTGCTTTTGTCCTGTGTAACCGTTCGTGACAATGTATCAGATATGTCAGTTTTCCCAGTAAGAGGAAAGTTCAGTGGTCTGATGATACCTGCACAACTGAATGTTGAAGTTCCTTTTAGCTGTGAACCCTGGCAGATGTGTGGAATCAGTAGCACTGTGGGTAAGTAGTACAATGTTGACAGCTCAAGTTAATTGAGACATATTCTTGGCATGGCAGCTCAGTGGTTAGCACTGCTGCCTCATAATGCCAGGGACATGTGTTCAATTCCTCCCTCAGGTGACTGTGTGGAGTTTGCTCCAGTTTCCTCCCATAGTCCAAAGATGGACAGATTAAGTCAATTGGCTGTGTTGAATTGCCCATAGTTTCCAAGGAGGTGCAGGCGAGGTGACTTAGCCCTGGGAAATGCAGGGCTAGGGTAGGGGAGTAGGTCTGGATGGGATGCACTTTGGAGGGCTGGTGGGAACTCAGTGGGCTGAGTGGCATGATTACACACACAAAGGATTTCATGAGTCCATACTCAGTGCATGGGAAGCATCACTGGAGATGCCTTGTATCCAATCTTGCATGTGACAGCTCTCTGCAGCGGTAATCTTATAAATAATTTAGTAATTAATTCGATTATGTTGGAGTTTCAAAAATAGTAGAAGAGATGAATTCTTTCCAACAATAGCTTTGACGTTTTCAGAGGGATGTGGGCACCTCAGGAGTTGGTGCACATTATTTCCCCCACCAACTCCATTTTGAGTCTGTAACTTTTTTATTTCCTCCCCTTTTTATTTTGGATTGTGTTATTGTTCTCACTCTAGTGGGCTGTGCTGGGATTTATATAATTGTGTGGTTGGGTAACAGCTTGAATTGTGGTTGTGTTTTGAAATTGTAAAAAAAGAGCTGAGTTCTGCCACTGACCCTGGTGGGTAGTGTTGGTAATTTGGGTGATTAGCTAAATTGGTTGTAGATTATTAAAATAGACAACAAATTAGACTTCTTGCAGATTGTGCAAAATTGAGAAATTTTCTCCTGAAAATAAGCATTATTGCTCATTTAAATTCTATTTGTTTTTCGCAAGAGAAAAAAATACTGCAGTATTCCCCAGTCAATGTCTGGACAGGGAAGAGCTCCAGAAGGGAAATATGGAAACTGATGTATGTATTATACTATAGATTTGCAATAGAATCTCTGGAAAGCTCTGAAAATCTTTTATTCCCGAATTCAACAGAGGAATATTGATACATGAAACACAGAATCCATTGTATTGTAGCCATACCATCATCAACACTTCTATTCATACTATTACTCCAAAGTGCCAGCACAAAGGCAATCTTGAGATGGGGAAAGCTGACTTGGAGGCATCAGGTTTCCAATAGGGAAGAGATGGAATCACAACTTTACATATTGTATAACAAGCAGAAGGAAGAGAGGACTCCTATCTTTGGAAAATCCAGATCTGTTGCATATTGACTGGGTGACTTAGGTATGCAAAAAAAATTATGAATGAAGAAAACTAATGCAGTGTCCATCTCAGACTTCTGACAGACTCCTGAATGCACAGCATCTGTCCAGTTTGCTGTATCACCTATGATGATTTCTCTTGTTTGCAGCATTCCTTGAAAAGGAGGGAAATTCAAGCTTACTGTTCGTAATGGTACCTTGAGAGGCAGCTCCCTTGATTGTAAGGAAGGCTTGGTCACCTGCATTGATTGGAACATTGATAAGAGTTTGTCACCACAAACAATTCAATCCATCCTTCCACTCACTTCCAAACCATTCGACATTGTATCCAACAGCAGCAGCAACATGCCAAATTGAATTTCCTGAAGGACCAATGTCTTGCCATCATGTGGATCTTCCAGATGTTCAACTGGCAGTTTTAGACCGACTTGATGTCTGATCTGAAATTGTTGTTTCCTTGTTCATAACATTTTAACCAAATTTTCTTCTTTAATGTGCAGCTCCAATAGAACTTCTTCTTCAAATCTGCTTTTACCTCCAAAGCATTACCTTGGTACAGGGTAATTACAGATGAATAGCATCTTCCTGGTAGTATTCATATCAATACTAGAGTGGTCATCCATTTCTGCTTGCAAATGTTTATTTGTATGGGGTGAGGTGGAGTAAACGATCACCCCTGCAACAGCAAAAGAGGTGGTCAGGTATTTAAAGGGGTAAACAATTCCAAAGGTCAGGAAATCAGTGTCTGACAGACCTTAGTGGAGACCAAGATCTGCACAGGACAGTAGACACAGGCCTGACTAATGGGTTGGAGAGCCTTCCATTGGAAGATCACTTCAGGGCCTTCCTGCTGTTGTCCCCACGGTAATCCTGCAGATAGTAGTACCTCTGGTGTAAGTGGTTAGCAGAGAAAGGGTGACCAGCTGTGTCCTGGGAAGAGGCAGGATATATTAGACCAGTGAGGTGGGTGTAGGCATGTTGGATGCACTTTTTCACTGCTCAGCCCAAGCATGAGAGACTGTAGGTGAATATTCAGTGCAAGGTCTTTGTGTTTTGATTATTTGGTAGTTGCTTAACTCCTTTATATTTGTGTGTTTCATTTCTTTTTCCCTGTGCTATGTCCTTTCTTGTTGAGCTTCTAAATGTTTTTGTTAATCTCTGATTTACTGAAAATGCTTCTAGTATTAATTTCTTTGTTATCAAAAGATTCAGTCCACCTGTTAATACTGCTCCCTAATGGACCAATAAATATTCAAACACAATCTCCTGAAAGGTTGAAATGCACGGAATGTGAATTATTCATATGAGTACTATAATCCTATTGGAAGGTGCTGAGGCTACAAGGTGCAGTGAAATTTCTCAATTGCATTTCAGTGCGTGGTCGACCCAGCAGTACACAGGCCGGAGTTTTATTTACTGTCCTTCCACCTGTGGAGGCAGGATAGAAATCCAGCATTTTGCAACTTCAGTAATATCTTAGCTTTCCACAATGGTTGGTGAAAGGGAAAGATAACAGCGTATCAAAAGGCACTTCATGAATTAGATGGACTTAGTTTTTGATACTAACCTGATGTTCCCAAGTTGGTCTGGATTCTGATATCTTGCTGCCAGATGATCCCTGCCTTGTTACTTGCTACTGTTTCCTATACCACTTCATTGTACTCATTCTTCCAACATCCTCCATCACCATTTACTGGACTTCACTGATCAGCTCTTCAAACCCTGTTCATTCTCTTTCATGTTCTGTGCCTCCGTTTAGCTATTCTGGGACCAGCTCTCTGATCTGTATGAATCCTGTAGATTTACTTTTCACCCTTGTTTAGCATCCAAAATTCTTGGTCCTTTTGGTTCAATGCCACTTCTCCTTCTCCCTTTTACTAACTTGACACAGTTAGCCCCGAAGCAATTCACACCTGTGCATTGTTGCCATAACTTCTGTTGGTTCTTTTGATAATTCGCCGCTGTTCTTCCGCTCTCTGAAACATGTATTAATTCACTTTCCAGAACTATATATAAACCCATTCACTAGTTTCTTTCTATATGGATCTGAAAGGATGATAAGCACCACTCACTTTGACAATGCCTCATGAACTTGTTAGCATCTGGTCCGCCTCAAAATCTCTGAAGGAATATTGACCATGTTACAGAATCATTTAGCATAAAAACAGATACTTCAGTTCAATGATGCCATGCCAACCATGTTCCCAAACCTAACTAGTCCCACTTGCCTGCATTTATCATATATATATTTGGATAAGTTTATGAATAGGAAAGGTCGCTCCAAACCTTGCCTATTCATATACTTATGCAGATGTCTTTTAAACATTGTCACTGTACCTGCATCCACCACCTCCTCTGGCAGTTCACTGCACACACTAACCACTCTGTAAAAAAACAGTTGCCCTTCAGGTCCCTTTTTAAACCTTTCCCCTCTCACCTTAAACCTATGCCCTCAAGTTTTGGTCTCCCCTACCCTTGGGAAAAGACCTTAACTCTACCCCGCATGATTTTATAAACCTCTATAACATCACCACTCAACCTCTCACGCTCCAGGAGAAAGATTGCAAACCTATCCAACCTCTCCTTATAACTCAAAGCCTCTAGTCCCAGTAACAGGCTGGTAAATGTTTTTTGTACCTTTTCTAACTTAACAACATTCTTCCTACAGCAAGGATGACCAGAATTGTATGCAGTAATCCGAAAGTGGCCTCACCAATGTCTTGTACAGTCACAACGTGACATCCCAACTCCTATACACAATGCTCAGAACAATAAAGGCAAGCGTGCCAAATTCCTTCTTCACCAGCCTGTCTAGCTGCAACGCTATTTTCAAGGAACTATGAACCTGCACCCTTAGGTCCCTATTTACACTCACTTTTCTCTCATTTAAATGCACATCACTGCACGTATTTGTATCTATTCCCTAGACCTTACCATCACATGTGCCCCCTCCATTCTGATGATCTTGATCACAGTAGTACTAACCCAATCCCTACCCAAAGTCTACAAATCACTTGCATGTAATCATTCTTCTGAATTCACCCTGAAAATTAACTCCTCCAATTTAGTCCTGGTTACACTTTCAATCTGCTAAATAGTTAAACATTGGCCTTTCATTCATTTTACAATTATCAATCCTGTTTCACCTCTACCTATACTCTCTCTCTCTGGTTGTACATATGTTCTCTCCCACTCTAAACATTTCTTTCTGGATCTCATTTTCACACCTTCAAATCCATGCACACACATGAACACAACTGCTGACAGCTCATTTAACTGTCCATCGTGCAAATCTGGCTAGATCTCATCAGACAATATAATGCCTCACATTTCTTTGCTACTGTTTCCGGATCATCCCAGACAGCAGTCTTGATTCTTTAATGCCATTGACTTCTTTTAACTCACACTGGTTGGTATTGTCACATTTCCCACTCAGGTTCATTTTTCAACTTTTCATTGCAAGTGAAAATTTCTCATGAGCTGCTTCATGACAGATAGAATCATCTGCACAAACATATGACGGAGAGATTATTACTGAAAACTGAAGGACACCTGACTTGAGCACAGCTCTATTAAGGGCATGAAACAAAATAACTGACTTAACTAAATGATTATTAAAGAGCTTTTGTTTGGACGGAATTGAATTTATTTCCTGAGTGAATCAAATACTGTGAAGGATGGATAATTTACAAATAAACTGATTGGGGCAGCAGGTGATATGGTTTAAAGTTAATAGCTTTGTATTTTATTCTTCTTAAGTTAACCCATTTTCCTAATCAGCCTGTTCAGGGCTTTATTACACATAGCTCTGAAGTGGGTGGGACTTGAACCCAGGTCTCTCAGTTCAGGGATAGGGCCACTATTGCACCACAAGAGGGCCCCTGTAGTTTAAGCTTTTTAAGCAATAATTACCATTGATTTCAACCACAATTAGCAAAGGGACATCTGTCAAGATACAATTGAGCAATTAGTTGTTGTTAATTAAGTCAAGAAATGTAATGATTGCATTCAGAACAGACTTGAATGTATGTATATTTAATCAAGTAATTGATGGTAACATGACAATATTACTTTTTATATGAAAATTATATTTCAGAGTCAGAAATATAATTTTCAATTCTGATCAGTTTAGAATTACCCATATTAGGTTTACATGCTTTCTGCACTGGGGATTCCTGGACAGGTGTTTCCTGTTATGAACCTGTGCAGGAATCCATGAATCCTGCAGCAAAAAAGATTTTGTAGAAGCAGCAATTGGTATGCCTTGCTGTGTATTTAATATGTGTTTTATTGAATCAAGAAACAGCACAGCCAGCCACTTTGATAGCTCCTGTGAAAAGGTAAGAATGGAAGGAATATGTGGTGATAGGGTGGTCACTGGTGAGGAGTTAGGCTGCCAGATGTGTGGTATGGTGGAAGGGTGAAGTGTCAGGGGGGTGAGGTCAGTGGTGTACCAGGTGGTTGGGTGTTCCAGGTAAGTAAGGATGGGAAGGGGTGGCAGGAGGTTTCATGTATGACAATGGTAGGAGGGATACAAACAAAAACAGAAATTTAGCAGATCTGGCAGCACCTGTAGAGAGAAATCAGAGGTAATGTTTTGGGGCAAGTTACCTTCTTTAGAACTCAGTTTTGCTAACAATTTCTGTTTTTTTTTTTGTTTCTGATTTCCAGCATCCACAGTTATTCTGGTTAAACTTTAGGGAGATATTGGTTTGGGGCAGTCTGGAGACTGTGGAGGGATGTGTTGTTTGACTGAGTGCGAGTTTGGGTTGAGTGATTGTTGGGTCAGAGTGTTTGATGTAACGTGAGAGTAAGTTTCCATCAAACCTGGAAGAATGGTTAGGCTAGGGTGGGGCAAGACCAGTGCAGTATGGGAATGGGAGGTGGGAGGTATCAGGTCTGGATGGGGCTGGTTATGCTAGTTAGGTTAATGGGGTTCAGGCCAGAGGCAGTGAAGCAGTTTCTGGTTGAGAATGGATGTTGAATCCAGTCAGTTCGGAGGAGAGAAATTTATTTAGGTCAGATGTGAGCTGGTCTGGTCATCACGGACCTAGTAGGTGTTAGTGATGTAGTTAATGTGTTAGTTTAATAGTTTCCCAGGCATTAGAGTAGTTTTGTAATCATCTAACATTTCCTGGTATTAAGCTTGACTGAGTGTGCATCCTCCAAATTTGCTGATGTTACATCAGAGGATTCCACAGAAAGAGGGAATTGCTCTTTGGAAAACTGAATTTTCCAGGCAAATCCAATGGAATCTGCAGCATCTGGGATTCTGCCTGGACCCGAGTTACAACTCCAGTCTGCACTGCTCCTACACCTCTGGCCATTGAAATGGCTGTGCCAGTAATTTTTAAATTTAGAAAGAATGTGTGCTTTATATGTCAAAGGAGAGGTTAGGTATAGCTGACTAAGCAGATGCCCTGTTGAAATTAAGAATGGTTACAAAGTTTAAAATTATTAAGATGGGTTAGTGATAGTTACAATGGAGGTGAATAGAATTGCTGATGAGGCAGGTTCTGTGATTCTTCAAAAGAGTGAAGCCGTTTGTGATTTACTGACACAAATGGGAAGTGGGAATTCACTTTCTAACTGGACTGATATGTATAATTTAATTCAACTCCCACAACATGAAAGCAAATCAGTGGCAGTGAAAACAGCTTGATTGCTGACAGTCG
The DNA here is from genome assembly GCF_037043375.1 of Chiloscyllium plagiosum. NCBI lineage: Eukaryota > Metazoa > Chordata > Chondrichthyes > Orectolobiformes > Hemiscylliidae > Chiloscyllium > Chiloscyllium plagiosum. Next base: position 37,422,887 of record NW_028270158.1, on the reverse strand, counting down.
GAAACATTTCTGCTCCCCACTGTATCCATTGTGCCGTGTATTTCTGCTCATTATTACAGGTGCAGAGCTTTTTGTGTAACTGCGAAGATTTTTGGAGATTTTTCTTTTTAAATTATGTATCAATTGACATACAATCCACAGCAACTTGCACAACATCGTGTTGAAATAATGTACCACCCTGCCCTTCTCAAATTCCTAAGATACGCTGGAGATAAATATGAAACAACCGCTTCACAGCCAGTACATAGAGGAGCATGAGGGCTTTAGCCTGTCGGACATAGTGTCTGACTGCTGGTTCCACCGTCTGCTGGTCAAATTATCCTACTCAATCAACAAGGCGGTTGAATTAGCAGAGTGTTTGAAACCATGAAAGTACAAAGCACTTTATGAAAACAACTCAAAGCTGAATCAGACCCCATGTGACTAATCATTGGTAAGTAACTCTCTGAGATCTTAGTTTTGCTCCTGCCCCATTCACCTTGTGAGAAAGAGGCAGTAAAGATATCACATTTGGGGTCTAGGTTCTGCTGATCAAGTTTTTGATACTCTGATGGTTTCTCTGAAGTTCGGAAGTTATACATGAGATCTTGTGCACTTTCCAGTTAGAATAAATGCAGCAAGGGGCAGAAGCAGATTTTCCTTATTGATAATATCATTGGAAGTTTGGTCAGAATGGCAAGTTGCTCATAGGATAGAATATTTTCGGTATTCCTCTTTAAGGACTCTTCTATTTCTATTATAGTAGAGGATTTCTTGCAGCATTTATTCAGGGTAACCTGGGATCTGGAGCAGAATAATGATGTTTAGTTGCTAAACCGACCTTCTCTTTTAAGCTTCATCTCAAGCATTTTATTTACAGCAGCTGACTAATTAAACAAATCCATGTTAATGCACTGCTCGTAAAATATTAATGTCAGTCAGAAATAATTGCTAATTTCTACCTCTATAAAATGAGTTCTTTATGCAATTACTAATGCAATTTTCTTCTTTAAATTCTTTGGTTCTATAATCAGCTATGAAATTTTGAGGTTTGTTATATAAAATGTGACAGTTGTGCACTTTGTGCAGGGCGTAAGGACAGTTTAATGGGGAAAAGAATTAGGGACCAGGGGTCTGTAATTGCACCAACAACAAATGTGAGATTATCTCCAACAAAGTATTTTATCTGATATAGCAATGCTCATATTATCTCCCATAACATGAGAAAGTGGACATGGATATTCTGGTATTGAAAGATCCAACAGACATTTATTACAGCTAACTATTATGCACCTACATTATATTTTCCAGAAGTGTATGGGCTAATATTAAGCTATTTCCTTACAACAGAGCAGAATTCTTCCAATAGATTGCCGAATTTCATATAATTCGAGGCAATCTGGACAACAAGACATTAATACCCCTTAGTCACATGTGATGGTTCACTGACTATGTCATGAACATGTCTCTTAAAGGTGTCTGAACATAATAACTGTGAGAAACATACTGTCATCCTATGCAAATGTTATTTTCTTTTAGCCAGGAGCATCTGACCATCCCCATATATTTATGTTACATAAATAGATTTCCCCATGGAATTACTTATGGTACATCTGGAGTATAGGTCTAATGTTTAGGCTAATCTCATACTGAACACACATACAGTGAGACTCTGGGCAGCACAGCAGAAGGTGAAGGGAATTGGAACAGGTTAGAACAGAGGAAACTGAGTTTAGAGTGCAACGGGATTTGTGTATGGTAGTCTGATCTTTACTGACTGGTATGGGCACAATGGGTTAAATGGCCTCCTTCTGAGATGTAAACATTTTATGAGGATGGGAGATGATATTTGGGTGAGACATTCTTCTTCTTTTTTGTAAGAATGCAAGAAATCCTGGAATTCCCTCTCTAATGGCATTGTGGGTTGAAGAAAGCAGCTCACCACCCCCACCTCAACGGCAACTAGGGATGGGCAATAAATATTGGCCAGCTAGGGATGCCCACATCCCACAAATGAATTGTAAAAAAAAAAAGGGAGAAATGATAAACTATATAGTTTCTTGAGATTGCTCTGCTATTCAATATGATCATAGCGGATCTTCTACCTCAACACCTCATTCTCACCTGCTCCCCATAATCCCTTGATTCCCCAAGAGACCAAACATGTTTTAATAAAGTCATCAATGGCACATCTACAACTCTCTGAGGTGTGGACTTTTAAGAATTTGGGTGCTACTTTTTTTAAAGAAAGCCAATTTACCAGCACTATGCTTTAATTGCTTCTGATCTGACCAAGACTTAATTCATAAGGTAGGACAAGACTCTCAGATGGCAAATTCAAAACCAGTTAATTCAAAAGAAAATTGCATTATTAGAGTGAAAATAGAGTGTTACTTAAATGTGTATATTCAGTGATTCCTTCAGTGAGCCATCTTAGTTGCATATACAGAAATCCTGTCTGAAAATGATTAATTCACTACCAGGTTTCTGAACCAGACTCCATGTTTGCTGTAACTCACTCAAACAATACAAATATAAAAGAATATACTTAGCAAATTCAAGATCATCCTATGTACTCGCAATGGGTGGTTATGCCACAGTGATGTAAGTCTCTTTATACATCTTTATTGAATATGATGAGAATTTGAGTTTTCCCAAGACTCTGTTTTTATCCTTTTTAGTGGATATCAAATCATGTGACCTTTTTAGATCAGTGTTCAGTTCTGGAAACTGTTAATTCAGTTGGTCTTCAGTTATATTTTCCAAGATATCACTTTGATTAAGTTGAGGATAACGGACATTACCTTTGGGCCAGACTTTTCACAAACCATTACATTCTGTTACTTATTGAAAGCATTTCACTGAAACTATTCTTGCTGACACTATATATTCTTTAACAACATCTTTGTTCACATTAAAGTAACAATTTTAGTATTTCATGTAAATTCTACTAATTACATCAGTACATGTTAACTCTATCAAGATACGTTCATTTCTTGACTGGCTCTATAATTGGTATAGTGAGCAAAGAGACTATATGAAAAGCCCATGGCCTCCTTTGATCTTGATAGTGTAGTATAGTAAGTATGAAATGAAAAATGGTCAAATTTGTTTAAAAACCACTATCCAATCCCTTTTTGCAGTGGAACAGCATTCCAAAAGTTCACAAACACTTAAAAAAAATATTCCTCATTAAGCTCATAACAATTCAACCTTTTATCCTTGGACTTTTGTTTTGCATTCTAGATCACTGCAATCAAAAGGGAGCAACCTCACAGTGTCTACCTAGAATCAGTCATTCATGTCTATTTATTTATTTTCTGCATATGTTATTAATATTTATATTTGATGTTTTTGTAGTTTGCAGATATTTGATTTAATTATATGTTTGCAGCTGTAGCAATTAATACTAATTTATTCAATAGCTGACAGCATTCTGTGTTGTATTTATACACTGATTTGTTATTTTGCAGATGGAGTTTGGAACCTACCTTTTTAAGATTTATTTAATTATGAGTCAGTTTCCCAGCACTGACCTGGGAATGGGCTGTCCCAAGATTGCTGTATTTAATAGGTAGCTTTACTGGATTTTGCAACGGTAGCAGCTGGGGTTGAGGTTGTAGGAAACATAAAATTGTCAGAATTTTCAAGATTTAAGTAGACAGCTTAAAAAAAAAACAAAATACTGTGGCTGCTGAAATAAAAACAGCAAGTGCTATAGCCACTCAGTAGGTCTGGCAGTATCTGTGGAAAGAGAAAAACAGATACGTTTCGTGTCTCTTTCACTCCGTTTCAGAGATGGCAAAAGACCTTGCAAAATGTCAAAAAAATACAGTAACTTGAGATCTTAGCTTCAATGTCACACACAAAATGGAGCACGGCTATTGACCGAACATTGGGAAACCCTTCAGCAGTTAGAAATTCTCAGCTGTTTGTGTAATAGAAAAGCAATTAGCTCATTTAAAGCATTTAAGCTAAATATACCAGTAAAGTTACTGATGTTACCTAACGGGAGGAGGAACCACTGTGCTGAATCTTAAGATATTTTGATGAAGTATCATTCTAATTTCATCGCACTTAACGTGGACAATGAGATGAGACATCATGAACAGAGAATGTGCTTGGGCTTTCCCTGCACATGTTGATTCCCTCTGTCCACTGACGTTGTGAGTGAGTGTCTTTATGAATGCAAGGAAATAATCTGAATGGTGAACAGGATTAGTGAATACTTCTAGTTGTTATATATGTCAGGTCTTCAATGTGTATAGGCTTCCGGTGTTTTCTTCCTTTTGTTTCTTAAAATATGAGATTGATACTGGTGATTTTGCCTCTTTTTAGTTTATAAAAACAATATGCCAATGTAAGGGGCAGGGATACTCCGATAAGTAGTTTATAACTTAAACCAAATATAACAGTGGGACAAGTGCTGCATTGCTGCCGCAAAATGTAGAAGCTGTAGGTCACCAATGTGATCCAGACTATATACATCTAGAGTAGATATTTGGGGCTAGAGGAACTTTGGAACCGAGTTGAGTAACTCGTCTGAGCTATAGATATTAGGGAAGGATGCTCTTCAGAGGGTCTGTATAGACTTGATGGGCCAAATGGCCTGTTTCCACATTGCAGGGATTCTATGATTCTATGAAAAAGAGACGGAGACAAAAAAGAATAACTATACACCAGTTAATTTAATGTCTGTAATTAGGAAAATGTTAGTTTATTACAAAGGATGTAATAACGGAACGTTTAGAAATGTAGAGCATAATCAAGCAGAGTTAGCACTTCTTCATGAAGGGAAAATCTTGCCTGAAAATTTACTAGAATTCTTTCAGAAGTTAACTATCAAGATAGATAAAGGAGAAACAATGGATGTAATATATTTGAATTTTTAGAAGGCATTTTACAAAAAGTATCACCATTAGTCTACTTAATGAGATAAGAGCCCAAGGTGTTGGAGGTACTATATTAGTATGGACAGCGGATTGACTACCTAAATAGAACACAGAGATTTGAGTTAAGGGTGGCATTTTCAAGATGGCAATCTTTAACTGGTAGAATTCCAAGGGGATTAGTGCTGGGGCCACAATTATTTCCAATATGAACTAATGAATTAAATGAGGAAAGCTATTGCCAAGTTTGCAGATGATGCCAAAATAGATGGGAAAGCAAGTGGTGAGGAGAGTCTGCAGAGGGATATGAAGGGGTAGGCAAGTGATTGGGCAAAAACTTGACAGATGAAATATGGCGGGGGGGAAATGTGAGATAATGCATTTTGGCAAGAAGAATAGAGGAGCTGAGTTTTATTTAAATAGAGAAAAACTGTAGAAAGCTTCAGAGAAGAGGAATTTGGGAGTCCTTGCTCACAAAAAAACTAGCATCCAAGTTCAGTGGTTAATAGGGAAGGCCATTGGAATACTGATGTTTATTTCAAAGGAAATGGAATATACACAAAGTAGATAAGTTTTGTTAAAAATTTACAAGACACTAGCTGGAATACTGTGAACAGTTTTGGGCTCTTATTTAAGGTAAGATATGTATTGGCATTGGATGCAGTCCAGAAAAGGTTCAGTTGGCTGATCCCAGGTATGAACAGATTGTCGTATGAAGAGAGTTTGAGTAGATTGGGTCTATATTCATTAGAATATAGAAGAATGAGAGGCAACCTTACTGAAACATACAAGGTTCTCATGAGGCTTTAGACTGTACATGCGGAAGGTCTAGGGAGAGTCTAGGACCAGTGGTCACAGAGTCATACAGCATGATAACAGACCCTTCAGCCCAAATCCTCCATGCCTACCAGCTTTCTGAAACTGAACTAGTCCTATTTGCCTACAGTTCCCCCTTATCCCTCTAAACCTTTCCTATCCATGTACCTGTCCAAATGTCTTTTAAATGTTGTAGTTGTATCCACCTCTACCCTGATAGCTCGTTCCATTTACGCACCAGCCATGAGGGGTTGCATACTTACAACAGAGATGAGGTGGACATTTTCTGAGGATTGTGAATTTGTGGAATTCTTTACCACAGTGGGAGGCTGAGTCTGGGGAATGAATCAGTTAGAAGATGAAGGGTGATTGGGAAATAGTAGGAACATGGAGTTGAGGATTGTTAGATCAGCTACGATCTCATTAAATGGCAGAGCAAACTTGATTGGGTGAATGGCCTAATTCTGCTTCTATGCCATATTTCTGATGGAGAATATGGAAGCAGTTAGTGACTTTGATATACATGATCATCCTTTTGATCATTCATATTTTTATATCCAATGGAAATTTATTAAAAAGACTAAAAATGTAATAAAATATTTTCTTTGATCAAAGTAAGTGTAGGCTAAACACCTTAATTGATGTAATAGGATGAGGAAAAAAATCATTAGAATTTAACTCAAGCCTTTCAGAGTTTATCAGTCAAGTCTGAAATTATGGTTAGAAAATCAGTAAATCACCCAAGCCTCAGTGCCTTTATTTCAAAATCATTGCATTTTCATTTGCGGCAAAATACTGTGGGAATGGAAAAAATCTGACAAAATGTTTTAATTCCACCGGGATCCAACTGCTCATCACATTGTCCCTGCATCCTCCATGTCCATCACCCTCCTGAACCAAGCAAATTGGCACTGGCAAACCATGAGTCTGACCACCCCTCATTGTGCCTGCTCTCAGACCAACACAAACCCTGCTTCAGTCCTTCAATACTTTTTATAATGGAGTCAAGATTGGAGTGATGCTGGAAAAGCACAGCAGGTCAGGCAGCATCCGAGGAGCAGGAAAATCGACTTTTCGAGCAGGAGCCCTTCATCAGGAAGAGGGACACATTTCTATCAGGTCACATTACATGTACAGACACATGTGCCTCTTGCATTTGCACAGGACGTACCTTATGGCTCTGAGCTTGCCTTCTTAATGCTCACTCACTTTACTGCTTCCTTGGAGACTGCCAGCCTCTGTATAATTTGCATTGCTCTTAGCTCATACACCTTGACTGACCTGAGGGTTGCTAGCCTCTGCATAGTCACATTACTTTCCAAATGCCCTTTGCTCTTAGTGCTCCATTACAAGCTGCCAGTCTGTGTCTGTCAACAACATCCTATTGTCTGTCCTAGTTTGCTTCTTCATGTGAATGCTACCATGAGGCACACATCCTGAAGGCAAACATCTTAAGCTCCTCTTCAAAAAAAATCCCTTGTCTGGAAAACACTACTGTGTTGTACGCTTGAAATGGTCAGAAGTGGTGAGTGCCCAGAGCTTAAATAAAATGTGGAGCTGTGAGTGTCACCCAAAAAGAAAAAGAAAATGATGATCATAGTGAAAATGCTACTTAAGAGAAAATGGTTGCAGTTTTCTCCCTACCAGCTGCTGTTCAAATGACTGAGGATATCTGGGCTCTTTATTGGGGACATTAATCATTCAGTAAAGTGGCTCACAAGAATCAGAGAAAGGCTGAAAGGTCATTGGGGTCGCAAGGACAACAAAAGACAACCTAAAGGATGGGGTATGATATCTGTGCATCACAAGCAGAGATGGCAAGTCATTCATACTGAAATGAAATTGGAATCTTTCAATCCCAGATTGAAAGTCAACTGTGCAATAACTCCACTAATTATCTGATTTTGTGTGCAAAGTAGGTGATGAAAGTTTTTTTTGTTTGTGGACAGGGGATAAAACTTTTGCAATTTGAGACCCTGCAAGGGTCCATTACAATAATCATGTCTTCATTAATTCAGCCTTTCCACCCATCTGACTTTAACTTTCTTGGTAATCTGGCAAGATGTTAGGTAGCTCTTAAAGCATCTGTCAGGATATTATGTTTGAACTTGTGTTGTGAAGTCTCCCCATATAGGAGCAGACTAAGAGGAATCCTGAAGAACTTCCTTCTGACCCTTCCCTCACCAATAACTTTCATGTGACTACATATGACATCAGACCTACAGCAATGTGGTTGACTTTCAAATGGCCTCTGGGCAATTAGGGAGGGGCAATAAATGCTGGCCCAGCTAGCGATGCCTTCATCCCATGAATGAATAAAAACATTTCAGAGTATTTGTAGACTGTTTGAGTCACCCTGAAATGTTGGAACACCATGTGGGACAGTGTTGAACCTGGAGAGGCAGCATTTCAAGTAGAGTTGCTCAGCAGATAACGGTGCAGTCAGTGAGAATGGATGCGTCAACTGCCCATTGCACATCTCCCAGCTGTTAGATTTTGGAGGGTTCATGATTGCAGTTCCCTCAGTCAGGCAGTCAAACGCTCGTCAGAAATTTTCAGGTAGTTTATTAAGTTTGTTAGGAAGAAGTATTTTAGATATGTCACATTGGTTAATTAGACAAAGGAAGTACACAAGTGGTGACAAATGGGATGGCTCACTGATAGGAGAGGACAAACAGGCTGTTGTGCGAAATATGTTTTGAAGGTAATATTGTGCTCTAAGCTGAAGTGTTAGGGAACTCTTCCCCCGGGTTTCCTTCCCTCTTCTGGCCATCTGAAGAAGATAACTCCCTGACAAGGACAGCTACTGAAAAGAGAGTTGCCCTCTGCCCCTGAACATGCAAAGTACCCTTCATCTGGGAGCTGGTAACTTACACTGGCTCAAAACAATGGTCTGAATCCTTTTGACTGATGACCATGGGGTAGCTACTCATATCATCAAGATGACTGTTGTCCACTTTACTATCATCATTTGATGGTTAGTTGTCATTCCTTTGAAGATCAAACCATCCTATTTTCACAAGCACTGTGACAGTAAGGTAGTATGGTCCTGATAATCTTTGTCGTCAGCTCAATGGAACATCAATCTCTCTTTGTTTCATGTGATTCTGATACCTTTCCTTTCTTTTCCTATGCTATGGGTTTGTTGATGTTTGTAGAGGCTAGTCACTGCTGTAGCACAGTCAAATAAGGTGTCATACTACACAGCAAACACTAAATTTGGAATACTCAAATACAGAAATGCAGTTTTTAAGGGGACCACAATTACCAATGCAGCCTTGATTAACAATGTGCACTCTTGAAAAGCTGATACATTTCCCAGCAGAGGTGCGTGTCAGTGGATATCGGCTGGCTGATGGCTGATATAGTTTCTTTAGGGATAACTGTGAGGTAATAGTTTTATGATGTTACAACTCATTGGGTTGGCAAGCTGGCAATTGAACCTCACTATTCCCAGAGTTTGCACAAAAGTTAAAGATTTTACAAAAACTCCCAGTTTGCATGACTTTCAGACATGGATTGATAGGAAGCATGGACCAGGTCTCTGAACTGAACAAAGACTATTTATTGAAGGTAATTAGGCTCTAGGTACAGGCAAACAGTTACAAACTGTCCAGCATAGAACACTACAAATTAAAACCCTAATCCCATTATAAATTTGCCCTTACACACACACACACAGCCAAATAAACAAAGTAAAATACTTTATGGGCAGAGAGGCATACAGGAAAGACTGTTCAGTAGTCTTACTTTCCAGGTTCAGTTATGGAGTCATAGAAACGTACAGCACAGAAACTGACCATTTGGTCCAACTCGTCCATGCCAATCAGATATCCTAACCTAATCTCATCCCATTTGCTAACACTTGGCCCATATCACTCTCAACCCTTCCTATTCATATACCCATCCAGATGCCTTTTAACTGTTGCAATTGTACCAACCTCCACCACTTCCTCTGGCAGCTCATTCCATACATGTACCACCCTCTGTGTGAAAGAGTTTTCCCTTCGGTTTCTTTTAAATCTTTCCCCTCTCACCTCAAACCTCTGCCCTCTAGTTCTGGACTCCCTCACTCCAGGGAAAAGACCTTGTCTATTTTTCCTGTCCATGCCCCTCATGATTTTATAAGGTCACCCCTAAGCCTCTGACACTCCAGGGAAAACAGCCCCAGCCTATTCAGCCTCTCCCTATAGCTCAAACCCTCCAACCCTGGCAATATCCTTGGAAATCGTTTTGGAACCCTTTCAAGTTTGAAAACATCCTTGAGATAGTAGGGAGACCAGAATTGCACGCAATATTCCAACAGTGGCCTAACCAATATCCTGTACAGCTGCAACATGACCTCCCAACTCCTGTACTTCCTGCTCTGACCAATAAAGGAAAGCATATCAAACATCATCTTCTCTATCCTATCTACCTGTGACTCTATTTTCAAGGGACTAAAAATCTGCACTCCAAGGTCTCTTTGTTCAGCAACACTCTCCAGAACCTTTTCATTAAGCATAAGTCCTGCTCTGATACACTTTTCCAAACTGCAACACCTCACATTTATCTAAATTAAACTCCATCTGCCGCTTCTCAGCCCATTGGCCCATCTGATCAAGATTAAGTTGTACTCTGTGGTAACCGTCTTCACTGTTCACTACTCCTCCAATTTTGGTGTCATCTGCAAACTTACTAACTGTACCTCCTACGTTCACATCCAAATCATTTATGTAAATGATGAAAAGTAGTGGATCCAGCACCAATCGTTGTGGCACTCCACTGGTCATAGGCCTCCAGTCTGAAAGGCAACCCTCCACCATCATGCTCTGTCTTCTACCTTCAAGCCAGTTCTGCATCCAAATGGCTAGTTCTTCCTGTATTCCATGAGATCTAACCTTGCAAAGTTGTTGAGATAAAAAACAGAAATTGCCTCAGCAACTCAGCAAGTCTGGCAGCAACTATGAAGAGAAACCAAAATTAACATCTTTAGTCAACTGAGTGAAGCATAATAGGAAAATTGTGCAAGAAATTCCACAAGTCACTATAAAACCTTCTGGACTTTCTGATTACCAATTTCCAAAGAAGGAAAATCTGGGTGGTTCTGTTACTTCTGTGTGATCTATCCCACCAGATTTCCCCAGGCCATCCTTAACGCGAGATGATAGCAATCAGAGTCTACACCATTAAAGCTATAGACAATGTTAGAGAGAGCTAGAATGTCAGGGTTAAATAGCTATTTTTTTGGTTTTTTTTTTGTACCAGTGAAGTGAGCAAACTCTCAGACAAACTTTGTCAAATGCCCTAAAGGCTAGTGTCAGCAGGAATCTGTAGGTGAACCTTTTACAGACAAAAATAGTATTAACAAAACAACAAAGACCTTGGAGTCAGAAAGGATTTAGAGATAAGGAAATACAGACACTGATAAGCAATGGGGCAAAAGATCCATCCTGAAGTGGGGAAGAAATATGTCATTCCTGATTCTCCTAACATAGGGATAAGATTAATTGATCCTTGACTGGGTGAGGAAGACTTTAACCTGTGATAGGAATGGGCGTCTGTTTCTTATCTTTGTATGAATTGGGATTGGAATTTGGATACTGAGATGCGTATGTGACTCAAAATGGTGTAAAGATACTGCAGTTTCCTGTATTCCTCAGAATCTCAAATCTGGCTTGCCGAGAGTACAACCTCTTTCTGTTTCTGCAGGAATGAATGATCATAAACCTGTGCCTCAGACTCATGTGGTTGATTATTAGAAGTTAAGACAACAACAACATCTTTCATTGATTCAGCGGAGAAGTTGTTCAGATTGGCCTCTCTCCTCACAATGGATGTACTGAATTGGATTGAATCCACTAACTTGTATCAAACTTGGTTTTCTGTTGCTGAGCCAAATTAGATTTCATTCTGCCCTGGGCACCATCTGAATAATTTGACAGTCCACAAATTTCTTCATCACGGGATAGGAGTTGTGATCAGTCAGCTCCGTATTTTTAAAAAAAATGTGAGGCTGGTTGAAGAATGAGAAAGTGAGCCATAATATATGCCTGAATATCTAGGTACTTACAAATTCCATCTGGGGCAATGTCATCAATTCAGATCCCTTGGCAATGCATGGTTAAATGAGTATTGAAGCACTTCTACATTGAGGCTAAGGTGGTTCAGGTTACTCGGCAACAGATTGTATTCCAATATTATTAGATGCATAAAGCCAAAAACACTACATCAACCGTGTAATACTGACCGTGAAACATTAACTACTAATGCTCATAATTTTTGCATACTGCAATATTAATCAGTAGAGCAGACTTTGATGGATTGTTGGCTGCATTCCATGTTACATCGAATAATGGTTACTTTTTAATTACCTTGAAATGTTTGAAATAAAAGTACATGCTCAACAGCTGTTGGCTGTCCAAAGGAATTTTTGTTGGCTACTGACATTTGATCTCACATGATGTCAACTTGCATAAACACAGCAGCCTCCATGTTCCAATACAGCACTTTGGAGCATTAAAAGAACAATCTTCACATTTCTCTTTAATTATGTAGTTATAACTTTTTGTTGAATGTTTGTTAGAATATTGAAGCAATATAGCATATTGATACTCCCAACTGATTATTTTGTTTGATATGGATACCACAACACCAATATCTTTGCTTACTTCAACAAAATTAAGAAATTAAAATTTGCTTAAATATGCAGTGTGAAACTGAGATACATTGCAATGTTTTCCAGAGAACATAGAACGTTATAACGCAGTACAGGCCCTTCGGCCCCTTGATGTTGCGCTGACCTGTGAAATTAATCTGATGCCCATATAACCTACACTGTTCCATTATTATCCATATGTATGTCTGATGTCCATTTAAATGCCCTTAACATCGGCAAGTCTACTACTGTTGCAGGCAGGCTGTTCCATGCCCCTATTACTCTGAGTAAAGAAACTACCCCTGATATCTGTCCTAAATCTATCACCCCTAAATTTAAAGCTATGTCCCCTCATGTTAGCCTTCACCATCAGAGGAAAACTGCTCTCACTGTCCACCTTATTTAACCCTCTGATTATCTTATATGTCTCGATTAAGTCACCACTCAACCTTCTTCTCTATGACGAAAACAGCCTCCGTTCCTTCAGCCTTTCCTCATAAGACCTGAGTTATCATATTAAATCTCCTCTGAACCCTTTCCAAAGCTTCCACATCCATCCTATAATGCGGTGACCAGAACTGTATGCAATACTCCAGGTGCGGCCTTACCAGTGTCTTGTAGAGTTGAAACATAACCCCGTGGCTCCGAAACTCAATCCCCCTACCAATAAACGCAGCACACCATATGCCTTCTTAACAACCCTATCAATTTGGGTGGCAACTTTCAGGGATTTAAACACCTGGACAATAGATCTCTCTGTTCATCTATACTGCCAAGAATTTTACCATTAGCCCAGTACTCCACATTCCTGTTACTTCTTCCAAAGTGAACTACCTCATGCTTTTCTGCATTTAACTCCATTTGCCACTTCTCAGCCCAGCTCTGCATCTTATCTGCGTCCCTCTGTAACCCACAACATTCTTCAGCATTATCCACAACTTTGCCTATCTTAGTGTTATTCGCAAATTTACTAATTCATCCTTCTACGCCCACATCCAGATCATTTATAATAATGACAAATAGCAGTGGCCCCAAAGCAGATCTTTGCGGCACACCACTGGTAACTGAGATCTAGGATAAACATTTCCCATCAATTACCACCCTCTGTCTTCTTTCAGGTAGCCAATTTCTGATCCAAACTGCTAAATCACCTTCAATCCTGAAACTCCGTATTTTGTGCAATAGCCTACCACGTGGAACCTTATCAAACGCTTTACTGAAGTCCATATACACAACATCAACCGCTTTACCTTCATCCACCTGTTTTGTCACCTTCTTGAAGAACTCAATAAGGTTAGTGAGGCTTGACCTACCCTTCACAAAACTGTGTTGACTATCCCTAATTAAATTATTCTTTTCCAGATGATAATAAATCCTATCTCTTGTAACCTTTTCCAACATTTTACTCATGACCGAAGTAAGGTTCACTAGTCTATAATTACCAGGATTATCCCAACCTCCCCTTCTTAAACAAGGGAACAATATTTGCTATCTTCCAGTCTTCTGACACTACTCTTGTTGACAATGATGACATAAAGATCCAAGCCAAAGGCTCTGCAATCTCCTATTTGGCTTCCCAGAGAATTTGAGGTTAAATACCATCCGGCCCAGGGATCTTATCTACTTTCAGATTTTCCAAAATTGCTAAAAGCTCCTCTTTGTCAACCGTAATCTCATCTAATCGTGTAGCCTTTGTCTCCATATTCTCACTAACATTGCTCTTTTCCAATGTGAGTACTGATGAAAAGTATTCATTAAATGCTTCCCCCATGTCCTCAGATTCCGCACACAACTTCCCATTACTATCTTTGATTGGCCCTAATCTTACTCTCGTCATCCTTTTATTCCTGATATATCTAGAGAAGGCCTTAAGGTTTTCCTTGATCCTGTCCACCAACAACTTTTCATGTCCCCTCCTAGCTCTTCTTAGCCCTCTCTTTAGATAGTTTCTTGCTAACTTATAGCTCTCAAGCCCCCTAACTGAGCCTTCATGCCTCATCCTCACATCAGGCTCCTTCTTCCTCTTGACAAGAGCTTCAACTTCTTTAGTAAATCCTGGCTTCCTCTCTCAACAACCACCTCCCTGCCTGGTAGGTATTTACTTAACAAGGACCCGCAATAGCTATTCCTTGAATAAACTCCACGTTTCAAGTGTGTTCATCCCTGTAGTTTCCTTCCCTATCCTATCATCCTAAATCTTGCTTAATCGCATCATAATTGCCTTTCCCCCAATTAAATCTCTTTCCCAGCGGTATATACCTATCCCTGAGGAGAAAGTGAGGTCTGCAGATGCTGGAGATCAGAGCTGAAAATGTGTTGCTGGAAAAGGGCAGCAGGTCAGGCAGCATCCAGGGAACAGGAGAATCGACGTTTCGGGCATAAGCCCTTGGGCTTATGCCCGAAACGTCGATTCTCCTGTTCCCTGGATGCTGCCTGACCTGCTGCCCTTTTCCAGCAACACATTTTCAGCTATATACCTATCCCTGCCCATTGCTATTGTAAACATAACCAAATTATGGTCACTATCGCCAAAGAGTTCATCTACCTCCAAATCTAACACCCGGCTGGATTCATTCCCCAGTACCAAATCCAATATGGCATTGCCCCTTATTGGTCCTTTTACATACTGTGTCAGAAAACCCTCCTGCACACATTGTACAAAAACTGACCCATCTAAACTACTTGAACTATTGTATTCCCAGTCAATATTGGGGAAGTTAAAGTCCCTCATAACAACTATCTTGTTACTCTCGCTCCTATTGAGAATAATCTTTGCTATCCTTTCTTCTACATCCCTGGAACAATTTGAAGGCCTAGAGAAAATTCTCAATAGAGTGATCTCTCCTTTCCTGTTTCTAACCTCAGCCTAAACTACCTCAGTGGATGAGTCCTCCAACATCATCTCAGCTGCTGTAATACCACCCTTGATTAACAATGTCACCCCTCCCCTTTTTTCTTAACCATCTTCTCTGTTCTTACTAAAACATCTAAATCCCAGAATCTGCAACAACCATTTCTGTCGCTCCTCTAGCCATGTCTCTGAAATGGCCACAACATCAAAATCCCAGGTACCAACCCATTCTGGAAGTTCATTCACCTTATTCAGGATGCTCCTCGCATTGAAGTACATACATTTCAAAACAATGTCTTGATTGCCGGTGCCCTCTCGCGACCTTGTAAACCTATCCCTGACCTCACTACCGTCAACGTCCTGTACACTGCAATTACAATTTAGGTTTCCATCCCCCTGCTGCATTAGTTTAAACCCCTCTGAAAAGCATTAGCAACTTTAAGATGAATTCAAATATAGATTAGTAAAGCACTAATAACTGGATCTAGATTGTAGTTACAACATCAGATGATTTAACACAAAATATATTCCTCGCTATGCTGGAGTGTTCATTTCCAGACATTTCGTTACCCTACCAGGCAACATCTTCAGTGGGCCTCAGGCAAAGCACTGTTGAAAATTCCTGTTTTCTATTTATATGTTTTGAGTTTCTCTGGGTAGGTGATGTAATTTCTTGTGGAGATGTTATTTCCTCTGGTGAAATCACTTCCTGTTCCTTTTCTCAGGGGGTGGTAGATGGGGTCTAACTTGATGTGTTTGTTGGTAGAGTTGCAGTTGGAGTGCCATGCTTCTACGAGTTCTCGTGCTTGTCTTTGTTTGGCTTGTCCTAGGATGGATGTGTTGTCCCAGTCTTTCTTCATCCATATGTGAGGATACTACTGACAGAGGGTCATGTCTTTTTATGGCTAGTTGGTGTTCATGTATCCTGGTGGCTAGTTTTCTGCCTGTTTGTCCGATGTAGTGTTTGTTACAGTCCTTGCGCAGTATTTTGTAAATGACATTAGTTTTGCTTGTCTGTATTGGGTCTTTCAAGTTCATTAGCTGCTGTTTTAGTGTGTTGGTGGATTCGTAGGCTACCATGATGCCAAGGGGCTTGAGTAGTCTGGCAGTCATTTCTGAGATGTCTTTGATGTAAGGGAGAATGGTTAGGGTCTCTGGATGTGTTTTGTCTGCTTGTTTGGTTTTGTTGCTGAGAAATCGGCAGACTGTGTTCATTAGGTACCTATTCTTTTTGAATACACTGTATAAGTGATTTTCCTCTGCTCTGTGTAGTTCCTCTGTGCTGCAGTGTGTATTGGGCTCGTTGAAATAATGTTCTAATGCAGCTTCGTTTATGAGTGTTGGGATGATTGCTTCTGTAGTTCAATATTTGGTCTGTATGTGTTGTTTTCCTGTAGACGCTGGTTTGAAGTTCCCCACTGGCTTTTCGCTCTCCTGCGACATCTAGGAATGGTAGTTTGTTGTTGTTTTCCTCCTCTTTAGTGGATTTTATGCCAGTAAGGGTATTATTGATGGTCTTGAAGGTTTCCTCTAATTTGTTTCATTTAGTGACGACAAAGGTGTCATCCACGTAACGGAACCAAAGTTTGGATTGGATGGTTGGCGAAGCTGTTTGTTCAAGTCTCTGCATTACTGTTTCTGCTAAGAACCCTGATATCGGAGATCCCATGGGTGTTCCATTGGTTTGTCTGTAGGTTTTGTTGTTGAAGGTGAAGTGTGTGGTAAGGCATAGGTCCACTAGCTTGATGATACTGTCCTTGTTGATGAAGGTAATGGTGTTTGGTGTATGTGTCTTTAGGTCTTCTAATAGTGTAGTCAGTGTTTCCTTAGCCAGGTTAATGTTGATTGTTTACATCAATCAGGACAATCCAAACAAAGACACGCACGAGAATTCCTAGAAGCATGGCATTCCAATCGGAACTCTATCAACAAACTTATCGAGTTAGACCCCATCTACCACCCCTGAGAAAAGGAACAGGAAGTGACTTCTCCATGGGAAATAACATCACCATAGGAAATTACATCACCAACTAAAGAAACCCAAGCATATAAACAGAAAGCAGGAATTTTCAGCAGTGCTTTGCCTGAGGCCCACTGAAGATGTTACCTAGTAGCGTGACGAAATGTCTGGAAATGAACCTTCAAGCTCAGCGAGCAAACCTACATCCAAAACCTCAACCTGAGCTACAAATCTTCTCAAAACTCGCTAAAATATATTTCATTAACTCAGTCAAAGTTAATCATGACTGTTGATTTTGCATCAAATGCTTAGCTTTATGGTAATACAAAAATACCGCAATGCCCAACACTAATCAACTGCTGGTTCATTTTGCAACATTTTGTCCACACAGTTTATACTTGCATAATTTTCTTGGCTCTCCTCAAATTGGAATTACTCAGTTTCTCTAACAAAATGAATAGTCTGAATGCGCTTCATACACTAAATAATATTGGAGAAAGAAAATTAATTAAATAGTATAATTTTCTAAACAAAATTGAAACACTAAGTATTTCCTTTGTAAAAATATTTCAATGTGCATACAGTTTTATTCATTACACATTAAAATATATTAATTATTTTTGAAAAACAGATTTATTTTGCTAATGAACTTTTAAGAAAATGAAATGTAAATGCAATTATGTGAAATGCTGAATATTCATGAACTTTGGTATAAAACTGTATGTTTAAAAATTAAAGACATTAGTAAGGTTAATCTTAAACAATCTACCTATTCAGAACAAAACGCATCAGTTGATCCCTCTTCAGATAGGCAGCCATTGTTGATAGCATTTTAAAATTACTCTGTAAAACTATCTCAGGAGTGTAATCACCCTATTGATGCTTTAGACATTTCAATACAATTTGTATCCCATTCACACCCAGGCAAGCAAGCATCTAAAATAAATAAAATGGCAGATGTTATACCCAGGCTGTCTTCTTATACTTTAAGGCTTTTTCCTGTCTAATTATCTGTAGCAAAGTGTGTTGACAAATTGGAGGAAGAATCCAATAGAAAATGGATAACCCTGAAATGATAAGTTAATTCTCTGAGGAGATACACAGCTGCTATTGCATTGTCAATTTGAGTCCATTCTGCCATGGCATTCAGACATAGCAGGGTGGGGACTGATTATCATACCTTGCACTAATGCCTCAAATGTAAGTATCTGATTCTCCTACAGAATAGGACTCTGCCAATTTTGGTGCAGGCGGAGGCTGATCTTAACAAATCGATAAAAACACAATTGATTGATGCCTTCTTGTTTTGCTCAACAATTGATGCATGTCCCCTTTAATGAATTAAAGATGTTCAGCTCTTTACAGACAATGGATGAAATACTTTATCCCTTGCCATATGGATGAGAAATATTTTTGTTTGAAATGCACAGTACACTGATTCTCTATCAAGATGGTCTTCATGTTGATTTGTGTGGAAATTTGTTCAAGAGTATGAGAATCAGAAACTACAAACCATCTTACTCGTAGGACTTGAATGGTTTTAGGGCAGAATTGTATAATGAATCCTCCAAACCACACAGCTGATGTTAATTTTTTCCGATCGTGATTCAAACGAGTTTAAATCATTTAGACATTCATCGTGGTTCGCAAATGACCAAACTAAATGCAGTCCTTGCTTAACTTTGGTTGATGCTGCTATTTGCAACGGTTACTAATAGTCACCTTGGAACTGGTACATTATAGTAGAACATGGTTAGTTAATCCCTGGAACTTTGGTTTGAATCCTGTCCAGATCAATACCCGCTGAAGGTCTCCAGACAGCTGTTAAGGCACTTAAATGGAATGAGCTTGAACAGTCTCAATTCAGTTTTCAGTAACCACAAGCCCAAAGTACTAAACTACTGAGAAATTTGCTACTAATTGGTACATGGCCTTGGCAATCTTCCCAAGATAAATGGCAGAGAAAGAGTTTAGGAGATGGAACTGTTGCACCAGTTTAATGAGATTACAGGGTGCTGTGAGAGCATTAGAAACTGGGGCAGATGCACTGACAGCATCACATTGTGTGTGTGAGATCGGCACGTATTTCATAAGCCACTGAAGATCCAATTGCTACAATTGTTACCTTTCTTCAAATCCACAAACTATAAAAATAATAAAGAATGAAAGGTCACAGCAAGCATAAGATCTGTAAATTGTTTTCAAATATGTTCTTGATTTGATATAGTTCCATACAGTTTTATATTGCATAGCATTGATGTGGGGCTGGAATGGGACATGTTCCAGAACAATCCCAAAATACTATTCAATGTTACTCACTCAGCTGCTGCTCTCCCAAAGCAATATGAGAGCTCCACACATGGTCCTTACTGTCAGGGCAACACATTTCATAGGATCCCAACAGTGGGCAAGTAGGCCGTTCGGCCCTTCAAGTCCAAACCAACCCTCTGAAGAACATCCCACCTAGACACACACACACCCCCTAGCCTATTCTTACAAACCTGCATATCCCATGGCAAATCCAGCTTGCCTGCACTTCTGGGAGGAAACCATAATACCTGGAGGAAACCCACGCAGACATGGGGAGAATGTGCAAACTCTGAGGGTGGAATCAAACCTGTGTCCTCGGTGCTGTGAGGTAGAGTGCTAACCACTGAGCCACTGGTGCTGCCCCATTGTAGGGATGAGTGCGTGCAGCGATCATCTGCAAAACGTGAGACTTCTCCAAGCTGTTCTGTTCCTTTATGTTCTGAACAGAGGTCACTGCCAGCAGGGGCCCTGGATCCAGCTGCAGAGGGCATGTTGGTTTCAGTGACATCCTTGCAAAGAAGGGGAAGGCAGAGTCTCAGCCAAACAAAGACAAAATTGCCCAGATCCTGGCATGGGACCCGAGAGTCCATCCTCTCCCAGTTCCAGTGAAGGTCACTGTCTCACTCAACCTTAGTGTGATTGGCTCCTTCCAGGGAATGTGAGATCTTTCAGTTGTGCTCCACAGACACATCAGGATGGTGGTTGCTGCTGTTTGTACAATATCATACCGGTTCATTTTACTTTCCCCACAATGAGGTCAGTGCTGCAGCCCGGGCTGCAGGGTTCGGTAACATTACTGTCTTCCCCCGGGTGCAGGGTATCAAATACTACACATACATGACATTGAGAGGGCTGTATCACATTAGGAAAATCACCAACAGCAAGGGCTTCCATTTTCAATCAACGTTCAAGTTTTCTGTGACCATCCTTACCCCTTCCTGAAGGTGTGTGCCCTCTACTTTGGCAACAGCCTCTGCTCCTTTATCAAGAAATAATACAGCACAGAAGAGGCCCTTTGGCCCATTGAATCTGCACTGCCAAATCTAATCAAAATCTACATTAGCACCTGACCATGACTGTTATGACATTTCAAGTGCTCATCCAAGTACTTTTCACAGTTTACTGGCCTCAACTGCCCTCCCAGGAAGTGCATTCCAAACTCTCACTTTTCTCTCGATGAAAATTCTTCTTCTGAAATTCCCTCTAAATCTCCTGCTTTCATCTTAAAACGTATGCCCCTTTATTATTGACTCTTCAACAGAGAGGATCAGCTGCTTTCCATCCACCCTGTCCAGGCCCTTTATAATCTTATACACCTTGAACAGGTTTCCCCTTAATCTTCTGTGCTCCGAAGAAAATAACCCAAGCTTATCCAATCTCTCATCATGGCTGAGATGCTCCATCCCAGGCAACATCCTGGTGAATATCCTCTGCACTGACTCCAGTGAGGTGACCAGAACTGTACCCAGTATGCCAGCTGTGGTCTATTTTGTACAGATTTTGTACAGATCCAACTCCACTTTCTTGCTCTTATCGTCTATGCTATGACAAATAAAGGCTGTTCCGTATACCTCCTTAATTACCCTGTTCTGCCACCTTCAGCAATCTGTGAGTAAACACTCCAAGATCTCTTTGTTCTGCTGAGTTTCCCAGTACCATCCATTTATTCAGTATTCTTGTGTCTTATTACTTCTTCCAAAGTGTGTCACCTCACAATTTTCAGGATTAAATTCCATCTAGCACTGACCTGCCCATCGCATAAATCCATCACGATCCTTTTCATTTAAGGCCTTCTTCCTCTCTGTCTGTCAACCACCCTTCATGTTAACTGCAAACGTACTGATCATCTCCCCGACATTCTCATCTACATCATTAAAAATATCACAAACAAGAAGGGACCCAGCACTTATCCCTGTGGTACACCAGCATCCAGCCACACAAACAGCCTTCTACCACCACTTTCTGCCACCTGTCACTACACCAATTTGGGATCCAACTTGCCAACTTAGCTTGGATCCCATGTGCTTTTACGTTCTTACATAGTCTTCCATGTCGGACCTTGTCAAAAGCCTTTCTGAAATTCATATAAACTACATCCACTGCACTACCCTCAGCCAAACAATTGATCACCTCCTCAAAAATTCAACCAGATTTGTTATGCATGTTCTTCCTCTGACAAAGCTATGCTGATTATCCCTGATCAAATCTTGCTTCCACAAATGGAGATTAATTTTCTCCCTCAGATTCTGCTCCAATAGTTTCCCTAATGCTGCATGAGACTTTAATTCCGTGGTTTATCATTACCATGCTTCTTGAAAAATGAAACCTATTAGCTGTCCACCAGTCCTCTGGCACCTGTCCTGTCATTTAGAGAGGAATTAAAAATTGATCAGGGCTCCAGGGATTTCCTCCTTTGTTTCGCACAGCAGCCCTGAGATACAACTCATCTGGACCTGGGTATTTCTCCACTGTAAATCTTCCAAAAGCTCCAGAACTTCCTCACCCCCTACATCAATCTGCTCAAGTGCCTTATAGTGCATCTTCCCAAATTCTGTATCTACCTTCTCCTTCACTGAATGAGGTGAAGTATTTATTGAACACTCTACCCATGTCCTCCAGCTCCATACACAGACTTTCCCCTTGGTCACTAATTAACTCCACTCTTTTTTTTCCCTTGGTCACTAATGAACCCTACTCTTTCAGTTTGTTATTCTCAGGGCCTATCCACTGTGACCTTGGCCCATGACACCATTGCACAACCCCCTGACTTATGAAAAGCATTGACACAATACTTTCCATGCTTCATCCTGGGCCCTGATGAAGCAGCTAAAGATGTGGTTACACTGCTTGAACTGGTCTCGAGAGAGCCCTCCATTATAGTCCAGACAGTGTCCCACATCATCCTGGATTGCTGATTGTTGTTCTCTTCATATTGCAGCAGGCAATGGGGCAATGTGATGGATGCTGAGGAACAGGGAGAATGGGACCAGTCTTCCAAGGAGGAGGATGAAGATACTCTCTTTGCGTATGACAGAGCTCAGCAGTATTGAGCACTACAAGCCAGGCAGGATCTGATTGATGCACTGTTCCAGTAAATGAGAGCTATGGTCATCAGGCCAGCTTTGTATTAGAGTGTGAAGACAGGTCATTTAGCCTATTGAGTCCACACTGATCCTCCAAAGAGCATCCTACCCTATCCCTACATCACTCATAGCTAACCCACCTAACCTGCACATCCCTAAACATTGTGGGACAATTTAGCATGGCTAAATCACCTAACTTGCATATCTTTGGACTGTGGGAGAAAACCAGAGCTGTTGGAAGAAATCCATGCAGATACTGGAAGAACATTCAAACTCCACACAGACAGTTGCCTGAGGGTGGAATTGAACCTGAGTCCTGAACACTGTGAGGCAACAGTGCTAGCCACTGAGCCACTGCAATTAAAATAAGGTAAAAGCATCGCTGGGTATTTGCATGGCAGCGGCAAACTTCAGTCTCAATTGATTCTGTTTGTGCTTGCTTTTGACAACTGTAATAAAAGCTAATTCTTGGAAATATCTGAATGCTTGCCTGTCTGTGACAGACCCCACTAGACAATGAATAGATGCTGGCCTAGGGTATGCACTGGGGACTGAGTTATGTTAACTTAGACAAGGTGATACTAGGAATGCAAGGACAGGTAAACAATGTTGCTTGCTGGTTGGAAAGATTAGATTTTTTTAGATTAGATTAGATTAGATTACAGTGTGGAAACAGGCCCTTCGGCCCAACAAGTCCACACCGACCCGTCGAAGCGAAACCCACCCATACCCCTACATTTACCCCTTACCTAACACTACGGGCAATTTAATATGGCCAATTCACCTAACCTGCACATCTTTGGACTGTGGGAGGAAACCGGAGCACCCGGAGGAAACCCACGCAGACACGGGGAGAACGTGCAAACTCCACACAGTCAGTCGCCTGAGTCGGGAATTGAACCCGGGTCTCTGGCGCTGCGAGGCAGCAGTGCTAACCACTGTGCCACCGTGCCGCCCACGGGGCTCCATATGCCAGGAAGTGTCTGGAATGCCAGCTGTGTGCTGTGAGCGGCCTGTGCTTGGGGCTAGTGTATCATTTCATTGGCGAAGGGAACTCTGCAAAGTCAATACTTGGCCAGGTGTTTGGCTGGAGTTGAAAGAAGGCACTGGTGCCAGTATTCTTGGTCTATTCTGAGATATGCAGTGGTGCTGTTCTATAGCAAGTGGTAGAATTGGGCTGGTATCAGATGAGAGGGACACCATTCACACAGACAATGCAGTTAGTGAGGTGGATTTGGGGTGATTAAGGTAAGAAATTTCACAAAGTCTCTGGAGAGAAACACAGAGTGAAATGCAATGAAATTGACAAAGGCAGAGTATAATGAGATTCAGCCCTCGATGGTTCAAAAGGCATCAAAATTCTGACTCAGGAAAATTCAGTGGAGGTGGAGCTAGGGCTGGATATGAGTAAAGAACCAACACAATCAAACCCTTAAAATCTTATTTGATGGGAAAGTACTTAAATTTTTAAAAAATCACTGCAAAGCAGTCCTTGGCAACAAGTATTTGGGATATTTTTACCATCTTCTGCAAAATATCTGTTGTCTTGACATTTATAAGACCTCTAAGCATTTTGTTTAAACTTAACTTCTGAGGTCTATTCATACCTAATGAGCAGAACTTTATGACAGAATAAAATTAAGGAATTCAGAAAGTCTGGAGAGGGCACTTTTGTCTCACAGTGAATGAACTCAAGAAAAATTGGAGGAAAAGTATCCATGATTCAGTATATTCATAATAAAACTAATAACAACATACCGGTATAGCCACTTAAATTTTCAGATCTAACTTGGTAAGTCAGGACATCCATGAATCTGATGAAAGGGACAAACCCAATTACAATTGGAAAGAAATCAGTCATTGCTAATGGAGGAGTGAGAAGGTGGGAAATTGAGGGTTAAAATAGAATCACAAAACAAGTAAGGGCTCATGTTGGAAATGCAGTATGATGGACTGCTTGTCAATGTATTTAATTGAGTGCCAAGTTAGCCACCAATTGACTGACACAAAAATGTAAATTTCTGAGAAAATGTTTGCAATCTTTGTGAGTAACCATGACTGTCTAGTGAAGTAACATAACAAATAACACAATGAGGTTTTATATTGGCTGTAGATTGTGTCACTTTGGCTGATTTTCTAATCAAAAATAAATCCAAGGGTATGCATAGAATTTAAAGGTTTTGTTTTGAACTAGCAAAAATGTTTTTAAAATGATTGAAGGTGTAGAGTTCCTCCCATTGAGTTAATGTCTGTTTTATTTTCAGTTATTGTTTTGATGAACTGCTCATGTTCATATTTTTGTATCTGTGTCACTGCGTTTTTTTTAAATTTTACTATGTATTTTGATGCATTGTGGTGGTGTTTTTTAGAAACACAATCAAATAAAATGTGCAACTTTGTATTGGTTTCAGTGGGTTTATTGCAATTTATTTACCCCTGGACCTTACAACAAAGCACGCTAAGAATTCAACTCCGTTTCCTTGGACAGCCTTCACTCTGGATTTCTGCCTCCAATGGGGTCTATTTTGACTTTTGAGAATGGTTACATAATTATTATAGCAGGACTCAATTTGCTTGAAAAGGTAGTATTTGGGTTATTTTACACTGAGTTGTTAGATGGTATAAGGAAGCTAGAGCTCTCTCTACATTGGAAACTATCACAGATCTTCTCATGATTTTTTTTGTCCATTTTCCACTGACTGGTGCATAAGCACAAAAAGATTTGTGTTAGAACCTCAACTGCTCACTGTGTTTATTAATTACCGAGACTATAATGTTAGAAGCATTGTAAGTGATTTTGCGCTTGACAAAAATAATTTGTGCAAATGTTATTACTGTAGAGAGTGCAATCAAATGCAACAGGATTTAGTCACAATAAAGGAATGGGCCAATAATGCCAAATGGCATTGAGTTTGGATAACTAGTATTTTGCATGCTCTTGGGACAAATAAAGAATTTCCATATCATTTATGGGGAATACCGCTGAATAAAATGGAGACAGGAAAACTGTTCAGGATAACAGTAACCAGTTTACAAAAGGTTCATGATCGAAGCGAAAGCTGACAATGTTCTGTGTTGAATCAACAGAATGATTCAGTATAAATCAAGACAGACACTGTTTAGATATTTTACAGTTACCTGGTCAGACCATGCCCAGAGTACTAAACCATTTTAAGGCTTAAAGACCCTGGTAGGTCACTTTGGAACAAACTTGGAGAAGCAAAAATAAAATGCTACAGAGCTGTAAATCTGATATTAAAACAGAAAATGCTGGAAATATTCATCGGGTCAGCAGCATCGGTGGAGAGAGAAATAAAGTTAATGACAAGAAGTCATTCCAGTGAATTCTGTAATTCACTGGAAATTCAACGACAAAAGATTTAGAAATCATCTGGTTGAAATAATATGGGACGATCCTTGCTTTAGTTCAACTCAAACTCTTCCCACATCCCTTTGTCCAAAGTTTTGAAAACTGTATCAGTGTGGTTTCCTTACCTCACCATGAATTTAAAAAAAAAGTAGTCTTTCTTGCAAATTCCACCATTTTCTCACCATCATATAGTTCATCTTTTGACTCTTCCTTTCTCCCTACCTTAAATTCTGAAGACGACAGGTTATCAATCAGTGTTCACCATGAACTTGCTGGCACCTATGTTGATTACAAACGCAACTCTGCAATTCAGCTTCCTGTAGTGACTCTATCCATGCTCACGTTTTCCCTGTCTTCATTTCATGACTCTAATTATTCACCCTTCCAACCAGATCTTTTGTTAAGTCTTCCTTTTTGCCTCAACAAATGATTTCTTATGTATTGGTTGACAAGACCCTAGACCATGTCCATCCCATTTCATGCATTTCTGCTCTTGACCATTCTCATCTGCTCCCTACCCTTTACCCAAGAACAAAACAAGGTTTTTCTCTGTCCTCCACTTTCAACTCACCACCCACTGTTATCAAAGAATAATCCTTGGCCAATTTCCATTTATTTCCAGTGTGATGCCAACACTAAATGCATTGTCTTCATCCCTCTCCTTTCACAATTCCAAAGGGACGTTCCCTCCCTAAGACATGGTCCAATCCTCAATCAGCCTGAAACCCTTACTAAGCTCAAAAGATTGTAAGTCTGCTGTATTGAGATGGGGGATTAGGAAGTGTCTGATCAGGATGTTCCATCTGTCATGAAGTGTCTGGAAGGCTCGGTGGAGCAAATTGTCACTTCATTCCCAACAATTATATGTTCCCAAACATCTGTAGCACAGAAACTGGCATTTCAGCCCAACATTTCTCTGTACATATGAATAAGGAACAAGAATAGGCCACTTGGCTTTGTGCCTGCTGTGCCATTCAGTAAGATCATGGCTGATCCATACTGGCCTTTATGCTCCACATAAGTCTCATACTAGACCAGCTGTAGCAGCTCATGAAGGCCTGCCCCCTCACCATGCCCCAGCTTATGGATTGGTTACCTGCAAGGTATACATAACCAACAGTATCTCTTCAATGAAGAGAGATACCTATGGCCTACTGTAGATTAGGACCCCTTATTGATCTAACCTTGTGGCTCACCCTTTCACTTTCTCCAAAGCCTGTACATCAAATTTTATAATATGGAGACCAGAATTGTGCATTGAAACCTAAATACGGTCTGGTTCTGCAAAAATTTAATACAGCGTACTTGCTTTTCAGTTCTGTCCATCCAAAATGGTCCCCAATTTACATTTCAACTTACCCTGTAACATTTCAAATTGCCTTCTAAACCTATGTTTATTGCGAAATCTAAATAACGGAAAACAGACATTCAACAGGAAATGTTGGGACTTTGGACACTGTGACCAAATGTAAGTGACGGTGAGGGCCCCTTTATGGAACTCAACAATCACAAGACTAAGTCTCAGGAACTGTATAAAAATATCAGTCAACATGAAGGAGTTTATAAAGAATCACTGCATTAGAAATTCCTGTATCTCTCATAAAAACAACTGTGCGGTCAATCTACATTCTGAACCATGTTTCAATTGTGAGTGTTGCCTATTGTTGTTTTGTAATCATTGGTTTGCACCAGTTGCTGTGATTGTTATCTCCACTCAAGGTTAGAATAAGCAATAGCATTATTTCTCTAATAGGAATAAATTAATAACTATAATTCTACAGAGTGATAAATATATTTGGAACTCATTTTACATGTAATTGAATGTTGTAATATATATTAGGTAGACAGCTGGAGCAATATGAGCTATACATAATCCAAACCTTTCACATATTTTAGAGGAGGCAATCTTTAGTTGTATGTAAACAAGCACTAGTTTAGTGCCCTCCACGTCAATGGATTTTATTCAATGATACCTCCAAGATACATTGAGTGATTTACAAAGCACAGGGGAGAAAGATGATATTATGGTGGATGCAGAGAGGCACAGGACTGAATCTTTCCTTTTTTTTGGCTAAATAAGAATATGTCAAGGTGTCTTGAAGGTTTTTCACTGTAAAGTCTAATATATTTTCTAGCTGTATCATACGACACCCACCTAATTACCTTCCAATCTTTGACATCCAATTCCAGCCTCCTCCTATCATTCACTATTCTGAAAACAACTGACACAGTCCTGGAATAGACTGGCAGTCTGGTGGCAGCAGCAACTTTAAAATCCTGTTGTGCACCAGGGCAAGTGGTGTCAGTCCAGAGCTGCTCTGCATGGCTCCTGACGTTTGCGCCAGACATGGAGTACAAGGGAAATCTGGTACCCTGCTTTGAAGCTAGGGACCTGGAGACCCTGTTGGATGGAATGAGCCACAGACAGGATGTCCTCTTCCCCCAGGACCAGACCACAACACCGGATAATGTCTACCTGGATGGATTTTGCTATCTGGGTCAGTGCAGTCTCAGCTATCTGGAGGAATGCACAACAGTGGAGGTAGAAAGTCAATAACCTTCTCCACTGTATAAGTGCCACCATCTTCTCTCTGATACTTCACACTTACTCTAACCACTTCCCACCAAGGCCCACTCTCTGCCACTCTCAACACTGCCTACAAGATCTTCACTCACTCGCTATCACCCAGCCCCATCCTGAGCACCACTAACCCTGCATACCCTCTGTGCTGCCTACTAACTCGCCCAGGACATCTCCCCGCCTCCTCCAAAAGTAAGAGATGTGCCACCCACTTTCATCTCCTTCATATTTGCCTCGCTCTCATTCCAGATGGAAAAGGGTAGTAATAGACAGGACAGGTGATGGCCTGCCTATCAAATAGTTCCTTATCTGACTTTGACAACTCAGAGCAGCTAACTGGCAATGCTTCAGCCCCTGGAGCATGTTGGAGTCCGCTCTTGCCTTATTGTGCCAGAACTGTCTTAGCAAAAGCTATCTCTTGACTTGACTGAGGACTTCTGACACACATGATAAGCTTCTTGGTTTTGTGTTTTCACTTAACAACAAAGTAATACACATTTCTTTGAGCCTTTTACCTCTGACTGAGGGGGCAAAGTACAAAAGGGGAAGGAAGACAGGAATGCTGTGAGAATCCAGATAAGCTCAGAGTGAGTGAGCTCTGACAGCTAGTGAACAGGCTGGAGATGCAGCCTGGTCCAGCCCATGAGCTGGGTGTGTGTCCTTGAGTCCACAGTGTCCTTGCTGAAGCATTACATTGATACCAGTGGTGTAGCATTGCAGTGCAAAAGCACCTTGGAAGTGGATCACGAATGCGCCACAAAGTTCTTCAAGGCTGGCGCATGTCGGATGGCAATTTCCATGAATGTGGACAGATGTAGCTGGTGTTTATAGACCAGGTCGTAAGATGTTGGTTCCCATTGTCCAAAATGGAAGTCCATCAGATCAAGCAGCGAACCAAAGTTGTCAGATATCTTCTCCGACTTCCATGTCAAGAAGCCTTGGCATCTAGCTTATCTGTTGCATTTGGACTAAGGTAGGAAGCCAATATCAAAGAATTTAGTTCACAAGGTGTTTAATAATCCCATTGCAGTTCTGACAAAGAGACACCAGACTTGAAACATTAACTCTGCTTTCTTCCCAGAGATGTATCGCTGGACATTAGAGTGCGTCTGGGAAAATTACCAAACAGTGAAATTCACAACTGACCTTGGCGGAACTGTTTGAGTGAAGTTCACAGCACAGAATCAGATAAATTAATTGTTTTAAGTGGCCTACAGAACGTCTGCAGTAGTGAGTAGAGTGGGTTCTTTTTTGATGATATGTTTTTTTTGAGATATGTCTCTTGATTAAACTTAAAATATAAGCCGTAACTATTAAGCTAACCTGGGGCAATGTTTTGTAGAGGAATAAAACGGTGTTATTTTCTGGGTCTGTAGATTGTGAAGTAGCAAAAATGGCCTTTAGTAGAGTGAAGTGTGCTTCTTGTCAGATGTGGGAGTTTAAAGAGAGTTTAAGGGTTACTGCGGATTATATATGCAATAAATGCTGTTGGTTGCTAATCTTATCAGATCGAATGGATCGGTTAAAGAGACAAATAGAAGCAATGAGGAATTTTCAACAGCAACAGTGTGTGATGGATGGCAGTTATAGGAAGGGGCGAAAGTCTCAGATACAGTCACATAGATGGATTAACTCCAGGAAGGGTAAGAGAGGTAGGCAGCTAGTGCAGGTGTGTTCTGTGGCTATACCCATTTCAAACAAGTATGCCATTTTGGAAAATGTAGGGAGTGATGGATTCTCAGGTGAACGTAGCATGAACAGCCAAGTTCCTGGTATTGAGACTGGCTCTAATGCAACGAGAGGTATGTCGAGTTCCAAGAGATCAATTGTATTAGGGGATTCTCTAGTCCGAGGTACAGACAGTCGTTTCTGTGGCCAGCAGTGAAAAATCAGAATGATGTGTTGCTTCCCTGGTGTCAGGATCAAGGATGCCTCAGAGAGGGTGCAGAGTGTTCTCAAAGGGGAGAGGGGCCAGCAAGAGGTCATTGTCCATATTGGAACCAATGACATAGGAAGGGAAAAGGTTGAGATTCTGAAGGGTGATTACAGAGAGTTAGGCAGGAATTTAAAAAGAAGGTCCTCGAGTAGTAATATCTAGAATATTCCCGATGCTATGAACTAGTGAGGGCAGGAATAGGAGGATAGAGCAGATGAATGCATGGCTGAGGAGCTGATGTATGAGAGAAGGATTCACATTTTTGGATCATTGGAATCTCTTTTGGGGTAGAAGTGACCTGTACAAGAAGGACGGACTGCATCTAAATTGGAAGGGGACTAACATACTGGCAGGGACATTTCTAGAACTCGTCAGGAGGATTTAAACTAGTAAGGTGGGGGAGTGGGACCCAGGGAGATAGTGAGGAAAGAAATCAATCTGAGACTGGTACAGTTGAGAACCGAAGAGAGTCAAACAGTCATGGCAGGCAGGGACAAGGTAGAACTAATACATTAAACTACATTTATTTCAATGTAAGGGGCCTAACAGGGAAGGCAGATGAACTCAGGGAATGGTTAGGAACATGGGACTGGGATATCATAGCAATTACAGAAACATGGCTCAGAGATGGGCTGGACTGGCAGCTTAATGTTCCAGGATACAATACTACAGGAAGGATAGAAAGGGAGGCAAGAGAGAAGGGGGAGTGACGTTTTTGATAGGGGATAGCATTACAGCTGTGCTGAGGGAGGATATTCCTGGAAATACATCCAGGGAAGTTATTTGGGTGGAACTGAGAAATAAGAAAGGGATGATCACCTTATTGGGATTGTATTATAGACCCCCCCCAATAGTCAGAGGGAAACTGAGAAACAAACTTGTAAGAAGATCTCAGCCATCTGTAAGAATAACAGGATGGTTATGATAGGGGATTTTAAATTTCCTAACATTGACTTGGACTGCCATAATGTTAAGGGTTTAGATGGAGAGGAATTTGTTAAGTGTGTACAAGAAAACTTTCTTATTCAGTATGTGGATGTACCTACTAGAAAAGGTGCAAAACTTGACATACTCTTGGGAAATAAGGCAGGGCAGGTGACTGAGGTGTCAGTGGGGGAGCACACTGGGGATAGCGACCATAATTCTATTCGTTTTATAGTAGTGATGGAAAAGGATAGCGCAGATCTAAAAGTTGAAGTTCTAAATTGGAGAAAGGCTAATTTTGAGGGTATTCGGCAAGAACTTTCAAAGCTGATTGGGAGCAGATGTTCACAGGTAAAGGAATAGCAGGAAAATGGGAAGCCTTCAGAAATGAGATAACAAGAATCCAGAGAAAGTATATTCCTGTCAGGGTGAAAGGGAAGGCTGGTAGGTATAGGGAATGCTGAATGACTAAAGAAATTGAGGGTTTGGTTAAGGAAAAGAAGGAAGTATATGTCAGGTATAGACAGGATAGATCGAGTAAATCCTCAGAAGAGTATAAAGGAAGTAGGAATATACTTAAGAGGGAAATCAGGAGGGCAAAAAGGGGACATGAGATAGCTTTGGCAAATAGAATTAAGGAGAAGCCAAAGGGATTTTACAAATACATGAAGGACAAAAGGGTAACGAGGGAGAGAATAGGGCCCCTCAAAGATCAGCAAGGCAGCCTTTGTGTGGAACTGCAGAAAACGGGGGAGATACTAAACGAGTATTTTGAATCAGTATTTGCTGTGGAAAAGGATATGGAAGATATAGAATGCAGAGAAAAAGGTGGTGACACCTTGCAAAATGTCCATATTACAGAGGAGGAAGTGCCAGATGTCTTGAAATGCATAAAGGTGGATAAATCCCCAGTACCTGATCAGGTGTACCCTAGAACTCTGTGGGAAGCTAGAAAAGTGATTTGCTGGGCCACTTGCTAAGATATTTGTCTCATCGATAGTCACAGATGAGGTGCCTGAAGACTGGAGGTTGGCTAACATGGTGTCACTGTTTGAGAAGGGTGGTAAGGACAAGACAGGGAACTATAGACAAGTGAGCTTGACATCGGTGGTGGGCAAGTTGTTGGAGGGAACCCTGAGGGACAGTTATTTGAAAAGGTAAGGACTGATTAGAGATAGTAAACGTGGCTTTATGCGTGAGAAATCATGTCTCACAAACTTGATTGAGTTTTTTGA
This sequence comes from Chiloscyllium plagiosum, assembly GCF_037043375.1. Taxonomy (NCBI): domain Eukaryota; kingdom Metazoa; phylum Chordata; class Chondrichthyes; order Orectolobiformes; family Hemiscylliidae; genus Chiloscyllium; species Chiloscyllium plagiosum. Next base: position 37,390,316 of record NW_028270158.1, on the reverse strand, counting down.
ACAAGTAACAAAGAGGATTGATGAGGGCAGAGTGGTAGATGTGATCTATATGGACTTCAGTAAGGTGTTTGACAAGGTTCCGCATGGGAGACTGGTTAGTAAGGTTAGATCTCATGGAATACAGGGAGGACTAGCCATTTGGATACAAAACTGGCTCAAAGGTGGTGGTGGAAGGTTGTTTTTCAGACTGGAGGCCTGTGATCAGTGGAGTGCCACAAGGATTGGTGCTGGGTCCTCAACTTTTTGTCACTTACATAAAGGATTTAGATTTGAGCGTAAGAGGTACAGTTAGTAAGTTTGCAGATGACACCAAAATTGGAGGTGTAGTGGACAATGAAGAATTGCAACGGGATTATGATCAGATGGGCCAACGGGCTGAGAAGTGGCAGATGGAGTTTAATTCAGATAAATGTGAGGTGTTGCATTTTGGGAAAGCAAATCAGAGCAGAACTTATACACTTAATGGTAAGGTCTTAGGGAATGTTGCTGAACAAAGAGACCTTGGAGTGCAGGTTCATAGCTCCTTGAAAGTGGAGTCGCAGGTAGATAGGATAATGAAAAAGGTGTTTGGTATGCTTTCCTTTATTGGTCAGAGTATCGAGTACAGGAGTTGGGAGGTCATGTTGCGGCTGTACAGGACATTGGTTAGGCCACTATTGGAATATTGCATGCAATTCTGGTCTCCTTCCTATCGGAAAGATGTTGTGAAACTTGAAAGGGTTCAGAAAAGATCTACAAGGATGATGCCAGGGTTGGAGGATTTTCGCTATAAGGAGAGGCTGAACAGGCTGGGACTGTTTTCCCTGGAGTGTCGGAGGTTGAGGGGTGACCTTATAGAGGTTTACAAAATCATAAGGGGCATGGATAGGATAAATACACAAAGTCTTTTCCCTGTCGTGGGGGAATCTAGAACTAGAAAGCATAGGTTTAGAGTGAGAGGGGAAAGATATAAAAGAGACCGAAGGGGCAGCTTTTTCACACAGAGGGAGTTATGTGTATGGAATGAGCTGTCAGAGCAAGTGGTGGAGGCTGGTACAATTGCAACATTTAAAAGGTATTTGGATGGGTATATGAATAAGAAGGGTTTGGAGCGATATGGGTCGGGATATCTGGTCGGCATGGACAGGTTGGACCTAAGGGTCTGTTTCCATGCTGTACATCTCTATGACTCTAAGCTGCTGCCAGACCTGCTGAGTTTCATCAGCAATTTGTTTTTGTTTCAGATCTCCAGTATCCACAGTTCTTTGTTTATAATAGTGCCATTTAATTGGCAACTCGATGCTGCCTGGTGAGAAACTCACCTGGCTGCCCGTTGGACCCACACAACACAATGAGTTGCTCTTGACTTTGGAATGGGCCTTGCTGGAAGTTTTTGTGATTCTGCCATTAATCTTGAGATAGAACACCTTCTGACATTCTGCCCATAGAGTCTGAAAGACCAACTCCTGTTGGTACTGAGCCAGAATTCAGGGATATTGACCTCATGGAATTCTTTTGAATACAGAACTGCATGCAGTCACAAAAAAGGAAAGAACATGGATTTATGTAGCACCGTTTACCACCTCATGAACAGATTGCAATGGGTTCCATCTCAAACATAAATAAGATAACCAAGTTGAGCCGTGTTTAATAATGCTAATTCTGATGGATTTCTAAACAAGCAAACAACAACAAAGTTCAAATGTAAATTATTGCTCTGGAATTCTTTACTTGTGTCTTGTGTAGTCTTGTGCAATCTTTATAAGTTCTCATGTTAATGTTCTTTGCCAGAATTCTACATAATAGCTCCAAGGTGAAAAATATGACAGATGTTGCTGTAAGTACTGAAAAGAGGCCATATTTTGGTACTTACACCAAATAAAATATGGATTACAGAAAATAGTCACAAATGAGGTGCCACTCATAGTGGATGTCTTAACTCTGCCCATTCCAAGCTCGTGCAAACCCATTACAGCTTCATATTGACTCATTTTATATGATAGAATATACAAAGTTGGAACTGTAAAGTTAATCACTGAATTGCTAGAGAGAAAAAAATAACATCCAGTACTGTACTAAATTAAATGAGATATAAATGAGTTTAAACTGGATTATGACGGTTGAAAATACAATATCTAATTTCAAATTATTGTTTCGCCTAAGCTCTGTAAAGAAGTAAATGAAATGAAAACCAATATAAAATCTCTAAAATATTAATTATATCTTGACTGAATAAGCATAATAACAAGAATCATAACAAGTAGATGCATTGAAAAGCTTGATACAGGCTCTTAACCATCAGGACAGGGGTGTAAATCCAAAGATAAAAATGCTACTTCTTATATCTGTGTCAGTTAGGGCAAGAGGTGTGTACAATCAGACTTTATTGATGATACTTAAAAGCAGCCAGCACTTCTAAAGGGCTGGAGGAAAGTATATCAGTTGCCCAGGTTCTCTGAACAACCTTTGGTGATTCTATGAAGTCAGTGGAGAAGTGGATTGAAATCCTGTAGTCCTCCAGCTAATGTATTGACATCCAGTATAAGGAGACTGAGGAGGTTAATGCCACAGGAATGTAACTCCAAAGCATCTCAGTAAGACTGAAAGAACTGTATTCTGTCAACACAGTTGTTAAGATATGAATTCTATCTCTTGGTTGAACTTTTCTCTCCACCTACCACGATTTAGCCTCCATTTTTCAAAATACACCTCTGCACTACACCCTATTATCACTGCATCATACATCACTCCACCTCCTTCTCCTATTCATACACTTTGCACCTCCTACTCTAACCATCATTACATTCCCTTCCTACCCACAGAATATATCTGCACTGTTCCAGTATGATAGACATATTTTTAAAACAGCTCTCAAGGCTGATTCTAACTCATTTACATTTTTCTGGCAAAAGATCAACATGAGATGGCAGTTGTTTCCTGGAGAAGCCAGTCTTCCACTTTCTGCAAGGCTTTGTGAATCATTGGATATGCCCCAGAGGGTGATGAATGCACCATCATCGAGTATACATAACATTGAAATAGACACATTTTTGGTCTGTCAAGGAACCAAGGAATATAAAGCAGTGGTCAGAGAAATGGAGCTGAACTCCAACACTAGTCTGGTGGCTCAATGGTTAGTGCTGCTGCCTCACAGCGCTAGGGACCCGGGTTTGATTCCAGCCTTAGGCAACCCTCTGTGTGGAGTTTGCACATGTTCCCCATGTCTGTGTGGGTTTCCTCTGGGTGCTCTGGTTTCCTCTCACAGTCCAAAGATGTGCAAGTTAGATGGATTGGCCATGCTAAATTGCCCATAGTGTGCAGGCTAGGTGGGTTAGCCATGGCAAATATGAGGTTATGCAGATAGGGTAGGGGTTTGAGTGCAATGCTCATCAGAAGATCAGTGTGGACTTAATGAGTCAAATGGCCTGCTTCCACACTGTAGGGATTCTATGATGATCAGCTCTGATTGAAACGGCTTTCCATTCAAATCATTGGGCCATAAGGTATACTGCTGTTGCTACCTATTATGTTCCTAATTTCAAAAAGAGCTCGAGACTTTACAAGCAGGTGAAGTCTTGGCATGGCCTTAATGGTGGCATAGCACATGTCTGCACAAACCAATGTTAGTGACTAAAGACCTAGCTTTGCAAGTTGAAGTCAAACTGAAAGTACGTTTATCAATTGCGTCAAAGTGTGGCACTGGAAAAGCACAGCAGGTCAGGCAGCATCTGAGCAGCAGGAGAGTTGACGTTTCAAGCATAAGCCTTTCATCAGGAATGTTGGGGTGCGGCGGGGACGGGATGAGATATAATTAGGAGGGGGGTGGGGCTGGGGGTAGGTAGCTTGGAAGGTGATAGGTAGATGTAGGTGGTGATAGTGATTGGTCAGGGCTGAGGGTGGAGTGGATAGGTGGGAGTGAAGCTGTACAGGTGGGACAGTTCAATAGGGCAGTGTCGAGTTGGATCTGGGATGAGGTCAGGGAAAGGGCGATGAGAAAAGTGGTGGAATCAACTTTGATGACGTGTGATTGAAGGGTCCCAAGGCAGAGGATGAGGTGTTCTTCCTACAGGCATTGGATGGCTAGGATTTGGCAATGGAGGAGGCCCATGACTTTGGCAGAGTGGGAGGGGGAGCTGAAGTGGTCAGCCACAGGTGTGTGTGTGTGTGTGTGTCCCAGAGATGTTCTCTGAATTGTTCCTCGGGTTGGCGTCCTGTCTCCTTGATGTAGAGGAGACGATATTGAGAGCAACAGACACAGTAGATGAGGTGTTTGGGTGTGGAAGGATCCTTTGGGGCCTTGGATGGAGGTGAGGGGGGAGGTATAGGCTCCTCTTGCATTGGCAGGGGAAGGTGTCGGGAGTGGAGGGTGGGTTGGTGGGGGTCATGGACTGAACGAAGGAGCCCGAAGGGAATTGTCTCTGTGGAATGCTGATAAGGGTAGGGAGGGAAATACATTTTTGGTGGTGAGGTCTGACTCTTTGTGGTGGAAATGGTTTTTTTTAGATTAGATTACTTACAGTGTGGAAACAGGCCCTTCGGCCCAACAAGTCCACACCGACCCTCTGAAGAGCAACCCACCCAGACCCATTCCTCTACATTTACCCCTTCACCTAACCCTACGGGCAATTTAGCATGGCCAATTCACCCAACCTACACATTTTTGGACTGTGGGAGGAAACCCACGTAGACACGGGGAGAATGTGCAAACTCCACACAGACAGTTGCCTGAGGCGGGAATTGAACCCGAGTGGAGGATGACGTGCTGTATCTGAAGATTAATGGGGTGGAAGATGAGGACCAGGAGGGTTATATCCTTGTTGCGGTTGGAAGGGTGGGGTTCGGGGTGGAGGTGCAGGAAGTGGAGGAGCGCTGGTGGGAATTGTTGATAATGTGGGAGGGGAAGTTGTAGTCCTTGTAGTAGGAGGCCATCTGACATGTTCTGGAGTAGAATTGCCCCTCATGGGAGCAGATATTGTATAGGCAGAGGAATTGGGAATGAGGGATAGTGTTTTTACAGCAGGGGTGGTGGAGGTGGGGTGGGGGATGTGGGAGGAAATGTAGTCCAGGTAGCTGTGGGAGATGGTGGGTTTGAAGTAGATGTCCTTATGATGTCGGTCGCCAGAAATAGGGATGGAGAAGTCAAGGAAGGGGAGGGAGGTGTCCGAGATGGTCCAAGTGAACTTGAGGTCAGGGTGGAAGGTACTCATGAAGTTGATGAACTGTTCAACCTTCTTGTGGGAGCACGAGGTGGCACAATACAGTCATCAATATAGCGAAGGAAAAAGTGGGAATGGTGCCAGTGTAACTGTGGAAGATGGACTATTCCATGAAGCTGCCCTAAGTGTGAAGCATTCTCCAAGAATCTTTCAAGCTACAATGGATCATATTTTGTAAAAAGTCTGCATTGCTTCTGCTTTTTAAAAAAAAATCACTCCTGAGTTGTGGGCCAGTGTTCACCACCCATTTGTAGTTTTCCGTGAGAAAATGGTGAACAGCTTTCTTGAACTGCTGCATTTCATTTGGTATAGGTAGATGCACGCTGCCATTACAGTGCAAATTCTAGGATTTTGTCTCAGTGATAATCAAGCAACTGTGATAGATTTCCAAGTCTGGATGGTGACTTGGGGGAAAACATGCAGGGAATATCCTTCTCGATGGTAGTGTCTAAGGAGCTTTGATGAATTTCTGCATTGCATCCTGTGATGATGGTACAAACCGCTGCCATGAGTGTCAGTTGCGTAGAAAGTGAATGTTTGTGAATGTCCTACTAATCAAGCAGACTGATTTCTCCAGGATGGTGACCAGCTTCTTGAATGTTGTTGGAGTTGTTCTAATCCAGAAGAATTTTCTGAAGTAGCACAAAAGAATAAGATATCAGTGGCTAATCAGGATGATTGTAAACTGTAAAATGGTAGCAGCTATGTCACTGTTTCCTCACTGTCATGGATCAGATCCAGGAATTCCTGTCCTATCAGTACTATGGTGTTCTTATAACATGGCCTGCTGTAGTTCATGGCAGCAGCTCACCACCATCTTCTCTAGGGCAATTAGGGATGGGCGAAAGTGAGGACTGCAGATACTGGAGATCAGAGTCTAGGTTAGAGTGGTACTGGAAAAGCACAGAAGGTCAGGCTGCATCAGAGGAGCAGGAAAAACAGAATTAGGGAATTCCAATTAGGGATGGTCAATCGATGCTTACTGGTTACAGAAGCAATCAGTTGAAATGATAATGTTAGAAATTGTCATCATTATCCTTTGAAATTGACAGCAACTTCTGGTGCCCAGGCATTTTGAGTTATATCCACAAATCGAGGAGCTGCTCTCAGTGATTTCCCAATTTGGACAGGGTGGGGTGCGCTATTGTTTTTACTGGTCATAGGAATCTTTAGAATTCAGTGAGGTGATAGCTCTTTTCCTTGCATGCTGTTGAAAATCTGCGAAAAAAATTAGGTAATTTTTAACAGGTGTACCTGGATTTTTAACAGAGTACTACAGTAAATACTGTTGAAGAACCTTTGACCTTACTAATCGCAGTTTGTATTTCTGTAATGTCAGATTTCTTTTCATTATAAAAAAAACCCATCTCCTTTCCAGTCAAATGTTTGTTTATAGTATTTTGGCATGATATTCTAATGTGTACGTTCAAATCTTCATTTAATGTTATCTCTCATTTTTGATAACTTTTACACAACTAATCCATTTTCTTTCCTATTTGGCTATTTACCTGCTTGATATTACCAGGCACATAGTGATCCTTTCCATTTGGTGGCAGTTTCAAAACAACATGAGAAATTGTCCATGCCATGATATGATATTTGTGGCCTACTTTCCTTGAGGCTAGTAGTGAACATGTTTGCTTCACAGCTGACCAGAATTCCTGGTCACAGTCTTAGTTAAGGAAGATAAAAATATAATGATATAATTATTGGAAGAAACAGAGATCATAAAATTATGAGCACCATACCTGTGTACTCTGAAAGCAGTTGATCAATATGGAATGCATTAGAACATAGAACATTACAACAATGTAGAGGCCCATCAGCCCTCGATGTTGTGCCGACCTTTTATCCTTCTCTAAGATCAGACTAACCTACATACCCTTCATTATACTATCTTCCATGTGCTTATCCAAGAGTCGCTTCAATGTCCCTAAAGTTTCTGACTCTACATAAAGAGTGGTGGATACATGGAATGCACTGCCAGCAGTGATAGTAAAGAACCTACCTCTGACATCTCCCCTAAGCCTCCAATCACCTTAAAATTATGCCTCCTCATGATAGCCATTTCTGCCCTGAGAAGTTGTTTCTGGCTATTCACTCTCTCTATGCCTCTCATCATCTTGTACACCTCTATCCTGTCACCTGTCATCCTTCTTCACTTCAATGACAAAAGCCCTAGCTCCCTCAACCTTTCTTCATAAGACATGCCTTCCAGTCCAAGCAACACCTGCTAAATCTTCTCTATACCATCTCTAAAGCTTCCACATCCTTCCTTTAATGAGACAACCAGAACTGAACATAGTATTCCAAGTGCGGGTCTAACCAGGACTCTGTCATGCTGCAGCATAACCTCACAGCTCTTAAACTCAATTCCCCTGCTAGTGAAAGCCAACACACCATACGCCTTCTTAACAAACATATTAACTTGGGTGGCAACCTAGACAGATCTATGGACACGCACCCCAAGATCTCTCTGTTCCTCCACACTGCCAAGAATCTGCCTTTAACGCTGTATTCTGCATTCAAATTCAACCTTCCAAAGTGAATCACTTTTCCAGTTTGAACTCCATCTGATCCATATTAGCCCAGTTCTGCATCCTGTCAATATCCCATTGCAACCTCCACACTATCTACCACTCTACCAACGTTTGTGTCATTGGCAAACTTACTAACCCACTTTTCCACTTCCTCATCCAAGTCACTTATAAAAATTACAAAGAGCAGAGATCCCAGAACAGATTCCTGCGGAGCACCACTGGCAACCAAAGTCCAGATTTCAAAATCCAAATTTCCCCAGTTTTCCAATGGTTTTCCAAGTAATCATGAATCCTATCTCTCAGAATCTTCTCCAATACTTTACCACCATAGATGTGAGGCTGACTGGTCTGTAATTCTCAGGCTTATCCCTATTCCTTTTCTTGAACAAGGGAATAACACTTGCTATCCTTCAATCATTTGGCACTAAAGTGGACAATGAGGATGCAAAGATCATCACCAAAGGCATAGCAATCTCTTCCCTCATTTCCTGTAGTAATTAGGGTATATCCCATCTGGCCCAGGAGATTTAGCTATCCTTATGATTTTCAAAGTTTTCAGCACATCCTCATTCCTAACATCAACTTGTATAAGCATCTAAGCCTATTTCACGCTGTCCTCAGAAATGTCAAGGTCCCTCTCAGTCGTGAATACTGAAGTAACATATTTATTAAGGACTTCCCTACCTTCTCCGACTCCAGGCGCAAGTTCCCCCCAGTATCCCTGATCGGCCCTACCCTCACTCTGGCCATCCTCTTGTTCCTCACATAATGTAGAATGTAGGATACCTTAGGGTTTTCCTTAATCCTACCTGCTAAAGCTTTTTCATGCCTCCTTCTAGCTCTCCTAAGTCCATTCTTCAGTTCCTTCCTGGCCACCTTGTAACCCTCTAGAGCCCTGTCTGATCCTTGCCTTCTCAATCTTAAGTAAGCCTCCCTCTTCACCTTGACTAGATGTTCTACATCCCTTATCACTCAGGGTTCTTCCTTGCCTCAGTAGGATAAACGTGTCCAACACTATCAGCTAGTGCTTCCTAAACAACCTCCACATTTTTGTTGCGCATTTCCCTGAGAACATCTGTTCCAAACTTAGGTGTCCTAGTTCCTCCCTAATAGCATTGTAATTTTCCTTCCTCCAATTAAATACTTTCCCATACCGTCTGCTCCTATCCCTCTCCAGGAGTATAGTAAAGGTCAGTGTGTTGTGATCACTATTAGCGAAATGCTCTCCGACTGAGAGATCTAAACCTGGCCTAGTACATTGCCAAGCAGCAAATCCAATATGGCCTCCCCTCTAGTCAGCCTATCTACATATTGAGTCATCAACCTTTCCTGGACACGCCTGACAAAAACTGCTCCATCCAAACTATTTGAACTAAGGATGTTCCAATCAATATTAGGGAAGTTAAAGCCTCCCATGATAATACCTCTGTTACTTCTGCATCTTTTCAAAATCTGCCTCCCAATCTGCTCCTCTGTGTTTCTGTTGTTATTGGGGGATCTGTAGAAAACTCCCAATTAAGTGACTTTCAAAGGATAGCTATGTCATGAATTGAACTTGACTGTAAAGTTGATTATTTCTACTGTTGTTAGCTTTCATTTAATAAGATTTCCAACTAAACTGCTTTATTTGAGATTAATATAATTGAAAACCATTCTAAATGAAAGAAAGTTGAAGTTCAGGCATATAAAGTATCTTGTACTTGTCTAATGATATGGTTTGTGCTTATTAATGCCTTTCAACAATTAACAGTTCTCCCATGCTGAGATGTGCAGAAAATGTAATCATTAGATGTCTTGTTCAGGTTTCTAAAAGAAAGGTATTAGCCTTAAACTGACAAGTCTTTTTATACTGGCATTTTGGATTGTTCAATCAGTGCTATGAATACTTATCTCTAACATTGTCAATTTTTATTAATCACATCATTAGCACATAGCCATATAATTAGTTTTGAATGCTCATTTTTTATTGAAGAAACGGTGTGTTCACTTTAAATGACCAACAACATATTCTGATGGGATTTCATTTCAAATTTGTATTCTTACCCAAAATGAACAACCATTGACATGTTAAATGTCAGAATATTCCTCTCTACATTTTAAAATCTGATTATTTTCTTTCATATATTATTAATATTTAGTAAGTGGAAACACAAAGTACAATTTATTCAGTATTACAGCCAAACAGGTTCCAGATTGGAAAGAAAAGACATGAATAATCTGTGATAAAGTTCTTCTAATAAAATAAGATTTTATGAGAAAGACATATGTCATTTGGATCAAAAATGATCACTTTCATACCAATTCCATGTTGTTAAGCTGAAATGTTTTCTGTAAGCAAAGTTTTAAGGCACGTAAAGGAAATACAGTTTGATTTGACTAAGGCTAGATTGTATCTCCTAGTTGGAGTGGTCATCTGAACAAAGGGTGCCACAATTAATTTCTATCATGAGTTATTAAAATCTAGTTGATAAATATGAAATGGTGCTGTTTACCTTTTGATTTACTATTTCGCTTGATACCAGGAGTTGATCAAAGACATAAATTATGGAGTTAGAAATTCACATGGATTTTAGTGGCTTTTAAACAAATGCTATTTAAATAAAGATGATATTATTCTTCTTAATTTAAAATGATGAGATTCCATTTTGCTTCCTTGATCACACAAATCAGAAAGAAGATGATTGAATGTAAGTGTATAAAATGTTCATTTGCAATGACCTGTGTAAAGCTTGTCCCTCCCCTCCGGGCTATAAGCCTACTTTCACATTAATTAGATTCCCATTAGAACAGCTCATAATGTAGTCAATTATTTAGCAAACTTCATTCTTTATCTTTAATTATTGAAGACACACAGATGCAAAGAATGTTGAGGCAAAGAATAATGCATGATTACAAAGTGAATATTATGCTAACAAAAGTGGAACCAAAAACCAAAAGTAATATGATAAACTAATAAGCTGAGACAGTTGTCAAACCAGAAATAACTAAAAATTACCATATGGAATGATGTATTCATGCAAATGATGTGTTCATTGTTACATTTATTAAAACTTAGTACACCTCTAACTCGTTCATTAAACAGACTTTTACATATTCTTGGGTACATTAATAATGAATGACTAAACCTGATTGTTGTTTCAATATTGCACATTTTAATTAATGTTCCCACAATAATATCAATAAATACCAATGAAAGTGTGCTATGTATCATTTAACATGATAAGCAAAATTTTCTAACTTTCTGTCAAAGTGTTTTTCCAAGTGAATTTTATTGTGTTGTGTTGGCCATGGCTCAGAGTGACTTTTTTCATGCAATTTCTTGCTCTTTAGCTTAATTATTCAATGGAGCTCTTGGGTGCCAGTCTGGGGGAGTTGCTTGGCTGGAGAGGTGGAAATATTTGACACTGCCAGGACTTTGCAGTGTTCATACTACTGGTGTCATTTGTAAAGCTTTGCTCCAATTCAGATGCTGACCATTATCCTCAAGAACGTGGTCCAGGAGAAGAGGAAATCTTGCTCCCTGCTTCATGGAAAGGGATCTGAAGGTCTTTGTGAATGGCGTGGTGGAGAGGACAACAGTGTTCTTTTCCTGGAGACTGTCAGAGGAGGCCACACCACCAGACAGAGCCAGCATTCACCCAGACTGAAAACTGTGTTAGTGCTGTGTTCTAAGTCAAGCAGGGTGTCCAGCAGTGCAAAAAGAAGGAGGTCAATGATTGTCCATTCCACACAAGGGTAAGTGACACCATCTTCTCTCTGTTACTTCACACTAACTGCATATGATGCTCAGCAAAGCTATGAACTACAGCTTTTACCATTTACATGTAGCATGTCCACCTATGGCCTCAGCCTCCCAAACTACAAACCTTCCTGCTCTCTGTACTTCCTGCTTTTCTCTGGGGCATCTCGCCACCTCTCCTGCACCTGCCTCATCATGAACCACTCTTCTATCCACTTCCATCATATTTAGTCCCTCCCTTTGCATCATTGCAGGAAAGATTCCCTCCCTAATGAATCTTTGCTGGAACATCCTGACTACCTGTAGTCTCCTTTCATCCCACTGAGGCCATTTACTTGAAGTATATGCAATGTGTTTGCCACTTAAACTGCTGCCACACTGTGTAGGTGTGATGCCAGTGTAACCATATCTCCATAGCATTGAGTGCTCCCTATTTGGCAAGTTAGCTGCCTTAACGCCTGCACTAAAAAGCCATGTCAGCTGCAGAGTTTGCAACCTGTAACTGAGCAATAAAGACCCTGTGCAGTAAGAAAGGAAGAAGTAAAAACAATGACTGCAGATGCTGGAAACCAGATTCTGGATTAGTGGTGCTGGAAGAGCACAGCAGTTCAGGCAGCATCCAAGGAGCTTCGAAATCGACGTTTCGGGCAAAAGCCCTTCATCAGGAATAAAGGACAAGTCCGTCCTACCTGCCTATCTCCTTTTCCACCTATCCACTCCACCCTCTCTTCCCTGACCTATCACCTTCATCCCCTCCCCCACTCACCCATTGTACTCTATGCTACTTTCTCCCCACCCCCACCCTCCTCTAGCTTATCTCTCCATGCTTCAGGCTCACTGCCTTTATTCCTGATGAAGGGCTTTTGCCCAAAACGTCGATTTCAAAGCTCCTTGGATGCTGCCTGAACTGCTGTGCTCTTCCAGCACCACTAATCCAGAATAAGAAAGGAATGTGACCCAGACAAAGGCTGGCAGCCTCAAAGGAAGTAGAAAGAGAGTGAGTGCTATGAAATGGAACTAAGGGACATGAGATTTATCCTGTGTTGATGAATGAAAGACATTTGTGTCTCTGTGCACAAAGTGACCTTGCAGAAGCATGTGAGTCTGGGGTGTCCTTGTACTTTAGAACAAAAAGTGTTGAAGGGATGAAATGGTTAATGATTTGATCTGAGAGAGAGATTTTTATTTCTCAAAATAAAATAAACAAAACAAAGCAATAAAGCAGTTCAGAACAATCTAACAAGTACTAATAGGCATGTTTCACTCCTTTACCCAGCAATATCCCTCGCAGATACTCAACACAAATTGACTATCACTGTTAGCTTTGCTCTTTAGTTTTTTGAATTAACAGATAAGGTTGCAAATTTTCCATTTGCTGACTTTGTGCACATTCACCAGATATGATTTTCTCTGTTATTGAATCTCTCTCTGACGCACACAGATTCTGGTTAATTCAATTACTTTTCTCAAAGAAAAAAAAAACTCAGGTTTTTTCCCACTTATTTGGACTACTTTCAGATTGCTAAGCAGCTCATCTGCTGGTATGGACCTTCTTGTTTGAGATGAATTTGCTCCTGGCCTCTGGTCTTTCATTCTCTGGGTTGCAAAAAACCTCAACTTAGAAAACAGTTTGACAATTATCCCCGGATAGCTTGTCAAGTCATTCAGATTGGTTTCTTGGAAATGCTGTTTTGACCCATGACTCAAAAATAAGAGATCCTTCTTTCCAAAATCACCTCCACAGATTTTTAAAAACAAAATCTACTTTAGAACCCAAGTTCTGACATTTGGACAACATATTATAAATAATCATTACATTGCTGCAAGGTTAGTGCAGGAATAGATTGAACAGCAGAGTACAGATTGTCTAGCTTGAGCAGAAGTCTGCAGACAGGACAGAACCCATTCCTGGTGCTTATTGTCCTTACAAGAGGTTAGGAACAGTTTAAAATGATGAAGAATGTGCCGGAAATAACTGTCTGCTCGATGACCGCTCCTAACTGCAAGGCGAAACCTGTAAAAAAAAAATAATTAATTTTGCCAATGAAGCTGATGGCTATTTTCACAACTAAAATTGAGAAGAGCTGGGAATAAACCTGGGAAAACAGAAAGAATTCAATAACTGTCAGAAGTTCCAGCTCGCATCAAAAATCCTGAGAAAGTCAGAAGACGACGACAAAATTTCAAGCATTCAATTATAAGGCAGAAAATGTTCCATCTGAGTTCCCTTTGTTCCAGCAAAGTACTGAGCTGTGTTTTCTGGGCCTCGATATTTCTGGTAACCAATCCTTTAAAATTATAATTGGTTTAGGCATTGAAGGCCTCCACAGATCGAGTTGAACAGATCAAGTCTGTCTGGTTATCAATACTTGAAAATCAGTTATATATAGACCTCAGTTCCAGAATGCATGGTGTCTGGTATTCATACCTTTCAGTCAACAATTGACCAATTTACATGTAGATCCAGAGACAAAGGATTTGACTGTGACTTCATGACAGCAGAGCCAGTTGACAGAATAATCCAACTGGTAACAGAACCTACCTCATAGAAACAACAAAATGGACCAACCCAAAAGATTCTAATGAAGAAGCACTACTACCAAGCAGAAAAACATATGAAGCCCTTTTATTGGGTAGACAGGGTCCACCGATAATGCAGAATCCAACCACCTTTGGCATGGTAACCAACGGAGACAAACCTAGTCAGCAATGTGTGTGTTGCAATTTCGTACAATTCACACTGCAGAAGATATTGGAAGCATCAAATGCAAGAAGCAAAGTCCAGAACAAATGGCTTAACATCACCAGGGATGACAACCAAAAATAAGCAAGCACTTTTTTCCAAACAAAGAAGAGTGCATGTCCAACAGCATTAAGACATGATTCATGAAACGGTTGCGATGTGAGCAGATGATGAGGATGACCAGCACTTTGCCACACGAAGTGGCCAGATATTCAGCATCATGAACATCAAAGCATGTATTGACACAGTTGTACCAACAGATGTCTTTTAACATTCAGATTATATGCCCACAGATGAAGCATGAACAGAGTGTATATGCAAAACTGGATACCAGAGCAAGAGAAAACATCCTTCTCGTTCACATACTGAAAGGTTTTCTAACCACAATGGTGGCAAATGAGAGTTCAACCAATTAATGCTAAATCATCATGAGCAATTCTCTCAGAGATTCCACTTTTGGGATCCATTGCATTTAGGCATCAGTACAATAACTTACTCTGGTCATTCAAGACATCTTATGGTAAAGATACTCTGGGTTCAGATATTGGAGGCCTATTGTCCTTGGTCACCATTCATTGTGTCAGCAGGAAAATGGCAAGAACCAGAGATACAATTGGAAATGCTGTGGCATACAAATGGAGGATATCACATAACTCTGCAATGAAGATTATCTGCAGCCAGCTGAGTGGCACAATAGAAACTGAATACTTAAACTTATTCTGAGCATGCAAATATTGTCATACTGTGGAACCAATACCATTCCACAATTTTGCTGACAAGTGTGGACAACCCTCCCCAGTTATCACTCATCAATTCTGCCAGTAGTGCACAATACATTACTCAAACAAACAGAGAAAGATGAAAACCACCCATGACTAGCATGCAGGAAATGAATGACTCAACCTGAATATTATGCAGAAAATGTGAGTGTATCACCCAGCTGATGGCACGTGGGATCCAGCAGAAATCATCAGCATTAGGCCAGAACCAAGTGCAAACATCAAAAAGCATGACAGTATACCTGCTGCCAAATCACAACACAACCAAAAACATCACAATATTTTATTGTAAACACAGCACGGTTTAAGATAAAACAAAAATGCAGCAACCACAGCCAACATTCTAAAATTGCACTGCAATCTCCAGCAAACATCCGTGCAATTAAACACGGATGAATAAAGAAACTATTGATATGTTCAAGAGACTTGTAAGTTTCTTACTTTATATAATTGCTTATTCAGACATTGTTATTTTCTTTTGCCTTATATCCATAGTTTGATTCTCTAAGTGCTTAATTTTAGCTCAGAAAAAAGTGGGAAGATGTGATATGATGTATATGTCTGTTTAAGGGGAATTATCTTAAAAAATTGTTTTGGTCCCCTGACTGGTACTCAATTTACAGCAGCAGGCTATTGAAGTTAAATATATACACTTAGTCTCTCAGATAATATTATTTGTATACTGCCTAATCTCCAAATGAAGTTTCCACTTCATTGTTTCCCTCATCCTTGTCATGTGATTGGCATGTTTACTTTAAATGGACAAACGTAGCATTTCCCTGCATGGTGCTGCATCTCTGGTAGTTTTAATGTGCCTGTGACCCATTAACCTGGGACTCAACGTGGACCTAGTCTCTCCAACTGTCTGCTCCCTGGACTGCAATGTAGCCTTTTTATCTAGTTGACCATGTTTGTGACATTAAATTAAAATTTGGAATCAAATTCTCACTGTCCAAACTCACATTCACAGTCAAAACCTTTATATTATAGTTAATCTCTCATTACAGTTTCTCAATAATTGTGCTTTTAAACTTGTGCTGACGCTGCACTTACCTGGACCAGCCAGTATGTGTCACCTGATGTCTAATAAGAACTAAAATGGAATAATTTTTCAAACATCCAAATCAGAATTTACCCAATTCAATCTCAGGCACTACTTGAGTGCAATCATACTTTGAGTGCATTTCCAGTGAAAGGTGGCAATCTTCCTTTTAACATAATTAAATCTTCTTAAAAAGTAAAGGACCTTTTGCAGAGAGATAAATCGTTTCAATTCAGGGAGCTTTTTCCTTCAATGTGTTTTCCAGTCCATAGAGAGCTTATTCAAGAGTGTGTTCACTTCAATTTGTAGCTCATACTTTTGTAGGTAGAGAAATTGAGATATTTCTGCACAGGCAATTTTATATTCATGGAATCTGCCTGTATTACCTCTGTTATTATGTAACAGAGGATTTAAATCTGTTAGACTAAATCTTGAATGACCTATTGTCCAGAAATTAGCAGTGAAGATATTTTGTAGATTTAAAAGGAAAATAAACTTCAGTCTAATTTTTCTTGAATCCTCAAGTGAGAGGCTGAAGAATCCTATTTGCAGTCAAAGATGTTTAATCAAATGGGGGTGGCATGGTGGCTCAGTGGTTAGCACTGCTGCCTCACAGAGCCAGGGTCCCAGGTGTTCAATTCCCACCTTGGATGACTGTGTGGAGTTTGCAAATTCTCCCCGTGTCTGCATGGGTTTCCTCTGGGTGCTCTGGTTTCTTCCCACAGTCCAAAGATGTGCAGGTCAATTGGCCAAGATAAATTGCCCATAGTGTTAGGTGCATTAGTCAGGGGGAATGGGTCTGGGTGGGTTACTCTTCGGAGGGTCGGTGTGGACTTGTTGGGCCGAAGGGCCTGTTTCCACACTGTAAATAATCTAATCTAATCTGTACCTTGACTACCAGAAATAAAAATTTCTGTATTTACAATTTTCTTTCTGGTCATAAGTATTGGTGAAAAATCACAACATAGTAAGAGTGACAATGTCAACCACACTTTTCAAGCTTTACTCAAACAATTCAACAGATTGAAATGGAAATGTTCTTGATTAAAAGTGTGTTTACAACATTAGATTTTATAAAGAGATGATAAATGATTACAGGTGTAGTAAAGTCTGTAAAGTTATATGTAACTTGCTGAGGGCTAGTGCAAGCATATTAATAACCTTCAGATGCTGCAAGGCATATATTGTGTTTGAGGAAAATGAATTGTCAGTGTTTTGCCCAAGGAAACATATCGTAACACAGAATGAGAATTCAGCATAAATACTCTACTTTTTCAATAAGTATCTGAAATCATCTTTCAAACACACAGGGTTTTATTTTGTAATTGTTGTATTGTTTTCTTAAATTGTTTTCTAGCACTTTTAGCAAGTGGCCTTTCATAATTGTCCTCAGAACTCCTGAGCTAGATATTTTTAATCAACCTGTTCACTACATACCTCTGGAGCAGGTTGGATTTGAACCCAGGTCTCCTAGCTCACAGGTAGGGACATGTTTGGGCTACATAAATAGGTAGAAGATTACACATGTGGGTGTTAATTAAGGATAGAATCAAGTATAGCTGTGTGTTTGCTGGTGATCACTGAACCACAAAACTGTAGACATATCACAGCCCAGAAGGAGGCCATTCAGACAATTGTGTCTACACTAGCCAAAAACAAAGAAAGCCACTCATTCTCATCTCAGCTTGCAGTATCTGATCTGTAGGTTACAACAATCCAAATATCTTTTAAATAAATTGAGGGTTTGATTTCTGCCTCAACCTCAAATCTGTGCACAGAATTCCAGACACTTATCACTCTCTAGGTGAAAAGGTTTTTCCTCATGTCCCCTCTAATCCTTCTACCAATCACTTTAAATCTGTGCTCCTTGGTAATTGATCTCTCCGTGATGGGAAAAAAAAGTTTCTTATCCACTCTATTGAGATTTAATAGTTTTGTTCTTTTCAATTTAGCCACCACTCAACCTTCTGTGATCGAAGGCAAAAACCCTAGCCTATCCAATCTTTCATCATAGCTGCACATTTTAAGTCTTGGCAAAGTTCTTGTAAATCTCTTACATGCTGTCTCTAGATCTATCCTCTTCGTATAATGTGGTGACCGGGCTTATGAACTTAATTCTGATTGTGGCCTAACCAGTTTTTTTACAGTTCCAGGATTACTTTCTTATTTTTGTATTCAGTACTTTATTCAGCCAAGGAAAGCAATCCATATGCTTTCAACACTTCATTTACCTGTCCTGCCATCTTCATGGACTTGTGGCCATTCACTCTTAAGTCTTACACTTGCTCTACCCCTCTCAGTATCCTCCTGTTTATTGTTAATTCCCTCACTTTGTTTGTCCTCTACAAATGCATTAATTCATATTCTCTGGATTGAATTCTATTTACTAAATTTACTTCTAATTAACTAAAACACTGACATCATTCTGGGGCCAGGGACCCAAAATTGATCCTTATGGATTGCCACCAAACTACTTTCCATTTAAAAAATCATTCAGGGACAATTATCCATTGTTTTCTGTCATTAAGCAAATTATGAATCAAAATCACCACATTCCATTGATTATCATGGGCTTTTACTTTTTCAGTCAGTCTGCAATGCTGGACCCCATCAATTGCCTTACTAAAATTCATACATTCAGCATCCATTGCACTACTCTTATCGAGCATCCTTGTTACTTCCACAAAAAGATTCAATAAAATTAGTAAGACATGACTTTCTGTGGTGAAAGGGTTAAAATTGTGTCCCAATACATGTGTGAATCTAACCGAAAATGGAAGGTGTCGCTTGGTCCCGTGTGAATCTTGTTATACACCTTCCCGTGTGAATAACCAGAATGGAATGTGTTTTTTAGCCTTGCTCTGCTCTAACCGAAAATGGAAGGTGTCGCTTAGTCCCGTGTGAATCTTGTTATACACCTTCCCGTGTGAATCTTCTTATCTGTATGTAACCAGAATGGAATGTGTTTTTTAGCCTTGCTCTGCTGTTCACATGAATGTTTATATCTGGAAAAGAGTATATCAGCTGGAGAAGTCTCCAGTTCGGTAGAGTCTGCTCCGGGGTTACGTTTAACCGCCGAGCGTGGGTTGTTGGCAACCGCTCTACGAGAACTGACGGCTCCCAGTTTTGGTAACATGTAGAGTGAGTATAAGCCAGACCCGTTGTAAGTACGAGACTGGTTGTGGTGACACTGCGGGGAATAAAACACTTATATTCTAGCAGACTCGCCTCTTGGCTGTTTGTTCTGTGTCAGACTACTTTCCTGCGAGCCTGGTCCTTGACCTTGAGAATTTTTTAAAACATTTTGGCGTAGTCGGCAGGATCAATCGCAATTGAGGAAAGATTTTGATACAGAACAATGTTTTGGAAAAAGGCTAAGAAACCAGAGGAACAAACTGTGGAGGTCCCGACCGTCCCGGGATGGCATGGGCCGTGGCATGGCGTGGCAGTTTGTTTGAGAAATGGTGGGGGGCGACCGGAGGACTGGGAGGCCGAGGGCGTAGGAACCCCAGGGTCGCTGCTGTCCACCCTTGAGAGGATCCCAGTCCTGCCGAAGAACCCATTGCCTGGGGTACAGCGGAGGATGTGGGCCTGTGCGGCGGCTTGTAGACAACAGTCAGACAAGCGCCAAAAAGCTGAAGCAGAATTAGCCCTCCTGAAACATGAGCAGGGACTCAGTTCGGGAGATGCCTCTATGTTGAGGCAGGAAATTATGAAGTTAAAAGCTGAATTGACAGCATTAACTGAACTAGCAGGACGAACTATTATGTATCTGTCTGCTAAGAAACGGAAAGAGAAAAGGAAGGTCCCTCGAACCCCGGACCCGGTACAAGTACGGGCGTTTGTAGCCCAGTTAAATAACGGGGATCGGTGGGATATCGATCATTGGGATGGGAACATTTGGGGAGATTTAGATGATCAGTACGAAGAGGACCCACCCGTACTCCAAGCTAAACCAGTGGTTAGGAGAAAGCAGGTTCAGAGACGTCTCCCAGTGCAACGGGAGGTAATGTTAGATGAGAAAGGAAACCCTATACGGAATGAACAAGGGGAGGCAATTATGCATGAATTACCGCGGGCTCAGCCTCCCGCAGAATTCTCTGAATTAACGGAAGACTTCACTACCGATGAGGTGCTGTTTATCACCCAGAAAACCCGACGTAATCCTGGGGAGCCGTTAGAGCTATGGCTAATTCGGCTCCTCGAGGAAGGGGGGCAACAAGTGCAGGTAGACTATCAGGATGCTCCCAAGTTTGGTGGATTAGCAAAGGATGCTGCCATAGACCTGGGGTACCGCAACCAAGCCAAGGATATGGTAATAGATCGCAGTATGGGGACCCTATTTGGGATGTATGCCAGGGCAGTGGCCGAACAGTATCCCTTCCCGTCCGATTGGCCCCCCTTGGAAGGAACTTGGACAACGATTAAGGAAGGGGTTCAGAGGCTAACCCGTTTGTGTGTGCGGGATGCCCTGTTGCTGGGAGTGCTGGACGAGGTAGATAACACAAATGTTAGTAGACAGACTAGAGACCACCTAGTGAAGACTGCCCCCCCCCCCCATTATAAACCACTGTTATTAACCATAATGTTGAGTGGACGGGGAGAAACCCTAGGAGATGCCCGTAGTATGATGAGGGAGATGGGTGGTTTGGGGGATTGGGGACCCACAACCCGTGCTTCTCAGGGGGGCACGGAGGGGCGTCGCCCTGAGGCTCGGGCAGGGGGAAAAGTAAACCCTAATCAAGGAAGTAACCAAGGCCCCTCACGGCGTGCTTTGTGGCAAGCTTTGATACGGGCGCAGGTCCCAGCATCGGAGATTGATGGCCTACCTACACCGGAATTAAAAGACTTATGCAGACGAAAGGGACTGAAGGTGTCCCGGGTAGAGACGGAGTCCCGACCCACTATGGAAGACCTAGTGGAATTACTAACACAAAAATGTCAGACACGGGGTCCGGTTGTTAATGAGCCTCGAAGGGGTAGAACTTCCACTTCCCAGCGGTGGGAATCCTCGGAGGACGAGGAGGAGGAGGAGGTACGGCCTCCCCTCCGAGAGTGTTATAAAGTGGATAGGCGTGGCCGGAAACCTAGTAAGAAAGGCAAGAACAAAGAAGGGCGAGGCAAACGTCTTTACCCAGTGCTGTCTGGGGAAGATGAATGGGAGGAACAATAGGAATCGGGCCAAGCCCCAAGGGTTTGCCCACGAACGAGCCAATGGTCAGCAGACGACATTCGACCTCATGTATCATTGACTATCTATTGGCGCAAATCCGTCCAAACCGTTATGGCTCTAGTGGACACAGGGGCGGAGGCCACCTTAATCTATGGGACGCCCCATAAGTTTAAAGGAACCCCAGTCACGCTGGTTGGGCTGGGAGGTAATCTGATTGAAGGAAAAACAGTACAATTGCCCCTAAAGATAGGTACAATGCCCATTAAAACTTATTCAATTATCATTACACCGGTTAGAGAATGGATCCTGGGAATGGACATTCTGGCCGGTTTAACACTTCACCTCCAACAAGGGAAGTTTGAATTTGGAATCACGAAAATGGCTTTGCGCTGTAGGACGGTGTTAGTGGGAAAGGTTAAAATGGACCCCTTCCCCATCCCGATCGCCGATCGCGTAATAAGTCTTAGACAGTATAGGATTCCCGGCGGACATAAAGAAATATCCGCCACAATTAAGGATTATTTGGAAGCGGGAGTGCTTAGGACATGCACCACGGCGTGGAATAACCCCTTATGGCCCGTACATAAAGCCGATGGGTCATGGCGGATGACGGTAGATTATCGGCAACTAAACCGTCACACTCCGGCCTTGACGGCAGCGGTCCCGGATGCCGTCACTATTATAGGACGAATCCAACATCATCCAGGGGTGTGGTACGGAGTAATTGATTTGGCTAATGCCTTCTTCACAATTCCTATTCCCGAAGATAGGCAGGAACAGTTCGCATTCACTTGGGAGGGTAGACAATTCACGTTCACACGACTGCCCCAAGGATATCTGCATAGCCCTACTATCTGCCACCGGATAGTTGCAGAACACTTGGCTGCCTTTAAAGTGCCTGACGAAGTGATGATCTCGCACTATATTGACGATATGATGATACAGGGGACAAGTCAGAAGCAGGTTCAGGAATTGCTGGACCAACTGGTCCAACATATGCGAGGATATGGGTGGGAGATCAACCCAGCCAAAATCCAGGGTCCCTCACAAACGGTAAAATTCTTAGGAATCGTGTGGAACAAGGGGGAAAGGGAAATCACTGCGAAAGCTAAAAATAAGATTCAGGTCTTTGCCGTCCCTCACACCCAGAAGGACGTGCAGCAATTTATTGGGTTATTCGGATTCTGGAGACAGCATATTCCCCATTTAGGACAAATTTTAAAACCTTTGTATCGAGTTACGAGGAAAAAGGCAGCGTTCGAATGGACGGAGGTCCATCAAACTGCATTTGAAATGGCCAAGCAAGCGATACAGCAAGCTGTATCCTTGGGAAAGATACAGTCAGGACCTGTAGAACTGCAAGTCTCAGCACAGGGGGATTATGCCAATTGGAGTTTATGGCAAAAACAGGAAAGAACCCGTAAGCCACTGGGATTTTGGTCCCGAAAATTACCCCCGGCAGGGGAACGGTATACCCCCTTTGAGAAACAGTTATTAGCATGCTACTGGGGCTTGGTGGAAACCGAAGCCCTGACCATTGGACATGAAGTGATCATGAGAACAGCTATCCCTATTCTTCCGTGGGTACTTAGTGACCCCACTACCCACCGAATAGGAACTGCCCAAGAGAGCAGCATCATTAAATGGAAATGGTATGTGTCGGAGAGAGTGCGGACTGGACAGAAAGGAGTGTCAGTCCTACATGAGCAAGTGGCGGAGGCCCCTGAGGAAGGGGAAAAGCGGTTTGAGGTGATTGAATACAAGGAATCACCCGTTAAGATGGGAAAACGGTATGATGAACTGACCCTGGATGAACAAGCCACGGCTTGGTTCGTAGATGGGTCAGCCCAATGGAAAGCGGGACAGCGTAGATGGAAAGCTGCCGCCTTTAACCCAAAACAAGGCACTACCCTAGAAGAATTAGGGGAGGGAAAAAGTAGTCAGTGGGCAGAATTAAAGGCAGTGCATATGGTAGTCATGCAAGCAGGGGTCATGGGAGTTTGTTTGTTCTCTGACTCGTGGTCAGTGGTTAACGGCATGACACAATGGATGCCAACTTGGCAGGCCAATCAGTGGATGATCCAGAATAGGGAAGTGTGGGGTAAACAGTTATGGGAAGATATATGGGAGAAAGCTCAATACCTGGTCATATACATCACCCACGTAGATGCCCATACCTCTCGAAATGATGTGGAAGCTCTACATAACCGATATGTGGATGGTATCGTCCGAACCATGATGGTGCAAAGGGGCACCTCAGTGGACCTAGCTAGATGGGCACACCTTAAGGCTGGGCACTGGGGAGTGCAAGGAACCTTGCACTGGGCTCGAGACCGAGGAATAGATCTTATGGTAGATGATGTTAAGACTGCAGTAAACCAGTGTGAGCAGTGTCAACATCAGCGGCAGGGAGTGCCCCAACACATGATGGGGCATATCCATCGGGGGGATGGTCCGGGACAGAGCTGGCAAATGGACTTTGTGGGTCCCTTACCCTCCTCACAAGGATGTAACCACATATGTACAGCTGTGGACACTATGTCTGGGGTTTTGGTAGCCCATCCCTGTCGTCACAACAATCAACAGGCTACCTTGCGATGTTTAGATTTGATTGAACAATTTTATGGATTGCCCATACAGGTCCAGAGTGACAATGGCTCCCATTTCACAGGAAGGGCGGTAAAGCAGTGGTGTCACGATAACCACGTGGAATGGGTTTATCATGTACCCTATCACCCACAAGCTGCGGGACTTATAGAACGAATGAATGGGCTTCTGAAGTCCTCACTATGAAAAGCAGGAGGTTGCAATGACTTAACGGGTTGGAGGAAGCAACTAATTCGGGTGGTGAAACAAATTAATAACCGCCCATTAGGAAATGGGGTAACACCCTTGAATAGGATGATACGAGTATGTGATACCCCAAAGACTCAGCCTATTAAAATGTGGAAGTTCGCTGAGGAAGCTGATATTCCCGTAAGGGCCACGCCGGCTTCGGCTGGACTGGACCTACGAGAACTAACTGCCCAGACTTTGATCCAACAGAAACCTACGGTGATTAAGACCGGGTTAGGATTGATTTGTCCCCCTGGAACCTATGGGCATATCCTCCCGCGGTCGGGACTGTCACTAAAGGGGATTGATGTGATGGCAGGCGTAATTGACGCAGACTACCAAGGGGAGTTGGGGGTGATCCTGGTCAACATCACCGCTGAACCTTACGTGATACAGAAGGGGGACAGAATAGCGCAATTGGTCATTAAGCCATGTAACCTTACAACGGTGGAAGAGATGGGAGCTCCCGTTACGGTTACTGAGCGTGGGACGGGGGGATTTGGGTCTACTGACACTAAGGGGGCCAAGGTATGGGTGCGCCAGACGACCGGCCCCCCCAGGCCGGCCGAAATCATAGCACAGGGGAAGGACAGTCTGGTCACCATTATGTACCCCGGGGACCCGACCTGGGCAAACGTCCCAGCGAACCAGTGCTACTTACGTGAGACCTAAATAATGTTGTAATTGCTATGCACCCGCAGGCTGACCCTCCGCCTTGAACATGGGGTGGTCATGGGGATTGCGACTCCTATTGGCGATGTTCGCGATCGGATGGCCACTCCAGGGCATCGGTATCACGGCCTGGACGCTGGTACCGGTCGCCCGCCATGAGGTGCGGTGGGAGGCCAGTAGCCAGCGACGGACGCAGGACGATTTTACATGTGAACCCGGTCAGCAGTGCGTTGTTCTGACTCTCACCAGCGACTGTCAATTGTACACGTGTGCACAGTGCTACATGCGCCGGGATGGGGAAAAATATGACATATCGTTCATACCGCCTAATTGCACCCTGGTGGTAAATGCCCAAGTCAAGACGTGTTTGTGGGACCGACGCACCCAGACATGCGGGACAACGGGGACTCATTGGAGCGTCACAGCTCGGGGGGAAGATCTGTGGCTGCGCAATGCCACCGATATTCGGAATCGTCATCGATTCATGTGGTTAATAATGGTACTGCCCTCGACGGACGCCCCGTCTGAGGCGTTATTAAACCCCACGCGGGGCGGGCCAGCCACGGGGGGCGTGCGGTCGCATCGAACACAGTTGGCCCCTATTATGTCAACTTGTCAACAGATGGCCCGGGCGGTACTGCACACTGATGTTCATTGGCGGGTACAGTTGCCCCTCATACCCGAGTGTCATACCAAGAGGCGGCGACGAGCGTGGTACGACACCCTGCTGGGAGGCGCAGGAACTGTTATGGGTATCTCGAATGCCATTGACTCTGAGGTAACCCGTACTAAATTATCTAACACGGGACAGGCCACCTCACAAGGACTACATACTATTGGAAGGTGGATGCCATCCGTAATGATGACTCAAGGAGAGACAGCTGAAATAATGATACGATCTCTGCAATGGGAACTGGATGTCTGGGGCGCCACTCAGGAACTGTTTGAGAACATTACGGCTCAGTTAAATTGGACTGCCTGTCATATTCAAATGTTGCATGCTCAAATACAGAAAGAACGCTTTTTGCGTGTGGTAACATCCCCCAATGTACAGGCGTGGAGGGGACTATGGAATGTATCTGAGAAATTGTGGATGATAACCCATCCAGAGCGAACATGGTGTAACGCAACTATGTGTAACGGATACTTTGTTACCATGAATGTAACCCACACTGTTACGGTCTGTCGATATTATGTATTACCAGTGATTACATCTTCTGGATATTATTTTCTGAAGACAAGGGGACAGTGGTTTAGCCCAGATACCAATATTACCTATGATCTGTCCGCTTGTGAACAGACTGATCAGGGGAAAACTTGCCTACTGATGGACAGGTATCGGGACCCTTGCTTGACTAAGGGAACGGCCCTGTGCGAATGGACTGTTGAGACTCCAAGGGACATGATGTGGCAGATTGGGCCACACACGCTCTGTGTGGCTACCAATAATCCACATCCTATGCTTCCCTCAGCACCGTTCTCGGGATGCCTCTCAAATGTCTATCAGTGGCACTGGCAGAATCACACCTATTTGTTGACCACTTATAGCAGTGCTCGCCACTTTACCAAGGTGCAGTGGAAAGTGCTGAGGAATCCCTGGAACATTTCCCTGGATCGGTTTAAGCGAGCATTGGACCGATCCGAGGAGCTTGAGCAGATAGTACGAAAGCATCAAACCAATGTCACCAAGGTTACGGTGTCTACCTTTATACATGGACAGGAGGTAGTACATGCTGCCCGTGTAGTGGACGTGGAGTCAGCTCATCATTGGTGGGACATATTGAGTGGTATGTCCTCCACTGCGGGGACATTCCTGTTCCCACCCTTGTCGGTCCTGGTAGCGGTCCTGGTGATTTTAACATGCTGTAATGTCCTGACTTGCTTGTATATTTGGCGTGTACGTAGGCGCTTGTTAGAAAGAATACATATGGGCATAATGTAACACATGTATTGGGTCAAGCAGTGGAATGTGGTGTAAAATTATGTCCCAATACATGTGTGAATCATTATGCAACACATGTATTGGGCCAAGCAGTGGAATGTGGTGAAAGGGTTAAAATTGTGTCCCAATACATGTGTGAATCTAACCGAAAATGGAAGGTGTCGCTTGGTCCCGTGTGAATCTTGTTATACACCTTCCCGTGTGAATAACCAGAATGGAATGTGTTTTTTAGCCTTGCTCTGCTCTAACCGAAAATGGAAGGTGTCGCTTAGTCCCGTGTGAATCTTGTTATACACCTTCCCGTGTGAATCTTCTTATCTGTATGTAACCAGAATGGAATGTGTTTTTTAGCCTTGCTCTGCTGTTCACATGAATGTTTATATCTGGAAAAGAGTATATCAGCTGGAGAAGTCTCCAGTTCGGTAGAGTCTGCTCCGGGGTTACGTTTAACCGCCGAGCGTGGGTTGTTGGCAACCGCTCTACGAGAACTGACGGCTCCCAGTTTTGGTAACATGTAGAGTGAGTATAAGCCAGACCCGTTGTAAGTACGAGACTGGTTGTGGTGACACTGCGGGGAATAAAACACTTATATTCTA
Organism: Chiloscyllium plagiosum; assembly: GCF_037043375.1. Taxonomy (NCBI): domain Eukaryota; kingdom Metazoa; phylum Chordata; class Chondrichthyes; order Orectolobiformes; family Hemiscylliidae; genus Chiloscyllium; species Chiloscyllium plagiosum. The sequence continues at coordinate 37,363,060 of NW_028270158.1, read as the reverse complement.
GCAGACTCGCCTCTTGGCTGTTTGTTCTGTGTCAGACTACTTTCCTGTGAGCCTGGTCCTTGACCTTGAGAATTTTTTAAAACACTTTCCATGAGGAAATCTATGTGGAGAATGCTTCTTTAATCCATGTTGGTTTGAGTCTCAGAATGGATTCTAATAATTATCAAAGTCAGAGTGACCAGCCTATAATAATACGGTTTATAACTTTCACCCTCTTTAAATAATGCTATAGCATCTGCAGATCTCCAAATCTTTGATACTTTGCTTGAATCTGGTGAGGATCATAAATGAGAAGTGGAATAATCATAAGGATCATAAAGGATCCTCAGAGTATCTATTATTTTCTCCCAGATTTCCTTTAATTATCTGGGATTCAGTGCATCCAGCCCTATTGATTTACCACCTTCAAGAATGCCATTCCCTTCAATACTCCTCATATTCCACTTCTCATTTCTAATATTTCACCCTCTTTCCCTTTAATAACTCAGGAAGCCCAGTTGGAAAGGAGTATCATTTATTGTTGAACAACAAAATAGAGCCAGTACTCATGGCATACCAAGATAGTCCCAATGCGAGACAGATACTCAATCTGTATTTCTGTTTTCTCTATTGTCTAATTTGTTACTACAATCTATTCTGGACTTTTTATTTCTTTATTTTTCTAATTGTTTTTCCTAAGGACTTGTAATGAAGAATCTGAATCTAGGTACCTTATACCTAAGATGGCGCCACAAGTGGAGACTTGTAACCTTTTCACTGTACTTATTTGAGTATGTGACAATAAAGCTGATTCAATTCAAATCAATTTTTTTAAACCCGAGACTGCTTTTTAAAAAATATGCCTTATTCAGCCTGTTCAGGGATGTTATCATGCAGCTTTGGAGGAGATGGGTCCTGAAGCAGGGCTTCCAGGTTCAGAGGAGGCACACTACTGCTGCACCACAAGAGGTCCTCGGTATGTCTTTTTTAAAAATTAATTCATGGGTTGTGAACATTTCTGGTCAGGCCAGTATTTATTGTCCATTCCTAATTTGCCCAGAGAGCAGTTGAGAGTCAACCACATTGCTGTGGTTTGGTCTGCTTTATTTATTTTTGTCTACCCTGAAGTGTCATCTCATACAACTGAGCAACTTTCCCACCAACAAAATCACCAAAACATTAATTTGTAACTGAATAACTACCACTAGGTCCTCCATGAATTTGAATACATCTATCAACGCACTCTCTCTGCCTTCTCTCCTCTCAGGAAATTTGTCCTAACTTCTCCTATCTAACCTCAGAATAAAATTGCTCACTCTTTAGACCCAGTTTACTGCTTTCTCATCATTCCTAAAATGTGGCGCCCAGAGCTGGATGCAATACTTCAGCAGAGGTTGAAATAGCATCTTGTACAAATTCAATATTCAACCTTCTTCCTCTTATACTCTATAGCTTTTCAATAAGGCTGATGATATTCATTAAGATATTCACGAGAAACCAAATTCACAAGGTCAGGGTGAAGTGTACTTGTGGAATTATCGTGGAAGAATACCACAGCCATTACCAAACTCTGGGTGTTTCTGCTTCAAAGAAGAAAGCCCATCTGATTAAGGTCTCTTGGTCCAAATGACCCTCCGATAACAAGAAACTTGAATGAGTGATTTTCAAATTAGAAAACCAGGTCCAGATGTAAAAAAAGGTCATACGAATCCACAATTGTATATATCAATATTCTGAAGAATTTGCCATTAAATTTGATTCAGAGTTACCCCTTCAATACCTTTAATTTAAGCTGAGGCAATGTAATCCTCTGCATACAGATTCAAATATGAATATAAAATGAAAGACGAGTCAACAACACTGGTAGAGGTGGGAGAGGATCAATTGTGCAGTAAGAAATGAATCATTAAGTTGGAAGTCTGACTCTGTAGATATGTCAGAGTGTGTGTGATGGAATGGGTATTGTTACTGCTGATGTGTTTTATGATGAAGCCACGGTTGGCAGTTACCAACATAGAAGAGAAATATGATTAGTAAGAGTTATAGTGAGAGTTTTATATTTAGGCGCAGGAGAGATTTTTATTCCTTATCTGCATTTTATACATATATCTTGTATACAGATTTCAGTTGCTAAGGTATAAAGTGATTAAGGGTATATACATTAGAATAGAAAATAATTATAATTGGACTTATAACAATAAGTTATACTTAAAAACACAAGGCACTTCACTTATGAATTATTGTTAATATCAAAAACAGGGCAGGCTGCAAATATGCTGTAGAGGGAAAAATATAAAGTTAATTATCTCAGATTGATGACCTTTGATTTGAACTGTGTGACATTGAGTATTTCCAATATTCAGTTTTTATTACAGAATTATCAGCATCCAAAATTCTAATTATTTGCATTAATTCTTAAAATACATTTAAGTGTGCAGCAATAACACATGGAACTTGCAAGTAGTATCACTCTATTTTGTGGTCTTGACAAAACTATAGACTCTGGAACAGTTCCAATGGATTGCTGGGTAGCTAATGTAACCGCAGTATTAGAAAAAGGAGATAGACAGAAAACAGGGAATTATAGACCAGTTGGCATGCCATTGATAGTAGGGAAAATGCTAAAGTCCATTGTAAAAGACTTAATTACAGAGCACTTGGAAAACAGAAACAGGATCAGACCATGGATTTATGAAAGAGAGGTCATGCTCGACAAAGTTATTGGAATTTTTTGAGGATATAACTAATAGAGTTGATACAGAGGAGCCAATGGACTGCACTTTCAGAAGGTTTTTGATAAGGTTCCATCAGAGATTAGCATGTAAAATTAAGATGCATGGGTTTGGAGTTAGTGAACTAACGTGGAAACAGAATTGTTTGGCAGACAGGAAACAAAGAGTTAAATAAACAGGTCTTTTTTTCTGAGTGGCAGTTTGTGACTAATAGGTATCAGTGCTTAGACACCAGCTATTCACAATATATATTAATGATTTAGATGAAAGAACTAGAAGTAATATCTCCAATTTTGCAGACGGCAAGAGTGAATTGTGAGGCAGGTCGCACAGATGCTTCAGTGTGATTGGACAAGTTGAGTGAATGGGTAAAAGGATGGCAGGTGAAGTATAATATGGATAAACATGAGGATAGCCATTTTGGTAGCAAAGACATTATTATCTTTATGGTGATGGATTATTGTCTGAATGGTAGTGGATTGGGAAAGATGGAGGTGCACCAAGACCTGGGTGTCCTTAGAAAGCAGTTGCTGAAAATAAGCATGCAGATGCAGAAGGCCTTCATAGCTGGAGGGTTCGAGTACAGCAAAAGGGATGCCTTGATGCAACTGGACACAGCCTTGATGAACATTGTGTGCAGTTTTGATCTTCGTACCTGAGGAAGGAAGTTCTGGCTATGGAGGGGTATAACAAAGGTTTACCAAACTGTTTCCTGGGATGGGAGGACAATGTATGAAGAGGGACTGGATTGATTAGGATTTTATTCACAGGAATTTAGAGGAAGGAGGGGGATCTCACAGAAAATTATAAAATTCTAACAGGACTAGACAGGTCTTGTTAGAATTTTATACACATGTATGCATTTTGTCCTCATTCCTCTGAACTCCAGTGAATATAGTAAATGCAGAAAGGGATATTCCTGATGATTGGGGCATCTGAACTAGGGATCACAATCTGAAGTTACATGATAGGCCATTCAGGACTGGCTTGAGGAGAAATATCTTCACCCAGACAGTGATGACTCAGTTGAAATCTCCGCTACAGAAAGCAATTGATGTCAAAACATTGAATATTTTCAAGTAGGATTTGTATATTGTTCTTGGTGCTAAATGAACCAAAGAGTATGAGGAAAAAGTGGGAACAAGGTACTATGTACATTAGCCATGATCATATTGAATGATGGATCTGGCTTGAAGGGTTGAACGGCCTCCTTCTGCTCTTATTTGTTATGCTTCTATGTTTCTTTAGCATAGCCTGTAAACTGTCATAACTTCTTAGAGTGATAATGAAGTCTCTGTTTCTCCATTCTCGCTCTACTTCCTGCAAAAGCCTATCCATCCATTATATGTGAAGTTCAATGTTCGCCTACTGACTATTTTGTAACTTGCACATTTGAGGTCCTTTTCCTGCCTGTTCCCTTTCTGTCTTTGTGTCCTAGCTCACTCTCGCCAAACAATCTCCTTTCTCTTCAATCATGTATGCAGAGGCCTTAGGGCAGGATTTTAGTTTTGGATCAGGATGAATTGGGGGCTTCGTGTTGCACACTGTTGAAGCAGCGATATTCCCGGAATTTGCCAATGAATGGTTTGAGGATGTGCTTGCTGTCTAATTTAGAAGCTGGAGCTGCAGTTTGCCATTGCAGGTAAGGGAGAGCAAAGGCATCTTCACCTTGAAGCCTAACTTAGAAGTTTAAAATATTTTGAATTAAAAACTGGCCCTAGCTGTCAGGGCACCACTGTGGAAGAGGAGCCTGGTAGTGGGGCAGTTGAACGTCACAGTTATAACAAGTGGGCAGTGACAACCTCAAATCTACCCGAAGCACTGGCTCCTAATCTACTTCCATCCTCCTCCTTTCCTTTTTTGTCTTCCATTGCCTCTCCTTCTCCATCTTAAATATACACACCACCTGCCAATCCATTGCCAATGTTCTGTCAGAATTTGCACGCTGACATTTGGAATTAAGAAGTTCAGGAATATTTTCCAGCACCAGAATTTTAATAATGTTTTTATGATCCATTTATGAATTTCATTTCTCTTACAGCATGGTTGTTAAAATGAATCAACAGTTCAACTAGGTTATAGGCATGTCTAATTCATGGACCACTTCATATCTGTCATTAATATTGGTTCATGTCTGTTTATAGGGTGCAGATAATCTGATTTAAAAACTATAAGATTAAATATATTACAATAATTAATGATGCTTAATGATGTTATAAAAATAATTATACCAATTTATTATGCCATTGTTAACACATCATTTCAGATTGCATTTTCAGGAAATTTGTCAATATAGTATTCTGATTAAAACAAGGTACTTCTAAATGCATTTCAGTGAGGTAAATAGATAGTTAAATGAACTGTGAAACTCTATGGGGAAAAGAATCATTTATGGCTCTATCAAATATAGATTGGATTCCCTAGACAGGTGCCAACATGCATCTATATGTGTGAGATTGAACCAACCTCTAAAGTACCTTTGTATAATATTCTTTTCCAATTTGTCCTCCCTTGTCTCCTTAAGGTATTATCTTCCTTCCAGCAGTGCAGTGCCCAGGGTAGTCAATACCCCATGGTACTGTGCCCCACTGCCTATTATTCAAAGTAATAAGCCTTGAGAATGAACCCTGGCAAGCTACCTAAATCTGAAAGATCTCACAACTGAGCTTGATTTTGTCCTCAACGTGGTGTTTGTGAAATTATTCTGGACACTTTAAGTGTCATTCCATTCTGGAAAAAATATTGCAAACATTTTGTTATAATTCAGAAAACAATGTAAAATGTGCTTGCTCTGTTTCCTCTTCAAATAAAAAGAGAGATCAGCTAAGAATTCCAAATATTTTCATTTTATAGAATGCAATTCGGAGAACATACTTATGACAGTTGTATTTAATCACAAAATGTGTTAGGTGTAACAATGAAAGGACAACATGAGTACATGGCAGTTCAATTTTTAAAGAGCAGAGTGAATTTTTGACTCTGGCTTGTTTCTTCTCTTGAACATTACTCTATGCCTTGATCATAAACCACAAAAAGCAACTCCATCTGTTGAGCTTGAAAAATTATCAGGTTGCAAGTTTTCATGCAAAGGATGGTATTTTAAAAAAAGAGGATTCCAACTTTTATGACTGAGTGTCATGACTGTGTAATTACCATATGATTGGTTTAAAAATAAGCTAATCTGTCTTTAAAGTGCATACAAAATCACACAAATAGGGTGCCAGAAGTCACATGTCTACCCTAGCAAATTGAGCTGGTATTGGGACTAGACTGCACTTATTTCAGGATGAAATCACAAGAGACCTCTTTGAAATTCAATGAACATTTCTAAGGGTAAGCAGAAACTCCATGACAACGGTTCCTCTGGAGGCGTGAATAGCTCTCATAGCTCACCACGACTTGGCATTGAGAAATATACAACCCATCAGTTGAGACAGTTAAAAGTTAATTACCATGATGAAAAGACAGTTGATGGGGCTGTAACATAATATGGAAGCATGATGTAACAGCTTTGGGAAATAGTGGCCGTCTTAAGTTACGATCTGTATGAGACAGGCTGTGAGACAATATTTTGTCCAAGAAAAACTCAGAGAGATATCATCTGAGAGTAATGGTTCTTCACATGGAAACAAAAGAGGGCAAACTAGCTGAAGGACTACCATGCGGAACCAAGCTACCAAATGCCTCAACCAGCAGTGCTACAAAAATAAAACAAAGGATCATGAGTTCCCTCCAAGAACCTGTTCTGTGCGATCCACCTGCGGGAGAATTTTCTAGCAATTCAACCACACAACCTGTTACAACTGATTAATTCTAACTTCACGTTTTCAACTCCTGCACCTCAGAATAAGAAGTTCTCAAGCAAACAAGGCCTGTAACATTATTGGATTGTTTGCACATTCACCTTTCTAAATACCTTTAATCCACACTTACTTTTAATCTTTGTGTCTGTCTTTTAGTCAATAACCAAATCACTTTTTACTTAGTAACTTCCAGAGTAGTTGTGCAATAAACTAACCTTTGACCTTTTTCAAGAGTAAAGGTTTTGTGCTTGTTATTTTTAAATTTAAACAGACAAAAAATTAAAAGGGGATGAAATGCCGTATCCAAATTTGCAATTCTAGGACCACCCTGCTGACAGGCTAGTGCAGTCACAACACTTTGCTCATTTGTTAGGTATGAGTACCAAAGGAGGCAAATAGATGGAATTGAGATGCAGATCAGTCATGGTCTGACCCAGTGATGGAGGTTACTCAAGTGGAATTTCTTATTTTACTCCTGTTTCTATCTTTGTGGTGGTGAAAATGACCTGGCCAGTGAAGGTCAAGGGTCACATGACACCAGGTTATAGTCCAACAGGTGTATTTGAAACTTTCAGAGCACTGCCCCTTTGGGTGAAGTCACCTGATGAAGTGGCAGTGCTCCGAAAGCTTGTGACTTCAAATAAACCTGTTGGACTATAACTTGGTGTAGTGTGACTTTTGACCTTGTCCATCGCAATCTGACATCAACGCCTCCACATCATGGCCACCATTAAACACTGAAGGTGACAGTTGGCAGTGGTTTCACTGGACTCTTGCTGCAGTTGCACAGCCCTGAAATTCCAGCCTCTGAGTGAAGCTGAAGCTATAGGGAAATAGTAGCAAATAGATTTATTTTTAAAAATGCATTTGCTGTGAGAAAAGCAAGCAGAATCTTGTTTCCTTTTACTGTGAGAGTAGCAACAGGTTGAAAATCGGGAGTACTTCCTCTTGGAAATGGGTTGGGTTTTCTTGCACGGTTCGCAGCTCATTATATATTCGTGGCTGGATGAAATGTTACATTTTATGGTCAGCCAGGCAGGACATTCTGGGCTTCAGCTTTCAGGCTTCATATTTGAAAAGTGTTTGAAAATCATTCCTCCCTCAACTATCACTCAATGTTCACTCATCATCCGGGCCCACCCTTGGAAATATCACAGAACCAGCCGTGGTTCAACAATACCTTATAGAAGTTCACCTGAAAGCTGTCCAGGACAGAGTGGAAATGTTTTTGTCTGGACCTGGCAACAAAATGCTATTCCAATGAAGGAAGACAGCCTGGACAGTGCTATGATCTGTTGTACTCTGCCGGGTTACGTACCACAGTTTGCGCAGTGTTTCCTGCCCCTGTGAGAGTGAGTTACCTGTAAGCTTGCCTCTGCATAGGATTGTCACACATAAGTTTTGATAACAGATGTCTGCACCAGATGTGTCATATGCAATCAATGTCTGTTACTTCATTGTAGCTACCAATGATGCTATCCCTCAAATATCTGCCAAGGTTTACATTTAAAACATAATTGGAGCTACAACAAGCAGGAACTCAAGCACCACCAGCTTCAGTGACCTTTCAACACAATGAAGAGAATGGACATATCTGATGGTTTTCACAGAACATGTCCCTCTGAACTTCCACCTTTCCACATGTTCTCAACCAATAATTCACATGGACAATCACACCTCTGGGGATTGAGACCTCTATTGTATCAACCAATGTATGCAAAGTACTCATCTCCCCAACTAATGTGCCTTAATGCTCCTCTCCTACTGTAGGTGAATGCACAAGAGCTGAAAGGTGAAATGAGAGTGTGCCTGAGACAAGGCTCCTTACTCCCTTCAAGGAACAGCTCTCCAAGCTGTCAAGCCAGGAACATGCCAATGTCAAAGGGCAGGTTGGATATTTCCAGCCTCTAAGCAGCCACTGACAGCTGCACCTCAAGCACCAATGTCTTTAATAAAACCTTGGGTAAGGCTGGTGCTTATGCTACTAATTGTTTTTCTATGTAACCTTCAGAACCCACTTCCAAGTTAGGACTGTAAAAAGAGTCCCAGCCTCCAGAACTATCCCTACCAGCAGCTTTTAGTCTATCTCCAAGGAGAAACACAGTCATGAACCTTGGGAAATGTACCATCAAGGTCTTCCTCCCAATCCTTCACCAATGCAGAGACATTCACTACAGTGGACAATTTACCCAGGGTAGGTTTGGGGTCACATTCTAGTGAGCACAGGACTGAGATGAGCCTGCAACTACAGAAGATAGAAATAGCGGAGGCTTTCAGAGATCTGCTGCAGAATAGGGTCCTGCAGAGCCAAGAACAAATGGGCTCAGTCATGAATGAGCTGAAAGAGATACAGACATATGGGAACATCTGTCAGAGATGATGCACAGATTTGAGTGAAGGGCAGAGGAGTTTGAATAAGTTTTGCCTGATTTTGTTGAGCTGGCATATGGGTACATACCAGATATGGTGGGGGACATTCATTCTATCATTCCATGACCAGGCAAGAGAGGCCTGAGAGACCTTGTTCTTTCTTCAGATGGCCCACCTTCCGAAGGGCTCTGTGAGGTGATATTTTGTACTGGCAGAGAGGAGACACGGCCAGGCACCCAGATATTGTCGTCTCAAGATACTCCAGGTGCTCCTCAGTATATGAATGCCTCCATCAGTTCAGCTCAAGGAAGTCTCCCCTGCATTAGTGCAGTGCTTCCCCAGCAGGTCAATCTCCTCCAGGCCCACTTAATGGAGGAAGCCTATCCAAGGTACCGGAGGCAGTAATACAGGCAAAATTACAGAAATGACACTAGTACAACAGTTTGTATGACATTCATGTTGTCTCTTTCAATCTGTTAAGATTTCTGACTATATATATTTCTTTGGAGACCAGTTTTGGGGTCACTGATGAACAGTATGTGTAGCTGTGAGAAAGTGCTGAGCTTCGTATTCATTGCTGATTTCCAGGAGGAAATCCACCTCTGGAAAGCAGGAGTTTTTGTTAGATGTCTGAGTTTCTGGCCTCACTCAGCATGGTGTAGTCCCTCTACATCCCAGTGAGAAAGGAATGTCCCTTGGAAATGAAGGTTTGAGTTTTATCAGTGCAGCCCATGTAATTCTGTATAACTTTACAACGATATTCTGACTAGAAAACTGACAGGAGGTTATAGGTATCAAAGGATCAAATTAACCTACAATTTATGCCAAACAAAGAAGTTTAATATTTTAAAGTTATAAATCAAACGTTTCCTTGAGGGCAGAAATGCTAATGTGTTATAATTTGCTCATAGATTTGAATATTCACTTATGTTAATCCAGTCACTCACCCACAAATCTAACTGCTATCAAAATCTCTTGGGTCTATCTGACTTGTCTCACTTCTGCCCTGGCTTTCACACCACCTTTATCATCCACTCAGTTCCTTAAGCACTTTTGTTAGACACCCTTTTCTTTCTCATCTGAGGAGCCAGCTGCCTGCCCCGTCTCCATGACTTCTATATGCACATGCTGTCTTCAAAGTAGTTTGTGCAGTGTACACCAAACAATCACTATCCTGGAGATCCTGCTCTTATTGAGCTATCCAGGGAACAAAGTATATCTTCAATAGGTCAATAGTCTGTCTTATGATAGCCCTTGTGGAAGCCTTGGTAGCATTGCAGCCTTGTTTGGCATCAAACCATTCCTTCTGGTCTTACTTGTTGTCGCCCATGAGGCAGCTCTCTAGGTTTTGTGTTGGGGAGACCCAGGTGACATGTAGAATATAAGCACAGTCATAGTTCCATGGATAATAGGCATACACCTGCAGAATTGTTGTCTGTGGTCCCAAACAAGCTGAATATTGGAAGAGAAAAGCACTCTCCTGTTCAGGAATCTGGCTGAATAGCTCAGGGACCTTGGCTGGTTGTAACTGATAGTAGCTCAGGCACCTTGGCTGTTAGTAGCTCAGGCACCTTAGCTGTTTGTAACTCTGATAGTAGCTCAGGTACCTTGGCTGTTTGTAACTCTGATAGTAGCTCAGGTACCTTGGCTGTTTGTAACTCTGATAGTAGCTCAGGGACCTTAGCTGTTTGTAACTCTGATAGTAGCTCAGGCACCTTGGCTGTTTGTAACGGATAGTAGCTCAGGCACCTTAGCTGTTTGTAACTGATAGTAGCTCAGGCACCTTAGCTGTTTGTAACTCTGATAGTAGCTCAGGCCCCTTGGCTGTTTGTAACTGATAGTAGCTCAGGCACCTTGGCTGTTTGTAACTCTGATAGTAGCTCAGGCACCTTGGCTGTTTGTATCTCTGATAGTAGCTCAGGCACCTTGGCTGTTTGTAACTGATAGTAGCTCAGGCACCTTGGCTGTTTGTAACTGATAGTAGCTCAGGCACCTTGGCTGTTTGTAACTCTGATAGTAGCTCAGGCACCTTGGCTGTTTGTAACTGATAGTAGCTCAGGCACCTTGGCTGTTTGTAACTCTGATAGTAGCTCAGGCACCTTAGCTGTTTGTAACTAATAGTAGCTCAGGCACCTTGGCTGTTTGTAACTGATAGTAGCTCAGGCACCTTAGCTGTTTGTAACTGATAGTAGCTCAGGCACCTTAGCTGTTTGTAACTGATAGTAGCTCAGGCACCTTAGCTGTTTGTAACTCTGATAGTAGCTCAGGCACCTTAGCTGTTTGTAACTCTGATAGTAGCTCAGGCACCTTAGCTGTTTGTAACTAATAGTAGCTCAGGCACCTTGGCTGTTTGTAACTGATAGTAGCTCAGGCACCTTAGCTGTTTGTAACTCTGATAGTAGCTCAGGCACCTTAGCTGTTTGTAACTCTGATAGTAGCTCAGGCACCTTAGCTGTTTGTAACTGATAGTAGCTCAGGCACCTCAGCTGTTTGTAACTCTGATAGTAGCTCAGGCACCTTGGCTGTTTGTAACTGATAGTAGCTCAGGCACCTTAGCTGTTTGTAACTGATAGTAGCTCAGGCACCTTGGCTGTTTGTAACTCTGATAGTAGCTCAGGCACCTTAGCTGTTTGTAACTAATAGTAGCTCAGGCACCTTAGCTGTTTGTAACTCTGATAGTAGCTCAGGCACCTTAGCTGTTTGTAACTAATAGTAGCTCAGGCACCTTAGCTGTTTGTAACTCTGATAGTAGCTCAGGCACCTTAGCTGTTTGTAACTCTGATAGTAGCTCAGGCACCTTAGCTGTTTGTATCTCTGATAGTAGCTCAGGCACCTCAGCTGTTTGTAACTCTGATAGTAGCTCAGGCACCTTGGCTGTTTGTAACTGATAGTAGCTCAGGCACCTTAGCTGTTTGTAACTGATAGTAGCTCAGGTACCTTGGCTGTTTGTAACTCTGATAGTAGCTCAGGTACCTTGGCTGTTTGTAACTGATAGTAGCTCAGGCACCTTGGCTGTTTGTAACTGATAGTAGCTCAGGCACCTTGGCTGTTTGTAACTGATAGTAGCTCAGGCACCTTGGCTGTTTGTAACTGATAGTAGCTCAGGCACCTTGGCTGTTTGTAACTGATAGTAGCTCAGGCACCTTGGCTGTTTGTAACTGATAGTAGCTCAGGCACCTTGGCTGTTTGTAACTCTGATAGTAGCTCAGGCACCTTGGCTGTTTGTAACTGATAGTAGCTCAGGCACCTTGGCTGTTTGTAACTCTGATAGTAGCTCAGGTACCTTGGCTGTTTGTAACTCTGATAGTAGCTCAGGTACCTTGGCTGTTTGTAACTGATAGTAGCTCAGGCACCTTAGCTGTTTGTAACTGATAGTAGCTCAGGTACCTTGGCTGTTTGTAACTGATAGTAGCTCAGGCACCTTGGCTGTTTGTAACTGATAGTAGCTCAGGCACCTTGGCTGTTTGTAACTGATAGTAGCTCAGGCACCTTGGCTGTTTGTAACTGATAGTAGCTCAGGCACCTTGGCTGTTTGTAACTGATAGTAGCTCAGGCACCTTGGCTGTTTGTAACTGATAGTAGCTCAGGCACCTTGGCTGTTTGTAACTCTGATAGTAGCTCAGGCACCTTAGCTGTTTGTAACTGATAGTAGCTCAGGCACCTTAGCTGTTTGTAACTCTGATAGTAGCTCAGGCACCTTGGCTGTTTGTAACTCTGATAGTAGCTCAGGCACCTTAGCTGTTTGTAACTCTGATAGTAGCTCAGGCACCTTGGCTGTTTGTAACTCTGATAGTAGCTCAGGCACCTTGGCTGTTTGTAACTCTGATAGTAGCTCAGGCACCTTGGCTGTTTGTAACTCTGATAGTAGCTCAGGGACCTTAGCTGTTTGTGACTCTGATAGTAGCTCAGGCACCTTGGCTGTTTGTAACTCTGATAGTAGCTCAGGCACCTTGGCTGTTTGTAACTCTGATAGTAGCTCAGGCACCTTGGCTGTTTGTAACTCTGATAGTAGCTCAGGCACCTTGGCTGTTTGTAACTCTGATAGTAGCTCAGGCACCTTGGCTGTTTGTGACTCTGATAGTAGCTCAGGCACCTTGGCTGTTTGTAACTCTGATAGTAGCTCAGGCACCTTGGCTGTTTGTAACTCTGATAGTAGCTCAGGCACCTTGGCTGTTTGTAACTCTGATAGTAGCTCAGGCACCTTGGCTGTTTGTAACTCTGATAGTAACTCAGGCACCTTGGCTGTTTGTAACTGATAGTAGCTCAGGCACCTTGGCTGTTTGTAACTCTGATAGTAGCTCAGGCACCTTGGCTGTTTGTAACTCTGATAGTAACTCAGGCACCTTGGCTGTTTGTAACTGATAGTAGCTCAGGCACCTTGGCTGTTTGTAACTCTGATAGTAGCTCAGGGACCTTAGCTGTTTGTAACTCTGATAGTAGCTCAGGCACCTTAGCTGTTTGTAACTGATAGTAGCTCAGGCACCTTGGCTGTTTGTAACTCTGATAGTAGCTCAGGCCCCTTGGCTGTTTGTAACTCTGATAGTAGTTCAGGCACCTTGGCTGTTTGTAACTGATAGTAGCTCAGGCACCTTGGCTGTTTGTAACTCTGATAGTAGTTCAGGCACCTTGGCTGTTTGTAACTGATAGTAGCTCAGGCACCTTGGCTGTTTGTAACTCTGATAGTAGCTCAGGCATCTTGGCTGTTTGTAACTGATAGTAGCTCAGGCACCTTGGCTGTTTGTAACTGATAGTAGCTCAGGCACCTTGGCTGTTTGTAACTCTGATAGTAGCTCAGGCACCTTGGCTGTTTGTAACTCTGATAGTAGCTCAGGCACCTTGGCTGTTTGTAACTCTGATAGTAGCTCAGGCACCTTGGCTGTTTGTAACTCTGATAGTAGCTCAGGCACCTTAGCTGTTTGTAACTCTGATAGTAGCTCAGGCACCTTGGCTGTTTGTAACTCTGATAGTAGCTCAGGCACCTTGGCTGTTTGTAACTCTGATAGTAGCTCAGGCACCTTGGCTGTTTGTAACTCTGATAGTAGCTCAGGCACCTTAGCTGTTTGTAACTCTGATAGTAGCTCAGGCACCTTGGCTGTTTGTAACTCTGATAGTAGCTCAGGCACCTTGGCTGTTTGTAACTCTGATAGTAGCTCAGGCACCTTAGCTGTTTGTAACTCTGATAGTAGCTCAGGCACCTTGGCTGTTTGTAACTCTGATAGTAGCTCAGGCACCTTAGCTGTTTGTAACTGATAGTAGCTCAGGCACCTTGGCTGTTTGTAACTCTGATAGTAGCTCAGGCACCTTAGCTGTTTGTAACTCTGATAGTAGCTCAGGGACCTTAGCTGTTTGTAACTCTGATAGTAGCTCAGGCACCTTGGCTGTTTGTAACTCTGATAGTAGCTCAGGGACCTTAGCTGTTTGTAACTCTGATAGTAGCTCAGGCACCTTGGCTGTTTGTAACTCTGATAGTAGCTCAGGCACCTTGGCTGTTTGTAACGGATAGTAGCTCAGGCACCTTAGCTGTTTGTAACTCTGATAGTAGCTCAGGCACCTTGGCTGTTTGTAACTCTGATAGTAGCTCAGGCACCTTAGCTGTTTGTAACTGATAGTAGCTCAGGCACCTTGGCTGTTTGTAACTCTGATAGTAGCTCAGGCACCTTGGCTGTTTGTAACTCTGACAGTAGCTCAGGCACCTTAGCTGTTTGTAACTGATCGTAGCTCAGGCACCTTGGCTGTTTGTAACTCTGATAGTAGCTCAGGCACCTTGGCTGTTTGTAACTCTGATAGTAGCTCAGGCACCTTAGCTGTTTGTAACTGATAGTAGCTCAGGCACCTTGGCTGTTTGTAACTCTGATAGTAGCTCAGGCACCTTGGCTGTTTGTAACTCTGATAGTAGCTCAGGGACCTTAGCTGTTTGTGACTCTGATAGTAGCTCAGGCACCTTAGCTGTTTGTGACTCTGATAGTAGCTCAGGCACCTTAGCTGTTTGTGACTCTGATAGTAGCTCAGGCACCTTGGCTGTTTGTATCTCTGATAGTAGCTCAGGCACCTTAGCTGTTTGTAACTGATAGTAGCTCAGGCACCTTGGCTGTTTGTAACTGATAGTAGCTCAGGCACCTTGGCTGTTTGTAACTCTGATAGTAGCTCAGGCACCTTGGCTATTTGTAACTCTGATAGTAGTTCAGGCACCTTGGCTGTTTGTATCTTTGATAGTAGCTCAGGAACTTTGCTATCTGGATAGCGGTGTTTTGGACGAACTGAATTGTTTTCCTGTCAAAGGCATTGCTGACGTCACAATGGTCATTGATATGGAGTTACCACACATGTTCCCAGTTTGAAAAGTGCTGGTGGATAAGAGGTTCAGTGTTACTGTAATCTTCAGCTCCACAGGCATATACTATGTCTCAAGTTGTGTGACTGCAGGTCTGCCTGCACAGTGGCGGATATTGGTGATAGTGTCTCTAGTCATGCAAAAACACCACTGGCACTGCCTTCCACTAATCTGCAGATATCTGCTACTCCTTCAGTCCATCCTTTCTTGGTATGCTGCTCGATGGTGCTGGAGACCCTGGTTCTCCTCTCATATATTGCCTGCTTGACCAAGGCTGCAGTTCCTGAGCTTCAGCCTCTGGGTATATTAGCAGTATTCATCATTTCTCCTCGTCCTCCTCCTCCTTATTTCTCTCAACCTTAGTAAAGCTGAAACAACTGCTGAGTTAAGTTGGCCACTGAAGTACTGATATGTGAAGAAACAGCTGGAGTTTCCTATTTGAGCTCTTCACACTGTCAATCTACTTTATGTGTCTTAATCTGGCTGCCAGGGTGCAAGATTACTTTATAGCCACGTTTACACAGTGAAGTTCATCCTCCATGGTCCATCACAGTTTTCCCACTTCTTGGTGCTGCCCATGTGCAAGACCTTTAAATCGCTTTCCACACGTATGGCAATGACCTCATTCTAACCTTCGTTTTCCACGAGATGCAGCCCTACAACCTGCAAAATGGTTTCACCACCATTTCCTAAACTTTCATACGCAGGGGTCTGTGAATGCTCCTGATCAGCTGAATATGGAATGATTTATCCTACCCTCACCCTGGCATCATCAACAATCATAGTGATTCTCAGTTAATTTCCTTGTCAAAGTTTCGTGAATGGTTGAGATGTTTGTATTTGAAGCTATGTGACCTTCGTGACCTTTATTCTGCAGTGAGTGCTTCCCTTAGGTGTAATACCTTTAACTGTATGTTAGTACAATGGTACCTTTTGTTTTGTGTTTTGGTTCCTCCAATCGGCTGTGTGTGTTTGTGCTGTATAGGATTACGTCCAAACAGATCTCATGCCACTCCCATTTGCACTCTGTGCTATCTGAAAGGCCTTGGTTTGGAAACTAATTTAGAGACAGATGGTGGTTGTAAGTTTTTCATTTGATTTGTTCATCCTCCAGAATAAAACTTGTTTCCTTAATTGTCGATGGCCTGCTCTCCTCAGGCATTCCATCTGTCTCCCTACAAATTCCCCAGGCTCATTCACTATCTCCCTTGATATTTCCTGCACATCTCCCAGTCACATTTCCATCCAGATCCTTATGCCAAACCTTAGCCTTCTACCGCTCCTTATTCAGTTCACCTACTTGCTGTCTCTGCCCAGCTCAACTAATTATGCCATTGTGCTCCCCTTCCTTAATATGCAGTACCCACCCTGCCTTGTTCGCCTTGCCTCTAACATTGTGATTCTCCCCTTTGCACTCCAGTTTGGACCTTCAATTCCTCAGCATCCTTACATTGCCCTGAACAACCATTTGCTTTAAGATCCATTCTTTGGTATTCCTTAGCCCAAACCCATCTTTCTATGAATATTTTCTGTTGAGCCTCCTTTTCAGTAGCTCCCCTTTTCATTTCAGATGTCTTTTTTGTTGAGCCCCTCTCGCCTGCCTGCTCAGGTTTGCTGGCAGTAGACAGCATGGATGCTTTGCTTAGGGCGGGCTTACGGGTCCAGTAAACCTTCACTCCTAACACTAAGTATTTAACAGCAACAATAAGACCCACATTAAACTGAGACTTCTCCTGAGCTCGTTGACCCAGTCAAGTTTCATCTCTTACACTGTAAGAGTTTGTCCTTGGTTACAGCTCCTTATGAAGGAGCCAAATTGATGAAGAACTCACTGCAGGTTACAGAAGAACTCTAGTCCACAAGGTACATGTCCCATATATAATCGGTTTTGTGAACATATTAAATTTCTCAGTTTTGGTTAACAAGATTGCACGAGTGAACATTCATCCAGGGGGCTGACTTGTTAACAAGTATAAGTGATAAATAAACAAATACAAACAAGGTTGGGAAAGCTGACATGTCTAAAAGGTTCAAACAACTAGCAAAACTTTAAGCCACTGTCAGGAACTGAACTTTTGCCTCTTGCTAAAGTACGTTCCCTCAGCTACCCTACTAAAAGCTCTAGGCAGGCCTGCAGATTCTGCCTATCCATACTGCGAATGGGCAAAGCATAATGTTGGCATCACACCCACCACAATGATCTCCTGCCCATCAAGAGGATGCAATGTTGAAAGAGAGCATCTAACGTGCTAATGATCACAGGCACCTACATGACCTGTGCAGCTGGGGAGGATACCTTCATGTGGAGAGTAAAAGGGCAGCTTCCAGGAACCTATAGGTGAGGGTCCTGATATAAAAGAGTTGTGTTAAGGATCTGCTCGGTGATTTGCACAGTTTCAGTGCTAGTGCTATTATTTTTATACCTTGCCCATTGTTTGTTTGATTGTTAATTTTTCCCATTTAAATTCACAAAAATGAGGGAAAGCTCTGTCAGGAAGAATTGAGATATGTCCATCTGTAAAGTAGAAAAGGCTCTGCTAGCTTCCCTTGTTTATGAGGCCCTCACTGAAATGGATTGTCCAATTCATATCAATTAAAATCTTTTGACCATTTTTTTAGACCCATCCTACCCTCGTTCCAACCTTTAGTACTCCACTTTTAGAAAGCTTTCCATTTTATTTGTAAATGGTTTCACCAAAAGACAGTAAATACAATTTTTGATTCGCATTAGTCTTTTAACTTCAGAATTTAATCAGCCAAAATGATGGAATGAAATAGCCTTAGAGGTACTTAATGGAAAGCTTGAGAAAAAGCAATTAATTCCTCATGCTAATTCAGTACTGTAGCATTGGCAGAATGTTGCCGTAATGGTAAACAATTTCTATTGATATTCACCTACTATCATCTGATATTAATACCCGAGGGCTTCATGGAAAGAATGAATACTGATCTAAAATGGCTACTGTGATCACATGTCCACACATTGAGACAAGTCCACAGAACCCATAACGAATGAAGGACACCCGTCCGCACTGAGGTTATCTAAAGACTGATATCAGCCAACTGAGTTAGTGTCAAGAAAATTTGTACCTCCTGTTTAATCTACACTTGTATGATAAGTTGTACGTATTGGAAATTCATAGATTACCTGCAACTGTCAACTTGGAATAACAATGGAACAGACTCACAAATTGACCTATATCATCTGCTGCTTTGAGCAGCAGAGCAAAAAGAGAAAAAAAAAATGACTGTTACCAGCAAAAGTCCTGCAAGCCTCTCTATCTCTGTCTCTCTCAACCTTAGGAAACAAACCACCCATGAGAAAGAAATTTGGAAAAATATCCATTCAATGAGAACTCAAAGATACCTGCAAACTTTGCCACTATTGAATATTCAAGACAACAGCTAAACAATCAAGATCAGGTCATTCACACATTTCAAATATTTGAAGAAATTTAAACAGCAATTGCTTTTACCTTTCTGTCAATACTCGACTCTTCCACTCTACACCCATCTTAACAATCATAAAATTCCTCTTACTCAGGAAAACCTTATAAATTGGATCCTTCATTTTGATCTAGTTAATTATATTTTAATTGAAGTGTGATAATTGTGCCAAAACAACAATAAAACTATTTCGTGCAGTGGTTAAAAAAGAGGCAAACTGATTGCCCCCTTCCTCACCAAGAAGCATGGCAGGGTGTCTGATCACTCTGCTCACTGGCTTTCCCACTGCACTTCTATCCAAATGTAGAAGTGGAGTGGGAGCAGTTTTAATGAAATTGCCAGCTGACATACAATATCATCATTTCAATGTTCAGGTGACCCTATCTCAGCTTCTAGCAGATAAAGTGATCAACGAGGACAATTTTGCTGAATACCTTTTGTTTTCTAGCTTGTCAAACATTTTCTATAGTCAAACTTGACAGACTGCCTGTTTTGTCTCATCTAAAAGCATATCTTTCAGAGAGTCATTGAGCCATACAGCATGGAGACAGACCTTTCAGTCCAACTAGTCTATGCTGACCATGCTCCCAAACTAAACTAGTTCCATATGTCTGTATTTGGCCCATATTTCTCCAAATCTTTTCTATTCATGTACTTATCCAAATGTCTTTTAAATGTTGTAGATGCATCTGTATTCATCACTTCCTCTGGCAGTTCATTCCACACACAAACTATTCTCTTTCCTCACAGAAAAGTCCAACAAATTTTGTATATTCTGTTTGATTGAAGCTACTTTCAGACTCCCAAGTGTTAACTGATTTGTTCACATTAAACAAACATCCTAACAGCTGAAATGTTCATGTTAACTCATTGGCAGTTGATAGGGTTTTATTTGTACTTGTTTGTTGCAGATTCAAATTACCTCAACTATTTTCCAGTCTTGTGATAGTAACACTGGCCTTTACCCAGTACATCCCTTAATCTCTATGAAATGTCCCCACTGCTCTGGGTGCACATCAGAGCAACAGTGCCTTTATAGATCTTAGTTACTAATGTCCCTTCAGTTTTTCTTATTTTGCATATCTAGGCATACATACAATTCTACCGACATCCTTGGTAGCTTGGTTAATGAATTCAGGCTACATTCCTGGTGAATACTGATAAAAGGAAACTGATAAAAGTTCAATTATGTTTTGTCCTCAACTGCCATTTTGCTTCTCTCATCCCTTAGAGGAGGTATTTGTTCCTCAATGGCTTGCCTACTGCCAACATGAAGGTGGTAAAAACAATGATTGCAGATGTTGGGAACCAGATTCTGGATTAGAGTGGTGCTGGAAAAGCACAGCAGTTCAGGCAGCATCTGAGAAGCAGGAAAATCAATGTTTCGGGCAACATTAGGAATACAGGATACTGCCAACATGAAGAAGAGTCTCCTTTTTTTGAACAGGTCTCAAGTTTCTAATCTTCAGGACGCTTTGTTTATCAACTCTTTCTAGTCTGTGGCATAATGCCCAACAGTGTAGTATCAATGTCAAAAGTTACAAATAATCTATAAAACCAGATTTTTGTTCGATCAACTGGAATCGAGATAGACTCTGCATTACTGCAGAGAGAAGCCCACAATGTTAGTTAAGTGCAAAGAAAAGAAACAGTTAATGATGCTTTGTGGTCTCATCCCTGGTTCAGATTAATACCTGTGAGAATATATTTGACTGTAAAGATTACATGGGGATTTTTGCACTCAGAGTGAAAGGAAAGAGGAGACTTCTCCACTTGAAGCTTCTACCAAATAAACCGAGTGCACCCTGGGGTCTGTGTCAGCAGTAATCTGAAGGCAAACCTCATACAGACAGAAGTTAGTGTCAAGAAAACATTCCAGAGAGGTTTTGGAGTTAGGAGGAATTTAGAGACAGGGAGGTGAAAGACAGTGACAAGAAATGGGGCAAAACAGTGGCAGTACAAAGGGGTACAGGTTTTCAATCGTTTTTTCAAATGGATGTAGGAAGCGTATGTACTCCACACTAACCAGAATGAAAACCCTGAGGGATACAGAAAAATGCAGTATGTTTTTATAGTCATTAGTCACAAAAGCATCGCATTATCCAAAGTCCAACCTTGCTGCAGACAAATATAAGTAACAGATTCTATTCTAGCTTATAGGTTGTGAATATCTTTTTCACCCAGTCAGCCTTGCACAGACCAGAAGCAAACCCTTAGTGGTCATAGAGGTGGGCAGTTTGTTTTTATTGTCTAGCCTTTATCCTCACACTTCTTCAATCCCTCACTCACAGACATAAAATATTTTCCAAGCTTTCACAGTCTTCTAGGCACTTCTTCGATCCACATGCAGGCAGTTCAGGAAGAACAGACTTACGTTGAAGAGTGCACAAGCAACTAGCATTGAAAAGCTGCTGAAAGGGCCCTTTGTGCATAGGAGCAGGCACCCAGATGGAGGACTGGACAAGGCTGCATCTCAGGACCACCCACTTGCTCTCTTCGTGCAGTGTCTTAGATCATCATGAAGACCCTGCTTTAGCAATCTTATTTGGGACACGATGATTCATCCAGAGTGGTCGCTCTCTAATGAGGGAGTGGGCGAGAACAACATTCAGCATTTCCAGTAAAATCTTCCAATATTGATTCCTCTCCCCTCTCTCATATTGTCTGTCAGACTATAGTCCTCTTTGATCCTTCCTGTTTAACTCTTTTTTTATCATCCTCTCCTTTTTGTCTGTCATGGGTTTTTTCGTTCACTTCCATCTCTTTTTTTTGCTTACTTCCTTTCGTTTCCCAATTTGTATCTCCTCTCCCTCATTTTCTCTCTTTCCAGCTCTTTTGCTCGCTTGCATTTCTTTTGATATGGTGCTGCACAAAAGGCTGCTGCTTAAAATAAAGGTGCATAGTGTTACAGGCAATGTATTAGCCTGGATAGAAGATTGGTTAACTAACAGAAAGCAAAGAGTGGGAATAAATGTTTTTCTGGTTGGTGATTAGTGGCCAGTAGTGTGCCTCAGGGATCAGTGTTGGGACTGCAATTCTTTACAACTTAAATTGATAATTTGGAGTTGGGGACAAAGGATAATGTGTCAAAGTTTTTTTTTTAGATTACTTACAGTGTGGAAACAGGCCCTTCGGCCCAACAAGTCCACACCGCCCTGCCGAAGCGCAACCCACCCATACCCTCTACATTTACCCTTTACCTAACACTACGGGCAATTTAGCATGGCCAATTCACCTGACCTGCACATCTTTGGACTGTGGGAGGAAACCAGAGCACCCGGAGGAAACCCACGCAGACACGGGGAGAACGTGCAAACTCCACACAGTCAGTTGCCTGAGGCGGGAATTTAACCCAGGTCTCTGGAGCTGTGAGGCAGCAGTGTTAACCACTGTGCCACCGTGCCGCCCACAAATCTTAGTTGATGACACTAAGATGAGTGATAGAGCAAAGTGTGTAAAGGACACTGAAAGTCTGCAGAGGGATATAGGTAGATTGAGTCAGCAATGGTCTGACAGATGGAGTACAACGTTGGTAAATGTGAGGCCGTCTATCTTGATAGGACTAACAGCAAAATGGACAATTATTCAAATGGTGAAAAATTGCATCTTGCTGCTGTGCAGAGGCACCTGGGTGTCCTTGTGGATGAATAACAAAAGGTTGGTATGCAGGTGCAGCAGGTAATTAAGAAGGCAAATGAAATATTGTCTTTCATTGCTAGAGGGATATTAAAAACTGTGAGGTTATGCTGCAGCTGTACAGGGTGCTGGCGCGGTTACGCCTGATGTACTGGGTACTGTTTTTTTTCTTACGTACTGGTAGTGGAGGGGGTGGCGATGAAGTTCACGAGGTTGATTCAGGAGTTGAGAGGGTTGACTTATGAGGAGAGACTGAGTAGGCTGGAATTAAACCCATTGGAATTTAGAAGACTGAGGAGGGATCTTAGAGAAACATATAAAATTATGAAGGGAATAGATAAGATAGAAGAAGTGAGGTTGTTTCCACCGGCAGGTGAAACTAGAACTAGAGGGCATGACATCAAAATAAGAGGGAACAGATTGAGGACAGAGTTGAGGAGGACCTTCTTCTCCCAGAAGGTTGTGAGTCTGTGGAATTGCCTGCCGATTGAAGCAGTTAATGCTACATTGTTGAATGTTTTTAGGGCAAAGATAGGTGGATTTTTGAACAGTAAAGGAATTAAGAGTCATGGCTGAACGGGTGGGTAAGTGGAGCTGTGTCCACAAAAAAAATCAGCCATGATCTTATTGAATGGCAGAGCAGGGTTGATGGGCCACATGGTCTACTCCTGCTTCAATTGTTCTTATTTTTACATTGCTGTGTGCTCATTGTTTTGATGCAGAAACAAAATATAAGACAAGATGAAAAATGAACATTGAATGAAAATATCTGGTTACAAAATAAAAATGAATTGACTGTTTATCTAAACAAGGTTGAAAAGGAGAGTGAGGCTCAATGCAATGGAGCTACCATTGATTCTAGTAAGCTGAATCTCTCATTGTTTAGTATTGCAAATTCTTTCTGAATGTACTCTTATGACTTTTTACTCGGGAGGCTAGAAGTATTGGAACTCTAGGTTTGCTAAGAAGGTCACTGTGTGACAAAATCATTACCATTCTTCCTCAAATTGATGATGTCAGCTGTATTTAGCAAATTCTTTTTATAGTTGTTAACTTGAGCTTGTGGGAGGAAGTGGGTCAATTGAAATGCTGGCAGGGAAAGTGACTCCTTCCACTCACAAAAATAGATTTGCGAATTTGTACGTGGATAAAATCAGAAAGCTCTATTGTATTGGTTTGCAGTAGCAATCTTTAGAAATTCAGAAGCATAAAAGGTACGCTACACTCTTTTTCCTGTGAGGAAAGGTCCACAGATCTGTGTTGCTTTTTTTATTTAGAAACACCAAACATCAAATGACGAAAACTTTGACATGTGAGCAACAACATTTCAGCTCAGAAGTTAATTGCGTACAACAAGCCTCACTTAGGTTTCTCATACATTTGCCACAGAAACACCTTTGTGATCTGTGTAAATCATTTGAGTCACCTTATTGTTGTTTCTCATCCTGTGTGGAAAATAATGTTATCCTGTCAAGTCTATTTTGATGCTTGCAACCATAATGGGAAATATGAATTTACTTCTTCTGAGCTTTACAAGAATCACACAATTCACCTAATTGTCAACTTTCTAAATGAACCCATCCTTATTATTGAGCTGGTGAAAGAACAGTTCCACAATGGCATTTCTAGGGTGTGTATAACAATACAAACTCCAATTATACTTAAAATCATGCCTTCTATATATTCGTTATAAAATCCTAACTGTTTGCTAAATTTACATTAATGAATGAAATGAAAATAATCTGAATGCATTAAGATGGATGTAATACCTTTCAATTGAAGACAATGCCCAGTACAATTCAGAATTATTTTAAATAGCTTTATAACAAAATGCAATTTATACCAAATTCTTTGCTGAATTGGCCTCAGCTCTGAAAGAGATGAATAAAGAAAGAAAGAAACAATTTAATGACAGGTTTTAGTACATTAGTTATCTTCCTCCACGTAAATTATAGATTGTCATGAATTTTTCATCCATTGGAGAAGCCACAGTACCTAATTTGTGCAAAAAAAAGTCTCTGGTAAAATGAGCAAGCTTCCACGTTATATGTACAAGAGGTGACTCTTCTGCCTTTTGACAGGCAATAATCTGTCAAAATGAAAAATTAACACAAGCCTGGTTAATTTATCATCCTGCACCTCTCTATTATTAATGTTTTTTTTTAAACTTACATTGCAGCATTCGCTCAAAGCAAAGTTTGGGGAAAGATAAACAGATCAGGTGACTGCACAGGCTAATGCAGACTCCTGTATTTCAGTCTTAGATGGATGGCATGTTTTATTTATACACATGCATTTATAACCAGAACCCATGTGAATTTTAGCACAGAATATGACCAGCATATTTGTGTTGATGTAGTTGATCGAGTCCATTTTTACTCTATGTTCTTTTTTAAGAAATGAACAGTTAGCCTGGAAAGATTATTTGCAAATAGTGACACCAAAGATTAACTCTTCGCTGTCAAGAACTTGCCTTCTCTCTCAAATGCTCATATCTATATCTGCAGCTGTAGTTCATGCATCTGCATGATGGATTTCACAGTATGTTGTTCATTATCTGTACATTTTGACTGCATCTATGCATTTCTGATAGTCACACACCAGTGAGCTCCAGCAGAAAGAAATGGCAGCCATTTGCACTGCCTGTCGGGTTATTCTTATGCAATTGCGATGTTAGCAGCAGAAAGAGGCGAGTTTCAGTTTCTGCAGATAATATCTATTTACCTTGTAACCTCTCCAATAAATCATTAATACTAACCTGGGAGAAATTTTAAATAATATGTTTGGCTCCATATTCTCCATGGACAGCTGTTTCACTACGTTTGTTTTAAAACACTTTGAATTTATTGTAATACCGCACCTATTTGTGTCTTTCTGGGATTTGTTTCTCTCAGGGAATATTTGTTTCTAATGAATTTCCACTTGTTTACGTAATGTTACTGTTGCTAAATAAGTTCATTTAACTTAACATCTTACTGTTGACAGGATGAGTGCAAAGAAATTGGAAATGTTGCTGTTGATCAGCATTGATGACATTACAAGTGTAGCCAGGTCAACCAGGACGCTCCAGCTGTCTTAACTTTTCTTTTTGAAAAGCTGCTTATTGTAACATCCATTGCGAGGACAAATTGCTGCCCCACACCTCAGGCTCCCCATTGCTTTACTTTAGTATTTTGCACAATGCCCATCTTAGTCTTTTGCTGGTTCTCATAGAGTGAAATTTTTTGCCTGTTTATATTATCTCTCCCACTACCTCTGTCCAAGCTTGTAAACAGACTACTGCTACACTTTGAATAGCCTCGAAAAATGTTCATTCAGTCATGAACAAATTTCTTACTATCCACTGAGGTTTTGTGGATAATAGCAGGTTTGCTCCCAGGTTTCTGCCTGGTTACATGTTACTCACTTGCCTTTCGGTGTGGCTTCAATTGTGAACCTCTACCTTCACTGCCATAGCACCCACTCCTCCTTTGTGCTCTCCACCTTCTTCCTTCCCTCCACTTCTCACACAAAACTAACAGTTATCTCCCTCCTAAACCATCTGGCAACTTTATCATTGAGATCCTTCTTCACAGTAAACAAAGCGGCAGGAAAAAGGCGATTCCACTGAAGGATGGAGGGGTTTCATTTGTGGAAAGGGTAGAAGTTGATAGGGGTGGCAATTGAGGGAAGGAAAGATTGATTGAGGGCAATGGGAATTGATTGGAAAAGGTTTCAAGCAAGTGGGCCCTTGATCCCAGCTGGTGACAGCCTGAAGTACAGGAATACTATGAGATGTAGGCCACTGCTTCCAGGCAGTGGGGGTAGGAGGGTGGTGGGCAGAACTGGAAACCTTGTGTTGCAATTTTCTTTCCATTCAAACACATTGGCCTGCATTTATTGGCCATCCCTTAATGCTCTTGAGACACTGGGTGGTGAGGTGTCATCTTAAAATGTGTTGGTCCAGTCGCAGTGTAGTTAGGGAGAGAGTTCCAAGAATTTGACCCAGTGACAGTGACAATGACACAATTGCAAGCCTGGATAGTGTGTGACTTGGAGGGGAACTTGCAGGTGGTGGTGTTCCCATATGTCTGCTGCCCTTGTCCTTATAGATGTTGTGGGTTTGATCCATGCCTAGAGAAGCCTTAGTGAATTGTTAAGCAGTGTATCTAGTAGATGGCTCCTGTGCATTGCTGGATGTTGAACATGGTGAAATCCAAGCGGGTTGCTTTATCCTGAATGGCATCAAGCCTCTTGAATGTTTTTGGAACTGCACTCATCCAGGCAAATGAACAATATCCCATGACCATCCTGACTTTTAGATGATGGACAGGCATTGAAGGCACGCTGAGCCACATGGGGGGCTATGACCCACCTAGGTGAGCCAGACTTCACTGCTGTTTGCAAGGCTTCGGCACCGACCACCGCGTCACCAGTGACAGCCGCTACCACCATCCATCACCACTGGCTGCCAATTGCAGCTGCTGCTATCTGGGCTCATGGTGGACCCCAGCTGTTGCCATGATCCGTCACCACCGCTGCTTCTATGGCCTCCGAAACAGGTAATAAAAGCTAAACACTAAAATAAAATTTGAAAAGAAGAAAAGAAGTGAAGAAGAAATGAAAATAAAGATAAAAGGAAAGCGGGCAGAATGGATAGGAAGCCACCCCTTCCACTGCTGCCACCCTGATCAGTGGTTACAGCTTTGAAATAGCCAATAAAGTGAAGAATTCATTAAAATTCCAGGGAGAAACAGTAGAGGGAACTGCTGCAATAGTATGGTAAAACAATGAGTGTTACTGTTAAGAAATATGCTGTTAAGAAAATAACAATGGACAGGTCCAGAATCCAAAACTGCTAAAATTGAATACTGCAGAGCTGACTTGAAACTGCAAGAAAGCTGTTTTGGAGGCTAAAGTAAACCAGTCAGACCAGTGAAACTATATTGAATCTGAAAAGCTTTACTAATGGTAGCTGCCATTTTGAAAATAGGGTAAGGTGAAAATCCACCGCATTGCTTTAAGCTGAAGAGAAATTAAAGTTATTCCTGTTCTATTTTTTTTTAAAAAGTAGATTCAAAAGATGTAGGAGCAGTTTGGAAAAGATTTAAGAGCCTTATTGATGTAATTTTAATGACATCAGCCAGGTGGACCTCATAGAATATAAGTTCCCTGATTGGGGCTGTTAATCTGCTCCGTGAGGGAGCCCTGGCTGACAGATATAAATAAACATGGCTCTGCAATGGGCAGGACTGGCAGCTTAATGTTCCAGGACACAAATGCTACAGGAAGGATAGAAAGGGAGGCAAGAGAGGAGGGGTAGTGGCATTTTTGATAAGGGATAACATTACAGCTGCGCTGAGGGAAGATATTTCCGGAAATACATCCAGGGAAGTTATTTGGGTGGAACTGAGAAATAAGAAAGGGATGATCACCTTATTGGGATTGTATTATAGACCCCCTAATAGTTAGAGGGAAATTGAGAAACAAATGTGTAAGGAGATCTCAGCTATCTGTAAGAATAATAGGGTAGTTATGGTTTGGGATTTTAACTTTCTAAACATAGACTGGGACTGCCATAGTGTTAAAGATGGAGAGGATTTTCTTAAGTGTGTACAAGACAATTTTCTGATTCAGTATGTGGATGTACCTATGAGAGAAGGTGCAAAACCTGACCTACTCTTGGGAAATAAGGCAGGGCAGGTGACTGAGGTGTCAGTGGGGGAGCACATTGGGGCCAGCGACCATAATTCTATTTGTTTTAAAATAGTGTTGGAAAAGGATAGACCAGATCTAAAAGTTGAAGTTCTAAATTGGAGAAAGGCCAATTTTGACGGTATTAGGCAAGAACTTTTGAAAGCTGATTGGAGTCGGATGTTCGCAGGTAAAGGGACGGCTGGAAAATGGGAAGCCTTCAGAAATGACAAAACAAGAATCCAGAGAAAGTATATTCCTGTCAGGGTGAAAGGGAAGGCTGGTAGGTATAGGGAATGCTGGATGACTAAAGAAATTGAGGGTTTGGTTAAGAAAAAGAAGGAAGTATATGTCAGGTATGCACAGGATAGATTGAGTGAATCCTTAGAAGAGTATAAAGAAAGTAGGAGTATACTTAAGAGGGAAATCAGGAGGGCAAAAAGGGGACATGAGATAGCTTTGGCAAATAGCATTAAGGAGAATCCAAAGAGTTTTTACAAATATATTAAGGACAAAAGAGTAATTAGGGAGAGAATAGGGCCCCTCAAAGATCAGCAAAGCAGTCTTTCTGTGGAGCCACAGAAAATGGGGGAGATACTAAATTAATATTTTGCATCAGTATTTATTATGGAAAAGGATATGGAAGAAATAGACTGTAGGGAAATAGATGGTGACATCTTGCAAAATGTCCAGATTACAGAGGAGGAAGTGCTGGATGTCTCGAAATGGTTAAAAGTGGAGAAATCCCCAGGACCTGATCAGGTGTACCCGAGAACTCTGTGGGAAGCTAGAGAAGTGATTGCTGGTCCTCTTGCTGAGATATTTGTATCATCGATAGTCACAGGTGAGGTGCCGGAAGACTGGAGGTTGGCAAACATGGTGCCACTGTTTAAGAAGGGCAGTAAAGACAAGCCAGGGAACTATAGACCGGTGAGCCTGACCTCGGTGGTGGGCAAGTTGTTGGAGGGAATCCTGAGGGACAGGATGTACATGTATTTGGAAAGGCAAGGACTGATTAGGGATAGTCAACATGGTTTTGTGCGTGGGAAATCATGTCTCACAAACTTGATTGAGTTTTTTGAAGAAGTAACAAAGAAGATTGATGAGGGCAGAGCAGTAGATGTGATCTATATGGACTTCAGTAAGGCGTTCGACAAGGTTCCCCATGGGAGACTAATTAGCAATGTTAGATCTCATGGAATATAGGGAGAACTAGCTATTTGGATACAGCACTGGCTCAAAGGTAGAAGACAGAGGGTGGTGGTGGAAGGTTGTTTTTCAGACTGGAGGCCTGTGACCAGTAGTGTGCCACAAGGATCGGTGCTGGGTCCTCTACTTTTTGTCATTTACATAAATGATTTGGATGCGAGCATAAGAGGTATAGTTAGTAAGTTTGCAGATGACACCAAAATTTGAGGTGTAGTGGACAGCGAAGAGGGTTACCTCAGATTACAACAGGATCTGGACCAGATGGGCCAATGGGCTGAGAAGTGGTAGATGGAGTTTAATTCAGATAAATGTGAGGTGCTGCATTTTGGGAAAGCAAATCTTAGCAGGACTTATACACTTAATGGTAAGTTCTAGGAGTATTGCTGAACAAAGAGTCCTTGGAGTGCAGGTTCATAGCTCCTTGAAAGTGGAGTCGCAGGTAGATAGGATAGTGAAGAAGGCGTTTGGTATGCTTTCAGTTATTGGTCAGAGTATTGAGTACAGGAGTTGGGAGGTCATGTTGCGGCTATACAGGACATTGGTTAGGCCACTGTTGGAATATTGCATGCAATTCTGGTCTTCTTCATATCGGAAAGATGTTATGAAACTTGAAAGGATTCAGAAAAGATTTACAAGGATGTTGCCAGGGTTGGAGGATCTGAGCTACAGGGAGAGGCTGAACAGGCTGGGACTGTTTTCCCTGGAGCGTTGGAGGCTGAGGGGTGACCTTATAGTTTACAAAATTATGAGGGGCATGGATAGGAAAAATAGACAAAGTCTTTTCCCTGGGGTCGGAGGGTCCAGAACTAGAGGGCATAGGTTTAGGGTGAGAGGGAAAAGATATAAAAGTGATCTAAGGGGCAACTTTTTCACACAGAGGGTGGTACGTGTATGGAATGAGCTGCCAGAGGATGTGGTGGAGGCTGGTACAATTGCAACATTTAAGAGGCATTTGGATCTGTATATGATTAGGAAGGGTTTGGAGGGATTTGGGTTGGGTGCTGGCAGGTGGAACTAGATTGGGTTGGGATATCTGGTTGGCATGGACGGGCTGGACCGAAGGGTCTGTTTCCATGCTGTACATCTCTATGATTCTATGAGTCTAAGAGTGTCAGAGATTCTGCTCACTCTGAGAGCTGGCTCTGAGGGAGCTGGATCAGTGTCAAGGACTCTCCGCATGTAAATAAAGGGTGACTTGGTGACCCTTTATTTTACATACGGAGAAATTAACTTGCAACAGTTGGCGTTGATTTGGGATAAGCATTATTCCATAATTTGGGAAGCTTGAATCACTTGATCCTGCCATTGAAGACTGGGCCCCAGTGTGTGCAAAGAATCAGTTTTGCTTCCAGGCAAGTGACACTGGGGCAGATGAAAAGCAACAGCTTGTGGAACTACTACTTTTTTCAGTTATTAGGAGCCTTACTTTCCCTGAGGCACCAATACTAAAACCTTTCAGGACCTATTGTCTGGAGCTGCCAGATACTGGTTGAACTCCACCACGGTCATCTAGAGGTTTCCAAAATCATTTGTTGGTGAGAAGGTATGGTGGCCAGGATTGGATTCAGACATAGCTGCATTGGTAGGCAGTGGTCACAGTACCAACAAGGACAAAAGTTACCACCAGCAGATCCCCATATTCATGGGAATGTTTGGGTAAACCTTGGACTCTTTTACACGTTGATAGTGCAGGCCCTTCATGGGCTCAGTGTTCCTTGTCATTATGGATATCCACTCAAAATGGCTGGACATGCACAGAGTTCATTTGTCAAACATGGGGATGAGAGTAGAACAACAGTGCACATCTTTTGCAATACATGGACTTCTGGAATTTTTGGTCACAGATAACAGACCATAGTTTACCAGCAGAGAATTTGAGTATTTCCTAAAGTTGAACAAATTTGATATACAAGGACAGCTCCATACCATCCATCATCCAATGGTCTGGCAGCAAGAGCAGTCCAAACTTTGAAGGCAGGCTTAAAGAAACAGCCTACAGTAGATACCAACTTATCCCGGTTCCTATTTGATTATGCAAAGACAGGGATAGCTCCAGTAAAGTTGCTAATGGGGAGAAGATTCCACATTAGGTTACATCTGATCTTCCCGGACCTGGGAGTGGGAAGATGAAACAGCATCAGGAACACCAATGCCTTTTATTTCAGGGGACAAAGTTTGGTGGAGGAACCATAGGGAAGGCCCTGCATGGATAAGAGACATGGTCCATACAAGGTTAGATCCAGTGACCTAATAAGGTTTGGGGAGGTGAGAGGTCCTGAACAAGTACATGGACCATAGGAAAGCTGCAAACTCACAAATAGTGCAGGAGTAAAATGTGCCCAGTTCCCCAACAGCCTTCCCAACTGTTGTGGAACCTATGCGTTCTCTTTCTCTCTCCATCACCCATTGAAAATGTCTCAGAATCTGAGATGGACACCGTGGGTGTCTCCGCCTTGATGCTTTGCTGCCTGAAGAAGAGAATGAATTTCTTCCGAAATGTCCTGGGCGTAAGAGGTGAACTACTGTGCATTACCTACTGCCCATGTCAGAGGCAGAGTTGGAGGAACCTGACCTGGTGCTTCACCACTGCAGGAGAAGCTACAAAATAAGAACCAGCCCATGTGCTCAGACTCAGAGGGTGAGGGATGTAGTGATTGTAATGAGCTCAGCCAGGTAGATTTTGTAGAATATGAGTTCCCTGATTGGGGCTGTTAATCTGGTCCAATCAGGGGGCTCTAGCTGACAGATAAGAACAGGAGTGTCAGAAGTTTTGTTCACTCTGAGAGCTGGCTCTGAGGGAGCCGGATCAGTGTCAGGGACTCTCTGCGTGTAAATAAAGGGTGACCTGGTGACAGGATACTGGAGTTATTTCACTTACTATATCAATCCCGCTATATTTATAGAGTCTCAAGAGATTTATTGTAACAATATTGCCACATTGAAGACGTTTAAGACTTTGCACAATTGAAAAATACAACCATTTTCTTTTATTTTAAAAAGCAACAGCAGGAAGCATTTTTGTGTGTGCCTGCAGGGAGTTTCCAAGGCATTTTGTTAGAATGTCTATAAAATTCCTTTGTCTAAATTGGGGCACAACAGATTGCCTGATAGAATTTAAAATCTTCAAACAGCACTTGGGGCTAATGTTTCTAGACTCAGGTGTGTCCTGAAAATAAACAAATCATTAAGATTTGCTTAGCAATTCAGAATGAAGGTCGAGGATTAATAGCCAATGAGTGACAAGGTACTCAAAAAATATGGACCACCTTAAAAGACCAATTCAAAGTCAGGCAAAACTTTCATATTCACCACCTAGAATTCATGTCATTTCAACAGAAGCTCACAGAATCCATAGAACACTTTGTGAGCAAACGTAGTGGAAAGTGCTCACGATGTGATTTTCTGGATGACAAGCTAGCAACAGAATTGTTGAACTGGTTATTGCATTCAGCATATGGAACCTTTCAAAATGGTATGCTATGAAAACTGAAGACTTGTAGCATTCTTCATTTACTGAAGGATATACCTAATACAAAATAATTCTTACAGATTGGTGAACAAACTTGCAACCATATTGATGAAACAAGAACAGAAGGAGACCTTTGGCCCTCACAAGCCTGCTCCACTATTCAATAAGATCGTGGCTGATTTCTTTGTGTTTTGAATTGTACATTCTCATCTAGCCTCAATAATCCTTGATCCCCTGCCTTACAAGAAATTGTCCATTATTGCCTTAAAAATATTCAGCGACCCCACCCCTACCATCTTCTGAGTTCCAAAGTCACAGAGAAGAGTAAATGATCCTCATCTCTGTCCTTAAAGCACAACTTCTAATTTTACATTTCTTATGGTTTTAACATTTACATTGAGGGTTGGTTAGCTCAGTTGGCTGGGTGGCTGGTTTGCAATGCTCAGTGATGCCAATATGGGTTCATTTCCCACACCAGCTGAGTTACTACGAAGGTCCCTCCTCTCAAGCTCTCCCTCACCTGAAGTGTGGTGACCTTCCGGTTATACCACTGCTGGTTGTCTCTCTCTCTCCTATAGTGCAGTTAGCTGATGCCATCTACAAGAGTTTAGTCCACTCACTCAACTTTCTACATCCATCTGCAACTTGCTTATGTTTCCCTCATCAACTATGAACTTAGCTACAATGCCTTTAGCCCCTCAACAAAGTCATTGATGCAAACTGCAAAACTTTAACCCCTACACAGACCCCTGCAGGACTCCACTCAGCATATCTTTCTAATCTAAGACCCAGCCTCTGTCTGCCTTCAGGCTGTTTTCTGCAAGCCAACCGAAACTCTATTCTCATGAATCCTTTACCTTCTACACAGTGAGCTTTTACAGGTCCTAACAAAATTTGAGGCAAAGGATGCGGAGGCATTCTTTACGTCCTCTGAGAAGATGTCAAGGCAAATTAATTGGCCAAAGCAAAACTTAGATGTTGCCCATGCAAAGTAGATTGGCATGTAAACACAGGAAATTTACATCTCACTGACATTAACTTTGATGGGGGGGGTAAGGGAGAATGCTGAAGGACCTGTTCCTGTGGTGTACTGTTCTTAAGGAGGTTTCTTGTGATGAAGATGCTATAAAAAGATCTATATTGGCTGCATATGAGTTAGTACCTGGGCATAAACACAAAGGCTTCAGAACTTAAGGGCAAATCTTCGTTGAATTTGAAGTGGTTTAGCAAAGTAATTTTGTCAGGTAAATATAAGCACTCAAAGCTAAAACTTTGTGCAAAGCTCTTAGGGAGATAATATTCTTAGGGGAACTTCAAAATTCATTTGCTTCCAAGGGCGGCACAGTGGCTCAGTGGTTAGCACTGCAATCTCACAGCACCAGGGATCAGGGTTCGATTCCAGCGGGTGACTGTCTGTGTGGAGTTTGCACACTCTGTGCAGATTTCCTCCGGGTGCTCCGGTTTCCTCCCAAAGTCCAAAGATATACAGGTCAGGTAGATTGGCCACGCTAAATTGCCCGGAGTGTTTGGTGTATTAGTCAGAGAGAAATGGATTTGGGTGGGTTATTCTTTGGAGGTTCAGTGTGGACTTATTGGGCCAAAGGGCCTGTTTGCACACTGTAGGGAATTTAATCTAATAAAAAAAAATAAGAATCAATGTTGACGGCCAAAGGTTTGCAACTGTGAGACAAGCGCAATGATATCAGCTGATTCATAAAAGAAAAACCTTTTTTTCCATCACCCATGTAGGTTGACAGGGATAGAAAATTCAAGATGGGCAAGTAAACAGAACAAAGAATGGATTACTGGAGACTGAATTGTTTTCAGAGTGGGACACGTTCGTTCAGCATGCTGGAAGTTGTGATGGAAGCCTTTACAATTTATTGAAGCTCAAGAGTCCAAAAAGGAACTCAAAAGGAGCCACTTTCACACTGAATGAGGTATAAAGATGACAGACTTTTTCTTTCCTAAAGTGTATTAGTAAATCAAATGACATTTTTTTTTACAATAGTTTCATGGCCACCATTACCGAAACCACTTTTTAATTTCAGAACTACTAATTGAATTCAAATTTCACCAGTTACCATCGTGGGACTTGAACCCATGATTCCAGAGCCTGGCTCTCCAAAGGGGATCTGGTGTCGCATTGGTAAAGAAATACAATAATCAATGAATGCCAAAACAATTTATTCATTTATTAAACCTTCCAGTTATCTTTGATGATTAGGACATCTAAAATTATTTTGAAAAATGCAACAATAGCAGCAAAAGCGGACTACTACATTCTATGAATGGCGTATCATTTTTTCATAAAATGCTGATTTATTGTAATTATTTGCTTTGACAAAGAATTTAGGTCATAGTCCATTTGTATTTGGTGGATTTTGGAAGTGTGTTGCTATGGCAACTCCACCAAAGATAAGATTACAAACATTTATTTCATGAATATGACATACTTTGAAGCATTCAAAACATGGCTTCCAATGAACTATAGGATTATAGAACTGGGCGGCACGGTGGCACAGTGCTGCCTCACAGCGCCAGAGACCCGGGTTCAATTCCCGCCTCAGGCGACTGACTGTGTGGAGTTTGCACATTCTCCCCGTGTCTGCGTGGGTTTCCTCCGGGTGCTCCGGTTTCCTCCCACAGTCCAAAGATGTGCAGGTCAGGTGAATTGGCCATGCTAAATTGCCCGTAGTGTTAGGTAAGGGGTAAATGTAGGGGTATGGGCGGTTTGCGCTTCGGCGGGGTGGTGTGGACTTGTTGGGCCGAAGGGCCTGTTTCCACACTGTAAAGTAATCTCATCTAATCTAATCTAAATTTACAGTCTCGCAGAAGGTTATTTAAGCTTTTTCAGAATACAGTCCAGCTGGTCCCACTCCTCAGCCCTTTACTCAAAACACTTCATTTTCTTTCTTGCACGTTACTATTCAACTCTTTCTTGAAGGCTACTGTTTAATTTATAACCACCACTCTATCTATCAGATAACATATTTTAAAACTCTACCATTTGTTGCATTAAAATATTTTTGCTTGTGTCTCCTTTTCATGCTCTTGGTAGAGAACAGTAACTTTTAAAAAAAAATTGAACATCCAGTTATTTACTGTGAGGAATTATATAAGATTTCAAATACAAAAACAAAAGCTTTACTGTTAGTGTTACTTCAGTGTTTTGATACTTAAACTCTGACCTTATTAAGTAAACCTAGGCTGCCAGTGAATTACAATTGCCTTAGCATTTATTGCTTTCTCAAACCAGATTTTTAAAGCTTTGTCTTACATGCAGAAATACAAATCCAAACACAAAATACAGTTTTATAAAATGAATTCACGACATCCTTTGGTTCTTGTGTAAATCACCCTAAATCTGTGCTGTCTGCCATCAACACTTCAGCCACTGAAAACTTTCATCTGAAATATCTAAACGCAAAACACTCCAAAACTGATAAAGAGTCATCTAGACTTGGAATGTTAGCTTGTTCTCTCTCCACAGATGCTGCCTGACCTGCTGTGATTTCCAGCACTTTTGTTTCCAGGTTAAAGTCATCTGTAATGATAATAGCCTGAATGGGAAATGCATACTGTGTTCAACTATGTGGGATCCAAATGCTGGCCACAAGTGAGGAGGTGTGGGGGGTCATTGCAGATTGGTCACCATCATCTCTGTGAAACAGAAGTAACCATAGGCGACCTTAAAAGAGGCACCTTTAAGTCACAAAGACAATCCAAGAAGAAAATCAGAAATTGGTGAAAAAAAATCTCAGCAGGTCTGGCAGCATCAGTGCAGAGAAAGCAAAGTTAATGTTTTGGTCCAGTGAGTCTTCTTCAGAACTGATTGAAGTTCAGAAAAGGTGGTATGTATACTGATGATAGGGGTGGGGAAGGAGAGAGTGGATATGTGGAAATGGAGCCCAGAGAGCCCGCATAAGTGAGAAAAAGAATGGGTTGGCTGTGCTGAAAGTAACCCATGTGATGATAAGGCCTAGGCTGTAGGTGTGGGTAAAGGACATGGAAGGAGGTGCTCAGGTGGTAACATTATTGAACTGCCAGGGTGGTGGGGAATTCTCAGCTAATGAAAAGTGTGGACATGTCTGAAGCACTCCTGTGGAAGGTGACATTGTCAGAGCAGATGAGGCTGACAAACTGGAGCACTAGGGTGGAATCTTTACAGGAAGCAGGGTGAGAGGATGGATAGCCAAGGTAACTGTGGGAGTCGGTGGGTTTGTAGTGGATATTGGTGGCCAGCCTATCCCCAGAAATGGAAATAGATATGTCGAAGGAGGGAAGGGAGGAGTCAGAGAGGGTGAAGGCAAGAGCGGGGGTGGAAATTGGAAGCGAAATTAATATATCATTCAAATTCTGAATGAGAGAAGGAAGGAGAACCAATAGTGTTTCTGAGATCTTTTAGGCTGATCTCCTGTTGCTTTGCACTGTTAAGTGTTCATCACAATGTTTATGTGCCATGCTGCTTTTCTTGGGTGATGTGGAGGTGGGAGGACAAGGTATCAATAATCATAGTGTAATAGCAATCTCCTCCTATATTTGTATGATTTAACATGGCCTACATATAGAAACACTCTGTGGTCCTCCTTGTTGGAGTCTTCCATGTCCCACTGCAGAGAAAATGATGCTAAACTGTCATTTGTGAGTGATATGAATACCGATAGCTCATATTACTAATCATCTGTTCTGTTTATTTTATTCCTCACACAGGTTCCTTGTTACCACTGGACCCAGCACAATAAGGATATCATCATCGTCATCACTGCAGCTAGGGTATAATGAAGATGCGGAGAAACTGAGCAGGACCACATATGTCAGCACCCCAGGGTCAGCAAATGCTGAACAGCCTCTACATGAAGTCACCACAGTTGAATACCCCCTCAGGACATGGAGAAGATCTAGGAGACCCAGGATCTGCCATCCTCAATGTCATTTCCTCCAGATGAGTGACTAAGATGCCTCAGTCTGAGGATGACCTGGGAGACTGTCACAGTCCTGTGCCAACTGCTGGAGTAGGATCTGCAACCATCCTATCCTGTAGGCAACGTCTGTGTGAAATTTGTAGGCAACTAATAGTTTCTCAAGGATCCTCCAGGTATTTATGCCGAATATCTCGATCATCAATCCACACATGCATCATGGCTGTTACTGATGCAGTTTGCATTAAATCACAGCTCTCCAATTCTTCTCCCTGTGTTGACATGAGTGCTGGAGCCTGGGCAGAAGGTTTGCCAACACAGCTAGTTTCCCCTGGGTGCCAGGTGCCAGACACCCATTGAATCGAGTGCACTATATCTTAACACAGACTTCATCAATGGGGCAGTGTAACAGACCTTCAATATAAAAGTACCATACTTTAGATGCAAATACACTGGAAGCTGCCATGATGCCTATATATTTGAGAATTCACTCATTCCTACTTAATTTAAAGGGTCAGATATCTTCAAGGAAGGTTACTGGGAAATGAGAGCTCCCCTTTGTATGGCTGATGATTCCTTTACACAAGCCTCTGACTGACTGAGACAAACATAGATACAATGCAGCCCATTGTGGAGCATATAATAAACCTATAATTGGGTCAGTGCTGGGGATACCTTTTTAGATTAGATTTTTTTTTAGATTACATTACAGTGTGGAAACAGGCCCTTCGGCCCAACAAGTCCACACCGACCCGCCGAAGCGCAACCCACCCATACCCCTACATTTACCCCTTACCTAACACTATGGGCAATTTAACATGGCCAATTCACTTGACCTGCACATCTTTGGACTGTGGGAGGAAACCGGAGCACCCGGAGGAAACCCACGCAGACACGGGGAGAACGTGCAAACTCCACACAGTCAGTCGCCTGAGGCGGGAATTGAACCCGGGTCTCTGGCGCTGTGAGGCAGCAGTGCTAACCACCGTGCCGCCCACTGTGCCACCGTGCCGCCCACACCACTCCAGACAGCTGGGGCTGCATAATCCTTGCATGCTGCTCAATTCACCAGGACGCTGATCCTATCACAGTTCATCCCAACACCATTACTCCCTCTTTCTCCAAAACTGGTTCCAATGTTTCCTAAATTGAAACCCATTTCTGTTGAACATGTTTTTGGGTCACATATTCAACTCTGATCTTATTTACTGTATGATTATTGGTTCATGGCTCAGGTAGTTATCCAAATATTATTGCATTTATAGTTCTTTTGTTTTTGTAATCTAGCTGTTTTTCCTTCCTCTCCAGAATCTCTTTTCTTTGTCCAAATTCTGTCACTTGTACCCATGTGGATCATGATAACTGGATCATTCCCCTCCAATGCAAGTTCCTCCCAACCTTGAGAGGTCCTTAACCTTAATATCAGGCAGGCAGGCAGCACCATATTTTGGACTATACTGCTCAGCTGCAGCTCCATCCCCTTAACTATCCTGTCTTCTGTTATAACTACATTACCTTTTACTGTCCTCACTTGAATGGTTTTTGTCAGTACTGTGCCATGGTCAATTTTTTCAGCCTCCCTATAGCATATACAATCTGAAGGTATCTCAAACTTATTGGACAGTTAAAACGATTCTGACTCCTCTATTGTTACCTTATGGATCACTTATTTTCCTGATTTGTGGTCACAGAATTCTATCGCTAACCATCCAACCAAATTTGAAGTGCTCAGGATAAAGCATGTGACTTCCTTCTAGGTCAAAGTGACCATGTCACTTTCACCCTTCCTGATGCATCAAAATATTCAAAGATCACACTCCAGCTCATCAGCTCGCAGTAAAAGTTCTTCAGGCTGCAGATATTCACTGCATGGGTCATGCTAGTATCCACCAGATTCCACATGCTACATCTCTAAAACATCAGCTAACCTGACATCTCTTGTGTTTTTTTAAAGACCACTCAATTGTTGTGTACATAGTTACAGCAAGTAGTTTAACTAGTTGAAGGAATAAAATTAGTAGAATACTTATTTAAAATATGCCCCATGTTTTAGAGAGATGGAAGCCTTAAAATTCACTAAATAATCCTTAGCTGCTCAGCAAATTAAGCTTTGAGGACCCATTAGTTTCTATAGGCTGAAACTAAGATAAAAGAAGCAGCATCTGTGTCTCCCTTAGCATTTGGACCGCATTACACTCAGACCATGTCACATTTAATCAAATAACAATACCTGTGTCTTCAAAGGCAGCTGGTGACTCACATCCAAGTTGCAACTTTGAATTCAGGGTCTTGCTAAAGTGATTAATCCCCTTTTTCACTTTAAGTTGACAGATAACAGCCACTGTCAGGGAATTTCTGTTAACTGTGTTCCTTGATTAGATTTCAGTGTAAAGTCTGACTGTTGCTCTATTATAGTTTGAGAAACACTTGCTTGCAAGACTTTGGCTTGTATTAGATTTCTTATTTAGTACTCATACTTGTACTCAAATCTCATCATATTCTGAACTCCCAAACTAGGACTGCAAAGAAGTTATGCTAAATGCTTGAGTCACTAGTTCTTCATTATATGGAATATTTTGTGTAGTTTAGGGCACTTTGTTTTGTAAGGCATATCAGAGCCTTGACGAGGGTATAGAGGAAGTTTTCTGGAATGATATCAGAAGTGACGAGCTTCACTTCTGTCCAGAGAAGCTGGGAATGTTTGTCTCAGAGCAGTGGAAGTTAAGATTTAATAGAGGCTTTCCATATAAAGACTGGATAGATAAACCCTAATTGTTTCCTGTAACTATGGTCTTTTTCTTTACTCAAATTTAAGGATCAAAATGTTGAGGAAATACTTGTGATACTGTGCATAATTTCAATTATACTTTATATTGTTGAAGAATATAAATGTACAGAAAACAACTCTCTGCAGAATTTAATACACTCAAGGAATTATTAATTACTGTCAAAACAATATACTATTACAAGAATATATTTGTTCGTTGAGCACATAAGGTAGTTACTTTGCTCCTGCTCCGGAAAAAGGTATCAGCCACAGGTTCTGATAGTGAGTAAGGGTTGATGTTGAGCTCCTGATGCACTTGTGCACACCATCATCTTAATTTACCTGAATTCAGACACCGAATGTTCTCTACCCCAGTGAAATAACCTCCCTGCACAGGCTTTGATCTTTCCCTTTCATTGTGAACTTTTCTGAGGTAGAAATAACCTTTTTGCCATTTGACTTGTTGCTGTTGATAGTAACATAGAAACATAGAAAATAAGAAGAGTAGGCCATTCAGTCCTTCGAGCCTGCTTTGTCATTCAACATGATCAAGGTTGATCATCCAAATCAGTATCTTGTTCTCACTTTCTCCCTATACCCTTTCATCCCTTTGGCCCTGAGAATTGTATCTAACTTCTTCTTAGAGTCATAGAGTCATAGAGATGTACAACATGGAAACAGACCTTCAGTCCAACCTGTCCATGCTGACAGATATCCCAATCTAATCCACTCCCGTCTGTCAGCACCCGGCCCCTATCTCCCCAAATCCTTCCTATTCATATACCCATCCAGATGTCTTTTAAATGTTGCAATTGTATTAATCTCAACCACTTTCTCTGGCAGCTCATTCCACACACATATCACTATCTGCGTGAAAACATTGGCCCTTAGGTTCTCTTTTATGTATTTCCCCTCTCACCCAAAATCTATGCCCTCTAGTTCTGGACTCCCCCACCCAAGGGAAAATACTTTTGTCTATTTATCTTATCCATGCCCCTCATGATTTTATAAACCTCTATAAGGTCACCCCTCAGCCTCCAATGCTCCAGGGAAAACAGCCCCAGCCTGTTCAGCCTCTCCCTATAGCTCTAATCCTCCAACCCTGGCAACGTCCTTGTAAATCTTTTCTGAACCCTTTCAAGTTTCACAACATCTTTCCGATAGGAAGGAGACCAGAATTGCATGCAATATTCCAACAGTGGCCTAACTAATGTCCTGTACAACAGTAACATGACCTCCCAACTCCTGTACTCGATACTCTGACCAATAAAGGAAAGCAAACCAAATGCCTTCTTCACTATCCTACCTACCTGGGACTCCACTTTCAAGGAGCTATGAACCTGCACTCCCATGTCTCTTTGCTCAGCAACACTCCCTAGGACCTTACCATTAACTGTGTAAATCTCGCTAAGATTTGCTTTCCCAAAATGCAGCACCTTACATTTAGCTAAAGTAAACTTCATCTGCCACTTCTCAGCCCATTGGCCCATCTGATCAAGATCCTAATGTAATCTGAGGTAACCTTCTTTGCTGTCCACTACACCTCCAATTTTGGTGTCATCTGCAAACTTACTAAAAATACCTCTTATACTCACATCCAAACTGTGACACTCCACTGGTCACAGGCCTCCAGTCTGAAAAACAACCCTCCACCACTCCCCTCTGTCTTCTACCTTTGAGCCAGTTCTGTATCCAAATGGTTAGTTCTTCTTGTATTTCATAAGAGCTAAACTTGCTAACCAGTCTCCCATGGGGAACCTTGTCGAACGCCTTACTGAAGTCCATATAGATCACATCTACCACTCTGCCCTCATCAATCCTTTTTGTTACTTCTGCAACACTCAATCAAGTTTGTGAGACATGCTTCCCATGAACAAAGCCATGGTGGCTATCCCTAATCAGTCCTTGCCTTTCCAAATACATTTACATCCTGTCCCTCAGGATTCCCTCCAACAACTTGCCCACCACTGATGTCAGGCTCACGGGTCTATAGTTCTCTGGCGTGTCCTTACCACCTTTCTTAAACAGTGGCACCACATTAGCCAACCTCCAGTCTTCTGGCACCTCACCTGTGACTATCGATGATACAAATATCTCAGTAAGAGGCCCAGCAATTACTTCCCTAGCTTCCCACAGAGTTCTAGGGTACACCTGATCAGGTTCTGGGGATTTATCCACTTATAACTGTTTCAAGACATCCAGCACCTCCTCCTCTGTAATATGGACATTTTTCAAGATGTCACCATCCATTTCCTTACATTCTATATCCTCCATGTCTTTTTCCACAGTAAACACTGATGCAAAATACTCGTTTAATATCTTCCCCTTCTCCTGTGGCTCCACACAAAGGCTGCCTTGCTGATCTTTGAGGGGCCCTATTCTCTTCCTGGTTTCCCTTTTGTCCTTAAATATTTGTAAAAGTCCTTTGGATTCTCCTTAACTCTAATTGCCAAAGCTATCTCATGTCCCCTTTTTGCCCTCCTGATTTCCCTCTTAAGTATACTCCTACTGCCTTTATACTCTTCTTAGGATTCACTCGATCTATCCTGTGGATAGCTGAAAATGTGTTGCTGGAAAAGCGCAGCAGGTCAGGCAGCATCCAGGGAACAGGAGAATCGACGTTTCGGGCATAAGCCCTTCTTCAGGAATGGCTTATGCCCGAAACGTCGATTCTCCTGTTCCCTGGATGCTGCCTGACCTGCTGC
The DNA here is from genome assembly GCF_037043375.1 of Chiloscyllium plagiosum. Lineage (NCBI taxonomy): Eukaryota > Metazoa > Chordata > Chondrichthyes > Orectolobiformes > Hemiscylliidae > Chiloscyllium > Chiloscyllium plagiosum. The sequence continues at coordinate 37,320,017 of NW_028270158.1, read as the reverse complement.
GCTTTTCCAGCAACACATTTTCAGCTCTGATCTCCAGCATCTGCAGACCTCACTTTCTCCTATCCTGTGTATACCTGACAAATGCTTCCTTCTTTTTCTTAACCAAACCTTCAATTTCTTTGGTCATCCAACATTCCCTATACCTACCAGCCTTTCCTTTCACCCTAACAGGAATATACTGTCTCTGGACTTTCGTTATCTCATTTCTGAAGGCTTCCCATTTTCCAGCCATCCCTTTACCTGTGAACATCTGCCTCCAATCAGCTTTTGAAAATTCTTGCCTAATACCATTAAAATTGGCCTTTCTCCAATTTAGAACTTCAACTTTTAGATCCGGTCTATCCTTTTCCATCACTATTTTAAAACAAATAGAATTATAGTGGCTGGCCCCAAAGTGCTCCCCCAATGATACCTCAGTCATCTGCCCTACCTTATTTCCCAAGCGTCGGTCAAGTTTTGCACCTTCTCTAGTAGGCACATCCACATACTGAATCAGAAAATTTTCTTGTACACCCTTAATACTATGGTAGTCCCAGTCTATGTTTGGAAAGTTAAAATCCCCTCCCATAACCACCATTTAATTCTTACAGATAACTGAGATCTCCTTACAAATTTGTTTCTCAATCTCCTACTGACTATTAGGAGGTCTATAATACAATCCCAATAAGGTGATCATCCCTTTCTTATTTCTCAATTTCACCCAAATTTCTTCCCTGGATATATTTCCGGGAATATCCTCCCTCAGCTATCCCTTATCAAATACGCCTTCTTGAACACATTTAATGTTTTAGCCTCAACTGCTAATCATTAGTCAGACCTTCAACAAATTTCTGCCTAAATTCTTTGGCATTGACATTATGCCTGTTATCTTTGATAAGGAATCTGTCTTGGACCATTGAAAGGAAGGTGATGGTGTAGAGGTATTGTCAGTAACCCAGAGCCCTTCTGTAATGTTTTAGGAATGGTGGTTCAAATCCCACCATGGTAGATATCAAAATTTAAATTCAATTAACAGATCTGTGATTAAAAACTAACTCAATGTGAATACTGTCAATTGTTGTTGAAAACCTATTTTGTTAGCTAATGATGTTTAGGGAAGGAAAACTGCCACCCTTACCTGGTCTAGTCAACATGTGATTCCAGACCCACAGCAATTTAATGGCTCTTTCTTGATATCTAGGCAATTAGAGATGGACAATAAATGCTGGTCTGGCCCACAATGCCCACATCCAGGGAATGACATTTTTAATAATTGAATCAGGTCAGGGAGTTTACAACATCTCCATCTCATGCTCTGGAGATCAGACAGATTGTTGCTTGCTTTGCACCCTCCCTGCTTAATTCCCACCAGAATTAAAACCGTGGCTTTAATATTTGGTTGACAGCTTTCTATAATGTCACATTGTTAGGAGTTATTCAACCAAATATTCTCTCTACTGTAAAGACTGATGCAAAATACTTATTAAGTGCCTCTGCCAGTTTTTGATCATCGTGTACAAATTGACAAGCTTCTCTCTGGAGTTCTGCTTCACTTAATAATTCTCTTTTCATTGATATACTTGTCAAATATTTTACTATTCTTTTTGATGTTTTTCAAATGTTCCTCTCTTATCTTGCTCTTAACCTCTTGTCTTATTTTCTAATATTCTCCTTCAGCTTTTTTTTGTTATTTCATTATACATATAGTCCTTTTAGCTACTTCTTTTCAATTTTAATTGGTTTCAAACTTCTTTATTTATCCATGACATGCTAAAACAACTGGTGGTTTTCTTCTTAATCAAATCCTGTGCCTTTGCAGTCTCTGTCTATAAAAAAAAATGCAGTCTACTGTTTTGTTCCAGTTTTGAATGCCAAACTGTGCTCCTGGCTTGGCCTCACACTTTCTGGAATTTGCTTTAACCCCTCCCTTTCGATTAGGTTCTGTGCTGATTTATTTGCCCCTTTTTCGTTTGGTTGTCCTTAAATTCCTACATGTGGTGCTTACATCTTATAATATATGCACCAACACTCAGCCCCATCTATCTCAATTCTCAAAAACCAGGCCTAGCAACATTCTGATGGCTGATTAAAATACTGCTTGAGGTGGTCGTTCTTGGGTACTGTACAAGTTGGAGTAATTCCTGTTGGTTTTTTTCTGTATATTCCATCTCTGTTCAATTAATATGTGGTGAAAGAACCAGTATTTTGGGGGATGGGAGGGATTGGTTATTTCTAAATGGAATTGGATGTAAAAACAAAAAGAAAAAAAAACATTATGAAGAGAGAATAGTGGGGCTAATTGGATAACTTTTTGAATTGCTGACTCAGAATGGGTCAGATGGTCTCTGATTGTTCTGCCAGACTCCAATAACCCCTTTCTTTCCTTCTCAGAGCTCTATGGATTGTCTGAGTTCTATGGATTGTGTAATATCCATTTCTAAATTTTATACTTTTGCTCTTGCCTCCAGGCTATTTCTGAGCAACCCCACAGGAGGTAAAGCTACAGAATGATCCTACTCACAGATCTGAAGTGTTCTTCAGCATGAGGATTCTTTATATTGTTTAAATTACATTTTATACAATACTAAAGGACAAAAAAAATGTCAATACAGTCGCCTCAAAACGATTTATTAATATTTGGGCAAATGGAAAGATTAAAATGCTTGAGCCCAACATGTTTAAACTGATACAAGTTCATTAAACAACTGCACAGTTCACATTTCACAGGGTGCTTGTTGTGAAATGTGTGAAGAAAGGTTCACAGAAAATTAGACATTAGAATTTTATAGAAAGCTATTTTCTCAATTTTAGCTCACTTCAATTGGCAGGAATAGGATAGATGGGGCTGTGGAAATTGATTGATAAAATTACCTGCCCCACATTCTCCTAGCAATCCGTTCTAACCACTGATTTCAGGACAGTGGCTCAGGCACTTGTTAGAGACATGCAGGTACCTCATAAATACATCTAAATCACAGTCCTATGAAGTTATTGGGATTTCAGCATAATTTCAAACATAGAGGTAAGAAGTTACCATCCAGTAGGAAAAAACACTGCCAAATTAATTTTAGACACTGACTGGTCAATGAAGCATGATTATCAGCTGCAGAGAAATAGACCATGGGGATCTTTGTGCTATTGGGCTTAGAGGATTTTCAAGGGATTACTGGGCCTTTGAGATATCCTGTTTCTGCTTTTTTTTTATTGCCTTGCAACTTCTCATTAGGCTCACACAACATCTCCAAATGGAACAGTGGAGGATGAAGAGGAGGAGCTGAGCTTATTAGAACTGAGGAATAGACTGTTTGTTTGTTTGTAAAGGCTTCAGAGCCTAGAGGTGGTGATTCAGTCTCCTGGGTGTCTCAGAGCAGTCCTCTATGAGGAACCTGCATACAGGCTATTGGGATCATTGCAGCTCCTATAATAGGACTTGTTGTATTCCTGTCCACAGGAATGCAGGAGTCTCTCATCACAGCACAGACCGAAACAGGATTTTATTTCATGTTTTCTCCTTGCTCTGCTTCCAATGGATGTCTATTTACCACCATTGTAATGGTGGAATGCCTCATGAGTAAATTCAGATCAGCATCCTATGAAATGCTGAGACCTTATGTTTGATTATAATTAGCCAAGATTCAAATTTCCTGTGACAAACTGTCAGATTAATGTCATAAAGCTGTTTGATAGGATACAGGTAAAGGAACACTCGCTCCCTAGCTACTGAGTTCATTAGGCAATTGTGAGTAATATATTTCCAAGGCAGTTCTGAGACTCTAGTTTTCTTTTTTCCTGACCTTCTTGTACTCTTACAAAATAGTTACTGCCATTTTAGTAAAACTCTTTGCTGGATGGCTGGTTTGTAATTCAGAGTGACATCAACAACATGAGTTCAATTCCCAAACTGACTGAGGTTACCATGAATGACTGTCCTTCTCAAACTCTTTCCTCATCTGAAATGTGGTGATCCACAGGTTAAACCATCCCTCTCTCTAATGAGAGGGCAGCCCTATGATCTGGGAAGATTTGGTGACTTTAACTTTACATTTACTACAACCCCTTAAACAAACAGAGAGAAGTACCAACAAGTTCAATAACAGAGGCAGGTTCCCATAGAATGCTTACCCAGCCAACAGTCTCCATAGACCACATAGTTTTCCCTAGGTATTTTTGAGGAACTCTATAAGAAGACCTTACGATTCAGCAGGGAGGCTGTGGCAGACCTAAGAGGCCTATTGCCTGCACAACCAGGATTCTGTGCTGTCAAAGTGACCCTGGAGGTCACCATCACTAGAAAAGGTTTTGGCTTTCAAAGCTGCTACACTCACATTAGCCAAACCATAGAATGGCTATAGTACTGAAGTAGACCATTTGGCCTATTTTATATGTAGGAAGCAATCCAATTAGTCCTTGTCTCCTGCTCTTTCCGTGGAGCTCTGTGAATGTATTTCTTGTCAGTCCATCTGCAGTCTGTAGCTGCACCAAACATGTCAATGATCCCTCCTTTACTAGAGGAATGTAGTGTATCATCATCACAATGGAAGATGCTCGTATTTTGTACCAGTATGTGGTAGAATATACTTCATTAGCAAATGCCAACAATGCCTCCATGCATTTTCTCTGTTTCCAATTGTACAGGATGTGCAGAGGATAGCTGCTAGAGAACAGATGGTATCCATACTCTTCCACTCCTGGCTGTCAAGATGCCCACTGCAAGCCCATTACATCTGAACAAGGCAGAACAATGAGAGTCATATTAACAGCGGGAAACTCGGGGAGCAGACAACCGGTATTTTGAAGTACAGAAACTGATCCTCAGGGTTCCCTACATTGCCCAGACAAAGTGGGGCTGCATCATTGCAGTTTTGGCATATTCTCAAAACTTAGTAATGACAAGCTTTCCCAATAATTTTTTGGATGTTGCTGCTCAGGTTCTGATTGAAAGCGTGGAATCTCACCGATATATAATAAACACTTGCTCACTGATTTCTAGACTTTCCTCTTTTTATTTCAGTTTTCCACCATTTCTCTTTGCTCAAAGCAAATTGCGACGTTTTCAAGAACATCTTCCTGAAGCAGTCAGACTGAAATCTATCCTCCCTGTTTAAAACTCGTGTAGTTTGCACAATTGAGAAATAAATCAGTTTATTTAAGCTACTCATGCGGAACTGCAAAGCAACCATAATATTTGCGAGCCCTGTCAATAATTGTAACAAATCCACGGTTGATTAGAAGCACTCTTACCAATAGGATAGAAGTTCTGATACATAGTGTAGCAAACAGAAATTGGTTTTCCGAAACGGAAATACTGTCATTATCAGAGCATGTAGTTGATTGCGAAAAGAACCAATAATTCAAAGTCATCCCTTTAATTTAATTGAAATGAAATGGATTGATCTTTGACAGCTTACTTAATGGGGGCCTTCAATATTGACTGCAAATATTTTCATTTAAAAGCAGGCTGCATCTACTAGATTCTGGATCAGTGGTGCTGGAAGAGCACAGCAATTCAGGCAGCATCCGAGGACAGGCAAAATCGAAGTTTCGGGCAAAAGCCCTTCATCAGGAATAAAGGCAGAGAGCTTGAAGCGTGGAGAGATAAGCTAGAGGAGGGTGGGGGTGGGGAGAGAGTAGCATAGAGTACAATAGGTCAGTGGGGAAGGAGATGAAGGTGATAGGTCAGGGAGGAGAGGGTGGAGTGGATAGGTGGAAAAGGAGCTGGGCAGGTCTGACAAGTCCGGACAAGTCAGGGGATCGAATTGCTGGAGGTTAGAAACTAGGATGAGGTGGGGGAAGGGGAAATGAGGAAACTGTTGAAATCCACATTGATGCCCTGGGGTTGAAGTGTTCTGAGGCGGAAGATGAGGCGTTCTTCCTCCAGGCGTCTGGTGGTGAGGGAGCGGCGGTGGAGGAGGCCCAGCACCTCCATATCCTCGGCAGAGTGGGAGGGGGAGTTGAAATGTTGAGCCACGGGGCGATTTGGTTGATTAGTGTTCGTCCATTTTGGATATAAGCAGCTACAAGTGAAGCATATGGACAATGCTTGGTGCAGGAGAAACAGCAGGACCCTCCAGTCATTTAAACTTGCAGAGAGAAAAAAAAAATCACTGACCAAAGTTTAGTCATGTATTATCTTAATCTACAGAAGGTGACGTTTAATTAGAAATTTCATTTCGAAGGCTTGCCTAATGTTTTACCCTTTGGGTATTAAAGTAAAAAGTAATTTATTTTTCATGTCACAGTCAATTAAACATTTTCACTAAAAATGCAAGACATCTTTGTTAAAAAATATGTTACCAATAGCAAGCATGAAAGAATTCTCAGGATTATCAGATCTTTGCAACTGAAAAATGATTTAAATAGCCTAGATATGAAATTAGAACTATAATATTAGGGATAGAACTATCCCTAGGGTATCTAGTGATGGAGTCAGTGCCAAGTTATGGAGATTGAATTAACGTAATTGACTCTTAAGTGTCCTCTGAAACTTCCTACCAAGGCATACTGTTGCATCAAAACATTTAATAATGAAACTTAACCAAATATTTGGAATCAACCATACACCAGAAACTTCAAAGATATCCTACACAGTCCACAATGTAAAATTCTTCTTACTAACCTATGGGGTTTTGTGCCAAAGTTGGAAAAGGTGTTCAGCAAACTGGTCAAAAACAACTTGATAACGCAATTCTCACAGGATCATACCTTCCAGGCAATGTCTCAGAGACCTCCATCATGGTCCTTGGGTATGTTCTGTACCATTGGCAGAACATGTGTATCAGAGTTGGTGGAACAGTGGTATACAGTCAGGAGGGAGTGATTCTGGGAGTCTTCAACATTGATGCTGAACTGCATAAGGTCACATGGTAACAGATAAAATTTGAGCAAGAAATCATTCTGCTAGTTACTACCGTCCCTCAGATGACTTTTCTTTGTCATTCTTTTATAGGATATTGGTATCATTGGCACCACTATTTCTTCCCCATCTCCAATTTTCCTTGAACTGAGTGGTCTGCTCAGTCATTTGAAAGGGTAGTTAAGAGTCACCTACATTGCTGTGGGTTTGTAATGATATGTAGGCCAGACTGTGTAAGGGCTCAGTCACTTTCACACAGAAGAGCTGAATGGATGATCCAATTAGCCTCCTCCAGAGGAGTCTGGCATCCAAGATACCAGTCTTCAAACAACTTGTTTCACTTCAAATGATATTGAAAAATGCCTGAAGACACTGGATACTGGAAAGTCCACAGGCTTTGACAACATTCCAACAATAGTACTGAAGACCTATGCTCTTGAGCTAACTGTGGCCTTAGCCAAACTGTTCAAAAGCAGCCATAATATTGGCATCCAACTGACAGTTTGGACAGTTGGCCCATGTGTCCCATTCACAAAAACAGACAAATCCAATCTGTAACCAATCATCAGCAAAGTGATACAAAGATCATCAAAGTGCTACTAAGTAGCACTAAGTAAGTAGCACTTACTCAGCAATAAACCTGCATTTTGAAATATTCTAATTATTTTGCTGTCTCTAGTTTTTATAATATAATCTTTTAATGACTGATTGTGATGGTGAAACTATGATTTGGATTTTGTAAGCTGCCATTATCCAGAATACTAAATGAAAAGAAAATGGGATATCTGATGTCTCATCATGTTGCTCTGTTATAGGATTGGTATGACAGGCAGGGAGTTTCTGCTTACTCCAGGCCACTAATAAATTGGCCTGGCTATTCCTCTGAGCAATTGATAGACCAAAGCAAGCAATCACTGATCTAGTGTGAACTCAATCCACCACTGGAATGATTGAAGAAATGCACTTACATGAGAGATAGTAATCAACCCCAGATTGCAATACTATTTCATATTTGCACTTCTTACTGTTGTATCATTAAGTATAACCTAGTTGCGACTCAGCTGCTATAAGATGGATGCTGAGGGAATCACAGATAAACCTGCACATGGGAACATAAACCTGACCTCGTAACACATTTTAAAATTTGTATAAGGGATGTAGGGGCCACTGGTTATGCAAACATTTATTGCTCTATTTGCCCTGGAGATGGTGATGATGATCTATCTTCTCCTTGGACTATAGGGGAACCCATAGTGCTGGTAGGAAGGAGTTTCCTTTGACTCATCAATTGTGAATAAACAGTGAAATAGTTCCAAGTCAAGACCTTGCAGGTGGTGGTGTTCCCATGTATCTGCTGTCTTTGTCCTTCTAGTTGGTTGTGGTTGTAGCAGTGAGAGTAATATGATTGAATGTCAGGCAGAAATAATTGGATTCTCTCTTGTTGGAAATGGCCACTACCTGACACTTGTATGGAGCAAGCGTGACTTACCACTTAACAACCCCAGCTTGGATTTTGTCCAGATTTTGCTGTAAATGGGCATTGCCAGGAGTTATGAATGGTGCTGAATACCATGCACTCCTCAGTAAACATCTCTATTTCTGACCTTATGATGGAGGGAAAGTCATTGATGAAACACCAAAAAATGGTTACGATTGAAACACCACCCAGAAGAGATTTCGTAGTGATGTCCTTAGACTGAGATGATTAACTTCCAACAATCACAATCATCTTCCTTTGTGCTAGCTGTGACTGTAATCAGTGGAGAGTTTTCCCCGATTCTCTTGACTTCAGTTTTGCATGAGCTCCTTGATACCATACTCAAATAAATTTAGACTTGATGTCAAGAGTAGTAACTCTTATCTCATCCCAGAATTTCTGTTCATATTTGTACAAAGTCTGTAATGAGGTCAAGAACTAAGTGGTGCTGATGGGAGCAAGGAACATCCTGCAAGGTGAGGTCATGAGGTTACTGGGCTCCAGTAAGTGGATCCAGACATTTTGTCATCCCCAACCTCTCACCACCAGATCTAAATAGTAGCCGTGACTAGCATTTTAGTCACTGGTATTTAATCCACATGTTACTGATGGGGTGTGGAGCTTTGGGATGGATTACTCTGAACATGTCAAGTCATCCTTACTTGACTTGTCCACAGAGGTGCTAGCCTGCACAGTGTATTGAGAATGATAGAATTTTTCAAATATTTAACTGAGTTTCTGTTGAAGATGAAACATTTGAAAGGAAATAGAATGTAAAGAGAGCCAGAGATAAGAGGTTCACTCACACCCCGACAGAACAGCTGATTGCTAAATTCCTCCCTCTCATGTATCTTGTTGCATCTGCTTTTGTCAGCAACCTCTCCCAATTTTTAGCACTGCCTTCTGGACTCATTTTACACACATTTCTTCTTACATTCTATTTCAACAAATCTTTTGCCAGTACAAGAATAATTTAATAAAAACTTGAAAAGAAATAATAGTTAAGCAGAAGCACCTTGAAGTGGGTCCTTAAGAATTGCTGTTCAGTGTACAATGTCTCTCACTGCTCCCTATTAGATGGGTTTCTTGACTTACTAACAATGTCTTGGAGATTATTGTAAGTGCATGCTACCACCGATTACTGAGCACAGTGTACATCGCAAGCATCTGGGGAAGGACTTCAGGGAGTGTGTTACTGCTTTCATCTGCTGCTGGTGAAGTGATACTGAGTTAAGTACAAGTTCAGGCAGTATGTCAGGATCTTTCTGACTTGGGCCTCAGAGGAATTAACACTGCATCTTTCAAATGTTATCTCTGAAACAGTAGCAGCATAGCAAGAGGAAAACAAAGTAATGAGGTAGAAAACCTGTTGTCCAATTGTTAACAATTACGAAGTTAATAAGATTATTGTATTTTAGGACTGCAACTTTAAATTTAGGGAAAATGAAGGGGGTCATGTGACTTATCCTGCAGTCTGCCTGAATGTGAACATAGATGTTCTGATTGTTAGAGATGTGATAAGGGCGTAGATTGTTGTACTGAGAAGAAAACAGTAGCAGTAGTCTTTGAGTTCAGCATGAATACACTCTGAGTCTTGTCAAGTACCAGGAAAAGTGTCATTGGTATTGAGATATAAACAATTGTATTGTAAGATATCTCATTTACTTCTAAGATGAAAGGAAGTTGGGATCAAAGATGGGTAATGGAGATATTAACCTAAAATTTACTGGGCAAGTCAAAATAAAGTTAAATGGACTGCTACCTGATCAAATAATTAGAAAGGGCACTGGTTTTAATGCATTTCTGTGTTTAACTGAAGGAAGGTGTGTGTTTATGTCAAGTATTGTCAACAGTGATAGACTGACTTTCACAGTAATTTTGGAAAAGCTTAAGATCGGTTTAAAACAAACACAGTGAAACACGATGTGATTAGACAAGATTTTGGATGCATAGGATGGGGAAGGAAACTGCAGGGGATGAACACAATAGAAATTAGATTACATTACTGTGTGGAAACAGGCCCTTCGGCCCAACAAGTCCACACTGACGCGCAACCCACCCATACCCCTACATTTACCCCTTACCTAACACTACGGGCAATTTAGCATGGCCAATTCACCTGACCTGCACATCTTTGGACTGTGGGAGGAAACCGGAGCACCCGGAGGAAACCCACGCAGACATGGGGAGAACGTGCAAACTCCACACAGTCAGTCGCCTGAGGCGGGAATTGAACCCAGGTCTCCGGCGCTGTGAGGCAGCAGTGCTAGCCACTGTGCCACCCACAATGTTGAGCTTATTCAAGGAATGGCTACTGTGTGTCCATGATAAGTATGTACTTATCAGACAGGGAGCAAGTTGTCAAGCACAGGAGCCATGGTTTACTAAGGAAATTGAATCTCTTGTCAAGAGGAAGAAGAAGGCTTACGTTAAGGTGAGATGTGAAGGCTCAATTAAGGCCATTGAGAATTACAAGATAGCCATGAAAGACCTAAACAGAGAGATAAGATGAGTGAGGAGGGGACATGAGAATTTGTTGGCGGATAGGATCGGGAAAACCCTAAAGCTTTCTATAGGTACATAAGGGATAAAGCGATGACTACAGTAAGATTAGGGCAATCAAGGACAGTAGTGGAAAGTTGTGCATGGAGTCAGAGGAGATAGGGGATATTTTTTGTCAGTATTCACACTGGAAAAAGACAATGTTGTTGAAGAGAATACTGAGAAACAGGCTACAAGACTGGATGGGATTGAGGTTCAAATGGAAGAGATGTTAGAAATTCTGGAAAGTGTGAAAATAGATAAATCCCTTGCGCTGGATGGGATTTATTCTAGGATTCTCTGGGAAGCCAGGGAGGAGATTGCTGAGCCTTTGGCTTTGATCTTTATGTCATCATTGTCTACAGGAATAGTACCAGAAGGCTGGATGATAGCAAATGTTGTTCCCTTGTTCAAGAAGAGGAGTAGAGACAACCCTGGTAATTATAGACCAGGGAGCCTTATTTCAGCTGTGGGTAAAATGTTGGAAAAGGTTAGAAGAGATAGTATTTATAATTATCTAAAAAGGAATAAATTGATTAGGAATAGTCAACACAGTTTTGTGAAGGGTAGGTCATGCCTCACAAACTTTATTGAGTTGTTTGAGAAGGTGACTAAACAGGTGGATGAGGGTAAAGCGGTTGATGTGGTGTACATGGATTACAGTAAAGCATTTGATAAGATTCCCCATGGTAGGCTATTGCAGAAAAGATGGAGGCATGGAATTGAGGGTGACTAAGCGGTTTGGGTCAGAAATTGGCTAGCTGAAAGAAGACAGATGTTAGTGGTTGATGGGAAATATTCATCCTGAAGTTCAGTTATTAGTTGTGTACCGCAAGGATCTGTTTGTCATTTTTATAAACACCTGGATGAGGACGTAGAACGATGGGTTAGGAATTTGTGGATGACACTAAGGTTGGTACAATTGTGATAGAGTTGAAGGATGTTCTAGGTTACAGAGGAACATAGATAAGCTGCAGGGTTGGGCTGGGAGGTGGCAAATGGAGTTTAATGCAGAGAAGTGTGAAGTGATTCACTTTGGAAGGAGTAACTTGGCTAATGGTAAGATTCTTGGTAGTGTAGATGAACAGAGAGCTCTTGGTGTCCATGTACTAAGATCCCTGAAAGTTGCCACCCAGGTTGATAGGGTTGTTAAGAAGGCATTCGGTGTGTTAGCTTTTATTGGTAAAGGGATTGAATTTCAGAACCATGAGATCATCCTGCAGCTGTACAAAACTCTGGTGTGGCCACACTTGGAATATTGCGTGCAGTTCTGGTCACTGCATTATAGGAAGGATGTGGAAGCTTTGGAAAGGATTCAGAAGAGATTTACTAGGATGTTGCCTGGTATGCAGGAAAGGTCTTACGAGGAAAGGGTGAGGGACTTGAGGCTGTTTTCGTTAGAGAGAAGGTGGTTGAGAGGTGACTTAATTGGGACACATAAGATAATTAGAGGCTTAGAGTGGGTGGACAGTGAAAACCTTTTTTTCAGATGGTGATGGCTAGCATGAGAGGACATAGCTTTAAATTGAGGGGTGATAGATATAGGACAGATGTCAGAGGTAGTTTCTTTACTCAGAGAGTAGTAGGAGTGTGGTCGCACTGCCTGCAACAGTTGTACACACGCCAACTTTACGGGCATTTAAATGGTCATTGGATAGGCGTATGGATGAAGATGGAATAGTGTAGGTGAGATGGGCTTCAGATTGGTTTCACAGGTTGGCGCAATATCGAGGGCTGAAGGGCCTGTACTGCACTGTAATATTCTATGTTCTAGAACTCGAGAGTGTGTGGCTGGTAAAGCACAGCAGTTCAGGCAGCATCCGAGGGGCAGGAGAACTGACATTTTGGGCATAAGCCCTTTATCAGGTTCCTGATGAAGGGCGTTTGCCCACAACATTGATTCTCCTGCTCCTTAGATGCTGCCTAACCTACTGTGCTTTTCCAGCACCACATTCTTGACTCTAAACTCCAGGATCTGCAGTCCTCACTTTTGCCTATGTTTTAGAACTGCCTTGGGTCATTAATATCCAGAGTAAACCCAACAGCCCAGGGAATGTGAGAATCAAAACCTACAGTAGTCAGCATTTATACTTGAATGTACAATGAATGTGTTTCACATTACAATGGAGAATAGGGCAGAACAAACCTTTTTGGAGATAAGGCTCATGCTTCCCTTGAAATGAATGAGTGTTGCAGCCAGCAGGGATTTCATGTGGTCATCAGAGAGAAGGCTGCACTACGTTATGAGAAACCACAGCCAGATGAAGCCAGGGGCCTCTAATTAAAATTATTTGCCCTGCAGCCTTTCACAAATTCTGTTGGATTTGCTCTGCTGCAGTCCATGGAAAGAAGTTTCATTGGAACAGACTTTACGATTGGCGGTCAATTTACGAAGCTTTCTTAAAATTGGGGCAACTTCTGGAGATGGCCTCGTGCTATTACTACTCAGTGAAGCTGCAAAACAGGATCCCATTGGAAGCTGACCGCAATTGTGGACAGTTTGCTAAAAAGGACTGTAATTCCACAGAGATCATGATGTATGATGAGTATTAAGGGAAATGTTCTGTTCTGTACTTTAAAATATCAATTGTCTATAACAAGGAAATAGTGTTTCATTAAGTTTGTTTTTAGATATCTGTAACAGTAAAATTTTCTTCCATGTTCTTCTTTTAGCTACTAACAGGAAGTTCAAATCCCTTTTGAAAAGTTATCCGTCCCTATGGAGATTGTTACACATTCATGTCATCTGATGCACCCTCCAGTGCATGTGCTGTTCCAACCAATGTAAAAGTGATAATAATCTCTGGTTTCAGTTATGGTGCACTAAAATTAATGCTGGTGTTTTAGGTGACTGGTAGTCATTTCGGCAAATACAAGACACCACTGCCTGGATAGAATTGATGTCTGCATCAGTAGGAGAGACTAGGAATGGGAGACACAGCCTCAGATTTAAGGGACCACCCTTCAGAACTGAGATGAGGAGCTGGAGAGCAGTGAATCTGTGGAACTCATTGTTGCAGAGGCCTAGTTATTCAGTTTATTTAAGATAGTGATAGGTTGGTTCTTGATTAGTAAGGTGATCAAGGTTTACACTGAAAAGAATGAGGTCAAGAAACATATCAGCCATGATGTAATGGTGAAGCAAATTGGATGGGCCAAATGGCCTAATTCTGCTGCTATGTCTTATTTTATGATATTATTTATAAACTTCAGATATCCCAAACCCAACTAAACCATGACCAGTACAATGGGAACACCATTTTCAGTAAGATGCCTGCCTGACACCCCACCCTCTTCATTGGCTGTGGTGCAGCATCAAATTGGCATGGGCAAAAAACTATGTTCCCATTGGGCTGATCATGGTGAAGGTGGGTTTGGGATTATTGAAATTTATAAATAACACCATAAACTAAGATGTTGGGGCCAAATTCAGAATGGTCATTGTACTGAATCCTCATGCGTGATATTAAAATCAGGGATCTAATTTCGGGCTGTCCCAATGATTGCTGGTGTTCACACCACTGCAGATTCCTTGAGTGGTGGACTGCATTCTTTCCGATCAACACTTCTGAATGTTTCACTTCAACCAGACACGCAGCAGCATGCAGACAATACGGGTCACAAATGTGAAAACTGAGGCCCACCCAAAACTGGGTTGTGGGTCTTCTTTCCAATAAAGCTGGCAAGCTGCTTGTGCGTGTGTCCCAGACAGCTTGCTACTTCAAAGAAGATTGCTTTAAACTGCTTACCTCTTCAGGGTGGAAGAAAGTGGGGTGGGGATTTGTAATTCAGCAGAGAACCTTGTGAGTGCTTGGAAGAGTTCTCCAGCATTTTATTTTTAATTTCCACCAATGCAACTGATAACCCACATTTCCACCAACTTTCAACTCTCATATTTGCAAACGCTTTGTCTCAAATTGCTCCTTTGAATTGTCTGCTCCCATTCATGTTGAGTTCATGTGACTCTGAAATTGAGGCAACTGATTACTCAACTTCGTTCAATATTACAGAAAAGTAAAGCCCCAATAAACTTCCAGAAAGTTCCTCAGTTTCTTTGTTCCTGTCTGTTTCTTGACCCAAAGGCTTCTGCAGATTCTTGAAAGAAGCAGAACCAGGGCCGCTGCAGCGCTGGCTTACAGAGGATGCCTCACATATATGTTTACTTCCTTTAAGTGTTAACCAGTGCCCTTTAAAATTGACTGGCCTGATACATAGCCTAATATTCATCAGGTATCCTTGGAATCAGGGCATTCACCCTGGGAATTGATAGCATTTCTGGCTGGACAAGGGAATTTTAGCCTGGTCAGTTGTTAGCAAACATGACATTGGAGACAGAAAGACATTTTTTCCAAATAACATTGCCTGTTTAAGTGATCCAGGTGGCCTTATTCAGCCAGGCCGATCATCATATGGCATGACAAAAGCTTTTGTCATGCAAATGCGAACTGTGATGAATGGGAAGTGCTCACCTTGAGGGATTTACCAACGAGAGCATCTGAGATTTGAAGCCGCAGATGAGTTATGATTAATGACATTTGCTGGAACTGATAACATGCATAGTCTTGCATGAAAACACATTTGTATTTAAATGTCTGAATACTAATGGAATATTCCAAAGTACAACATTTCTCTAAATTTCCCATGCTTCAGGTTATCCAAACCAAGTAATATTATCCTGTTTTTTATTCAAAATATACTTTTGTGATATCTAAATGATCTGATATTTTTCTGGCTCATTAAAATGATGAGTAAGAGTAATGGGGGATGAGAATGCAGCTTCGCTTTAAATGATGATTAAAAATGGCCTCGATAAATTTTCAACATGGTTTCATTTTTTAATTTCCACCAATACAACTGATAACCCACATTTCCACCAACCTTCGACTCTCATATTTGCAAACCCTTTGTTTCAAATTGCTCCCTTAACAGTGAATTATCTGCTTCTATTCACATAGAGTTCATGTGACTCTGAAATTGAGGTAATTGATTTCTCAACTTTGTTCAATATTACAGAAAAATAAACTGCAAAGATGTACGGCATGAATATTAAATGTTCATTTTCTTTAAAAACTTCTTGAAATTACTTACCAAGTAGCCAGTAATCGGATGATTTCTTGCTACATCCCTACAAAGTCTCACGGAAGGTGTCAGCAGAGCTCTATTGGTGGTAAGCAATGCACGGTGGCTCAGTGGTTAGCCTGGCTGCCTCACAGTGCCAGGGTCCTGGCTTCAATTCCATTCTTCGGCAACTGTCTGTGTGGAGTTTGCACATTCTCCCTGTGTGAGCATGGGGTTTCTCTCACAGGTTAGGTGGATTGACCATGGAAAATTGCCCATTGTGTCCAGGGATGTGTAAGTTAGATGGATTAGTGATGGGAAATACAGGGATGAGGTGTGTCTGGGCAGGTTGCTCTTCAGAGGATCTGTGTGCACTCAGTGGACTGAATGGCCTCTTTCCACACTGTAGGGATTCTATGGATTTAAATGGTGTTCTTATCCTTCTTTGTAAAGAAAGCTAAAAGTGCGTCATTGCAAATGCTCTTGAGTGGGTCCTATTTTAGTCTTAAAAAGCTGGTTGAGATGTACAATATCAATTCCTGGGATTGTAAATGAGATGACTTCCATGAAATTCACTCAAAATTTGGCTTAACGGCCAGGAAATATTAACCTTGAGGATCATTCATTATAAATCCCTCCAATTCCTAAAGATCTAGGCGAATGGGGTGATGAAAGATATAATCATTTATGTTATTTCTGAAATTTGGATTTCAAATTTTTGAAGCAAAAGGGTGTCAGTTGCTTTCATGAAGGATTTTAATTTAAAAATGAAACAAGGTCAGTGAATCCTTCTAGGACATTGATCTAAATACAACATTTGCCATAAAGCAGATGACTGTAGGCCCCTGCGGAGTTAATGGAAGGTAGTGTGTACACTATTAGGTTCACAATGGTATGGTAAACATTTAAAGTCATTAGCTTTGCTTTCGGTTCAGAAGAACCTCGGATGGAGCAAGATTTTTCACATATTGCTCAAAAAAAGAGAGCTTGGTGCAGAACAAGTTTACATTTTCTCCTAAAAGGAGTTCCAGAAACAAGTCACCTCAAGAGAAAGGTTTAGGCATTGAAACTTCCAAACCAACAAAGTTTGGTTAGAAATCTTCAGTCTATTAAAATTGAAAAGTCATGTTAGCTCATTTGGAACAGACTCAGTGTATTTTCCTCATATTTAGATTAGATTAGCTACAGTGTGAAAACAGGCCATTTGGCCCAACAAGTCCACACCAACCCTCTGAAGAGTAACCCACCCAAACCCATTCCTCTACATTTACCCCTGACTACTGCACCTAACACGATGGACAATTTAGCATGGCCAATTCACCTAACCTGCACATCTTTGGATTGTGGGAGGAAACCGGGACACCCAGAGGAAACCCACGCAGACACGGGGAGAATGTGTAAACTCCACACAGACAGTTGCCCAAGGTGGGAATCAAACCTGGGAGCCTGGCGCTGAGAGGCAACAGTGCTAACCACTGAGCACCATGCCACCCTGGCAAATAAACAACACCGAGTCAGTTTAGAAGAAACTAAAGAGTTGAGATAATTTCTCTGGATTTGAGATTCTTTAACAGATAGCATCAGAAAAAAGGTTGCAACTTTGTTTTTCCATGTGTTTTAAGATCATCCTGTCTTCAACAGTTGGATACTGTTTCATCTTTGTAGATGAGCTCATGTTTTGTTTTCCAAAAAACAAAATTGCAGCCTATATGGATATGTTTCAGTGATGAACAACCACATTAACTATTAAACAGACAAAAACATATGATCCATCAAGTTAGGCTTTATTCTGGGGTTTGAGTTGCTCTATTGTACCATCAGCTAGGATCATTACAATGGTGAAAGTTCCCCAAGTCTTCATGCCAGAGATAGGGTTTCCCTTGCAATGAGTAGCTAATCACGAAAATGAAGAGTGTGTGCCCAATTATATTTCTATCCATTGATTTTGTCCAGTTCTCAACCTGAAATGTAATGTTATCCCAGAGCCTTTTAAATATTGCAAGAATAGCCTAGATATATATTAGAATTGGATTGACATAGGAATAGATAATAGATTGTGGTCAATATCCATAGAATGGGACGCAACAGGAAAGGAAACATTTATCAGAAGGATAGAGTGCTAATAATACAAAGCACCAAAGAATTGACACTTCAGAACATTCTTCACAAGTGAAACAGTTCTGATGACAGTAAACATTTTCTACAATTCACTACAATGGTATAACCAAAGTTGCAGAGAAATTCATACATGAGGGTAAGATCAGTATTTTCTGCCATTCCTAAACCAACTGGAGATGAATGGCTTGCTGGGCTATTTGAGAGGGCAATTTAGGCAAACTACATGATAGTGGATTGGGTGAGGATGGTAAATTCCTCCCCTAATGGTCAGGAGGTTATTACATAGGCTTTTACTGTATGTTTCATGGCACCATTACTAAGATGAGCTTTATATTTCAGATTTAATCAATTTAATTTAAATTGCCCTGTTACTGTAGTGGAAATTAAACCTATGTTCTGAGAGTCTGTTTTACCCAGATTATTGGTCTAGTGACACCTCCACTATATTACCCCTGATGACTGGCCTCATCACAGAATGTAAAAACATATATCTTTCAGACTGAGAAGTGTTTGTGGAGTGAATGGTGCTGCTCAAAGGTCATTTTTGTGTCCATCCTTCTATTTTATTTTTATAAGCAACCGAGATTCAGTACTCACAATATTTTGAATTATATCATTTCAGATATATTGGTAAAGTGTATTGAGAATTCTTTTAGGTTTTGGTATGACCCAGATAGCATAGTGAAATGGGCAGAGACAGGACAGGGGGAATTCAATGTAGAGAGATATGAAATGATGCACTTTACCAGGATAAATGTGGAAAGACAGCATACTATAAATGACGCAATTTTGAAAAATGTACATAATCTGACAGACCTTGATGTCTTTATATATAAATCTTTAAAGGATGAGTTGATAAATTGATTAATACAGCATATAGTTACTTGGGTTTATAAATAGAAGAATTGAATTTAAAAGCAAAAAGATCATTCTAGAACTTTATAAATCACTGGTTAAATCTCAGCTGGAGTGCTGTGAATTATTATGGACAACAGAAAGAATACAGGGCTCCATACAGGGGTCTGAGCAACATGGGCTGAGGTGAGATGTGTAACAGAGTCAGATGACAGGGTGAGTGAGGACTACCTTGATGTCAAGGTCACCTTGCTCCACCATTTATGCTTTTCACAAGTGGTGAGATTCTCACTAAGCAGCAGCGAAATGCCATTTGACAGAGAGTAATGCTGGTTAAAGGCCTTGTTAATACCACAACTCACCTCTTTAATATTCACAGTCCCACATTAACAAACTTACTAAACAAGCTTGACATTAGGAAACATGACAGAAACTCAAAGCATGTCCCTGGAGGATTCAGTTCATCGAGTGCTCCAAATGACCTCCATGTTGCTGGCAACCAAACTGGAGTTCAGGACAAGGTACAGTGGCACCACCAACATCTCTCCTCCTACATGGACATTGGCCTCTGACATCTATTAGCCATCACTGCCATCGTGGCATTTCTACTAAACACTGGCAATGTGA
This sequence comes from Chiloscyllium plagiosum, assembly GCF_037043375.1. NCBI lineage: Eukaryota > Metazoa > Chordata > Chondrichthyes > Orectolobiformes > Hemiscylliidae > Chiloscyllium > Chiloscyllium plagiosum. The sequence goes on along the minus strand of NW_028270158.1, from coordinate 37,300,509 downwards.
TCTGAAAACATTGCAGAGTATACGCTAGCAACTAGCAAAGAAAGGCTGCAGATGGGACACTTTAATGCACAGGGATAGATCATTGACGGACTAGACTGCATCTTATGTATGCTCTCTCTTAGTGCTCACTCACTTACCACCTATCTGCCTGTTCACAGCATCTCTACTTGCCGTATCTTGCCATGTCATGTAGTTAGCGCAGTCGACAACCACAAAACTTGTTTTGCTGCTCAGCAGCTAGGGGACACACATCTTGCTGTATGCAGTGTCAACATCTCAGCTGGGAGAGATAGACTGAGTGTGAGGGGGAGAGAGAAGAGTATGGCATTTACCCTGACAGAGCAGAGGAGGACCATTGAGCTTTTTTTGAGTTTTTTGCAGCAATGTGGAGACAGCATTGACCCAGGCTGGCAGGATCTAGTGGGGTGACCTCTTCTGGTGTTCCTTCAGTAAGAGGATGGCTCTCCTCTGCACCACCTCATCCATCAACACCTTCAGGGGAAATGGTGAAATATGATGCCATCTTCCCCTTCTCCAACATCTTGTGGAACATTCCTCAATGAATAGGGAAGATTAGCATTACCAATGCATGTCTGGGCACAGTGCAGATCTAAGTGATGTCAATATTTTGGCAGCTATCCATTGAGTGATGAGTTGTTGAGTGAAGAGCACATGGTAAGATAGGTGGAAATCTGACATAGAGATGTTGTAGGGATAGGGTAGATAGTTCACGAGACCAGTTTGGAACATGATAGGTCTTGAGGTGACAAACCCTCCAAATAACTTATTGCAATTTGGACTTCACCAAAAGTAAAGGTTTCAGCCACTAAAGTAACTGGAAGCAAAAGTTTAGAACTATTTTCCTTGGAACATTGAAAATTAAGACGAGTTAATCAAAGTTTTTTAAGATAATGCCAGATGTTGGTGCAATATTCCGTCTGGTGTGTGACTATAGTTTTAACATAATTTGGAGAATATCTGAAGGGAGATGAGGTGAAATATTTTTAATCAGAGAGTTGCTGGGATCTGGAATAAGAAAGGATGCTAAATAATATTAAAAGGAATTCGGATGAGTGTTTGAGAGGGTTATGGACAAAAAGCCAGACTGTAAGACAAAGCACAAGTTCTCTTTCAAATAGCTGGCACTGACACAACAGGTCAAAATGCCTCTTTCTTTGCTGTATGTTTCTATGATTCTGTGATTCAATGAACTCTGTTTCATTCTGTTTGTGCTTGAGATACTTGGCCAACAAAGGGTGAATGTGCAATTACCAATTCCTGGTTTTATGTAGGGTTAGCATCATTGCCATTTAAGGATAAAGTTCAACCAATGAGCTCTGAAACTCATATTTGTATATTTGTGATCAGACATCCTGACTTCAATCTCCACTTCAAGCCCTTCAGAAAGGTCACAGTTTTACTCAGTCTGTTAAACACAGTATCAAATCAACTTTTATATTATACTCGTAGCTATGGGCCATATGGGAACAATGGAGATTGTGAACTTTTAAATGCCATTTAATTTTCATACTTTCCTCCATGGTTCAACAACAGAAGTATAAGTTGCTGATTTGTAGTTACTCATTGACAAAATATTTAATATCATAAATATTGATTTTTAGGCTTGAGTAATGTTATTTAATATTGTGAAGTGTTCTGAAGGAACGTTATCTTTCCTTCATAGTTAAATATTTATGTTTAGAATGCAGGAATAAATTTGTTTGTATTCTGTCTTTGTAAGTTAATGTTTGCCAACATTGAATCTTTTAGTTCTACAAATATCTTGCATAATTTACATTGTGTATTCCTTCATTTTTAGGTAGCATATCCCTGGTTCCAGTTTTCGCTCCCTAATTTAAACAATGTGTCACATGAAGTTGTAATCGCTATCTTCCATTATAATGTCCCTTGGATAACTGATTCTGATGCCCTTTTTTTTCAGCACTTTCAAGTTATTGTAACAGGGCACTTTATGTGCCCTGCACAAATCTGATTTCAGTTCAGTAATGAAACATGCAAAGGATGACACTGGTGAATTCTTCAGACTGGGCTATTCCTTCTCAAACTTCTCAGAGCCAGTGATGGGGAGAGTCAGGTTGAATCATAGAATCCCTACAGTGTGGAACCAGGTCCTTTGGCCCAACAAGTCCTCCCCCCCCCCCGCAACCCCAAAGAGTCTCCCACCCAAACCCATTCCCCATTACTCTACATTTACCTAACCTACATATCCTCGAATGCTATGGGCAATTTAGCATGGCCAATTCACCTAACCTACTCAAATTTGGGAGGAATCTGGAGGACCTGGAGAAAAGCCATGCAGACATAGGGAGAATGTGCAAACTCTACACAGAGAGTCACCTGAGGCTGGAATCAAACCCTGGTTCCTGGTGCTGTGAGGCAGCAGTGCTAACCACTGAGCCACCATGCCGCCTCTAATGGGCCCCAAATGGGTTGGTTAATGGGCAGAGGGAAGAGCAGAAGAAGCTGCCTGCTTCATTGCTTGAGAGCATTCTTTGATTCAGTAGGAGCTTGTCATGTGACCTCCCAAGATTTGGAAAGGGCTGTCAGCTGACTCTTCCTAATGAGCCAAACATTCCGTCTACACTCCAATGAGAACAAAAGACACTGAAAACCCAGATTTCTGCCATGGCGGACAGCATTTCTCAATGCTGCGGAAAGGCAGCCAATATCATCTAAGACTCCTCCCAATTTGGTTATAATCTCTTCCAACCTCTTCCATCAGACTGAAGATACAAAAGCTTAAACATACATACCAACAGTACTAAATTTTCAGAGATCTTCAAAATTGACTCACCACCTTGTAAATGCACAGCACCACTCCCACCTGACTCAAAGAACTTGTGTGAAATCATCCAACAATACATGACATGGTTTGTCTGTTAAATCAACAGCATTAAAGAGAGTTGAGAGTAGACAGTATAGAGCGTTCGGAAAAGATTTACCAGGACATTTCCAGATATGGAGGGTTTGACTTATAAGGCCAAGCTGGATAGACTGGGACTACTTTCACTGGAGTGTGGGAGGTTGAGGGATGATGTTGCAGAGGTTTATAAAATCATGGGGATATAGACAAGATGATTAGCAAAGGTCTTTTCCCGAAGGTCGGGGATTTCAATACTAAGGGGCATATATTTAAAGTGAGAGGAGAATGATTTTAAAAATTCATGTGGGGCAGTGTTTTTACATAGAGAGTGCTCCGTGTGTGGAATGAACTTCCAGAGGAAGTGGTAGATGCAGATACAGTTACAATAGTTAAAAGATGTTTGGATAAGTACATGAATAAGAAATGTTTGGAGGGATAAGGGCCAAGTGTGAGCAGGTGGGACTAGTTTAGTTCTGGTTTAGGTCAACATGGACTGGTTGGACCGAAGGGTCTGTTTCCATGCTGTATGACTCTGTGACTCTAACAGGGTTCAAGAACAGCTTCATCCCTGCTATTACTAGACTTCTGAATGGACCTTTCAAGTTTCAAATCTAATGTTGATCTTGCTTTTTGTGCAGTTTCTCTGCAGCCATAACTTTATATTCCTTGCTCTGTTCAATTACTCTGTACACTATGATCGGCTTGTACTGCACGCAAAACAAAATTTTTCACTGTACTTTGGTACATGTGACAATAACTGACTTCAGGCATGAAGTGGACAAAATTTGGGATCAGATTTGGAAACAATTTCCAAATTGGAAACATGAAATTACTTAAATAATGACTGTCTATTGAAGGAATAAGATTATCAACTACAGCAATCTGTTAAGGAGTTCTTCAGCACAGTTCTATTTTTTCTATTATATTCCCTACAGTTGGAAACAGGCCCTTTGACCCAACTAGTCCACACTAACCCTCCAAAGTGTAACCCACCCAGACCCATTTTCCTCTAACTAATTCACCTAACACTACAGGCAATTTAGCAAGGCCAATTCACCTGATCTGCACATCTTTGGACTGTGGGAGGAAACCAGAGCACTTGGATGAAACCCACCCAGGCACAGAGTGAATGTGCAAACTCCACACAGACAGTGGCCTGAGGCTGGAATCAAACCCAGGTCCCTGGTGCTGTGAGGCAGCAGTGCTAACCATTGAGCCACCGTGCCACCCCTTTCTCTAACCTTTCTCCAGTGTGGCATTTCTGCACAAAATGGACATGTTCCACTTACCCTAATGTGTAAAATTATGGATACTGAAGAATATTCTGACTTTCAACTTCAAAATTATGACTTGAAACTTAGACTTATTTGATGGGTTGATATAATTCAGAAAGGCAGTTGGTTTATTAATTGTCTCCGAACAGTGAATTGATATTTTCAATGCTGAATATTTTATCCTATGCACCCTACTTCTACACTTTTCAAAGAATAGCTACAATAATCAGTTTCCCCATCAATGACCAGTATATTTTACTTACTTGCTTTAACCTTCATACTTAAGTGCTTTGTAGACAATTGTAATTGCAGATATTGTACTTTACGCTTGCATTTATACACATTTCCTCACTTCCTATCTAGATCCTAAGTGAGTTGTCAATTTCAAAAGCATCCCGCTTGATATAATTTATGAACTTAATTCGTTTGCGTGGGGTTTAGGTCAACAACAGTTAGTTGCTTGGGAACCTTAATCATCTGCAGCACTGAATGCTGGGGCACTATGTTCAGACTTCACTCCAACTGCAGGTCATCACCCCTCTATCTAACATCCAGGGAAAATCTTTCAATTCCTATCAGAGGTGGGAAAAACTAGAAATTGTGATCTGAGAATGGGTTGTGGGGATTCTGGCATGTTTCTGCCTCTGGACCATTTCCACTTCAGGGTGGTAGTTGGTGGTCATACCACCTGCAAGTAGCAGATAGTCTTTTATTTTGGTGACCTATTGTGGTCACTCAGGAGAAATCAATTGGAATAGTCAGCTTGCAGTTCCTTCCAGTGATGCTAGAACAAGGCCAACTGAAGGAGCTGGCCTCCCTCTCATAGATTGTGGGTGGAGAAAGGGGAGCTTCATGCTCCCTCCAGTTCTGCCACCTTCTCACACTTGCCTTAGCCAAGGGTGCACAACTGATGCTGCTAGCCATCCATTGGAGAGGTTGCCTTTTCATGATGAAGACATGGCAACTGTGGTCTTTTCGATTTGAAAAGTCTTTCCCTTCTCTTCAGAAGGTATAACCATCATGAGGTGCTCTCTCCCTTTCTTACCTGCATGTGCAGCTCAGCATCAGATGAAGGAAGTACCAATAGAACTGTCATGATTGGAGGTGCATCCTCCATCCTCTGGATACAGTCTCTTATCCTCAATTAGATAAAAATGTGCTGCCGAGTTGGAAAAAGAAGAGCCATTGGACTTGATCTATTTGGATTTCCAGAATGCTTGTGACATGGTGCTGCACAGGACAAGGCAGGCATCCTTGCAAGAGGATTAGTAGTAGGGTTAAGATCAACTAGGTAAAAACTAGGTTTATTTGGCAGTTAGAAAGGCAAATACAATGTTAACATTCATTTCAAGAAGGCTTGAATACAAGACCAGAGATATACTGCTGAGGCTATATAAGACTCTTGTCAGGCTGCATTTGGAATACTTTAAGTGGTTTTGGGCCTATATCCATGGACATTGGAGGAGGCCCAGAGGAGATTTACAACAATGATCTGAGGGATGAAGGGCTGTGGACCAGTTGAGGACTCTGGGCTGTACTTGATGGAATTTAGAAGGATGAGGGAGGATCTAATTGAAACTGATAGGATACTGAGTGGCTTGCATAGAGTGGACAATGAGAAGATGTTTCCACTAGTAGCAGAGACTAGGACCCATGGGAACAGCCTCAGAGTGAAGGGGAAATCCTTTAGAACTGAGATGAAGAGGAATTTCTCCAGCCAAAGGGTGGTTAATCAGTGCAACTCATTGCTGCAGAGTGGTGTGGAGGCCAAGTTATTGATTGGATTTTAAAACAGAGATAGAAAGGTTCTTGTTGAGTGAAGGTATCAAAGTTTATGGGGAGAAGGCAAGCGAATAGGGTTGAGAAATATTTCAGCCATGATAAAATGGTTGAGCAGGCTCGATGGACTAAACGGCCTGAGTCTGCTCCTACATCTTATGGTCTTAAGGTCATTAACTGGACTGGGCCACAAAAATCCCCTTGGTTCTAGAAATTCACTCATTTGGAGCCCTGATCACAAATCAGTCCCCATTTTTTCTCCTCCTTCAAGCAATTCCTTAGTTTTATATTGAACTTCCACTTGTTCATGTATCAGTGCAAAATATAAGTAAACATGCCACATAATTTCCGTTGTCTATTCCAGATCTCAGTGTGCTATCAGAAAAATGTGACAGCCTTTTTGAGCTACAAAAAAGTAGCAAAATGGTAGATGCAATGACATGAATCACACATACTTTTCGAAACGTCTGTTCTCTTTCTGCAATAAAACATTTAGTTATTAAATGTACAGTTGTTTTTCGCAGTGAGCTGCCTTTCTGTTCATCCATTATTCTCACACCACTAATCAACTCCAAACATTGTTATTATACCTGTGGGATAGGAAATAAAGGCCTTATGTGTTGCAAATAAAGGCCTTGCGGGTAAATAAAAAATGAAAAAGCTCAGAGAAGCTAGTTTAACTTTCTCAGCGAAGTTTGGAAACATTTCTGGAATATGCCAGAAAGTGTTGTAAATGCTAACTGGTTTTCGAAAGTAAACCTGCCCTCATTGCAATTGCCATCTCGATAGTGAAAAAATTGCTGATAATCTAACTGATCGATGTACAAAAGGCCTTACCATCAGACTCATTAGGAACATAAAATCACTGGGGAGAAAGCAAAATGAGGTGCCAATATACGGATATTCATTTTAATCTTGTAAATTTTCTTTCAAAATTATATATAAATGTCCTAAATTTTCCAAACTTTTAATAAACTGAAACAGCTAAAATCTATAATTTGTAATACAAAATCAGTTTTTAAAATGTGAGTTATATCATTTTTGTTAAATCATCAATAAGGATTTTGTTCCTGTTGTTTGTTGAAAAGTGCTATAAATCATGCCAGAGCACGTGAGTGACGAGACTCAGACGCCTCATTGTGACACTTGCATGCAATTGTCTTTATGATGGACGTCAGACTTGGCTCTTCTGATTCTCCTTTTCAGAGTAAAACAAAAGCTTGACAAATACTTTACGCCAAGCCAGTTCTCTTTAACTGCTTTCTGTCAGTGGAACAAATGCTTCCATTAAAGTAAATAGCTTTTTTGTGGAAAAATTATCCCAGTTAAGGGAAAATGTTTTGCAGTTCTAATATTTATGGAACCAGGAAAGGTCTTCTTTTCTACATCTGATTATGCAAGATAGAGCTAATGTCTAAAACATATGATGAATGTTCCTGTTTGTAAAATAAGCTTTTTGTGACAGCAAGCTAAATAATCTTTGTTCCTGATATTGTGGCAGTGGCATGCTGGTGTGAACAAGCTTCCAGTGCTTAGAGTACACAAGCAAGCTTCCAATCCAATAGGAAACAAAAAAAAAAGCATTGAAGCATTAAAACATGAAGGTACATAACACATCTTTTTCAGACACCATGCTGTAGATTTTGTCTTTTTATTCCCTGGCTGGAATTTGATTGTCCATCCATTATAAACCCACCCAAAATCGAACAGAGTTAAAATTGGACAGGCAATCCTTCACCAGATCATCATTCAACTGGTGAGAATATAAAACTTGGAGGAAACATAATGTGAACGTTTGAAATTAGGTTTTTCTTCTCTTCTGTGAAATACCTAGGAGTACCTTAGGGGCACAAAAGTTTGTCGGCTTTTTCACCATCAGTAAACTACAGGATATTCTTATTATGATCTTTAAGAGTCTGGCCACTTAATTGCCTAAATGTATAAATTTTAGCAGCAAAATGAAACACCCGGGATAAAAATTTGAAAGCAATAAGTGGAAGGGAATAGCTCATAACAGGAAGTTTAAGCAATACAATTCATTTTACAATTCTGCCCAAAATGAACTTTTATCCAAATGAACTTCTTCAGATCTGTTTTCAATCTATTGTCAATGCCTTGATGGGATTGCAGCAGAAACAGAACTAATGTTCCAGCAATATTTCAATAAAAGCAGCTCTGAGAAAATGTGTGCCCTTTTGTTGATTGGTGTAATGTGCTTGTTGCCATAAAATTTCATATCATTCAACACCGTAAGCCGCAACATGACAGATCTGCTCAACTGTATTGACGACATTCAAATAGTTAATGATCTGTTGCACTGACTTTGTACAGAAGCAGCTGTGACTTCAGCCATCTGAGCTCAAACCTCTGGAATTCCCTCCCCAAATATCCTCCCACTCACTTAAGATCCCATTCAAAACTACCTACCCCTTTGATCAATATTGCATTTAACACGGAAAAATGTCCATGCATGGAATTTGCCCAGCATCTGAACAAGATGTCACAGCTCACTGATATAGCATGCTGGAAATCAAGCCCCATTATTCCTTGAGTTGTTACAAAAATTAAAGATTTTATCAAAATACACAAATATTTAGACCCAGGCAAACTGAAAGCACAAACCAGGTGTCAGTAGTTAAATGGAATTGCTTTTTATTACAAAATGAATAGATTCTACCTACAGATAAACAAGTTTTCAGCATCATTCACAACTCCCCAGATAATGAACCAGTTCATGTCCAAATGCAGCAAGATCAGAACAATATCCAGGTTCGAGTTGAAAATAGCAAATAACATTCACGCCACACAAATGCCAGGCAATGACTATCTCCATCCAATAAGAGACAATTTAACCATTGACCCATTGACATTCAATTTTATTACCTTTATTTTCACAACAGCAAATAGGGGCGGGCAATAAAATAAAACAAAGAACAGCAGATGCTAGAGATCTGAAACTGACAAGATCAGAAATTGCTCAAGAAAGATGAAGCAATCATTTGCATAAAGCTGCTCTCCAAGAGGTGTGGCAAATCACGGGCATGAGTTTTCAATGCTATTCATGTTAATTGTACTGCTTCTCCTCCACCATCGTTTGCACATTCTCCCCATGTCTGCGTGGGTTTCCTCCGTGTGCTCCGGTTTCCTCCCACAGTCCAAAGATGTGAAGGTTAGGTGAATTGGCCAAATTAAATTGCCCGTAGTGTTATGTGAAGGGGTAAATGTAGGGGAATGGGTCTGGGTGGGTTGCTTTTCAGAGGGTCGGTGTGGACTTGTTGGGCTGAAGGACCTGTTTCCACACTGTAAGTAATCTAATCTAATCTCAATTCCCGTAGCTCACAGAATAGTTGGGGCTAGTCCTCCATTGTTGTGATACCACTCAGAATACTGTACTCAAGCAACATCATCTTCAAGACTATAATGCATAACTCCTCCGAAATGATACTGGCAATAGAGAAACTGCATGTCCCATACCAATCATCTGGTCAATTATATGTATTTTGGCTAGTTGGCCATCATTGTAGGCTAGCTCTCTGTGTTTACATCTGAATTCCTGATCAGAGTCACGGTCTCTATCTATAGGAATGATACTCCTGCATAAGGATAAGGACGAAAATAACCTTAAGAGGTGCAGATAGCTTAGTTGATGCCTTGGCTTGTGGTTCTAGTTATTGCTCACTTGATGATATCTTGCTTGGTAAAACGTGCTGTTTCTGAGTGACATCGAGGCATGAGAAGCAGTAAGACATAGCAGAGCCCGTTGCCCCAAACTTCTCATTGTTAGCTCCTCTCTTTGTTTTTCCTCTTCCAAGAAAAAGTCAGTTTTGAAGAAGGCAAATGCCAGAAAATCATTGTTAGGAGTAAAAACTCAGTTCTGAAATTATGAAACAGATGTTTACAAGCTGCCAGGGGTGAATCAACAATTAACCTGAAAGTGTCCTTCTGCCTGTTAGTGATATGGGCCAGCTATCAAGCAGGTTTATCATGTGATAAGTCATGCATTGCAGTAACTTAATTTTGCAAAGTTAAGAGTCCCATTTAAATATAAAGCTGGAAGCCCTTGGAGGAGCTGAAGTTCATTCTTGGGGTGGAGAGCTTGCGCGCACCATCATATTGAACACTTGAGCATCCTTTCATGTTTGCTAAAACAGGAGCAACAGCATCAACTTCCTACATGTATGATTCCATGACAATTTGTTGAAACGGAATTTGTACATTGACCTTTGTATTATCTTCATCAGTCAGTTTGGATTAAAGCTGTGGAAAATGTTCAGCTGAAAATACAAAGGTCAGTGAAACGTGGCAATCTTGCAAAACTAGAGCTAGATGAAAAGAAAACCACAGCACTTGCATGAATGAGTTTTATGTCTCAATTCTGATGTCCAGTTGGAAATGCCTATTTAATATCTAACTTTCTGAGATCTTTCATAAATAAATGCTGTAAATACAATCAACTTCAATCTATTGGTTTTAGCTTGATAAACCATCAATATCGATCTACAAACCATATTTGATTGTTTGATCTATATAATACTAATCAGCATTTAAAAACTTATTCTCTTTGCAGGGTGGTTTATTTTTACCTATAGTGTTTTACTAAACTTTGTTAATAGGATCCATAGTGATATTTTGAGTACTAAATTATATCTTTTATCTATTTGATCTTTCATATTTTTAACAACACAGCACAAATGCATATATTAGGAAATAAATTAAATCTAGTTCATGCGCAAGAGCAAACCATTTAACCTTGCTTAAGGCACAGATGAATGCAATGATAAATAAATATTAATAGAAGAATGGAATACAGACTGGAGTATTGATTTACAATATATAAAACAAGGAATACAATTGGGAATTATATTGAGCAATTGTAATGGTACAGTAATTTCTGTGAAAATATTTTTAAAAGCATTGAAATATTAATGGCTAATATACAAGTGTAATATTTGAAAAGCAACAAGGAAAGAACAAAGAACTGTTTTGACTTCTGATCTGAATTTCATTGTCTCATTCGCCTAAAGCCAAATAACTGACACTCAGGTGGAAAAATAATTAGTAACAAGGGAGGTCAAGTGAATTGCAAGATGTTGAGGAAAAGACTTCAGGAAAATTTAGAATGAACTGTCAAATTTACTCACTTTCCCACTAGACCAGAAATGCTGGAAAAAAAACGTTTGAGCAGAATCCCTGAAGCTGTATTCTTTCTGCAGCTCCTTTCAAGGGACTCTATTAATTATCAGATCCACAAATATTATTTCCATTGGGAAATAGAAGTATCACCATTGGTATGGTTTGAAATGGTTACATTGAAAGTGTTTCATTCAGTTAGGTATCTGAGTTGGTCAGAAAATTCATTGTTGTCAACAATTCAGTAATGCTAAAAATAAGGAACCTAATCTTTTTTAATTTGTTCACAGAATGTGGGCATTGATGGCTAAACCAGCACTTATTACCCATTCCTATTTGTCCTTGAGAAGCTTGTGGTGAGTATCCAGAGAAAATACTCAATGTGTAACAAACAAGCACAGTGTTCTATTTCAAGACTACACTAAGAAAGAAAACAATTACCAATTTATAAAATACATTGAATTTTTATTTTACAATTATGAGTTTGTAGGTCTGTCGGGCCCTTTATTCTCCATTTTAGTTATGCAAGTCAGCTTTTACACCAACTTGAGAGGAATGTTCTCATCAACTGGAAATAAATTACCATCAGACTCACTAGTCTATATATTAGCTCTGAATATATTTTAGAGGAGAAAGTGAGGACTGCAGATGCTGGAGATCAGAGCTGAAAATGTGTTGCTGGAAAAGCGCAGCAGGTCAGGCATGCTGCCTGACCTGCTGCGCTTTTCCAGCAACACATTTTCAGCTCTGAATATATTTTACCTTGTCAAACAATGAGAAAAAAAGGTTGAAATAATAAATTGCCAGAGAAAATCAATGTCATAATAATAAATTGTAATCACTTTTTATTTTGATATTAATTGATTATTTCAGTCCTGATCATGTTGAGTAAGAAAATTCTTGATCAATTGATGGAAGTTGATTAAAGTTGTCAGAAATTACTCTTCAACATTAATATTTTGGGTAATAGAAATTATATCTTTTTATGTTAATTTATCAGGTGTGAAATGAGGTGCAACAATTGGAAATTTCAGGGATTAAGATCATGTATCTCTAAGGTGCTTGAAAAACGTACAATCCAATGTTGGATTAGTTCTGGAAGGTTATTTTTATCCAAACTTTTAACCTGTTTCTCTTTCCAGAGATCTTCTAGAGAGACATGCTCAGTATTTCCAGCATTGTATGCTTTTAATTGAATGTTTCCATTCTTTTAAGGCATCTCTGAGTGAGCACCAAAATTGGCATTAGAAACCTTGCATGTTCTAATTCTAACACATATCCTCGCTTTCTTCTGGAAAATTAAGCTACTTGGTGCAATTAAAATTGGTGGTGTGCAAGTGATCAGAATCAGAGGAATTCAGTGGGTCACAACGCAGCAGGGAATAGGTAACAAAAAGTGAGGCCATGTTGAAGTAGGAAAATGTTAAAATTGAGATGTTACTTAACTGGGCATCAATGTAGGTCAATGATAAAGACAGAGGTTTGGAGAGAATTTGGTGCTAGTTTGTTTCATGTGAGGCAGAAATTTAGACAAATTTCAGTTTATAGAGGTTGAAATATGGGATGCATGGCAGAAATGTTTTTCAAGCATATGGTTTTCAGGGCAATTAGGCATTGACAATGATGCCTATATCCCATGAATGAGCAAAAGCATACATGTCTCGAAGTCATAAAGGTGAATCGATACAGAGATGCAATAGACAGTGAAGACAGCAAATGGCATGTTGGTTTTCAAAAGCAAAAGGATTTGATTACAAGAGCAGGGATATCTTGCTATAATTGTACACGGCCTTGGTGAGACCATATCTACAGTACTGTGTACAGTTTTGGTCTCCTTATTTGAGGAAAGATGTTCTCTTACCATGGAGGGAGTGCAGCAAAGATTTACCAGACTGATTCCTGGATGGTAGGACTGACGTTTGAAGAGGGAAAAGATTAGTAAGGACTATATTCACTGGAATTTAGAGAATAAGGGGGCATCTCATAGAAATGTGTAAAATTCGAATGATAGGATTAATGTGGGAAGGATGTTCCAATGACCGGGGAGTCCAGAACCAGGGGTCACTAAATAATGGTAAAAGGTAAGCCATTTAAGACTGAGATGAGGAGAAATGTCTTCACACAGAGAATGGTGAGCCTCTGGAATTCCTTGCCAGAGAAAGTAGTTGAGGTCAAAACATTGAATATTTTCAAGACAGAACTACATGTAGTTATTAGGGCTAAAGGGATCAAACGTAATAGGGAGAAAACAGGAATGGGCTATTGAGTTGTTTGATCAGCCATGATCATATTGAAGAGCAGAGCAGCCTTGAAGGACAATTGGTTTACTCCTGCACCTATTTCCTATGTTCCTATTATTTGGTTTTTAGTACTGGATGATTTGATTTGATTTGATTCATTATCACATGTTCCTAAACACAGTGAACAGCTTTGTTTGCGAGCACTACAGGCAGATCATAATAAGCAGGGACATATAAATCATGGTGAGATTGGACAGAGTGAGACATATAGGTTATTACTGTACTGCGCGAAGCAAGATCAACATTAACACGATCATTATTTGAAGTTAGAGAAGCTAAGGCCAGTCCAGTTGAACAACCTTACAGTCTTCAGACAGTGCAGGTATGTAGTTGGAAGCTCATGTTGGGATCAAATGTGAGAACAAAATTGCACCCAGTCTAGTTCAGTCTCAGACACTTACCAGGGAAAAGGATGCAGTTGGTTGCTAGGGAAACAAGTTTCTTATGGGAACTGAAGACAATAGTCCTGATTTGCACTTTGATGGAGAGCATCTCCATTGCAGGGAAAATACTGGAAGAAGTCAGGAATGCCAAGTCCCTGCGCCTGATCCCAGCATTTTGCATTTTCATGGGAGTGGGATTGGGGATTGCTATCACGCATTGGCAACATGAGGAGTGTGTATGAGTCACAGAGAATGAGGAAGAGTGAGACATGAGAGCAAGAGGAATATTTTATATTTCTCCATTTTTGAATGGTGAATGGACTTTCTTGTGCATTAAAACTACTTAACCTCATTGAGACTGGTAACTTTGTGAAGAAACTGTCTAAAAATAAAATGTAGCATTCAAAAAATATTGCTATGCCTTTTCATCTAAAACTATTATAGCATTTGTAATGCATGACTAATTTCTCAAATTATGATTTTCACGATGGCTTGCTACTTATTGAATGGAAATATTTGTTGCCATAAGGGATTAGTTGAAGAAATTTTGATGTAGTATGTGGTCCGTTGACCCATGACCTTCAGGATTGTTACAGAAATATTGCCATTTTCTCATAAGCACAGAGAGAAACTCAGATGCGGAGGCCAAGTTTAACCTAGTCAGATTCTGCAATCTGCAAACTGCATAGCTGAAACAGACAGTATTCATACAGCCAGGCCTTGGAAAATCAACTTCCCATCAAAACCAGACAGCCCTGGAACAGCCTGGATGGGGGATTAACAGCCACATTGTTTCAGAATGAACCATTGCTTCCACCTCCAGTGAAGCTGCTTTATTAGATGAATGTTACACAGACTTGGTGGCACCGAGCTCAGGAGGAGGCCAGAGGCTCAGTGTAACTAGGACAGCACTTGACAGTTCATGGTTCAAAACCATGTTTAGCCAAACCCCAAATATAGAAAATAGATTGGATCTTCCTGTCCCCACCTGATGCGAGTATTGGACACAGGCCACAGAATCTCTGAGAAGGGCATGAAGAGGAGGATAAAGGGGGTAAACCTGGAACCCCAGCTCTCTCTGCACTTTGCACCTTCTTCAACAGCGTATCCAGAGAGTGCCCTCAACTGGCAGCTGAGCTGCACAATATCTCCAGCAACTTGGACCATGTGGTGAGGGTCATCAGACTCACCAGACCCAGAGAGACCACCTCAGTGAGGCCACCTGAAGACCAGACTAGCCCTGGACGAGAAGGGAAGCACAAATCGGCACCTGCAGCTGCTGATACATCAGCCAATCCTCAAACACCAAGGAACAGTCTGTGCCGGCCTTATTGAATGGGTACTACCAGTCCTTTCAGATAAACAGTTCAAATACAGCAATAGAGACCTGTAAACAGGGTGTAGCAAATCCTCGGAAGTGTGTTTCAGAAATAGATCACTAATATGGATTTGAAACTCTTTATTTAGAGATTTGAGATTGCCCTCTGAAGAGATTGATAGAGTTAAATAGTGTTTAATTAAAGTACAATGGTAGAGTGTAGTAAATATTGTTTCTCCTTGATTAACTGTTCAATAAAGTTGTGTTGGACCTTCCCCTGACACTTGTCTCCTTTGTCTATCTCGCTGCATAATGTGTGTAAGTTCAAAAACATTACGCAAACTGGTCAACGTTGGTCAGGATACCGTTCAGACCCGGTAGTACTTCCACAGTTCAGCGAAACGGAACCATTAACCGTGATTTCTCTTCATAGATACTTCCAGTCGTGCTATGCGTTTCCTGCAACTTCAGTTTTTATTTCCAATTTACAACATTTTGCTGTTCTTTTGCTTTTTTATTATTTAGTGCTAATTATTATTTATTATTATTATTTATTATTTAGTGGGCGGCACGGTGGCACGGTGGTTAGCACTGCTGCCTCACAGCGCCTGAGACCCGGGTTCAATTCCCGCCTCAGGCGACTGACTGTGTGGAGTTTGCACGTTCTCCCCGTGTCTGCGTGGGTTTCCTCCGGGTGCTCTGGTTTCCTCCCACAGTCCAAAGATGTGCAGGGTCAGGTGAATTGGCCATACTAAATTGCCCGTAGGGTTAGGTCAGGGGTAAATGTAGGGGTATGGGTGGGTTTCGCTTCGGCAGATCGGTGTGGACCTGTTGGGCCGAAGGGCCTGTTTCCACACTGTAATGTAATATAATCTAATATAAAAAGATACATTTACCCAACTTTCACTTTACAACAAGTTGATGCTGGTTTGTATTGATTAGAATGCTTCTTTCTCAATAAGGACACCATCAATAGACTTGTAAGATTATTTTCCATTAGTCTACATCCTGAGTTATGCCCATGTTCTATAATAAGACGGTTAGCATGGAAAAGAAAGGACAAAGTGGGCACATGAGATGGTATTTTTGGCATAGGTGCTCTAAAGAGCCATTGGGATGTTAAAGGGTACATGGGATATGGGTACAGAGACAGAGCTTTGAGGGGCCATGGGATTGGGTAGATAGGAATAGGGTGGCAGGGACAGGCCATGAAGAGTGAGTGAAGAGACAGGGTGAGAGCACAAAGGATATTTCCTGCTTCAGTGTTAAATTTTAACTTTAAATGCAGTGTTGGAGCCCGATGGCAGATTTTCCGTCAGGCCGACCATGGGATTTGGCTGCTTCTTTTTGTAATCACAGGCTGTCTGCATCTTACTGACTCCAATTAGCCCGGAAAAACAGTACCACCCCTGACCAGACTGAAAATAGCAAATGCTAGTGCCCAGAATGGGATCCCTCAATGCGGGCAGGGTGACCGATATTGTACCATCTTTTGGTAGCATGCTTGAAATAAAAAATTGAAATATTCATGATCTGAAGACCATGTTCTGGTGGAGAGGGTCCTGTCATGGGTCACATGGTGATGCAAATCAATTTATCTCAATTTCATCAAAAATTGTCCTTGAAAGATGAAATAATGGATATCACCCTTCTGCACAGTTACACCAGCTACAGTTAACTAACCCCCAAATAAAATGCAAACTCATGCTGTTCCTTAAAAAGGAAAACCTTCAAAATTGACTTCCGTTCTGATATTGCCAGCATTTCTGTGACGCTTTTCTTTGTTCATTCATTTTATAGAAATCAGAAATATATTCTTTATTGATTAATGAAAAATAATACATTGTTGTGTACAATGAGTGCTGTAACAACACTGCTTGGCTTTTTTCAGGTGTACTTCCAGTCACATCTGAGAGCTTAGAAAATATACTTAGGTTTTTGCGAAGGAACTTTCAGGATCCCAAGTTGAAGTGGCATATGGAGTTAGAGATGTAGATATTGATCCCATGGGAAACAGTGGGGTCTCTAAATTGGGATAGTATCTATTCTGTGAGATTTCCTCATTCTGCAACCTCTATACATTGCCTAAAAAGGATGGTTTTTTTCAGGTCTCCACTCTTCTTCATTATAAGATGAAAACTCTGATGGCTTTGCTTGGACAATTTCCAGTTTATCCTTGGAATTCTGCCCAGATCACCATCTATATCTGTTGAAAGCTCATATCAGACTATGGAGAAGATATATAATTGATCCCCAGGGATCGATTATCTTTAAAAGCCCTATGCTTTCTGAATAAATTTCCAAATATGGGTTGAGGAATTGAACACATGAGCAGGAAGGTCATGATGGCACTGTATAAAATGTTAGTTTGACCACGTCTGGAGTACTGTGTGCAGTTCCAGTCACCAGACTATAGGAAACAATGTCATTGCACTCGTGAGGAAACAGAGGTGATTCACTAGGATGTTGCTTTAGCTGGGATGTTTTAGCTATGAAGAATGATTCCACATGCTAAGGCTATTTTTCTTAGAGCTGAGAGGGCAGAGTGGGGACCAGATTGTGATGTACACAATTATGAGCGAAATAGATAGGATAGACCTTTGTAGACAGTCAATAACTAAGGATCATAGATTCAGAGTAAGGAAGAGAGGATATAGAGAAGATTTGTGGAAAAATAAATTCACCCAAAGGGTGGGGCATATCTGGAACCCATGGCCTGAAAAAGAGAAAGGAGCCCTCACAACATTGAAGAAGTATTTGGATGAACATTTGATTTGCCATAGCATACAGGTCTATGGGATTAATGCTGGAAACTGGGATCAGAGTAGATAAGTGCTTAATGATCATCATGAACACAATAGGCCAAAAGGCCCCTTTCCGTATGTCAAACTCTATGACTATGATACATTAACACAATGTTGCATTTCCATCCAAACAGCCCTTTCTCATTCCCTTTCTAATGCTGTCAGGAATGTGAGAACACACTTCCGCGTCCATGTGGGTTTGCACGGGATCCTTGATGCCGGAGCAAACCTGGACAAACAACTTTATGATTTTCATGTTGTATCTATTGAATATACAGCGTACACACATGCAATATAGTTCAGCAATATTTAAACAACTCTGCAAGCTACCAAACATTTCTTCAAATGCAATGAGAGCGGTAGTAATTCAGGATCTATCTAAAGGTACTTGACAATCTTTTCATTAGTGAAGGGAAACCTTTCTATTGCTAGATACAGGTTCAGTTTTGAGTGTTTAAGAGAAGACTCTACAGCTGAAATATTGAAATTTAAAATATCAGTATTGGTATCAAAGCAGCATTACACACAGATTAATGCTGTAACTTTGTACACTTCCAACCGACACTCCGTAAAAGCACGCAAGATGGCATTTCACAAGATTTGCCAGAAGAGAGAGAGAGTGTGCCTATGTGTGTGTGTGTGTCTGTGTGTGGATGTGTGTGTCTGTCTGTATTTCTGTGTGTGTGTCTGTGTTTGTGCTGTGTCCGTGTGTATGTGTGTGTGTCTGCCTGTGTTTCTGTGTGTGTGTTTGCGTTTGTGCTGTGTCCATGTGTATGTGTGTGTGTCTGTCTGTGTTTCTGTGAGTGTGTATGTGTTTGTGCTGTGTCCGTGTGTATCTGTCTGTGTTTCTGTGAGTGTGTGTGTTTGTGCTGTGTCCATGTGTGTGTGTGTGTGTCTGTTTGTGTTTCTGTGTATGTGTCTGTCCGTGTGTCTGTGTGTCTGTGTGTGTGTGCCTATCTGTGTTTCTGTGTGTGTGTGTATGTGTCTGTCTGTGTTTCTGTGTGTGTCTGTCTGTCTGTGTTTGTGCTGTGTCCTTGTGTGTGTGTGTGTTTCTGTCTGTGTTTCTGTGTGTGTGTGTGTGTGTGTGTCTGTCTGTCTGTCTGTCTGTGTTTGTGCTGTGTCCATGTGTGTGTGTCTGTCTGTGTTTCTGTGTGTGTGTATCTGTCTGTGTTTCTGTGTATGTGTGTGTGTCTGTCTGTGTTTCTCTGTGTGTGTCTGTCTGTCTGTGTTTCTGTGTGTGTGTATCTATCCGTGTTTCTGTGTATGTGTGCTTGTCTGTGTTTCTGTGCATGTGTGTGTGTTTGTGCTGTGTCTGTGTGTGTGTGTGTCTGTCTGTGTTTCTGTGAGTGTGTCTGTGTGTTTGTGCTGTGTCCGTGTGTGTGTAAGTGTCTGTCTGTGTTTCTGTGAGTGTGTGTATGTGTATGTGCGTGTGTGTGTCTGTCTGTGTTTCTATGTGTGTGTGTTTGTCTGTGTCCGTGTGTGTGTTGTGTGTCTGTCTGTGTTCCTGTGTCTGTGCGCGTCTGTCTGTGTTTCTGTGTGTGTGTCTGTCTGTGTTTCTGTGTGTGTGTGTCTGTTTCTGTGTGTGTGTGTCTGTTTCTGTGTTTGTGTCTGTCTGTGTTTCTGTGTGTGTTTCAGTGTTTCTGTGTGTGTGTGTCTGTCTGTGTTTCTGCTTGTGTGTTTGTGCTGTGTCTGTGTTTCTGTGTGTCTGTCTGTGTTTCTCTGTGTGTGTGTCTGTCTGTGTTTCTGCGTGTGTATGTCTGTCCGTGTTTCTGTGTGTGTGTGTGCCTGTCTGTGTTTCTGTGCATGTGTGTGTGTTTGTGCTGTGTCTGTGTGTGTGTCTGTCTGTGTTTCTGTGAGTGTGTCTGTGTGTTTGTGCTGTGTCTGTTTGTGCGTGTCTGTCTGTCTGTGTTTCTGTGAGTGTGTGTGTATGTATGTGTGTGTGTGTGTGTGCCTGTGTTCTGTGTTTCTGTGTTTGTGCTGTGTCCGTGTGTGTGTGTGTCTGTCTGTGTTCCTGTGTCTGTCTGTTTGTGTTTCTGTGTGTGTGTCTTTGTTTCTGTGTTTGTGTCTGTGTGTGTTTCAGTGTTTCTGTGTGTGTGTCTGTCTGTCTGTGTTCTGTATGTGTGTTTGTGCTATGTCTGTGTTTCTGTGTGTGTGTGTTTGTCTGTGTTTCTGTGTGTGTGTGTGTGTGTGTGTTTCTGTGTGTGTGTGTGTCTGTGTTTCTGTGTGTGTGTGTGTCTGTGTTTCTGTGTGTGTGTGTCTGTCTGTGTTTCTGTGTGCATGTGTCTGTGTTTCCGTGTGTGTGTCTGTTTGTGTTTCTGTGTGTGTGTCTGTCTGTCTTTCTGTATGTGTGTTTGTGCTGTGTCTATCTGTGTGTGTGTTTGTGCTGTGTCTGTCTGTGTTTGTGTGTGTGTATCTGTGTTTCTGTGTGTGTGCATCTGTGTTTCTGTGTGTGTGTCTGTCTGCGTTTCTGTGTATGTTTGTGTCTGTCTGTGTTTCTATGAGTGTGTGTGTTTGTGCTGTGTCTGTGTAGTGTGTGTGTGTCTGTCTGTGTTTCTATGTGTGTATGTGTGTTTGTGCTATGTCCATGTGTGTGTGCATGTCTGTCTGTGTTTCTGTGTGTGTGCGTGTCTGTCTGTGTTTCTGTGTGTGTGTGTGTGTGTGTATGTCTGTGTTTCTGTGTGTGTGTTTCTGTGTGTGTGCGTGTGTCTGTCTGTATTTCTGTGTGTGTGTGTCTGTCTGTGTTTCTGTGTGTGTGTGTCTGTGTTTCTTTGTGAGTGTCTGTCTTAGTTTCTGTGTGTGCGTGTGTCTGTCTGTGTTTCTGTGTGTGTGTGTGTATGTCTGTCTGTGTTTGAGCTGTGTCCATGTGTGTGTGTCTGTCTGTGTTTCTGTGTGTGTGTGTCTGTCTGTGTTTCTGTGTATGTGTGTGTGTCTGTCTGTGTTTCTGTGAGTGTGTGTCTGTCTGTGTTTCTGTGTATGTGTGTGTGTCTGTCTGTGTTTCTGTGAGTGTGTCTGTGTGTTTGTGCTGTGTCCGTGTGTGTATCTGTCTGTCTGTGTTTCTGTGAGTGTGTGTGTGTGTGTGTCTGTCTGTGTTTCTATGTGTGTGTTTGTGCTGTGTCCATGTGTGTGTGTGTGTGTGTGTGTCTGTGTTCCTGTGTCTGTGTGTGTCTGTCTGTGTTTGTGTGTGTGTGTCTGTCTGTGTTTCTGTGTGTGCGTGTCTGTGTTTCTGTGTTTGTGTCTGTCTGTGTTTCTGTGTGTGTTTCAGTGTTTCTGTGTGTGTGTGTCTGTGTTTCTGTGTGTGTTTGTGCTGTGTCTGTGTTTCTGTGTGTGTGTTTGTCTGTGTTTCTGTGTGTGTGTGTCTGTGTTTCTGTGTGTCTGTCTGTGTTTCTGTGTGTGTGTTTGTGCTGTGTCTGTGTTTCTGTGTGTATGTTTGTCTGTGTTTCTGTGTGTGTGTGTCTGTGTTTCTGTGTGTGTCTGTCTGTGTTTCTGTGTGTGTGTCTGTGTTTCTGTGTGTGTGTCTGTCTGTGTTTGTGCTGTGTCCATGTGTGTGTATCTGCCTGTGTTTCTGTGTGTGTGTCTGTCTGTGTTTCTGTGTGTGTGTGTGCCTGTCTGTGTTTCTGTGCATGTGTGTGTGTTTGTGCTGTGTGTGTGTGTGTGTGTGTCTGTCTGTGTTTCTGTGAGTGTGTCTGTGTGTGTGTGTGTGTGTATGTATGCGTGTCTGTCTGTCTGTGTTTCTGTGAGTGTATGTGTGTGAATGTGTGTGTGTGTCTGTCTGTGTTTGTGTGTGTGTGCCTGTGTTTCTGTGTGTGTGTCTGTGTTTCTGTGTGTGTGTGTCTGTCTGTGTTTGTGCTATGTCCATGTGTGTGTGTCTGTCTGTGTTTCTGTGCGTGTGTGTCTGTCTGTGTTTCTGTGTATGTATGCGTGTCTCTCTGTCTGTGTTTCTGTGAGTGTGTGTGTGTGTGTGTGTCTGTCTGTCTGTGTTTGTGCTGTGATCTGTGTGTGTGTGTCTGTGTGTCTGTCTGTGTTCCTGTGCCTGTCTGTCTGTGTTTCTGTGTGCATGTGTCTGTGTTTCCGTGTGTGTGTCTGTTTGTGTTTCTGTGTGTGTGTCTGTCTGTCTTTCTGTATGTGTGTTTGTGCTGTGTCTATCTGTGTGTGTGTTTGTGCTGTGTCTGTCTGTGTTTGTGTGTGTGTATCTGTGTTTCTGTGTGTGTGCATCTGTGTTTCTGTGTGTGTGTCTGTCTGCGTTTCTGTGTATGTTTGTGTCTGTCTGTGTTTCTATGAGTGTGTGTGTTTGTGCTGTGTCTGTGTAGTGTGTGTGTGTCTGTCTGTGTTTCTATGTGTGTATGTGTGTTTGTGCTATGTCCATGTGTGTGTGCATGTCTGTCTGTGTTTCTGTGTGTGTGCGTGTCTGTCTGTGTTTCTGTGTGTGTGTGTGTGTGTGTGTATGTCTGTGTTTCTGTGTGTGTGTTTCTGTGTGTGTGCGTGTGTCTGTCTGTATTTCTGTGTGTGTGTGTCTGTCTGTGTTTCTCTGTGTGTGTGTGTCTGTCTGTCTGTGTTTCTGTGAGTGTGTGTGTGTGGGTCTGTCTGTGTTTCTGCGTGTGTGTGTGCCTGTGTGTGTTTCTGTGTGTGTCTGTCTGTCTGTGTTTCTGTGTGTGTGTGTCTCTGATTCTGTGTGTGTGTGTCTGTGTTTCTGTGTGTGTGTGTTTGTGCTGTGTCTGCCTGTGTTTCTGTGTGTGTGTGTCTGTCTGTGTTTCTGTGTATGTGTGTGTGTCTGTCTGTGTTTCTGTGAGTGTGTGTCTGTCTGTGTTTCTGTGTATGTGTGTGTGTCTGTCTGTGTTTCTGTGAGTGTGTCTGTGTGTTTGTGCTGTGTCCGTGTGTGTATCTGTCTGTCTGTGTTTCTGTGAGTGTGTGTGTGTGTGTGTCTGTCTGTGTTTCTATGTGTGTGTTTGTGCTGTGTCCATGTGTGTGTGTGTGTGTGTGTGTCTGTGTTCCTGTGTCTGTGTGTGTCTGTCTGTGTTTGTGTGTGTGTGTCTGTCTGTGTTTCTGTGTGTGCGTGTCTGTGTTTCTGTGTTTGTGTCTGTCT
Source organism: Chiloscyllium plagiosum (assembly GCF_037043375.1). Taxonomy (NCBI): domain Eukaryota; kingdom Metazoa; phylum Chordata; class Chondrichthyes; order Orectolobiformes; family Hemiscylliidae; genus Chiloscyllium; species Chiloscyllium plagiosum. Next base: position 37,277,557 of record NW_028270158.1, on the reverse strand, counting down.
GTGTTTCTGTGTGTGTTTCAGTGTTTCTGTGTGTGTGTGTGTGTCTGTGTTTCTGTGTGTGTGTTTGTGCTGTGTCTGTGTTTCTGTGTGTGTGTTTGTCTGTGTTTCTGTGTGTGTGTGTCTGTGTTTCTGTGTGTCTGTCTGTGTTTCTGTGTGTGTGTTTGTGCTGTGTCTGTGTTTCTGTGTGTATGTTTGTCTGTGTTTCTGTGTGTGTGTGTCTGTGTTTCTGTGTGTGTCTGTCTGTGTTTCTGTGTGTGTGTCTGTGTTTCTGTGTGTGTGTCTGTCTGTGTTTGTGCTGTGTCCATGTGTGTGTATCTGCCTGTGTTTCTGTGTGTGTGTCTGTCTGTGTTTCTGTGTGTGTGTGTGCCTGTCTGTGTTTCTGTGCATGTGTGTGTGTTTGTGCTGTGTGTGTGTGTGTGTGTGTCTGTCTGTGTTTCTGTGAGTGTGTCTGTGTGTGTGTGTGTGTGTATGTATGCGTGTCTGTCTGTCTGTGTTTCTGTGAGTGTATGTGTGTGAATGTGTGTGTGTGTGTCTGTCTGTGTTTGTGTGTGTGTGTCTGTGTTTCTGTGTGTGTGTCTGTGTTTCTGTGTGTGTGTGTCTGTCTGTGTTTGTGCTATGTCCATGTGTGTGTGTCTGTCTGTGTTTCTGTGCGTGTGTGTCTGTCTGTGTTTCTGTGTATGTATGCGTGTCTCTCTGTCTGTGTTTCTGTGAGTGTGTGTGTGTGTGTGTGTCTGTCTGTCTGTGTTTGTGCTGTGATCTGTGTGTGTGTGTCTGTGTGTCTGTCTGTGTTCCTGTGCCTGTCTGTCTGTGTTTCTGTGTGTGAGTGTCTTTGTTTATGTGTTTGTGTCTGTCTGTGTTTCTGTGTGTCTTTCAGTGTTTCTGTGTGTGTGTGTGTGTGTCTGTGTTCTGTGAGTGTGTGTTTGTGCTGTGTCTGTGTTTCTGTGTGTGTGTGTTTGTCTGTGTTTCTGTGTGTGTGTGTCTGTGTTTCTGTGTGTGTGTGTGTGTGTCTGTCTGTGTTTCTGTGTGTGTGTGTGTGGGTCTGTGTTCTGTGTGTGTGTTTGTGCTGTGTCTGTGTTTCTCTGTGTGTGTGTTTGTCTGTGTTTCTGTGTGTGTGTGTCGTCTGTGTTTCTGTGTGTGTGTGTCGTCTGTGTTTCTGTGTGTGTGTCTGTCTTTCTGTGTGTGTGTTTGTGCTGTGTCTATCTGTGTGTGTGTTTGTGCTGTGTCTGTCTGTGTGTGTGTGTGTCTGTCTGTGTTTCTGTGTGTGTGTGTGTGTGTCTGTCTGTGTTTCTGTGTGTGTGTGTGTGCCTGTGTGTGTGTGTGTGTCTGTCTGTGTTTCTGTGTGTGTGTGTCTCTGATCCTGTGTGTGTGTGGGTGTGTGTGTCTGTGTTTCTGTGTGTGTGTGTTTGTGCTGTGTCTGTCTGTGTTTCTGTGTGTGTCTGTCTGTGTATCTGTGTGTGTGTGTCTGTGTTTATTTGTGAGCGTGTCTGTCTTAGTTTCTGTGTGTGTGCGTGTGTCTGTCTGTGTTTCTCTGTGTGTGTGTCTGTCTGCCTGTGTTTCTGTGTGTGTGTGTTTGTGTCTGTGTTTCTGTGTGTGTGTGTCTGACTATCTGTGTTTCTGTGTGTATGTCTGTGTTTCTATGTGTGTGTGTGTCTGTCTTTCTGTGTGTGTGTCTGTGTTGCTGTGTGTGTGTCTGTGTTTCTGTGTCTGTGTGTGTGTCCGTGTTTCTGTGTGTGTTTGTGTGTCCGTGTTTCTGTGTGTGTGTCTGTCTGTGTTTCTGTGTGTCTGTCTGTGTTTCTGTGTGTGTGTGTGTGTGTGTTTCTTTGTGAGTGTGTCTGTCTTAGTTTCTGTGTGTGTGCGTGTGTCTGTCTGTGTTTCTGTGTGTGTGTGTCTGTCTGCCTGTGTTTCTGTGTGTGTGTGTTTGCGCTGTGTCTATCTGTGTGTGTGTTTGTGCTGTGTCTGTCTGTGTTTGTGTGTGAGTGTGTGTTTATATCTGTGTTTCTGTGTGAGTGTGTGTCTGTGTTTCTGTGTGAGTGTGTGTTTCTGTGAGTGTATATGTGTTTGTGCTGTGTCCATGTGTGTGTGTGTCTGCCTGTGTTTCTGTGTGTGTGTGTGTTTGTGCTGTGTCCAAGTGTGTGTGTCTGTCTGTGTTTCTGTATATGTGTGTCTGTGTTTCTGTGTGTGTGTGTGTCTGTCTGTGTTTCTGTGTGTGTGTGTCTGTCTGTGTTTCTGTGTGTGTGGGTCTGTCTGTGTTTTTCTGTGTTTCTGTGTGTGTGCGTGTGTCTGTCTGTGTTTCTGTGTGTGTGTGTCTGTTTGTGTTTCTGTGTGTGTGTGTGAGTGTGTGTCTGTCTGTGTTTTTGTATGTGTGTGTATCTGTGTTTCTGTGTGTGTGTGTTTGAGCTGTGTCTGTCTATGTTTCTGCATTTGTGTGTTGGTCTGTGTTTCTGTGTGTGTGTTTCTGTCTGTGTTTCTGTATGTGTGTCTGTGTTTCTGTGTGTGTGTTTGTCTGTGTTTCTGTGTGTGTGTCTGTGTTTCTGTGTGTATCTATCTATGTTTCTGTGTGTGTGTGTCTGTGGCTGTGTTTCTGTTTGTGTGTCTGTCTGTGTTTCTGTGTGTGTGTCTGTGCTTTTGTGTGTGTGTGTCTGTCTGCGTTTCTGCGTGTGTGTGTTTGTGCCTGTATTTCTGTATGTGTTTGTGGGTCAGTCTGTGTTTCGGTGTGAGTGTATGTCTGTGTTTCTGTGTATGTGTGTCTGTCTGTGTTTCTGCGTGTGTCTGTTTGTGTTCCTGTGTGTGTGTGTGAGTATGTGTCTGTCTGTGTTTCTGTATGTGTGTGTATCTGTGTTTCTGTGTGTGTGTGTTTGAGCTGTGTCTGTCTATGTTTCTGCATTTGTGTGTTGGTCTGTGTTTCTGTGTGTGTGTTTCTGTCTGTGTTTCTGTGTGTGTGTCTGTGTTTCTGTGTGTGTGTGTTTGTCTGTGTTTTGTGTGTGCATATCTGTGTTTCTGTGTGTATCTGTCTATGTTTCTCTGTGTGCGTGTCTGTCTGTGTTTCTGTGTGTGTATGTGTTTGTCTGTCTGTGTTTCTGTGTGTGTGCCTGTGCTTTTGTGTGTGTGTGTCTGTCTGCGTTTCTGCGTGTGTGTGTTTGTGTCTGTGTTTCTGTGTGTGTTTGTGGGTCAGTCTGTGTTTCGGTGTGAGTGTATGTCTGTGTTTCTGTGTGTGTCTGTCTGTGTTTCTGTGTGTGTGTATGTCTGTGTTTCTGTGTGTGTGTGTGTGTCTGTCTGCGTTTTTGTGTGAGTGTGTTTGTGCTGTGTGCTGTGTCCATTTGTGTGTGTTTGTGCTGTGTCCATGTGTCTGTCTGTCTGTCTGTATTTCTGTGTGTGTGTGTCTGTGTGTGTCTGTCTGTGTTTCTGTGTGTGTGTGTCTGTCTGTGTTTCTGTGTGTGTGTGTCTATCTGTGTCTTTCTGTGTGTCTGTGTGCGTGCGTGTGTCTGTCTGTGTTTGTCTGTGTGTGTGTCTGTCTGTGTGTCTGTGTGTGTGTGTTTATATCTGTGTTTCCGTGTGTGTGTGTGTCTGTCTGTCTGTGTTTTTGTGTGAGTGTGTTTGTGCTGTGTGCTGTGTCCATGTGTGTGTGTCGTGTTTCTGTGTGTGTGTGTGTGTTTGTGCTGTGTCCATGTGTCTGTCTGTCTGTATTTCTGTGTCTGTCTGTCTGTGTTTCTGTGTGTGTCTGTCTGTGTTTCTGTGTGTGTGTGTACTGTCTGTGTTTCTGTGTGTGTGTGTCTGTCTGTGTCTTTCTGTGTGTCTGTGTGTGTGCGTGTGTCTGTGTGTGTGTGTTTCTGTCTGAGTTTCTGAATGTGTGTATGTCTGTGTTTCTGTGTGTGTGTGTTTGTGCTTTGTCGGTCTATGTTTCTGTGTTTGTGTGTCTGTCTGTGTTTCTGTGTGTGTGTCTGTGTTTCTGTGTGTGTGTGTCTGTCTGTGTTTCTCTGTGTGTGTGTTTGTCTGTGTTTCTGTGTGTGTGTGTCTGTGTTTCTGTGTGTGTGTGTCTGTTTCTGTGTGTGTCTGTCTGTGTTTCTGATTGTGTGTGACTGTGTCTGTGTTTCTGCGTGCATGTCTGTCTGTGTTTCTGTGTTTTTGTGTGCGTGTGTCTGTCTGTGTTTCTGCATGTGTGTGTTTGTGCCTGTGTTTCTGTGTGTGTTTATGTGTCTGTGTTTGTGTGTGTGTGTCTGTCTGTGTTTCTGTGTGTGTGTGTGTCTGTCTGTGCTTCAGTGTGTGTCTGCCTGTGTTTCTGTGTGTGGGTGTCTGTCTGTGTTTCTGTGTGTGTGTGTCTGTCTGCATTTCTGTTTGTGTCTGTGTTTCTGTGTGTGTGTGTCTGTGTCTGTGTTTCTGTGCGTGTTTATGTGTCTGTGTTTCTGTGTGTATGTCTGTCTGTGTTTCTGTGTGTGTGTATCTGTCTGTGCATCTGTGTGTTTCTGTGTTTCTGTGTGTGTGTCTGTCTGCATTTCTGTGTGTGTCTGTCTGTCTGCATTTCTGTGTGTGTCTGTGTTTCTGTGTGTACGTGTCTGTCTGTGTTTCTGTGTCTGTCTGTCTGTGTTTCTGCGTGTTTGCCTGTCTATGTTTCTGTGTGTGTGTCTGTCTGTGTGTGTGTATGTCTGTGTTTCTGTGTGTGTGTATGTGTCTGTCTGTCTGTCTTGTCTTTCTGTGTGTGTGTCTGTCTGTGTTTCTCTGTGTGTATGTGTCTGTCTGTGTCTTTCTGTGTGTGTGTGTGTGTCTATCTGTGTTTCTGTCTGTGTGTGTATTTCTGTGTGTGTGTCTGTCTGTGTTTGTGTGTGTGTGTGTGTCTGTCTGTGTTTCTGTGTGTGCGTGTCTGTGTCCGTGTGTATGTGTCTGTCTGTGTTTCTGTCTGTCTGTGTTTGTGTGTGTGTGTCTGTCTGTGTTTCTGTGTGTGTGTGTCTGTCTGTGTTTCTGTGTGTGTCTGTGTTTCTGTGTCTGTGTGTGTTTCTGTAAATGTGTGTGTTTCTGTGAGTGTGTGTGTGTGTTTGTGCTGTGTCTATCTGTGTGTTAGTCTATCTGTGTTTCTGTGTGTGTGTGTGTGTTTGTGCTGTGTCCATGTGTGTCTGTCTGTCTGTGTTTCTGTGTGTGTATTTGTGCTGTGTCCATGTGTGTCAGTGTCTGTCTGTGTTTCTGTGTGTATATGTGTGTGTCTGTCTGTGTTTCTGTGTGTGTGTCTGTCTGTGTCATTCTGTGTTTCTGTGTGTGTACGTGTGTATGTCTGTGTTTCTGTGTGTGTCTGTGTTTCTCTGTGTGTGTGTTTCTGTGTCTGTGTGTGTTTCTGTGTGTATGTGTGTTTCTGTGTGTGTGTGTTTCTGTGTGTGTTTCTGTGAGTGTGTGTGTAGGTTTGTGCTATGTGCATGTGTGTGTGTGTCTGTCTGTGTTTCTGTGTGTGTGCATGTGTGTGTGTGTCTGTGTGTGTTTCTGTGTGTGTGTGTTTGTGCTGTGTCTATGTGTGTGCGTGTCTGTCTGTGTTTCTGTGTGTGTATGTGTTTGTCTGTCTGTATTTCTGTGTGTGTGTGTCTGTCTGTGTCATTCTGTGTTTCTGTGTGTGTGTACGTGTGTCTGTCTGTGTGTCTGTCTGTGTTTCTGTGTGTGTGTCTGTGTTTCTGTGTGTGTGTGTCTGTCTGTGTTTCTGTGTGTGTGTGTCTGTCTGTGTTTCTGCGTGTGTGTCTGTGTTTCTGTGTGTGTGTCTGTGTTTCTGTGTGTGCGTGTGCCTGTCTGTGTTTTTGTGTGTGTGTCTGTCTGTATTTCTGTGAGTGTGTCTGTCTGTGTTTCTGTGTGTGTGTGTCTGTTTGTGTTTGTGTGTTTGTGTCTGTGTTTCTGTGTGTGTCTGTCTGTGTTTCTGTGTGTGTCTGTGTTTCTGTGCGTGTGTGTGTGTGTGTGTGTCTGTGTTTCTGTGTGTGTGTGTGTTTCTGTGTGTGTGTGTGTTTCTGTGTCTGTATATGTTTCTGTGTGTGTGTTTCTGTGTGTGTGTGTGTGTGTGTGTGTCGGTCTGTATTTCTGGTGTGTGTGTCTGTTTGTGTTTCTGTGTGTGTGTATGTCTGTGTGTGTTTCTGTGTCTGTGTGTGTTTCTGTGTGTGTGTGTTTCTGTGTCTGTGTATGTTTCCGTGTGTGTCTGTCTGTCTGTGTTTCTGTGTGTGTCTGTGTGTGTTTCTGTGTGTGTGTGTGTTTCTGTGTGTGTTTCTGTGTCTGTGTGTGTTTCTGTGTGTCTGTGTGTGTCTCTGTGTGTGCCACAATTGACATTTTAGTTGAAAAGTGTTACTCATTGTTCTGAAAACCTGGTGCTTTGCAGCTAAATTTTGCAACTTCTAATATTCACACACAGAACTAGAAAAGACTTCCTCACAGGAACTAGAACAATAATTTCTGAATTTGTACAAATTCTAACTGCATTCATTTTGAATCCTTAGCAAAACATTTAATCCAAGACTGTAATATTTCACTTTGATTTATTATTTTACAGCTAATGACAAGATTTTTCTTTCTGAAAAATCATTAGTGTACATGGAAGATAAGAGTTCCAGCTCTTAGAATTGTTTAAACAAAATAAGCAAACTGAAAAATGACAAGCAGAACTGAAGGCCTGTGTATTAATAATGAAGAATGTTCATTGAAAATTGTTACAGTCATGTATAAGGAAATTGAAAACCTTGGTCCCTGTCTTTTATTGTACCAAGGATAAAAATATCTCCAGCCTTTTTTCTCTTCTTCTTGGATATGAGGTGAATGAATGCATGATTAAGACATAAACAATCTTTTAATTCCACATCAATACAAGGATTGCTTAGGGATCTAATTACATTGCTATGGAAAAGGTGAAAATTAAGAGGAGGGTTTTATATTTTGCATTTATCATGAATGCTTAATGCTGTTTTTCCATTTATTTGTAATTTTCAAATTAAAACTGGTTGTTTAAAGAAATGAAAGTTGGTTTGATTGGAAGAGTCATGTTATGATTAATGGCAAAGATCTCAGAGAATTTGGCTTTGCATCTTATAGTCATACAGTAACTTAAATATTAGCAGTATTTCAACAATTTTGAGTGCAAACAGGTCACTGTTGTTCTCTGTATCAATACAGTGGAATGATTACTGATAAATGTTGCAGTCTCAGTGGATACTGAGTCCAGTGCTTGCAGCAGTCAGCTGATACACTGGAATGCCCTCTGTCAGAATGAGATGAACTAAAGAGCAAGACATCCCTGCTGCTGAGCACCTGAAAAGAAATGAAGTGGAGGTGCCAGTGTTGGATTGGACATTGTTAAAAATCACACAACACCTGGTTATAGTCCAACAGGTTTATTTGGAAGTACAAGTTTTTGGAGTGCTGCTCCTTTGTCAGTAGCTAATGGGGCAGGATCATAGGACACAGAAGTTATAGCAAAAGATCATAGTGTCAATCACAGATGTAATATATTGAACAAACCTAGGTTGCTGTTAAGTCTTTCATCTTTTAGAGGCTTACATACAGGCTCTAACCTCACACCTTTAAGACATTTTCTGAGCTGAGATATCACCTTTTTCACAAAATCTTAAGTTATCTCGGGAACGTGACTTGAAAGAAGTTCTGGGTTTTACATATTAATGAATCGAAACCTGCAACCCATTCTAAAAGATGAAAGACTTCACAGCAAATCTTGGTTTGTTCAATATATTACATCAGTGAATGACACAATGATCTTTTGTTATAAATTCTGTAACCCATGATCCTACTCCACTAGCTACCTGACAAAGGAACAGTCCTCCGAAAGCTTGTCCTTCCAAATAAACCTGTTGGCACTATCACCTGATGTTGCGTGATTTTTAACCCTGAAAGAAGGATGGACTAACACCAACATTGGCTGTATATTTCTTGTATTTTCTTTTTATTTCAGATTTTCAGCAGGAAATCTTTACTTTTTGTCCAATTAGTGTTTTCTTTAATACAATAGGATGGTTTCATAATAAACAAAAGTGGAATGAAGTTTGCTCAGTAAGGAAAAGACATTTGATGATGCAAGTTTGCAAGTTTTTTACAGTCCCACTGATGGATTATGTCCTTAAATTCCTGCTCCTCTATCAGCATCATGCCTTCCAACAGGAACCTGACTGACTTTCAGTTTCTTTGGAGATGAACTTTTTTGGGGGGTGGATGATGTGTCTCCTGTCCAATTACACACAGGGAGTGAATGCAGACAAGTTTCAGATTCGTGGATAATCACTGAGGCTGCTGCTTGTCCTGTAGGAGAGCGTGCCTGCCACAGCGTACCACTGCACCATGGGGAACTAAGATAATATACAGGAACTGGAGGCCTGGCACCACAAGGGAGGGAGGGGGGCAATGTAACAGTGGCACCTTTCTCTTCAGTGTCATTTCCTTCTGACGCAGGGCTCCATCTAACTGCTCCAGGCACTGCACTCCGTATCCACTAAATGTGCAATATTTACCAGTAATTATTCTATTGCATTGTCCAGCATTGGCACAGAGAGCTCTGATAACCTGGATGGTGCCATTCCGCAGCTGTCTGTCAGATTCAGCAGACATTTACAGTTGACAATGACCCAGTTATCTTTGACCACTTGCCCTAAGAGTCCTGGCTCATTCGCCATTAGTGAACAGTCACCTACAGGCCTCTTCATCTCTTCTTGTAGACACTCTCCTCAGGGTCAAGTCTCCCCAAACATCTCTTTTGGCTGCTAGATGCCCACCAGTCTAGTCTTCCTGTGCGAGCCGCTGCTTCTTTCCTCTGATGGCTTTGATTTCTGTGTACAGCATATTTCTCCAGCTTCTATTTTCCTGATGTCCAGGTGAAGAACAAACAGCTGATTCCACTGCCCCAGTACCCACACAGTGCCAGATTATTTTAAGAAGGTGATGATATTCCAAAAGTTCTGGCAAAGTTCTTCATTCTGGCTCCTTAACGGATCTTTAACAGCAATTGGATGAACCTTGAAACTTTAGAAGCAATTTTCCAGGCTTCTGCAAACTCTTGCCGACTCCCAGGCTCCTTGCTTCCATGTGACCCAGCACCAAATAGCTGCTCATTGTTAAAAATTAAAAGAAACTTGCCAGCCACATTCTCATATGATCACGATATGAAGTATATCCTTAGTTGGAGAAGACCAGCTCCTTTACCCTGCTCTCTGGAAAACGGAAGATAGTGGAAATGGAGGTGTGATTTCCTGCTGTGCAGATTAGTGACCATTTTCTTCTTGGTCCTGCCTCTTTTCCGGTCTGGTTGGGGTGGGGGAAAAACCTGGGATTGCCACCAACATCCAAGTGATTCCCTTTTCTACAAGTGACACCCTGATGAATGGGTGTGGCATTGGGAGGGGGGTGAGGAGGCACCCACTGAGAGCCATCATCTGCCCTTTACTCTCCTTGGTAACCCTCTTCCTCACCAACTCCAAACCTGCTCCAGTCAACTCACCCCGGGGATCCCATCATAATTCCTGAGGTGTGTATCAGTGTAATAGGATTAAAAATCACACCACACCATGTGATAGTCCAATAGGTTTATTTGGAATTACAAGCTTTCGGAGAGCTGCTCTTTTGTCAGGTGGCTAGTGAAGTAGGATCATAGGACACAGAATTTATAGCACAAGTTTATAGTGTCATACACTGATGTGATATATTGTAATCGGGGCTGCAGCGACTGGCTCTGGCAATGTGGCCTGCAACAGAGACCTGCTGGATTCTGATTGACAAGCTGCTCTGGAGGTCTTTAAAAACAACTTGCCTCTTTCCATCCAATAGTCCAGTTACATATTTGTGGTCTTACAATTTTAATTCATCCTTAATTATTGGGGTGCGAGCTAATGGTTTCAGCATCTGCCTAGTCTCTGTCTTAAAGGAATGCACTTTGTTGTGGATGGGGAGTGAGGAGTCTACCTGCTCACCACTGAAAACACATCAGTTGGGGACATGTGATATCTGGCAATTGCTCCTTCATCATATGAGATGGTCTGTGTATTAACCAACACACTTCAGCTTGGGGTGAAGGGCTTAAAAATAGAAGGCAAAAAAAACAAAATTGAAAGAAAAAATCCATGTCGCATTTTTCTGTGGTTAGCAACATGAATATTCAAATAAGCTAATATCTTAATTTTCTCTACTGTTTTATGCATGCTTTTAATCAGCTTGGTGTATTGTGGTCATCGCAAATCCAAATACAAATTAAGGGTGTTTAGCTCAGTGCATTTTAATTTGTTTCTTACTATTTTCTATCAGAGGGATTAATGTGAAAAGAAAACAAATTAAGTGTTTTAATTCTTCAAATCTTAGAACTCATAAACAAAGTCTTAAGAATAACTTTTGGTTTGAAGGTGACTTTAACATGTGAGAATGGTACTCAGTGCTCTGGATGCCAGGATAGCATACTTATAAATTGGGAAAAAAATAAACATATGCTTTCTGCTTCAGTGTGCTTTCTTGGTGATTAATTTTAAACGTGAAAACAGAAAGTGTCATAAATATATTGGAGGCCCATTAATAGAATGACGTGTTTATATTATGCATAAATCACCCACAAAAAACAATAATTTAACCCTTCTATAGCCTGCCCTGACTACTCTTCAGTTTTTTTTTAAAACTTATTCTCCCTGAATGAATAATTTGTCTGGACTAACTTGATTTCTAAGATCTTGATAATTTCAACAGTGGCCACCTGTCTTGAAGTGGTTAAAGAAACTGCATCTCAATATATTGTACAAGGTTGTAATGATGCTGCTTCATTAAGATGCATTGAACACATTCATATTGGGATAATTATTATTTAACAGTCAACATGCGCATTTATTAACCCTGACATTTTGAATGCCATGTTCAGGTATTTGGAATACCAACTGAAAGCAATCACACATATACCAACTGCACGGATACATGGGCTATGATTCAAGACAGAGTTGGGAGAATCTCAAATGTGTGAACTTGATTTTTGAAATGGCTACCGAGGCGTTGTATTTTTGATCTTGGGGAAGGGGGCAGGATGTGCGAAGTTCTGTGGAGGTGATAGACAGTGGGGTAAATGTGAACTATATTCAAACTCGAGAACAGAAGATGCCAGGTACAGATGTACATTGGACAAAGCATCCGACTCCATGATCTGACATTGTATCAAAGATGCAGAAAATACAATTAAATATGATTGAAAGGTTTGCCATCATGGTAAAGGTTGAGGCCATTATCTTGAATGATATCTCCCCTTGTGTTACTGCAATTCCAAATATTTTTAATTTAGTCTCCCTGTGAACAAAGTGTTACTTCAACTGCATGCACAATACAATTGGAGTACTCAAGGAAATTATCCAAATGGAGTGTTTGATTTCATTTTCTCCATATGATTGTATTACTCAGGATCTTCAGGAACTGTAAGAGATTGCAGACTGTAAACAACAGACAGGAGTGTAAATTGTTTCTTACCTTGATCACTAAAATATAATCATGCTGGAAAATTGCAATCATCAGTGGGAATGGATTATGTTACTGTTACTGTAGGCGAAATTCTGATTTATCTCCCCACCTACAGAAAGTAACATCCCAAATGAGCTTCCAAAACCAAGCAATTAATAATGAAGTACTGTGATGTTTATTTTTACTGTGACAGGTCTTCTTTAGTTTATTTGCCTGCAAGTAAGGAAGTGCCTTTTCGTAACTCTAGAGATGCAACTTAATTGTTTGCTTCATTTTGCCATTAGCTTCACTTCTGTAAAACTTAATGAGATCTCATTACATTTGATTTAGTGCTAATCAGAACCTTGCAGATTCTCAAAAATTGGAGTCCCTCTTAGCACTGCGTAAATTGGGGCCTTGGCTTTATTATGTGGATGGATTGTGATTGATGGTTAATCAATTTATTTAATTTGGCTTCACTCACCTCAGCAGAGGAATAAATCATCAACCTTTGAATCCCACTGCCTGAGGAGATGGTAAAAAATTGTTTTCAAGCTCACTTTTAAAAAAAAGTTGTGATCAGCAATCTCAAGCAAGAAAGAGTTAGCAGAAAGTTGATTGAATTCTAATTTTGTGAGAATATTTCTCAACCTAATTTCACGCATTCTCTATTCTTCCAGGCTGATCTTGATGGAATTGCATGTATAAAATGTCTTCCTCAATTGTACAGCATAATAAGGGGTTAATTTCATCAGTGTCTAATACTATGCTAATGGTTTGAGCATAATAGTTTAATGTATAAAGAATAGGTCACCACTGTAGTTTGAGACCCTCACTGACCTGCTAGGAGAAAGTTAAATATTTTAACAATTAAAATGGAGCAGGAGACTGAATCACTTTTTTCACCTTGACGTGTGTGTTACATTGAAATCATTAGAAATTGTGGTGATACATCTGCTCACCTGAGTCTAACATCAGTCTTAGAAAAGGCTGCAGCCTTGAATGAACATTTGAAAAGAGAGGCCTTACACACTACAGCAGAGAATGCTATTTGATCTTCCACAATGTAAGAATGTAGATGAAGAACAAATGCAGTGTATGTGTTGTTGAAGAGCTTTACTTAGAAGTAAGCAGCAAGTAGCAACAGCTTAGAAATACTCCCGTGTAGTATCTCAATGTGGTATTTTCTTAAAACTAAGGCGAATGCGGAGGATAGAAAAACTTCCAGATTCAGAATTTGAAGTTAAAATAGAGTCCAAAAGACACAGATATAAAAGGGAGACTCCAAAGGCAGAACAGGACTGCAGATGACTTCAAAGGTGCAACTGAGTACAAAGTGGAAAGACTCCAAAGGCAGACCAAGATCATGGAAAACTTTGAGAACAAATACAAAAAATGAGAAGGTTCTCAAATACAGAAAAATGGCCTCAGAAGACTTTGACTAAATGGCAGGAAAATTCTGAACTTCAGAAGACTCCAAAGCCCAGCCATGAGATGGTAATATGCTGGAAACTGAAAGAAATAAGATCAGAGTGTTTTGACACTGACAAGAAAAATTCCAAAATTCCAGATCAGTCAGGCATGACAGTCAATAGGAACGGGAGTACTGGTAGAGGACTCATCATAAATTTAACCATGTGATAATGTGAAAAGCTGAAAAAGAGACCAAAAATGGGAGCTTAGAGCAACAATTTCAGTGCAATAGAATAGCTTCAGGCTTACATGGGGAAGCAATGGCCTAGTGGTGTTATCGTTAGATGGTTATGCCTGAGACCCGGGTGACCTGGGTTTCAACCCCAGCATAGCAGATGGTGGAAATTGAATTCAACTTTTAAAAACATCTGGAATTACGCACTAATAATGATTATGAATCTATTGCCGATTATCAGAAAAAATCTATCTGATTCACTAATGTCATTTTGGAAAGGAATCTGTCATCCTTACCGGATCTGGCCTACCTGTGACTCTAGACCCACTGCAAAGTGGTACACTTTGAGCAATTAGGAATGGGCATTAACTGCTGGCCTAGCCAGTGACACCCTCATCCCATGAATGAATTTTTTAAAAGTGCATAGAAGCATCACATTTATGTCAGCACATATTTACATCTTGTAGTTCTAACAGCTGATGACGTTCTGGTAGCATGGCAGAAAGTGGAGTGTGCTGCATTGGTTACAGCATTCAATGCGTACTTTAGTTCCAAAGGGAATTGAGTGATAGGATAAGTGTGATTTAAACAACAGTTTTAATATGTGAGAGAATTATTAGGATTAGTTATGCATTTATATCATCCAGCAAGGTAATGTGGGTAGAGAGCTTTGAAGGATGAAGGATGACGTCAGGGTGAAAAAAGTGATTCAGTCTCCTGCTCCATTTTAATTGTTAAAATATTTAACTTTCTCCTAGCAGGTCAGTGAGGGTCTCAAACTACAGTGGTGACCTATTCTTTATACATTAAACTATTATGCTCAAACCATTAGCATAGTATTAGACACTGATGAAATTAACCCCTTATTATGCTGTACAATTGAGGAAGTGCCTGGATAGTAGTCAGCATCAAGGGTTACACGTTATCAGACTTTCTTCAATCTGTGAAGGAGTTAATGCTGGAACATGCACTTCAAACTGGCAGTAATCAGGGTTCAAAGTCAATCAGTACTGCAAGGAAATATTGAGTATCCTTCTGACAAATCAGATGTGTAGGCACCATGATGACTTCATGCCCTTCTGAATACCTTCAAAAATGCCAACAGCATGGGAATCAATGTCATTGATCCTGTTGTGTTGTACAAGATATAGTTCCAATCTGAATCACTGGTACAATTAAATGTCCAGCAGGAACAATGGAATGATCTAAGCATGGCAGTGGGACACTTTAGAATGCACTGTAAGTTAACAGCTTCATCACTTTAAAAACAAAGAAAATGTCCTGCAAAAGGAAAATTTACAGAAAAGTCTATATCATTAAGTAAGGAAAAAGTTTAAGAAGTTGAAAACACAGAACGAAAGGTGAAGGCAACATTCCTGGGGGAGATCAAAGACAGTCAGAACATCAGCTTGAAGGTACAAGGCTTTGAAATAGAATTTAAACACAAGACAGGAGCTGCTGTTTCAGCATTAGCAGACAGCTTTCCAAGGTTGAAGTATGTGAGAGTCAGATCAGCAAACATAAAGCTCCAAATCCAGGTAGCACAGACTTTCAGATACATAAACAAATCACCATAAAGCTCAGTCAGACAGGATGAAACGTCAATAAGACATTATGTATACTGAGGGACCAGAACACCTCTGGCTGAGCAGAAATGTAAATATTCATCTCGGTCTCTGAGAGAGAAGGTGAGAGAGTTGGCACAGTGGGTCAGTGGTTAGTGTGCTGCCTCATAGTGCTACGGTCATGGGTTCGATTCCAACTTTGGGTGACTACCTACTTGGAGTTTGCACATTCTGCCTGGATTTGCTCTGGTTTCCAACCACAGTCCAAAGATGTCCAGATTAAATGGATTGGTCATGGGAAATGAAGAGTTACAGGGATAGAGTGGTGGATTTGGTGGCTGAATGATGTGCTTCCACACTGTAGGGATTCTTTGAGGAATTCCAGCACTAATTTCCAAAATGATTGAAAGGTTACAATATATTGAAGGAGGCGTATCACATGAAGGTGCTAACCTCATCTGCTTGCATTCCCAGGAAATGTCCTCATCTGTTGATGAGGTAAGTAAACCTTGGTTAGCCAGCATGATTTAAAGTGAGGCTGTACCATTAGTGACAGAATCAACATCATAGTGCTACTGTTCCTAAGACAAATGGAGTACTAGGACTGTTTGTGGATCTCCCTTAATTAAAGAAAGTAGTCAGAAGGAAAATCCATTCCATTGCATTTGTTGATTATAGCTTGATAAAATTGGCGGAGATTTTCTAAATGACAATGTCTTGAATCCTGGAAAGGAAACAGAATTACCAGTAGTCTAAAATGACAATTACGTTCTTGGATTCATTATCCAAAAATAAGGCATCATGATGGGTCCAAGGATGTCAAGAGCCATCAGTAAATCTCTGGCACCAAAATGCCCAGTTCTTGTTAGGCATAGCAAATCAAGTGGGAAAGGTTATCCTTAACTTAGTCAGTCTTACTCAACTGAGAACAGGTTGAAGAAAGGCCAGCAATAGTCAGGAACAGTTTTGTGAAGACTGAAGAGAAGCTATTTTTAACTGACGTTTAATACATTACAATCCAGCAATGTTCATTAAATTAGTAGCATATGCATCATCCACAAGAATAGCTACAGTCCTGATTCAAGTGCAAACTGAAGGAACATGACAAGAGGTCAATTTTAGGTCAAGAACTTTGACAGAGCCTGAACAGAGGTACACCACTGCAGAGAAGGAAACATTAGAAGTTACATGGGATGTGACAGGTTTGCAGACTGGTTCATGAGACTGAAATGCCAGGTCAAGATAAGCCACAAGATTTTGGCAATATTATTGGGATCAAAGGAAATCTCAAAAATACCTTTACTTATTCAAAAGTTCAGGCTGAGGCTGATGACATATGAGAGTAGTATGTTCCATGTTTTCAGCAAGGTACATTAACAGCAGATATACTCTCAAGGGCAACAGTGGATTGAACAGAAAGAAAGAGGTTATTCTTATAGAAGAAGTAGAGTCTTATTTTGCAGCTCTAACCCATGTTTTCCCAGCAACGGAGGGAAAATTTAAATGAATCTGTCCAGCTCAAAACTCGAGCAAGAGTTTCACAAAGGATTTCCCTGATTTCTTGCGATAGCCTGATTGTTCAGGGCCTGGCAAGTTTCCACCCATAAAACGTGTGTGGTAGTAATTATTTCTCCTGGCATGTTTCTCTGCATGAGCATTTGTTTTTCTTATTTTAAAATGTCTGCAGTATCTGAATGCTGCTGTGATCTCTTTCCCTTGATGTCTTTTACTTTTGTAAATAGCAAAGCTTTTTTTTTTCCATAACTTAAAACTTTTAAACTGCACAATAAATCAATGCTGAATTATTTTCCTTCTTTTAAAGTGTTTATTTCTGTTAGCCAATAATGTTGTGTTACTATACTGCGAATTGGGAGTATTCCCTTTTTCTGGTCAAAAAGGAGGTTTCTTGCCTTCTGCAGGTAAATTGGACCAAGTCTCATGTCTCATGGATTAATACACATAGCATGTCCATTTCCACAATCTCTCTCAACAAACCCTTGTGCCTGCTACTTAGATTAGATTATTAGATTAGTTTACATTACAGTGTGGAAACAGGCCCTTCGGCCCAACAAGTCCACACTGACCCGCCGAAGCGCAACCCACCCATACCCCTACATTTACTCCTTAACACTACGGGCAATTTAGCATGGCCAATTCACCTGACCTGCACATCTTTGGACTGTGGGAGAAAACCGGAGCACCCGGAGGAAACCCACGCAGACACGGGGAGAACGTGCAAACTCCACACAGTCAGTTGCCTGAGGCCTTAATGAATTCCTTAATGAATTCCTCCCACCAGGACCGTGGATAAATGATTGATCTCCTTCTCTCATTGCAACCTCATAGAATCTAAGTGCCTTCTGTTAGGATCCATCTGCTTTTACTTTTAATTTGTCCCTTTTGTTGCCTTAGTTCTGTTTTGCACTGTTCCTGATGTTGTGACCTTGGTATAAAGTAGTCTAAAGTACTATAGCTATACCTCATGCCATCCTCTCACGCTGGTGGTAATACTCTCTGTGTACACCTATTTTTATTCTACCCTCAGAGCCTGTTTTTGTGCCTTTAATTTAAATTCTTATGCTTTCCCAAAGAAGATATTAACTTTACTCACAGAGGTCCTACACTTTGACTGCTTTGTTGAACCTTTAACGTGGAAGGATCCTGTAGATCCTCTTGATGGAAACTGTAGTTGTCAGGTGTTTACTTTACTTTACTTCCCACACTCCTTCTTCTTACAAAGTCTGAGCCTGTAGCACTGTTGTTCCCTTGTTGGTCTATCCCAGGATTCCTGCTAACTGACTGTTTGCTCAAGTACTTGAAACCACTGACTGTCCCTGTGCTAAAGTGGTGAAGTCTTTAAAGCTGTGAAAGCACTTGATCTTCTGAGAATTTATTCTCTTGAATATACCTTGTGGTCTTAAGCATTGACTCTCACCATTGAACACCATGTTGTATCTGTCGGTGGAAGGATTCCCGTTACAGGGTCTTAAAGGATCTATTTGATTTACAGTAGTCGAGAAACAACAACTAATAAGTCTTAGCAAAAAGTTACTCTTGCCTTAACAAGATGTAGTTTATTGCATGAGAGTAATGAGTAAGAAGTTACTTTAGTTAGTTAGGCATTGTTACTCAAACCATTGGGACTCATTTCCTGCAGTCAGCCCTGCCCCAGCTCAAGACCATACTCTCCCAGACCGACAAGGGACCTCTGCTCTCTGCTCGACGAAGATACTCATCTGCCCCAATCACAGCTATTCTCCTGATTTCCCTATGCAAGCCTATATATCATCATCAAACTTGGTGGAGCTTAATACAATCTCCAACATTACCGTATTATATCAATGTTTTCAGAGATGGCAAACAAGGCAAGGGATTACCCTTTAAGTGAGATTATAGTGAGAGTTGCAGAGGAGGTGACTGGCCACAGATCACTGAAGTAGTAGAAGTAACTATGACTATCTTGAGGGATAATGGGTGAGTTGGATACTGTCACTGTGAATATTTTGGCCATTCTAAATCAAAATAAGTAGCGCTTATCCAGGCAGAAGCCTCTTGAAACGGCTCAAGCAATTGGCTGACAATATTCATTGGTGAGTATATCCATCTCCCTCTTTGACCCGGTATCTCTAACTGAGGGGGGGGGGGGGGGGGGGGGGAAGGTTTAAGTTGAAATGCTTTGTAAAATACTTTGTTTTATGTGTCAAAGTGGACCCTGGGTCAAAGTTTGCTGTTAAGCCTCCTCTGCATATCTGAAATAACAAAGAGTAGATGGCTGGCTTCCTTAGCTGTGGGAACTTTTACTATTCTTTACCACAATGAGTCCCACCGCAAAAACAGTCCTTCCTGAAACAACATTACGTTCGCAAAAATGTGGTGGAGGTTAAATGTAACTAGCCAAAAGTAGAAACATTCTCAGGAAAGTCATCATCAAAAAACTGAGAGCTATGTTCTTCTGACACAGAAGAGCTAGTGAAAATATCTTCAGTTACCAAGGAGGCTGCCAAGCTACAAACTGCTCAGGGAGAAGTATATTCTTGGTCCACTCCATCCGTCATAAGGAAAGAAACATCGATGACCATTCATTAAGTGGCCAGCATTGACTCAGAAGTGGGAACCGGAATACATGGAAAAACCCAACAGACATCTTGGATAGATTGGCTTTCTGTTCTGCAATGAGCCTATGATTCAATGTCCAAGTTAAATTCAGCTCTCTAATTTCGAAGTACTAACAGTTCCTTTCCTTCAATTCTTCAGATTTATTCCATTGGGCTCTCACTCTTTTGTTTTCAACTAAATTCCCATCTAAAACTATTCTATTGAACATGATAATGTTCATCTCACTGCCAATGATTCACCCCCTCATGATCTCATGCTGTTCTATGAAGTTTGTTGCAAAGTATTTGTTTAATATAATGTTATGATAATCATCTATAAATAATAGACCTTTTTTCTCATAGATCTCATCTCACTTTTAGAAGCTCTAATTTTTATTGATGTACTTCCAAAATACTTCATTGATTTTTGAAGCTTTTATTATTATTAGTTTCTTAATTCCATATTCTTCTGTCAAAAGCTTCCCATTGCCCGAATTCCTTGTATCTGGTGCATTTGTCTCATCAATCATATGTGCTACAATTGTAAAAAGATTCTATGAAGTTTGAAAAATACAATTGTCCCTTTTGAAGTTGCTGTCACCTACATAATTTTTCCACGTCCAGATATAAAGTAATTTCATCCCTATTTAGAGACCCTAAGATTTTTTCCACCATAAATATTAAGCGAACAGGTTTGTAATGACTAAGAGCAGTCTTATATTTAAAAATCAGGTCTAGAATGTACACTTTCCAGTCCTCCGGGACCCATTCAATGTTCACAGACTTCTGAAATACAATATCTTAGAACACAACAATATTTCCTGTTATGCCCTTTAGAAATCTGTAATGTATCCTCTCAGGCAAGGATACTTTATCTTTCTTTAGACTAACTAACTTCCATTCTTTTGACTCTACTTCTACTGGAAAAAAATAAATGTTATGGTGATGTATGTTCTTTCATTTTCACCGTCTTTGTGAAAGTGCAACAAATCTACATTACCTTGCATTTTCAGATATTGTAATATATTGCTGCTTTTTCCAGTTTTCCAATACTTTGCTGTCATTTTGTTGTTCTCTATGAAAACAATTGAAGATGGTGATAGACAAGTGGTTGTGAATTGTGACAATGCCTGATCTAAGGTTGATAACAAAAATGTTAGCTAGAAATTTGACAACTTTGGTTTGAAGATGTATATATTCGTTCTCAAATTTTGTACAAGATCATAACGACAGTGTCACTGGCCGATTAGCAAGATGACTAACCAATGGAGGTTTGGGATGGGCTGACCATTGTCTACCAACAAAGAAATGACCTATAAGGGAGTCCACTCTGAAGGCCTAGAACAACCTGCAGGAGGAAACAAATGAATATGGCAGATGCCAACATTGACTGCCATATTTTGTGTGCTGTATTTGCCCTTAATAAATAATAAATAATGACAAGTAACAGCTGCTTTTATTTCAATATTTCATTGTTGAATACTTTGAATGCCAAGCCGCAGTATGTTTGAAAATGCTGCTAAAAGATACCAAAAAGAGTTAGTCATCATAGACATACCTCAAATCCATTAGGGAATAAATGTAACATCATCAACATTGACATCTATGTTTGAAACATTCTCATCTTTTCTTTGTGACGAGTGCTATGTGCTTGGGATTGGCTGAAGTTAATTTGAGTCATGAGGAGTTCATGTCTTCTTGCTGCCCTACTTTAGCTCTGCCACAGGTGAGGGCATTGAATTTAATTTTCTATCATTTTCCATCATTCTCGGTTTCTTGTAGTCATTGGCTCAGATTTTCACTGAGTTTTGTTCATGGATAGTAGCCCGAAGCAAAAGTAAATCCTTCACTGCTCTTGCAATTACTCTACTTGTCAGCAGTGAACACAACAGACTATAATCTGGAAGATTTATAATTTTCTGCTGAAAGCAAAGAGAGAGAAGAGGTGAAAATGATCTTTGTCAAAAGTGCATAATTAGGGATAGTGCATCAGTAATTCTGTTTTACACTTTCCCTGAAGAAAATTGAGTCAGGAGGAAAATAGACTGTTGAGGCATGATCACCCATTCTGGGATATGACAGCCAAATTTCTCTGGTTCCCTCCAGAGCCAATTTGTTTGATGATCACACAGTAAGTTTAATTTCACACACATGTTATTTAATAACTGAACGATTATGTTTTGTATCTGTTGCAAGCATGGAATTTATGATTTGGAGAGGGTTCTTGGATGGCATCCTATAGTGTGCTGAACAATGTGGGGCGTGGTGAGAATTCTGGGAGAATCACGTGAGAATTCCAGCAAAGCCTTTCTCGTTGGTGGCAGCAACAAGTCGTATTTTCCAAAAGAGTTCCAGGCAATGCCACCTTGGTTAGCTCACACCAACATCTCAGGTTACATTCCAGGACAATGTAGCACTCCATGTGTACATGAACCTTGACATCCAATCCATGCCAACCTCTGCACACCCTGGCAATCTCTAATCTAATTATGCTTCTGCACTCCATGCTGCACTTTAGTGTGCACTGGCATCTCTCATTGCAATCCTGCTGCAAGGACACTTTGCACAGGAATGGAGTGTACGTTTGGATCAGGCTGCATCTGTAGCTGCTTATTGGCTCTCTTAACACTCATTCACCTCACACCTATTTAATTTCTCATGGTGTCTCTCCCTTCCCAGTCTTGCCTTACCATACATCGCATTTTAGTGGAAAAACAAAGCCAGGCAGTTTGTTATTGCTGTCAGCACTCACCAGTCAAGGAGTGAAGATTTTGCTGCACATCACCACGCTATGTCAGTATTAAATCTGCACCATGAACCGATACCTCTTGTGATTGCCACACTGCCTGTGCTTTAATCAAATGGCCATGTGCTAAAGTCTCCAGGAAGGTGTAGTGCCCAGTTATGTCAAGGGAGAGAGCCTTAAGTCAGGGGTGCCTGATACAGTAAATCAGGATGAGGGTCCAATATCAGTCTGGGGGCTTGTTTATAGTCAGGAAGCCACTTGGGATGGGCATGGTCAGGATTCTCTCCTCATAGGGTTTGAGGTGCCAAATGATGGGCAGCCCACCACACATAAAGGCTCTTTCCAGTGTTTTATGGGCTATTTTCATCAGCATTGAGAAAAAGCAAGCGATTTATGAGATGAAGGTGGCTGGCACAGCTGTTGGTACTGGAGCACATGGGGGAAAGGTGTTGAGGTGACCCAAATAAATGAGTAGGAAGTGTAAGAGACCATGCAGGATTTGTAGAGTGAAGAGTTTGGGTATTTAAGAGAGAGTGAGGAAATATGTCGCAGACAATAGTGAGAGTGGTAGAGCTTGAGCTTTGGCGGAAGGTGGGTGCAGTGGAGAGAGAGTGAATGTGAGGTACCAGGGAAAAGATTGTGATGCTCACCCTGACAGAGTGGAGAAGATCATTGATTCCTGGGTGTACCTTCAGACAGTTGACACTGCAGTGACCTGGGTATTAGCCTCAGAGGGGGCAAGGCAGTGCAGGGTCTCGTGTTGTGGCCTCCACTTCTGGTCCTAGGGACAGTAGACATCCACCCTCTGCACCATCCCATCCATCAGGCTTTTCAGTTTCCTGTAAAAAGAAAGCAGGGTTCCAATTTTTCCCTCTATCCCAAGTCTAGGGTAAATGACCTGAACCGAACAGGGTAACTCTGGACAACCAACACTTGTCCATTTGCACAACAGCCTTGTAAAGGTGGAGCCAGCAGCATAGATGTCAGTTTATTCCAAAAGAAAACTTACTAGACCTTGTGGGGAGAAACCCTCCATGAAATTTACAAAAATTACTTTGCCAAAATATGCAAGATTATTGTTCAAAGAATTAGAGTCATAAAGTCATGGAGATGTACAGAACGGAAACAGACCCTTCGGTCCAACTCATCCATGTCAACCAGATATCCTAACCTAACCGAGTCCAATTTGCCAGCATTTGGCCCATATCACTCTAAATCCTTCCGATGTATATACCCAACCAGGTGCCTTTCAAATGCTGCAATTATATTCATTTTTCAACGATGATTTAAGCCATGCAGAGCACGCTGGCCTTGAGTTTCTGAGACAAAGTCAGGTAGTTGAATTGTTTAAGGATGAATGTACACTGTCAAAATACCAGAGAAAATCTTGCGACTAAACTCTTCTGTGCTGTACTGTCCATACACAGAAAGGACATGTACAATAATATCTGGGCCATTTCCAAAGCCCTGAAGACCAGGAAACTCTACCAGTATCATGCAAATTTTCCAGTGTGGTCAAAGCACAAAAACATACCAACTGCAGGATCAGTGTCACAAATGAATGCGTGGTTTTTGAAACCAATCCAACAATTTTGGGAGGATCTGCCAGGATATCAATCTGTATACGGAGAAACATCCAGGCTGATTGAATAAACCACAGGGTGAAATCTAGACCAACACAGACATATCCAGGAAATGGTGGCTGATTGTAATAGTCAGGTTCAGTGGGTCATGCTGTGCTTCTAGTATGTGGTGATTCAATTCCTAACTGAACTGTACATTTCAACACCCACGGGAAAGATTAGAGTCAAACATTTGAACATTGTCATTCATATGCGTGCATGTGCAAGTGTTTGCAACTCCCTCCTTTCATGTAGGGGACCAAGCGAGCCCTCTCATGGAACAGTGACAATATCCCTACCCCTGACCCAAAAGACCCCTGGTTCATGTCCCACCTACTCCAGAGGTGTGTCATGACCTCTCTGAACATGTTGATTCGGGGAAAAGCAGATAATTTTTTTAAAAAAGGGGTGACTGAGAGCAATTCTAAAGCATTTATAGCTTTGTTCAAGTAGAAACCATGTGTTAATCCAAACACAGGATTGGTGAGACGCTTGACTCCAGGGTCATCTTGCTTTGCTAATGGGCTTGCTAACCAAGAAAATCAAGGTCAGGGGCCTTAATTCCCTGCATATTTATGGTAATGTGCAGTGTCTCTGCTTGTCTTTTCCATACTTCTAAAGTGAACATCTGTTCCACTGGTTACCTCTTCCATTCAAAACAACAAATTTTGTTCTCAGGGTAAGATTAGACAAAGAACTTACTTTCTGTGAACTAATTTCTTGCCCTGGACCGACAGTTGCAGTTTTGATTTATTTCTGTGATTTGTGCCTTTCTAGCGTCCTCCCAAATTTTTACCTTCCAGATTCAACTTTTTTGGGGATCATGTTCTGAGATTGGCCTCGTGGCTCTTGCTTGCCAGTTGCCAGCCTTTACGATCATGCTTACTGCCTGCTGCCATAAAACTCTCCAACAACTGCTCAATTCACAACTCAATCATGGCAGGGGACTCCCAGGAGGTCAGCTGTAATGCTTCAGGAATATTCTCAATGTATCCACGAAGGGGCCAAGGGAGTCCAGAACTAGAATGGATAGCTTTAGGGTGAGAGGGGAAAAATATAAAAAAGACCTAAGGGGCAACTTTTTCACACAGAGGGTGGTATGTGTATGGAATGAGCTGTCAGAGGATGTGGTGGAGGCTGGTACAATTGCAACATGTAAAAGGCATTTGGATGGGTATATGAATAGGAAGGGTTTGGAGGGATATGGGCCGGGTGCTGGCAGGTGGGACTAGATTGGGTCGGGCTATCTGGTCAGCATAGATGGATTGGACCGAAGAGTCTGTTTCCATGCTGTACATCTCTATGACTCTATGGCTTGTGACTGGATAAAATGGTGAAAAGCTTGTACAAGACACTGAGTACATTGAGAAACGACATCAGAAGTATAAAGAGGCAAAGTTTAGGCACCAGAGAGAGCACGCAATCCTCCAAACATCTCATCAACCCACCCTTCCAAACACGTCCTACCTTGCCATTATGTGGCAGAATTTGCAGATCGTGCTTTAGCGCTTCTCAGCCATCTCAAAATCTGCCAAACCAGGGTGGAAATAAATCATCCTCAAACCTGATGGCATTGCCAGAGAAGGAGATAATTCCCAAAGCTCTTGTCACTCTCCAAGAGTTCGACAAGTTGTTGTGGACCAGGCCAGACCCTCTCAAAACATTTTGAGAAAGTGGCTGAGACCCTAATTTTGCTGGTTGCTTTAAGCAGGTGTATAGTGGATATTCCAGGAGTGATGCAGCTGCTCAACACACTTACTTTTAAACAAATCAAAATTTATTTACAAGATTATCGAATGAAACACAAACAAAAGAGAACGGAATACAGAATAACTTAACCCATCCAAAAACCCAACAGATTTTCTCAACTTAATAATGCTGTTCCCAATACTTGCAACAATCCCCATAAACACCACTTGGCACAAAAGGAAAAATCAAACACAAGGTCTCACAGGACAGAATTCAGAGAGAGATCAGCATGGACCTGTTTCTTTGGGTTCAGCAGCTTTTACAACAGCCTGACTGCTTTCAGTGAATAGCCAGACCAAACCAGAGAAAAGCTGAGCTGGGAGAACTGGTCACTCCCCTTTCATTGTACAAATGTTGTTTTTACACTTGAAAGCCTTCTGTCTGAGGCAATATCCATTAGCTACAATCAAATTGACTCTAAAACGCTTCAAACCTAAACTTTTTGAAGCCTGTGTCTTTTATGACCTCTCTGAAAAAAGTTTAAAACTGTGTTGCCTGAAACGTCGATTCTCCTGCTCCTTTGATGCTGCCTGACCTGCTGCGCTTTTCCAGCAACACATTTTTAAGCTCTGATCTCCAGCATCTGCAGTCCTCACTTTCTCCTCTCTGAAAAAAGTGTCAAGGAAGACATAACCCTGTTAAAGGAGCACCATCAAGTGACAATTATTTATCCATGTAAAAGCTGTTAGCATTTTACATTAAGCTTAAATTGTGACCACTTCACCTCAGTTTGCTGATGTAAACCAGTACTTTGACAGCATCTGACATTTATTGCTCATTCACTCTAGAATGGTCCCAAACTTGCTAGTGTGCATGTGTGGAGTTTTGTTAATACTTGGGGCTCCCTAGGTGGTTCTTGAGTCTGATGTTGTGGAGACTTGTACATGTGATCAGGAAATAATGTGCAGCGTCTTGCAATTGTGAATCATATTTGAAAAGGTCCTTTATCTTTCTATAAAGTCTCAGAATGTTATATGGCTCAGCCAGTGCCCATTCACACTGCTGTCATAAATTCCATAAGGCCTGGACTGCTATTGCTTCACACTTCTCTGAAGAAGCTGGAAACCTAAGAGAGTTACAAGGCCAAAGTTTAGATTTTATGTTGGCTGTATGCTTAAGTATCCAGACCTAATGCTTGAATAGATGGCATGTTCATAGAGCCAATCTTTTTCTCTCTTAAAGGAGAGCATGGTTGTCAACTGTCACAAATCTTATTTGATTTCTTCATTAATGTTATGTTGGAATTCTCATAAATAATGACTCAAAGAGGTAGATCTGCAATTTGAATGAAAGGGGAATATAGGTTTGTGCCAGGTGGCAGTCTGTTTTACATTTTCCCTAAATTTTATTTCCATTGAGATGAAGATCAGGCTACAAATTCACTATCATTCATATCACACAATGTCAGGATCTACCCCAGGCTGTTTCTTCTGAAATGTGCTCCTTTTCAAAGATGGTTTTGTACTGTTGACAGGCTCATCTGGAGACCTAATGCATTTCAATCACCGTCATCAAAATTTCTTGGAGAGCATTGTGCCCTTAGGTCGTTGTAGGAAATTAATTTTTCACCATCAGAGCCGACTTCCTTCTTCAAAAAAAAACGATGCAGAGTTGGATTTAACTGTTTCTTATGTTAGAAAGAGATCACAGGCTCTGGAAAGTTCTTTTCAAATGTCATGTTTGGGGATATGAAATTCAATTTTCACAGAAAAGCAAACTGAATTTCAAAACGTGAAAAATAACAATCCTGAAGTCCAATGTAATGTGAGGAAATTTTAGTTGTTTGTTTATGTTGAAGCAGTGAAAGCTAATTTACACTACAATTTGTTGGTTGATTGTTTGGAATATGTCACTGCGAATTGGAGATGAATCAGAAGAAATGCAACAAACAGATAAGTCCCCATAATTGGATTATGGTGATAAGATTTGGTAGACAGACTACTCATGATGGGTTTTCTTTTCCTCCAACAGAACATTTTACCTGATGCATAAATGCTTATGTTATCCTTTGTGAATAAGAAGTGAAGCATAGACAATGTTGAATGGAAGAATTTAACAGATCTTTACAACAGCTGGCTATTACATACAAACATTACATTTCTCAGACAACTGACTGTCTAGGTGGATATTAGTTGTAAAGTTACACAGCCTCCTGCCTGTCTACTTTGGATTCCAGCATCTGCAGTTTTTTTGTCTCTAATAAAGTTACACAGAGCTGTATGCTTCTTGTAGCTTTTGATACTTCAAGTGATCCAAGTTTAGATGGGATATGTAGCATTTATAACCTTAGGTCATGGTGATGATATAATGAGCATGTCTCTTAAAGATACAGGAACGTAGCATTATAGCAACAGGAGTAGGCCATTCAGCCCCTTGAGTCTGTTCTACCATTCAATGAGATCACAGCTGATCTGTGGCCTAACTCCACATGCCACCCTTTGTCTCCTATCCCTTAATATCTTTGCTTAAAAAATCTACCTCACAGTCAAAACTAACAATTGACCTCACATAAACTGCTGTTAATAGGAGGCAGTTTTAAACCTCTGCCATTGTTTGTGTGTAGAAGTGCTTCTTAACATCTCTCCTCAATAGCATGGCCCAAACCTTTAGACTATGCCCCCTAGTTTTAGAATCTCCAACCAGTGGCATTAGATTATCTATTCTGTCTTTTCCTGTAAACATCTTGAAATCTTCAATCAAATTATCCCTTCACCTTCTAAGTCCTAGAGAAAATCAGCCTACTTTGTATAATCTCCCCTCATAACTTAACCCCTGAAATCCTGGTATCAGATTGTTGGAAACCTATGATGTAGTCCCTCCAAGGCCAATATATCCTATCTAAGATATAAAGAATTTATAAAAAAACACATGCCTGAAAGGGTGGTGCAGGGAAGAGGGGTTCACAAAGGATGCTCTCTAATTGAATAAAGCCGTACCACTTCTCTTGTTTCCCCATTTGAATGGCCTACTATGCCATGATGCAGTGGTCAATTAAACTATCCTCCTGACACTCCTCTTCCTCATCCATGCAGGGAACGGGTGCCTTGTTTGGAGTGTGACTGCCTGAAACACAGCATCAAGTAACTCTTGTCTTCTTTAATCTGTCACAATGTCCAAAACTTGAACCCCAGCTCATCAACACTGAGCTGATGTCCCTTGAGCTACAAAGCTTTTCTGCTGAGGTTGTCAGTGTGGTTTGCAATGGAGTCTACCAGCTCCCACATACCACAGCTGCAACACATCCCCATGCACTGCCAACTTTATTTTATAATGTGGAAGTGCCAGTGTTGGACTGGGGTGGACAAAATTAAAAATCGTAGAACACCAGATTATAGTCCAACTGGTTATTTGAGAGTACAAGCTTTCAGAGTGCTGCTCCTTCATTAGCACTCCAAAAGCTTGTACTTTGAAATAAACCTGTTTGACTATAACAGTGTTGTTGGATTTTTAACTTCATTTTAGTTAACTAAGTTTATTTTTATTTAAAATCTGATTCTCAAAGACCCTTAATTATAATACACTTTTCTAAGTGTAATGCTTTTAAAGTTAGGCCCTAAACATAGATTAGGGACTAAACAATACACCATTTGTGGGTTCTTTCTTGATTATATGTTTTTGGAGATATGTCTCTTGATTAAACTTAAAATATAAGCCATAACTATTAATCTAACCTGGGGCAGTGTTTTCTAGAGGAATAAGATGGTATTATTTTCTGGGACTGTAGATTGTGAAGGAGCAAAACTGGACTTTAGTAGCGTGATATGTGCTTCTTTTCAGATGTGGGAGTTTAAAGAGAGTTTAAGAGTTACTGCGGATTATATCTGTCAGAAATGCTGTTGGATGCAAATCTTATCAGATCGAATGGATCGTTTGGAGAGACAGTTAGAAGCAATGAGGAATTTGCAACAGCAACAGTATGTGATGGGTGGCAGTTGTAGGAAGGGGGGGGGGGTGGTGGTAAGTCTCAGATACAGTCACATAGATGAGTTAACTCCAGGAAAGGTAAGAGAAGTAGGCAGCTAGTGCAGGAGTCTCTTTGTGGCTATAGCCATTTCAAATAGGTATGCTGTTTTGGAAAATGTAGGGGGTGATGGATTCTCAGGGAACATAGCATGAACAGCCAAGTTTCTGGTATTGAGACTGGCTTTAAAGCAACAAGGGGTATTTTGGGTTCCAAGAGATCAATTGTGTTAGGGGATTCCCTAGTCCGAGGTACGGACAGATGTTTCTGTGGCCAGCAGTGAAAAATCAGAACAGTGTGTTGCTTCTCTGGTGCCAGGATCAAGGATGTGTCAGAGAGGGTGCAGAATGTTCTCACGGGGAAGAGGGACCAGCAAGAGGTCATTGTCCACATTGGAACCAATGATATAGGAAGGGAAAAGGTTGACATTCTGAAAGGAGATTACGGAGAGTTAGGCATGAATTTAAAAAGGAGGTCCTCGAGAGTAGTAATATCTGGATTACTCCCGGTGCTATGAGCTAGTGAGGGCAGAAATAGGAGGATAGAGCAGATGAATGCATGGCTGAGGAGCTGGTGTCTGGGAGAAGGATTCACATTTTTGGAACATTGGAATCTCTTTTGGGGTAGAAGTGACCTGTACAAGAAAGACAGATTGCAGTTAAATTGGAAGGGGTCTAATATACTGGCAGGGAGATTTGCTAGAGCTGCTCGGGAGGATTTAAACTAATAAGGTGGAGGGGTGAGACCCAGGGAGACAGTGAGGAAAGAGGTCAATCTGAGACTGGTACAGTTGAGAACAGAAGTGAGTCAAACAGTCAGGGCAGGCAGGGACAAGGTAGGACTAATAAATTAAACTGCATTATTTCAGTGCAAGGGGCCTAACAGGGAAGGCAGATGAACTCAGGGCATGGTTAGGAACATAGGACTGGAATATCATCGTAAAAAGGGGACATGAGATAGCATTGGCAAATAGAATTAAGGAGAATCCAAAGCGTTTTTACAAATACATTAAGGACAAAAGGGTAATTAGGGAGAGAATAGGGCCCCTCAAAGATCAGCAAGGTGGCCTTTGTGTGAAGCCACAGGAAATGGCGGAGATACTGAATGAATATTTTGCATCAGTATTTACTGTAGAAAAGAATATGGAAGATATAGATATAGGGAAATAGATGGTGACATCTTGCAAAATGTCCAGAATACAGAGGAGGAAGTGCTGGATGTCTTGAAATGATTAAAGGTGGATAAATCTCCAGGACCTGATCAGGTGTACCCGAGAACTCTGCTGGGCCTTTTGCTGATATATTTGTATCATCGATAGTCACAGGTGAGGTGCTGGAAGATTGGAGGTTGGCAAATGTGGTGCCACTGTTTAAGAAGGGCGGTAAAGACAAGCCAGGGAACTATAGACCGGTGAGCCTGACCTCGGTTCTTCTACTTCTTGTCATTTACATAAATGATTTGGATGCGAACATAAGCGGTACAGTTAGTAAGTTTGCAGATGACACCAAATTGGAGGTGTAGTGGACAGCGAAAAGGGTTACCTCAGATTACAACAGGATCTGGACCAGATGGGCCAATGGGCTGAGAAGTGACAGATGAAGTTTAATTCAGATAAATGCGAGGTGCTGCATTTTGGGAAAACAAATCTTAGCAGGACTTATACACTTAATGGTAAGGTCCTAGGGAGTGTTGCTGACCAAAGAGACCTTCGAGTGCAGGTTCATAGCTCCTTGAAAGTGAAGTCGCAGGTAGATAGGATAGTGAAGAAGATGTTTGGTATACTTTCTTTTATTGATCAGAGTATTGAGTACAGGTGTTGGGAAGTCATATTGCAGCTGTACAGGACATTGGTTAGGCCACTGTTGGAATATTGCATGCAATTCTGGTCTCCTTCCTATCGGA
The DNA here is from genome assembly GCF_037043375.1 of Chiloscyllium plagiosum. Taxonomy (NCBI): domain Eukaryota; kingdom Metazoa; phylum Chordata; class Chondrichthyes; order Orectolobiformes; family Hemiscylliidae; genus Chiloscyllium; species Chiloscyllium plagiosum. Next base: position 37,246,858 of record NW_028270158.1, on the reverse strand, counting down.
AAGATGTTATGAAACTTGAAAGGGTTCAGAAAAGATTTACAAGAATGTTACCAGGGCTGGAGGATTTTTTTACCAGAGGCTGAACAGGCTGGGACTGTTTTCCCTGGAGCGTCGAAGGCTGAGGGGTGACCTTATAGAGGTTTACAAAATTATGAGGGGCATGGATTGAGTAAATAGACAAAGTCTTTTCCCTGGGTTTGGGGAGTCCAAAACTTTTTGGCATAGGTTTAGGGTGAGAGGGGAAAGATATAAAAGAGACCTAAGGGGCAACTTTTTCACACAGAGGGTGGTACGTGTATGGAATGAGCTCCCAGAGGAAGTGTTGGAGGCTGGTACAAATGCAACATTTAAGAGGCATTTGGATGGGTATATGAATAGAAAGGTTTTGGAGGAATATGGGCCGGGTGCTGGCAGGTGGGACTAGAATGGGTTGGGATATCTGGTCGGCATGGACATGTTGGACCGAAGGGTCTGTTTCCATGCTGTACATTTCTATGACTCTGTGACTCTATTTCCCTATGATCTTACAGTTTTCCTTTGATTTTTTTCTTTTTTTTGTTCATTTGAGGCCGTTTAGCAACCAGGCCCGCCCTGCTTCTGCTGCTGCCTGAGCTAAATCTTAAAGATACTCTCTTTACCTTCATCTTAGTCTCCTCATTTAAATTCTTGGACGTTTTTCTTCTCACTTCTCAGTCATTCCCTGAACATAACAAACAAAAATCTAAAGAACCCCAGTGGATGCTGTAAATCAGAAACAAAAACAGAAGTTGCAGGAAAAGCTCAGCATCTGTGAAGAGAAATCAGAATTAACATTTCGGGTCCGCTGACCGGTTCTGAGGAAAGGTCTCTGGACCCAAAACGTTAACTCTGATTTCTCTTCGCAGATGCTGAGCTTTTCCTGCAATTTCTGTTTTTGTTGTTGAATAATAACATTTTACTGAAATCACTGCTATTTGGTATTTGTCCCTAAAGACAAACAGCTCACCACTTTTTTGGCATGTCTCTCTGATTTTTTTCAGTAGTGAGCAGTTGGATGAGTGAAATGCGTTCATACTCTAACCCCTTCTCCTCCTGTTCCCACAAATCCTTCAGTTAAAGTTGGTGTACTCTCAGGTCTCACCCTTTCTCCACCTACTCCATTGAATTGTCTGGGTTAAATCTTATATATTAACTGGCCTTACCCTTTCTCCACGTGCTCTTGCAAATCCTCTAGTTAATGTTTATATGCTCATCCTTTCTCCGGCTTTAGCCTTGACTGCACTCCTCAGCGAGTAGGTGAACTGATATACTATGTCTCTTGTAAGATATAGGTGACACACTGAATGGACAAAGTGAAGAATTGAGACATAACACAACATTTCCTCTTCTTCCAAATGTAAAACCTATCCCAAACAGATAGAAATGTTTGTACATAGGCAGGACTGTCAATTCAATGATTACACTAACAGATGAAGCAGCATTTACAAGACCAGTACTTCAAACTTCAATGTGGTACTTGGTAGGTTTTACAGCTTATCAAGCATTTGTTACTACACAGAACCCTTCTGAGCCCACATCAGCTGGTCTATTGAAAGAAAAAACAATTTAGGGACAGTCTTTCGGTAAAACTGCCCTGAAGAGACAAATGTACATGTAGGCCCAACTCATAATGAGTTCCGTTCAGCTGTTTGCCTTTATTTTGATTTTACAAACTTGCAACATGCAGACATTACGGATGAAGAATCATAGTGGCCTGAATAATGTAGGCTACTGTTGTAGAGAAACAAAAATTACTTGAGAATCAGATTTAGTAGCAAGTCAAATCTTCGTTTATTAAACAAAAACATTTAGGAGATTAGGTCACCCTATGTTCCGGGTTTCCTCCAATAGTCTCGCCGATTACAGAGATCAACAGACCTTTATATCCCTAACCACAGCAAAGCACACAGTTTCAGATAAAATTATGTAAACAGTTCTTCAGACAGAATGTCATTCCCACACAGGTGTTTGTCCGCTGAGACTACAGCCATCGGTTATTTTGAGTTTGTGGTTTTACTTGCGAATGGTCACACGTCCGTTTATAGAACATAGAACATAGAAGAATACAGCGCAGTACACGCCCTTCGGCCCTCGATGTTGCGCCGATCCAAGCCCACCTAACCTACACTAGCCCACTATCCTCCATATGCCTATCCAATGCCCGCTTAAATGCCCATAAAGAGGGAGAGTCCACCACTACTACTGGCAGGGCATTCCATGAACTCACGACTCGCTGAGTAAATAACCTACCCCTAACATCTGTGCTATACCTACCACCCCTTAATTTAAAGCTATGTCCCCTCGTAATAGCTGACTCCATACGTGGAAAAAGGTTCTCACGGTCAACCCTATCTAAACCCCTAATCATCTTGTATACCTCTATCAAGTCACCCCTAAACCTTCTTTTCTCCAATGAAAACAACCCCAAGTGCCTCAGCCTTTCCTCATACGATCTTCCTACCAGACCAGGCAACATCCTGGTAAACCTCCTCTACACCCGTTCCAGTGCCTCCACATCCTTCCTATAGTATGGCGACCAAAACTGCACACAATACTCCAGATGGGGCCACACCAGAGTCTTATACAACTGCAACATGATCTCAGGACTCCGGAACTCAATTCCTCTACCAATAAAAGCCAGTACGCCATATGCCTTCTTCACTGCACTATTTACCTGGGTGGCAACTTTCAAAGATCTGTGTACATGGACACCAAGATCCCTCTGCTCATCCACACTACCAAGTATCCGACCATTAGCCCAGTACCCCATCTTTTTGTTACTCTTACAAAGTGAATCACCTCACACTTAGCTACATTGAACTCCATTTGCCACCTTTCTTCCCAGTTCTGCAGCTTATCTATATCCCGCTGTAACCTGCCACATCCTTCCTCACTGTCTACAACTCCTCCGACTTTCGTATCATCCGTAAACTTGCTCACCCAATCTTCTAACCCCTCCTCCAGGTCATTTATAAAAATGACAAACAGCAATGGTCCCAAAACAGATCCTTGCGGAACACCGCTAGTGACGGCACTCCAAGATGAACCTTTGCCATCAACTACTACCCTCTGTCTTCTTCCAGCCAGCCAACTCCTAATCCAAACCTCCAACTCACCCTCAATGCCATACCTCTATTTTTTGCAGTAGTCTACCATGGGGAACCTTATCAAATGCCTTACTAAAATCCATATATCACCACATCTACCGCTTTCCCTTCGTCCACCTCCTTAGTCACCTTCTCAAAGAATTCAATAAGGTTTGTGAGGCACAACCTGCCCTTCACACAACCATGCTGACTATCCTTGATCACATTATTCCTATCCAGATGTTCATAAATCCTATTCCGAACAATTCTCTCTAAGACTTTGCCCACAACAGAAGTGAGACTCATCGGCCTATAGTTACTAGGGTTATCCCTACTCCCCTTCTTGAACAAGGGAACCACATTTGCTAGCCTCCAATCTTCTGGCACTACTCCTGTAGACAACCAGGACATAAAAATCAAGGCCAATGGCTCTGCAATCTCCTCCCTTGCTTCCCAGAGAATCCTAGGATAAATGCCATCAGGCCCAGGGGACTTATCTATTTTTACCCTTTCCAGAATTTCCAACACCTCTTCTCTACATACCTCAAAGCCATCCATTCTACTTAATTGTGACTCAGTATTCACATCGACAACAATGTCCTGTTCCTGAGTGAATACTGACGAAAAGTATTCATTCAGTGTCTCCCCAATCTCTTCAGCCTCCACACGCAACTTCCCACTACTATCCTTGACCGACCCATCTAACGAACTTGAGCTTTCGCTTTCCCAATCAATATCAGGAAAGTTAAAGTCCCCCATAACAACCACCCTATTACTTTCACTCTTCTCTTGAATCATCCTCGCAATCCTTTCTTCTACGTTTCTAGGACTATTAGGAGGCCTGTAAAAAACTCCTAACAGGGTGAGCTCACCTTTCCTATTCCTAACCTCAGCCCAAACTACCTCAGATGGCGAGTCTTCATCCATTGTCCTTTCCACAGCTGTAATACTATCTTTGACAAGCAATGTCACACCTCCCCTTCTTTTACCCCCACCTCTGACCCTACTAAAACATTTAAACCCTGGGACCTACAACAGCCAATCCTGTCCCTGTTCTACCCATGTCTCCGTAATAGCCACAACATCAAAGTCCCAGGTACCAACCCACGCTACAAGTTCACCTACCTTATTTCGTATACTTCTTGCATTGAAGTATACACACTTCAAGCCACTTTCCTGTTTACAGGCACCCTCCTTTGAAATTGATGCCATGTTCCTAACCTCCCTACACTCCAGGTCCTGCACCCTAAAGCTACAGTCTGGGTTCCCATGCCCCTGCAGAGTTAGTTTAAACCCCCCCCCAAGAGCATTTGCAAACCTCCCCCCAAGGATACTGGTGCCCCTCAGGTTCAGGTGCAGACCATCCTGTTTATAGAGGTCCCACCTTCCCCAGAAAGAACCCCAGTTATCCAAATACCGGAATCCCTCCCTCCTGCACCATCCCTGTAGCCACGCATTTAACTGTTCTCTCTCCCTATTCCTCGACTCTCTATCACGTGGCACGGGTAACAAACCAGAGACAACAACTCTGTTCGTTCTAACTTTGAGCTTCCAACCTAGCTCCCTGAAAGCCTGCCTAACATCCTCAGCCCTCCTCCTACCTATGTCATTGGTGCCAATGTGGACCACGAGTTTGGGCTACTCCCCCTCCCCCTTAAGGACCCGGAAAACACGATCAGAGACGTCACGTACCCTTGCACCTGGGAGGCAACATACCAAACGTGAGTCTCTCTCGCCCCCACAAAACCGCCTATCTGTGCCCCGAACTATCGAGACCCCAATTACTATTGCTCTGCTCTTCTCCACCCTTCCCTTCTGAGTAACGGGGACAGGCTCCATGCCAGAGGCCTGAGCCCTGTTACTTACCCCTGGTAAGTCGTCCCCCCCACAAGTATCTAAAACGGTATACTTGTTCTTGAGGGGAACGGCCGCAGGGGGTCCCTGTACTGGCTGCTTCCTCCCAGTCCCCCTCACTGTCACCCATCTATCTGCCATCTTTGGAGTTACTACTTCCCTAAAGCTCCGATCTATGACCCCCTCTGCCTCCCAAATGATCCTAAGTTCATCCAACTCCAGCTCCAGTTCCCTAACACGGTCTTGGAGGAGCTGGAGATGGGTGCACTTCCTGCAAGTGTAATCAGCAGGGACGTCCATGGCATCCCTCACCTCAAACATGTTGCAAGAGGAACATTGCACTGCCTTCACTGCCATCCCTCTGAAAGTAACCTTTTTAAAAAAAACTGGGTCTAAAGAATACAACAAGCAAAATGCAGCACTTACCTACTTACCACAATGGGTCTTATTATTTAGGTTAGAGGAGGAGGGCGGGTGGGAGACACTACCTCTGTAGTGCCTCGGGTTCTTCTCCTGCGCGCTTTTAAAGGGAAAAAAACCTACCCGGCTGCCCCTCTGGTCTTCGTCACTTCCCCCTGCTGCTCCCGCTCTTTCTGTGAAGAGAAAAAAAACACCGCTGCCCGCTACCGGTAAGTAATTTTAAAACAAACTGTCTTACCTTAGCTGCTGCTCGCACTCAAAGTTTATCCCAGTTTACTCCTGCAGGAGTCGGCACTTTAGCAAGCTTTAGCACAAATTGTGCAAACTTTTGACAATATTCCCATCATGTGTTACAAATGTAGTCAAATGCTCTACTTCACTACGATGGAAAATGTGGCAAAATTATGGGAGAGGCAGTGCCAGATTATCGCAATATCGGAACGATTTTGTGCATCTTTTAACAAAGTTTCTGGCATTGAGGCAAGATTCCTACTAGGCAGCAGTAAGTTGCCTACTGAGGTCGATTATTGCTTGTTAATGGTCTTATTAACTACAGATCTCACCTCATTAATATCTAGTTTTCTATCATATTGGGCATTTAATTCTGCCTTTTTGTCTCGCTTTGTGCATTCTATGAATCTTTAACAATAAAATTTGTTTCCAATACAATTGTCTGTCGACCTATCGTAGAACAGTTGCACAATATCCCAGGTTCCTCTTTCAACTCACAAAATTGCTATCTCCCTTTAACCCCAAAATAGTAATGTGTTACTTATGCATCACCACCCCTCCCCCTCCCCCCGCCAAAAAGTAATTAAAATACAACTAAATTAATTCATTTTAAATTTTAAAATGTAATAGGGGTTAATCCTTAGTGGTGAATCCTTAGTGTTAATCCTGAAGGTTCTTGCTGGATCAGACACAGCAATACTTTATTGTCATGTTCAATGTTAAATAGGTTGTTACAATGTTTAAATAAAAATACAATATATCTGATTTTGAGTATTGATCTTCTTTTATATGAAAACATAATTGATTCATTTAGTTGATTCCAGAGAGTGGAATGTGTAATTAAAGTAATGGAGACAAACTAGCAAAAGGTGTTTAACTCAAAACAGTACAAATTGGCACCATGTATGCTGCATTGCAATAACCACACTTCAAAGGCTAAACTGTGTTGATGCACTGAGGCCAGGCTGGAAAGCTAGGAGAAAATCTTGCCTTTCTTGCTCAGGCAATGAACTGCTTGATTGTGGGACTTGTATTCCTTTAAAAGACTGAAGTCTGTCCCAAGAGCCATCAGTAAATTTGCAAAGTAGCAGCTCTTCAATGCTACTAGGGGTGATAGCCTCTGTGGGGCATGCACTTGTCAAAAACAGGCACCAATTTCTACACAAGGTAAATGCAGTCAGTGTTTGCTGGGTCAACCAGGCAGATCCCAGCAAGGGATGGGGATGAAACTGATGAATGCAGGAGTGATATCTATCCTCAGAAATATCCCAACCAGTTTCAGTACTCCTCCGTGGATCACAGATGACAGCTCAGCCTACAGGAGGACAACCACATTTTACTGGGTAGCCTTTCCAAATAGTGAAAAGATGGTAAAATGCCCATAAAATGGCCGCTAAATGCCTAAGTTGACTTCTGGGCAGGATGGCCTTGATCCATCCACACTATCAGTGATAAAACTGCCTGACTTTGGAATGATGACTGACACTCAGTTCACCACTTCCTTTACTTCCAGCCAGTTTCTGGAGGATTAGCCGATAGCCCTAACTCTCAATTATCAGCAAAGTAATGAAAAATATTAATGATAGTTTTTTCAAGTGAGCTCACTAATAAGCTTCTCACTAATGTTCAGTTTCAGTTCTACGAGACCAACTCAACTCCAGATATCATTTTGGACTTGATCTGGAAATTCAGCATATCTACAATAACTCTTACCAATTTTTACAGATGCACCATAGAAAACATCCTATCTGGAGCATCACAGCTTGGTATGGCAAGAAACTACAGTGAGTTGTGAACGTAGCCCAGTCCATCATTAAAACATGCCTTCCTTCCATTAACTCTGACTACACATTCCATTCCTTGGGAAAGCAACCAACATAATCAAAGATCCCTTCACCTGTATTAAGCTCTCAGATTAGATTAGATTAGTATGGATCAGGCTCTTCAGCCCAACAAGTCCACACCGACCCTCCGAACAGTAACCCAACCAGACTCATTCCTCTATATATTTACCCCTGACTAATGCACCAGACACCATGTGCAATTTAGCATGGACAATTTAGCATGACCAATTCACCTGACCTGCACGTCTTTAGACTGTGGGAGGAAACCAGAGCACCTGAAGGAAACCCACGCAGACATGGGGAGAATGTGCAAACTCCACACACAGTCTCCCTCTTCCATCCTTTTCCATTGGGCAGAAGATATAACAAATTGAAAACACATACCAACAGATTTAAGAACATCTTCTTCCCTGCTGTTATCAGACTCAGGAACAGATCTCTCATATATTAGAGTTGATCTTTCTCTGCACCTTCTTTGTAGCTGTAACACTACATTCTGCATTCTGTTCTATTACCCTGATATAATTATGTAAGGTAAGATTTGTCTGGTTGGCAGTTGAAACAAAACTTTTCACTGTATCTTGGTACATGTAACAATAATAAATCAAATCAAATCATTGACAAAAGAGCTGAGTTCCAAAGGCGAGGAAAGAGTGACTACCCTTTACTGAATCAATAACCTGAAATAAAATGGAAGTCAATCAAGGAATCAAAGGAAAACTCATCAGTGATTAGAATCAGACTAAGTAAAAAGGAAGCTGGCATGGTTTTTGGAAGTCAAATATCTCAGCCCTAGGATATCACCGTGAGACTTTTTCTGTGTCATGTCATATGCCCAGCAATAATCATATACATTATCAATGATTTTCTTTCCGCTGACTGAATCAAAATGAACATGTTGGCTTGAAACAGACTAACAACAAAATACAATTTAACTAACCTTATATCTGTACAGTGCTTAACCAATTGCACATACGTCATCTAATTTACCTATTGTTTATCAATTATTCACTCTGTAAAATTTGCTTCTGATAAATTTGTAAATTATGGTAAATTACTACAGAATGGCAGAATAAGATATTTATGTTTGTGTTGGTTCTCCAAAGAAGTAATTCACAAAGTGCCACCCCTTATCGCATTCCACATTCTTCCTTTTTGGATAATAATTCAAATCCCTCTTGAATGTCTTAATTGATTTTGCCTCCATAACATTGAAAGTACATTTGATGCACCAATTACCTGTGTGAAAACACGTAGCCATTGCTTCTTTTGCTGATTGTTAAAATTGTGGTACAATGTTGACTATCAATTTTCAACTTCTATCTTCTTGTTTTAACATCAGACTGCCATGGACTAATATGGTTTTTAATAAGAAAGGAACATAGACCTGCCCGACCACAGATTGGATCACAAAATTGCCTCAGTGTGGAATACATACACAAAATCATCTGAACTGAAATTACCATGTTTTCTAAAGGCATGAGAACTAGTCAACTGAGTTTCATTTTAATTTACATGTGTGAGAAGTTGCATGTATCGGGCATGAACAGGCTGCCTATAAATACCCATTTGGAAAGACAATAGAAGCAGACATAGGAATTAACAAAGGAGCCCTTGTTCTGACGCTGCATGGTAGAGCAGCAGAATGGGTAGAAAAGAAAATGGATTTATAACTCTTTCCATTTTCCTGTCTACACCCCATCATTAAGAATCACAAAACCGGTGACAAGGCAAAACATAAAAAAAATTCACTCACTGTACAAATATCATGACTGCTGAAGATACAAGATATCAGCTAACTCAAGGATTCTAAGAACTTTCTAAACAGCATATCATTTAACTTCCTATTGTACCAGACATACTCCTTTTCAAACTTTACACATGTGTGCGTTTGATGTTGCATTTGTTGATATTTACCTCAAGGTAATAAAAAGATTTCTCTTCCTTTCCCTTGAGTAAACTTCTAAATGGCTCCTTCATTTTGATCCAGCCAACTATGTTTGAATTGAAGTGTAACACAAAGGTAAAGGTGAAGGTAAAATCACCACAGTCATTTCAGATCATAGGGCAGTGCTTGGGGACACTTGTGCATGAAACACAGACAGGTAATCAGGAAGGCTAATGGAACGTTGGCCCTTATTTCAAGGGGATTGGAGTATAAGAGAAGGAAGATCTTCTGCAACAGTACAAATTGCTGATGAGACTACAATTGAAGTAATGTGAGCATTTTTGGTTCCTTTATTTAAGGAAAGATTTCATTTCATTTGAGGCAGTTCAGAGAAGGTTCACTGGGATGATCCCTGGTGTAGAGGGTTTGTCTTATGAGCAGAGACTAAGCAGGTTGAGACTCTACTCATTGGAAATTAGAGGAATGAGCGGTGACCTCATTGAAACATATCGGATCCTTAAGAGGCTTGTTAGGGTAATTGCTGAGAAGATGTTACCTCTCAAGGGAGAATCCAGGACCAGAAAACATTGTCCCAGAATAAAGGGCAACAACTTAAGACTGTGATAAGCAGTAATTTATTCTCTCAAAGAGTTAAGTGACTTTGGAATTCCTTGCCACAGAGTGCTGTTGGAGCAGAATATGTGTGTTTAGTGTCCCTATATTTAAGTCTGAGACAGATAGATTCTTGATCATTAGGGGAATGAAGGGTTACAGGAAAAGGACAGGAAAGTGGACGTGAGAAATGTCAGATCAAACAGAATCCAAATGAAAGGTGGACCAGATTTGAAGGGCCGAACAGGCTTCTCCTGTTCCTATTTCTTATGGTTTTTCACATCAGCGAGAGACAACTGGTGGTGGTTTAACCTGAGGGTCACCATAACAAATGGAGAGGTTGAGAAAAGGAGAGTCCGTTATAGTAACCTCAGCCAGTGTGGGAATTGAAACAATATTGTTGGCATCATTCTGCATTTCAAACCAGCCATTTGCCAACTGAATTAACTGACTCCTAGTGTAATATACCTATGTGGTAAAATACATAGCAACATAGTTTAGCAAGGGGATTAAGACAGGATGGACCTGATTCCCCCTTCCTCACCAGTCATAACACAATTGTCCTAAATCTGTGCCCTCTTATTCAAGATCTTTCCCCCAACGTGAACAATTTTTTCCTATATATTGAACGTGATTTTGAGCATTTCTGTCAAATTTATAACTAGGCACTTTTAGTAAATGAGATTTCCAACTTTAAATGAACATCAGAGACTATGGAGAATTGATTACAAATTTTTCTGGCAAAAATCAATCAAAAATAGTGTAAATAAAGTATTTAACAAAATTACTTGATGTAGAATTTGTCATGGAAGAGTTCCATTATTACCAATAAAATTAATCAGGCTGCAGAAGAAAGTCATTTACAAAGCCTTAGCAGATTTGAGGGCAAGGGTAGGGGAGAATTATTCAAAAGATTTAAAACATTTTAGCTATTTGCTTATTTTCATGATCTGATTTACTATACATTGTGTCAAATGGTATTCTGGGGGAGAGATTGAACTGATGTGGACATTACTCTTTTGATACTCCTGGGTGCCTTTTTAGACTTTGGGTGGAACGGGTGTAAAGCCTTAAATTTTAGTTCACCTTCCACTCCTGACGAGGTGTGTCAAAATCAGGAATTAGGCAAGAATTACAACCTGCCCTGACACGAGCGGCATCAGGAAAATTTGCGATTACATTGTGGGTTAAATGTGTATATTGTAGTATTCCTGATGGTTTTTCAGGAGAAACATGGGAGCAACTATCTTTAGGTTTTCTGTCACATAACAGCCCAAAGTATCAATACCATGATTGCAGAGAACTTTTCCATGATCCATTGAAAACCAGTGACATAGCATCCTTCATGATGATTTACATCACTTGCAGTCTCTGAGTATTGGCTCACTGCCAGTTTGATTTTCCTGAAGGGAACTACAGAATTTGCTTTGGCATTCGTTGGTTTGGTGTCTGTAGACTTAGGGCTTTATTACAAATGCTGCTGCTTTTACCTGCGTAACTATTTTGATCAATCTGTTCAGACATTCTGCTCCACACTTCTGGTCAGGAGTGACTTCAACCTGGATCTTCTAGTTCAGAGGTAGGGATAATACCACTGCACTACAAGTACCCACTTCTACTCGTGTAATCCTGTGCCTCACTCATTTGTCAAAGTTTGTCAAAACTGCATGGACCTGAAAGTTTTCCATAACTTTCTCAAATTACTGTGGAATAAAGCCATTTTTTGTGCACAGAGATTCTAATGGAACACAATTCTCCAAGAATTCCAATTGTATTGCACAAATTGTGCTATTTCCAACAGAATGAGCTGTTCAATGTGGAGCACAGGAGTCTGCAGACTATCTAAAATGAAAACTGAAATCTGCGACTATAGCTTTCAGGTGGATACATTTTCAAATAGAGTCTACTTGAAACACTACAATGTTAAAAGTTTCATTGCAGCAGTTCCTCAATTTGATTTGACATTAATGCCTGTGAAATATTTTTTGATTCATTTTGCAGATCACGGAGAAATCATTCTAGTTAAGTACATTGGATATCAACAATGTTGGAATTTAAATTTTGCAGCACTCCTTCATCATTAAGCACAATGGAGCATAAAGCAAATAAGTCTCCATTTACTTATTTTGAAAACAATATAATGTAGGGGAATGGGTCTGGGTGGGTTGCGCTTCAGCGGGTCGGTGTGGACTTCTTGGGCCGAAGGGCCCGTTTCCACACTGTAAGTAATCTAATCTAATCTAATCTAATCTAATCTAATCTAATCTAATCTAATAATAAGCATTGCTCTCCTTTCTCTGTCTCTCTAAATTCCCTCCATGGATTGACCATTTAACATTTAGAAGGTGGTCAGTCTGTGTAATTCCCTACTACAGAAAGACATGGTTACTGTATATATTCAGAAAAAAAGCCATAGAGTCATAGAGATGTACAGCACAGAAACAGATCCTTCGGTCCAACTCATCCATGCTGACCAGATATCCCAACCCAATCTAGTTCCACCTGCCAGCACCCGGCCCATACCCATCCAAACCCCTCCTATTCAGGACTATATTGGGTTGGGATATCTGGTCGGCATGGACAGGTTGGACTGAAGGGTCTGTTTCCATGCTGTACATCTCTATGACTCTGTGACGTAAATGTTGCAATTGTACTGGCCTCCACCACTTCCTCTGGCAGCTCATTCCATACACATACCACACTCTGCATGAAGACATTGCCCCTTAGCTTTCTTTTATATCTTTCCCCTCTCACCCTAAACCTATGCCCTCTAGTTCTGCTCCCCGATCCCAGGGGAAAAAAACCTTGTCTATTTACCCTATGCATGCCCCTCATGATTTTATTAACCTCTATAAGGTCACCCCTCAGCCTCCGATTCTCCAGGGAAAAAAGCCCTTGCCTATTCAACCTCTCCCTGTAGCTCAAATCTTCCAACCCTGGCAACATCCTTGTAAATCTTTTCTGAACCCTTTCAAGTTTCACAACATCCTTCCGATAGGAAGGAAATCAGAGCTGCACGCAACATTCCAACAGTGGCCTGACCAATGTCCTGTACAGCTGCAACATGACCTCCCAACTCCAGTACTCAATACTTTGACCAATAAAGGAAAGCATACCAAACTTCTTCATCACTATCCTATCTACCTGGGACTCTACTTTCAAGGAGTTATGAACTTTCACTCCAAGGTGTCTTTGTTCAGCAACACTCCTTATGAACTTACCATTAAGTGTATAAGTCCTGCTAAGATTTACTTTCCCAAAATGCAGTACCTTGCATTTATTTAAATTACACTCCATCTGCCACTCTTCAGCCCATTGGCCCATCTGTTCAAAATTCCATTGTAATCTGTCCACTGCACCTCCAAGTTTGATGTCATCTGCAAACTTACTAACTATACCCCTTTCGCTTACATCTGAATGATTTACATAAATGATGAAAAGTAGTGGACCCAGCAACGATCCTTGTGATACTCCACTAGTTCCAGGCCTCCAGGCTGAAAAACAACCCTCCATCACGACCCTCTGTCTTCTACCTTTGAGCCAGTTCTGCATCCAAATGGCTAGTTCTCCCTGTATTCCATGTGCTCTAACCTTGCTAATGAGTCTCCCATGGGGAACCTTGTCAATTGCCTTACTGAAGTCCCTATAGATCATGTCTATCACTCCGCACTCATTAATCCTCTTTGTTACTTCAATCAAGTTTGTGAGACATGATTTCCCACACACAAAGCCATGTTGACTATCCCTAATTAGTCCTTGCCTTTCCAAACACATGTACATCAGGTTCACCAATCTATAGTTCCCTGGGTTGTCCTTACCACCCTTCTTAAACAGTGGCACCACGTTTGCCAACCTCCAGTCTTCTGGCACCCACCTGTGACTATCGATGATACAAATAGCTCAGCAAAGGGCCCAGCAATCATTTCCCGAGGTTCCCACAGAGTTCTCAGGTACACCTGATCAGGACCTGGGGATTTATCCATTTTTATGTGTTTCAAGAGCACTTCCTCCTCTGTAATATGGACATTTTTCAAGATGTCACCATTATTTCCCCACATTCTATATCTTCCATGTCCTTTTCCACAGTAAGCACTGGTGCAAAATACTTGTTTAGTATTTCCCCCATCTCCTGCGGCTCCACACAAAGGCAGCCTTGCTGATTTTTGAGGGGACCTATTCTCTCCCTAGTTGCCCTTTTGTCTTTAATGTATTTGTAAAAACCCTTTGGATTCTCCTTCACCCTATTTGCCAAAGCTATCTCATGTCCCCTTTTTGTCCTCCTGATTTCCCTCTTAAGTATACTCCTCCTGCTTATGTACTCTTATAAGGAATCACTCGATCTATCCTGTCTATACCTGATGCATGCTTCCTTCTTTTTCTTAATCAAACCCTCAATTTCTTCAGTCATCCAGCATTCCCTACACCTACCAGCCTTTCCTTTCACCCTAACAGGAATATACTGTCTCTGGACTCTTATTATCTCATTTCTGAAGGCTTCCCATTTTCCAACCGTCCCTTTACCTGCGAACATCTGTCCCCAATCAGGTTTTGAAAGTTCTTGCTTAATGCCATCAAAATTAGCCTTTCTCAATTTAGAGCTTCAACTTTTAGATCTGCACTATCCTTTTCCATAACTATTTTAAAACTAATAGAATTATGGTCGCTCACCCCAAAGTGCTCCCCCACTGACACCTCAGTCACCTGCCCTGCCTTATTTCCCAAGAGTAGGTCAAGCTTTGCACCTTCTCTTGTAGGTACATCCATATACTGAATCAGAAAATTTTCTTGTGCATGCTTAAAAAAATTCTCTCCATCTAAACTCTTAACACTATGGCAGTCCCAGTCTATGTTTGGAATTATTCTTACAGATAACTGAGATCTTCTTTCAAATTTGATTCTCAATTTCCCTCTGACTATTACGATGTCTATAATACAATCCCAATCAGTTGCTTATCCCTTTCTTATTTCTCAGTTCCACCCAAATAACTTCCCTGGATGTATTTCCGGGAATATCCTCCCTCAGCACAGCTGTAATGCTATCCCTTATCAAAAATGCCATTCTCCCTCCTCTCTTGCCTCCTTTTCCATTCTTCCTGTAGTATCCGTATCCTGGAACATTAGGCTGCCAGTCCTGTCCATCCCTGAGCCACATTTCTGTGATTGCTATGATATCCCAGTCCCATGTTCCTAACCATACCCTGAGTTGAACTGCCTTCCCTTTTAGACCCCTTGCATTGAAATAAATGCAGTTTAATTTATCAGTCCTACCTTTTTCTCTACTCTGTCCCTGCCTGCCCTGACTGTTTGACTCGCTTCTTTTCTCAACTGTATCAGTCTCAGATTGACCTCTTTCCTCACTATTTCCCTGCATCCCGCTCTCCCCCCAACCACACCTTATTAGTATAAATCCTCCTGAGCAGCTCGAGCAAATCTTCTTCCTAATATCTTAATCCCCTTCCAATTCAGGTGCAATCCGTCCTTCTTGTACAGGTCACTTCTACCCCAGAAAAGATTCCAATGATCCAAAAATGTGAATCTTTCTCCCATACACAAGCTCCTCAGCCATGCATTCATCTGTTTTATCCTATTCCTACCTTCACTAGTTGTAGCACCGAGAGTAATCCAGATATTACTACTCTAGAGGATCTCCTTTTTAAATTCCTGCCAAGCTCTCTACAACCTCCCTTCAGAATCTCAGCCTTTTCCCTTCCTATGTTGTTGGTTGCAATGTGTACAATGACTTCCTGCTGAGCCCTCTCCCCCATGAGAACATTCTGCACCCTCTCTGAGACATCCTTAATCCTGGAACTCGGGAGGCAACAAGCCATTCTGATTTTTCACTGCTGGCCACAGAGAGTCCCTAACACAATTGATCTCTTGGAACCTGACATATCCCTCATTGCATTAGAGCCAGTCTCGATAGCAGAAACTTGGCTGCTTGTGGTACATTCCCCTGAGAATCCATCAACTCCTATATTTTCCAGAACAGCATACTTGTTTGAAATGGGGCTAGCCTTCCTGCACTACCTGCCTACCTCTCTTATCTTTCCTGGGGTTAACCCATCTATGTGACTGTATCCAACGACTTTTCTCTCTTCCGATAACTGTCATCCATCACATCCCCTTGCTCTTGTAAATTCCTCATTGCCTCTAACTATCGTTCCAACCAATTCATAGGATTGATAGGCTTGATAGGATTCACAACCAACAGCAGCTATTGCAGATATAATCCTCAGTAACACGTAAACTCTCCTAAACTCCCACATCCAACAAGAAGAGCATATCACTCTACTAAGAGCTATTTTTGCTTCTTCCATCTACAGATCCAGAAAATAGCACTGTCTTTTTCCTCTACAAAACACTGCTCCAGGCTAAATTAATACTTATTGCTTATATTTTAAAGTTTAATCAAGCGATAGATCTCAAAAAAAAAATATAATCAAGAAAGAACCCACTCTACTCACGACTGCAGACTTACAGCAAGGCCACACTTAAAACTATTCACTTATCTGTTTCTGTGCTGTGACCTCTCCCAAACAGGTTGATCTAAAATCAGTTGTGAATTTCACTGCTTGTTAATTTTCCCAGATGCACTACGATGTCCAGCGATACATGAATTCAACAGTAAAGGCAGTAACTGCGCAGGTTCACTGCTGTGTCAGATAGCCGTGTGAGTTTCTTTCTCTCTCTCGCACTCGCTCTCTCTTTTTTTTTGCTCTCTCTCTCTCTCTCTCTTGCAAAGACCATGTGGTTCCTGCCTTTGTCTGTACATTTCCCTTTTAACTTTTATCCAAAGTTCCAGAACAATGCAACAGCATACAAAACAGTAATTGCTGCTCCTGGAATTCAAGGAAATCACCTCCAACACCTAAAACACCTCAAAAAAGGAGCAGTCTGTTACAGCCAGAAGTTTTTCCCATCCTCCATCTTGGATTACCTAGAAGGATTGAAACATTTTCAAATATTAAAGTTAGCAAAAGGTCTGGAGAAAAAGTGTGAATATGATGTTGCGGTAGAAGATCATCTCTGATCACATTGAATAACAAGGTAGTAAATGGTGAAAAGGAGAGTAACAAGAGGACATAATTGGAATAGTAAAAGAATTAGTCACATAGCAGATGCAATTTCGTAATATGTCGAGAAATAATACGTAGAAGCAGTGTCATTTGTCTGGTACGTTCTTGAGTGGGCTCGAGCAGAGACCTAAGATGCATATTCATAAATTATTCAAAATGGCAGGACAAGTGGATGAATCATTAATTCACTTTGCCAGTCAGGTTTTTGAATACAAAAACAAATAAATCATGCTCAATATTTTCAAACCGCTGGCTAAGCATCAGCTGGAATATTGTGTCCAATTCTAGTCAGTAAACCTTTGGAAGAAGAGGATGTATCAGGTTGATACCAGGATCAGAGAATCACATACAGAGACTACTGAAGCTGAAATTGTTTTACTAAGTGCAAAGATAGCCATAAGGAGACCAAAATATTCAGAACTGTGTTGCTTTGATAATGTTTGAAGAAACTATTTTCTCTGGCAAGTACACTGGTAATCAAAGATCACAGATTTAAAATAATTGGTTTGAAATAGATGGGAAAGGAGGGGGATATTTTCAGATAGCATTGTTAACATTTGGAATGCATTGCCTGAGAATATGTTAGAATCAGATTACATAAGGAATTTCAAAAAGCAATTGGCTACCTATCAGACATGAAAAGTTGTGTTGCAAGTTTGCAGCTGAGAAGTGAGAGCAAAGGAGGCAAAGATCCCTGGGCAGGTGAGATTATGGCAGGGAAATAGATCAAGGTCAGTGGTCCAGGGGAGGCAGAGATGGAAGGAACTTTTGCAGCATGATCTCGTCTGCCCTTTACCTTAGACTTTGTTAGTCCCAGTCTCCTTATTCTGACACAATTGGTAATCCTCAACTGCTCTGCTCCACTAGTAATCTGTATGTAGACATGGTAAAGAAATTCCAAACATTTCATTCACACTACTTACATTATTATGGTCTAGTACATATGGATGCTTCTTTCTTAATCTCCATCTCAGACTCTTATTTCTGACTGTTTTGCTAAAATCATGATTACATCATCAGATAACATTATTGACTGATTTACATACACCTATTTCTCCACAGTCAGTTCTTCGAACACAGATCGGGAGGTCTTGGAAGTTAGGAAGGGAGATCAGGCATAGGGGAAGTATTCAGTCAATCAATGTGAAGAATTTGGTTTGGTGGACCTGGAGGTCCACATAATTGTTCTTCCTGGCCCAGAAGCAGTGCTGTGAATATGTTTATTTTATGAATGTGGGTTTTCCTGTCTCCTCTTAGGTATTTTATGTAGGTTAAAGTTACTGTTAGCGAGCTTTGAGAAAATTTGTAACTCAAGTTGAGGTTCTGGATGTAGGTTTGCTCACTGAGCTGGAAGGGTCATTTTTAGAAGTTTCGTCACCATACACGGTAACATCATCAATGAGCCTCCGGATGAAGCACTGGTGGCATGGCCCATTTTTTATTTATGTGTTTAGGTTTCCTTGTGTTGGTGATGTCATTTCCTGTGGTGAAATCATTTCCTGTTGTGACATCATCTCCTGTTCTTTTTCTCGGGGGGTGGTAAATGGGTGGTAAATTGGTGGTAACACAGTTTGCTGGTTTCTCAGCAACAAACCCAAACAAGCAGACACAACACATCCAGAAACCTTAGCCACTCTCCCCTACATCAACGACATCTCGGAAATGACTGCTAGACTACTCGGATCTCTTACCATCATGGTAGCCCACAAACCCACCAATACACCAAAACAGCAGCTATTGAACTTGAAAGACCATATACAGACAACAAGTAAAAGTAATGTAATTTACAAAATACCTTACAAGAACTGTAACAAACACTACATTGGACAAACAGGCAAAAAACTAGCCACCAGGATACATGAACATCAACTAGCCATAAAAAGACATGACCCACTCTTACTAGTATCCTTACATACAGATGAAGAAGGACTTTGACTGGGACAACACATGCATCGTAGGTCAAGCCAAACAAAGTTACGTACGAGAATTTCTAAAATCATGGCATTCTAACCAGAACTCTATCAACAAACACATCAAGTTAGACCCCATCTACCATCCTTTGAAAAAAAGAACAGGACATGATGTCACCACAGGAACTGACGTCACCACAGGAAATAACATCAACAAACCCAAGGAAATCTAAACACATAAATAGGAGGTCGACCGCATCACCAGTGTTTCATCCGGAGGCTCACTGATGGTGTTATCTAGTATGGTGATGAAACATCTGAAAACAAACCTTTCAGCTCAGCAAGCAAACCTTAACATTACTGTTCCTACTCAAACATTTGATTTCTCTTTACATTTAATACATACCATCGTTAAACACACAAAACATGGTGAATAATGTTCTGCACTTTCACAACACCCTTAGAAATTGCACAACTAATGGCTCACGTCTGGAAAGCACTGGACTCATTTAAAGCCATCACTGCTAACTTCAGCTTCACTGAAACTCCATATTCAATTTGCAAGACCAATGGCAGGGTGCAACTTGCCTGTGAGCAGCATTTCAACCCTCAGTGCCTTCACTCTGCATGCATTGCAAATGAGCAATTAAATGATTGCAAATTATATATACCTGGAGTTTGCAAACTCCTGGTTCATGTATTTTCCCTTTCAATATCCTAATGTCCAGCAAACATGGATGTCCTGCTTTTGCTCATTAAGTCCACAATGACTCCACCCACCCTGAGCCATCATCCCAGCAATTTTCTAGTGGCACTTCACATTGACAAAATGGCAAGTGATGGAAGTGAGAGCTACTCCTGGTGGACACCATCGGCATTGGCCTCCACCTGGCTGCAATGTACCATGCTGGACATTCCATGTCTCCTTTGGTCCTCTTTACCCTGACACCTGAATTCCACCCTCCCTCCATGTGGACAGCCACCACATTGAACTTCACTAGCAAAGGCCCTCTCTGCCTCCATGCCGACACTAAACCTTCATGATGCACACTCTGGTCTTTTGTGTTCCCCAGATTGAGGCCATGATGGTGGTCAATACCAGTAAATCACACCCTCCCACAGCCTTTCAATGTTGTTCTGTCTCCCACTCCCCACATCACCTTGAGTCCTCCCTTCACTTTCAGTGTCCTCATACCCACCTCTATTATGGGGTCTGCTTTAACCGTCAGCAGCCTTGACTCACCCACCTATTTTGGCAGTGAAACCCCATTTCCCTTATAGGACCCCCTTGTACACTCCTGAATTTCCAATGGATTAACTTCTAGGATTGTATTTACCCCCAGATTGCTGACTGACCTGGATGAACAGCCTCTGGAAGTGACTGACCTGACTCCTGACTGATGGTACCTAATTCACTTGACTGCTGGGGCTGGTCTAACTGCACGGAGTACTGCCCATTGCCTGCTCTGTATTCCAACAGATCCTCTGACCATGAAGGGCCCAAGTGGGTGGATGACCAGAGTTAAGCACCTGGACAATGTGCAGATTGGGGCCGTGACTGAAGGTATCAGAATCTATTGACAGATTGAGACCCTCACCTTTGGCTAGACTGACTCTGGATCAATGGTGCCGGAAGAGCACAGCAGTTCAGGCAGCATCCGAGGACAGGCAAAATCCGAGGACGGGCAAAATCGACTTTTCGGGCAAAAGCCCTTCATCAGGAATTCCTGATGAAGGGCTTTTGCTCGAAACGTCGATTTTGCCTGTCCTCGGATTTTGCCTGTCCTCGGATGCTGCCTGAACTGCTGTGCTCTTCCGGCACCATTGATCCAGAGTCTGGTTTCCAGCATCTGCAGTCATTGCTTTTACCTTTGGCTAGACTGAGACTAGCCCCCACTCTGTTTCCACCAAGGTCATTTATTTGAATAAGTGTGTAGTTTGTTCACAAAAGAAGCAGCTGGTACATGTTGTGGGTATTGGATCAACATCTCGGTGTGCCATTCAGGAAAACACTCTCCCCATCTGAACAGATCCCTACCATCAAGAAACTTGTCCTTGTATCTGAATAACAGTGTGTGTGAAAGTAACTGTGCTGACTGCCTTTGGCTCTGGCTGAAGTGCTAATGTCTTAACAGGCATGGCACAGCATGGCAAGGCAGGGCCAAGTGTGGATGGTGCTGGCATGCAAATAGGTGCTAAGCAAGCAAGCACTAAAACAATAAGTGAGCAGCTTTGTCTAATCAATGGGTCTGTCCTCTCGTAAAGTGTCCTTGCAGTAACATTTCAAAGCTAATCTGATGTGCACTGAAATTCATGTCTTGCAGCCTAAATGGTCTGCAAGTGGCATGGAGAGGTGCCATGATGGTTGTGAGTGGTTGGTAAATGTTGGATGACAATGCTCGTGTCCAAAGGGTGTACATGGTTGTTGCCTATGGACTGTGTTCTGAGATGCTGATCTGTGCTGAACAACATGGAGTCTCTCTACAGTCAGTGGAGAGCTGAAGTCACCAGCTACCCACTCTGACATTCACATTGAGAATATGTGCATCATCTTGTTTGGAATGTTTAGTTAGTTAGGAAGCTGAATATTACTGATGTAAGTTGAATCATTAATTAGGTGTTTAACAACTTACAGCTCTCCTTTAGTTGTACACTCTTGTCACTCGACAAATGCATAAAAGATGTACTGAGTTGCTTCAACAGTGAGATATGCCTCACCAGACTTCTCGTCTGATTCTGCCACAAATCTCATCATAGCCCATGATGCTCATATAATTGCAACAATGTCGGTGATGCTGCTCTTCAAGAGCAGCTGAGGCAGTGTTAGAATTGTGTAGAATATAACCCTAACCTGAATCTTCAACAATTAATGAAAGGTATATTCCAGAGAAAGTATCCTGTGAATGAATTCAATAACATAATTTCCTTCCTAAGAGATGAATCTTACATTATCTATGGTCAAATAACATTGTGGAAGGATTGATTCTTTTCTATTTTCTAGACGTATACTACAGTTGAGAGACCAGACATGTTAATTGACCAGATTAAGCTGCAATGTCGCAGCTTGCGGCATGCTCCGTTATCGAACTTGTTTTTGCATATTTAGCAATTTCTCCTTTAGAAAATCTATCATAAAATTGCCCTAAGTACTGAAAACAGTACAGTAAGGGTAAAAGGGTGTGTGGGATCTTGATACACAATGAGACAAATAATATATCTCCATAACAAGTGAGCTTTAATGACTGAGAAATAAAAGAGAGGAAAGGTTGACAAAGAAGGTGAATTTGAGAATGTGGAACTGAAGGTCAAATCAGGTGCAGAAGAAAGAAATAAAGTGAGGCAAAGAAAGATTGGATTAAGAGCATGAAAAAGGCAGAATGGAAAACTAAGAAACGAAAAAAAAAGTAAAATTTGATTTTTAAATATTCTCCTAAATCAATTTATAATCTGGTAGGGTAAAATGTAATGTTTGTCATAGTTTATTTTCTCAGAAAGAGAAGTTGGTTGACATTCATTAAGCAATTATTACATCATCAAAAGGGTACTCGTGCCATTAATTATGACACTTCATTATTTAATAGGCAACTAATATGCAAATACAGTGACTTCATGAAAATCACTGCAAGGTTTAATCCACAATTTAAATTTGTGAAACTTACAGGGGATTTGTGTAAATCAGTTGGCAACTTGCCATGGTTCAAAATTCACAGGTGTCTTAGTCTTGTTATACGTTTATGACTGAATTGCTAATTAAAACTTTGGGAGTCATTCAGACACTGTTATTTTTCCCAACAAAACCTGCTTTGCAAACGCTGACTGACGAGCTAAGTATCACCAGGATTTGCTATTTTTATTCCAGCTTTCCACCTGCAGTATCTGCTTTTTATTTAGATTTTGTCGTAAGATTGGGTATCTTTTATTTCTTCTTCAACCACCTGCATTTTTTTGTGCCTCGAAGAGATAGTATGTGACCACAATTAACATGAATCCTGGAGCTTTCTTTAGAAATTCAAAAACATTACACAGGAATGTGTTATCAACGTATAATTATGGTAAATAATGCTATTTTGTAATAAACTTGAGGGATTGGACTGTGGGATGCTTGTATTAAGGCTCTTACGACCCTGTGGAACAAAATCAGCAAGTAGGGTAGGTGAAATAAAACCCCAAAAGTCCTGTGGAGGAAGAGAGAAGTCAGGAAAGTCTATTGAAGTTGATTAAATTGTGAATTTCTTTCTGCTTTTATTAAGTGCATTCTTTATATATGTAACTTGTATATATACACAATGCCAATAATCCAAGCTTGTATAGCTCTTTACAATTTTGCTATTACTATTACAATTATTATAAACATAGTGGCATAGATGTGAAACATTAAATATATAGGTAATTCACATTTAAATACATTGATACTTCGATAATTTCAAAGTTAGGGAGAAGATTTGTAGCTCGGGTGTTCGTTGTTGTGGTTCTGTTTACCGAGCAGGGAATTTGTGTTGCAGACGTTTTGTCCCCTGTCTAGGTGACATCCTCAGTATTTGGGAGCCTCCTGTGAAGCGCTTCTGTGATGTTTCCTCCGGCATTTATAGTGATTTGTATCTGCCGCTTCCGGTTGTCAGTTCCAGCTGTCTGCTGCAGTGGCCGGTATATTGGGTCCAGGTCGATATGCTTATTGATTGAATCTGTGGATGAGTGCCATGCCTCTAGGAATTCCCTGGCTGTTCTCTGTTTGGCTTGTCCTATAATAGTAGTGTTGTCCCAGTCGAACTCATGTTGCTTGTCATCTGCGTGTGTGGCTACTAAGGATAGCTGGTCATGTCATTTTGTGGCTAGTTGATGTTCATGGATGCGGATCGTTAGCTGTCTTCCTGTTTGTCCTATGTAGTGTTTTGTGCAGTCCTTGCATGGGATTTTGTACACTACATTGGTGTTGCTCATGCTGGGTATCGGGTCCTTCATCCTAGTGAGTTGTTGTCTGAGAGTGGCTGTTGGTTTGTGTGCTGTTATGAGTCCTAGTGGTCGCAGTAGTCTGGCTGTCAGTTCAGAAATGTTTTTGATGTATGGTAGTGTGGCTAGTCCTTTGGGTTGTGGCATGTCCTCATAAATCCCGCAGCATTTATAAAAACAAAACATTATCAAGCACAAAACATTATCATAGCTGTATCAATGGGACATCATGCTTGACAAATTTATTTGAGTTCTTTGAGGAGGTAACAAGCAGAATAGATAAAGGGGAAGCAGTGGAAGTAATATATTTGGTTTCTCCCAAGGCATTCAATTAGGGATCACACCTAAGCCTCCTCACCAGCCATTATATGGTATTGGGGTAGTATTTTACCGTGGGTTAGCTAAGTAGTAGAAGACAGAATTTTAGAATAAAGGAGGTATTTTCAGGATATCAACCTTTAATGAGTGGAACGCCACAAGGAATAGTGCTGAATCCACAATAATTTACAGTATCTTATAATGACTTGGATGAGGGAAGAGAATATACTATTAAAATTTTGTAGCTGACATTAAAAGAGTTGGAAGGGCAAGTAGTGGGAATGATACAAGGAGTTTGGAAAGGGATATAGATAGGTTAAGTGAGTTGGCAAAAAACATGATAGTTAGAAAGTAGGGAAATGTGAGATTATGCACTTTGGCTGGAAAGACAGAGGAGCCAAATGCTATTTTATTGGAGAAAGAGTGCAGAAAGTGCAGCACAGGGAGATTTGGATATCATTACGTTTGATTCACAGAAGCTTAGCATACAGGTTCAGTGGGTAATAGGAAAATTAAATGGAATGTTGGATAAAAGCAAAACACTTTTGATGTTGGAAATCTGAAATAAAAACAGTATGTTTTGGAGAAACTCAGCAGGTTTGGCAGCATCTGTGACCAGTGCTTAAATACTTCAATGGTCTACTCAATGGCATTTTCTGCAGTAACCTGGTTCTCATTATATGTATGCTGCCAATCTGTTTGGATTGTGGTGGTTTGTCTATGGTTTGTTGTGGTTTAAATATGAAGTTGCAGTGAATTGGTACAAAATATAGACATCATAACTGCTGCACATAACTAAGCAGCACTTAGCATTGTTTGAGTATGGTTACATATTCAGGGCTGTGACCATTGAAGGTTGCTGTACATTTCTACATTCAGGACATAGTCAACATGTCAGTCACAGAACATAGAACAATAGAGCACAGGAACAGGCCCTTCATGCACTGTGTATGAGCTGACCACGGTGCCATTCTAAACCAATCCCATGTGCTTGTACATCATCCATACCAACATCACCATCCTTACCCTAGTTCTCAAGCTGCAGGGACTACCTGCAAAAGTGGCTGATCACAGTAGTGCACACAGCAGCATTTTGGCTCAGTTTGATGAAAGACAAATGCTCTCCGAAGATCAGTACATACATAGGGGTTCCTGCTTCACCCATCCTCCGTTTCAGTGAACAGCCTGTCCATGCTCTATGCTGCCCCTCTACAGGCCAAGGGAAACAATAACTACAGCACCATGACAGTGAACAAATGGCGTGAGTCAAACCCTTCAATTCAAAGCTCTCTCCATGCATAGCGCAGTTCCCTATTGTTTCCACCAATGTTCAACAACACACAGTATTTGAACATAATTCCTAATCAACCTGTGCAGAGATGTTACTACACACCATTGGAGCAGGTGGGACTTGAACCCTGGCCTCCTGGTCTAGAGGAAGGACACTACCACAAGGGCCCTCACAGCATTGCTACTAGAATCAGTAGAAATCAATTAGAAATTAGCCTGAATGCAATTGGACAATGTGTTTGGAATGTTGGATGGGGGTGGGGTGGGTTCCTCATTACTATCAAGCACATGGGTAGCTCTGTCAGACCAAGAGTACATCAGCTGAAGTGGCAAGGTTGGAAAAGACAGTGTTAGAGTCAAATCAGCATCACTCTGCCCGATGTGACAATCTACAATGTATCCTGGCCTTCCTTTACTTCATGTGTGATTTTGGTTGAAAAACAATTACGCCCAGAGTCTAGTAATGAAAATACATTCTATATACAGAGCAAAAGCAGTACAGGTTTGCACATCAGTTTTGTGAAGAACTGGTAGAAAGTTCAAAAGCAGGTCACTGCCCAAAATATTTAATAACCTGTTCTTGATCATCACCTCACAATTATCTAATCAAATTTCTTTTGTTAATAAGTTTACCTCTACATTCTGGACTCTCAACTTCTCAATCATCAATTGAATAATCACAACTTATTTATTTTTCCGAAACCTTTTGGAACAATTTACATCACCAACTATGCCATCATGAAATGAGCCAAATACTTCATCTCCACCTGCAACATGAGTCACTAAATGTAGACCAAATAATAGATTACTTTGTTTCAGAGAATTTTAACACTGCACTTACTAGTCTTATAAATCTGAATACAGGAATGAGTCCAATTGTACTCAGAAAGAAAACGGTGTATGAAAACTGGTTTTGTAACACAGAGCAATCTATTGTATTCTAAACCCTGAGGTCACAATTTCCCCCAGACCATGTTTAATTTCATTTAGAATGATAGAATCCCTACAGTGCAGAACGAGGTCATTTAGCCCATCAAGTCCACACTAACACTCTGAACAGCAGCCCACCCAGATCCAGCCCCCTGTCCCATAACTCCACATATACCAAGACTAATCCACTAAGCCTGCACATTTCTGGACACTATAGAATATCTAACCTGTACATCTTTGGATCATTGGAAACCCACTCAGATACAGGGAGAATGTACAAACTCAACACAGACAGTGACCTGAGATTGGAATCGAACCCAGATCCCTGGTGCTGTGAGGCAGCTATGTTAAACACTGAGCCACCATCACACCCTAGGAAATTCCTCAGTATACCTTAATGTATAACACAACACATGGATTCACTTATAATAGTCGATACTAAAAATTCTGAAATATATTAAATGTTGGTTTGAATAATTACTAGATGCAAATGACCAATGGAGTTTTAATATTGCCAATCAAAACCATGAATAAATTTTTTTGCTTCTAATTCCAAGCTAATTAGTAGATTATAAAATGCTGCGGATTTATGTAATTAAAAAGAGGATTAAGGCTCAAGCTTAGTTGGGTTAAAATAAATACGAACAAATGATGCCACTAGTTCATATCTATATTCACAGTAAGTATTCACATTGTACTTTGTCTTTTGCTAATATTAATGTTGAAGCAGGTAGAGATGTAAGTGGCTAACAGAAAACTACAACTGGTTTATTTTCTTTGAGAAAGTAAATCCATTGCTTAACATTTTAAAATTTAGCAAGAGAAAAACAAGTTGGACGATTGATGGAATACACTCCCTCATTTTTTCTTGTGCCTCATGCCATTAAAATCCTTATGCTCAGCTTTCCAGTCAGTTCTGCTATAATTTACAAATAGCAGCCTTCTGTCATTTTGGTAATGAAACTGAGCATTAAAAATTATGTAAAAAGACTTTTTTTTATCTGATTGGAAAGACTTGGACCCGAAAACTTCATATTTGTTTGGGAATTTTCAATACAAAAATGTAAAATTAGCAAAATAAATCACATCATGCTGATGAATCAAAACTTTTACATCAAATGCAAATAATCGAATAAACTATGTCTTGATGTGGAAAATGTGATCTCTACACTGCATTCTACAATCCAAATACACGCCGCAAGACTGCATTGACAACTTCAGTAATGCATTTGAAAGTGTGCTGTTTTCATTTCAACACAAGATGGTGATACATGTACTTGAATCTTACACAGAAGAGGTTCCTCCTCCCTCGACCAATTGAAGGGCTAGGGAACCATTGGGAGATTCTGCAGTTTCACAGAATAAAAGTTTGGAGTAAACAAAATCTCCAATTTTTGAAGCAATTATATGAACAGACACCTAAATCTTATTGGTAAAGGCATACTCACTGAGTGTGAGTCCCAAAGGGAGGGTGATATACCCAGAGAGCTTGAACATGTAAGCTTTGCTAATTTTAAGAGTCAAGCCTCATTGTCATCAATGATCTGATCAAGCCTGCCAGTGATGGCAGGAAGCCTCAGTCGGGGACCAGTGGAAATGATATATTCCTGGACACTATGGACAATTTAGCATGGCCAATCTACCTAAACAGCACATCTTTTGGACCATAGACATGGAGAGAGCACACAAACTCCACAGTCACCTGAGGTTGGAGTCAAACCTAGGTCCCTGGAGCTGTGAGGCAGCATTGCTATACATTGATTCACCGTCCCATCCAACAATAACTTTTCAGTTGCTGATGCCCTAATGTATAACACAACACATGGAAATAGTCTCTGCAGTCAGTGGGTGAAGGGATCTGGACACTTGCAGAGAGTGGTGGAGTGATTGCAGTACAGTATGAGGTAGGCTAGTGCCAGGGAGGATGCTCTGCAAGACCTGGGACAAATAGTTCTGCCCCATTGATCCAAAATGTGATATTTATAACTTATCTAGGCGTGATGCCTCTGCCTGTTTTCAAATTAATAAAAAATTATTTGGATTTGAATATATGAGGCATGGTTAGTAAGTTTTCAGATGACACTAAAATAGGTGGAGTAGTGAACCATGAAGAAGGTTATCTCAGAGTCCAATGGGATCTTGCTCAGATGGGTTGATGGGCCAAGGAGTGGCAGGTGGGGTTTAATTTAGATAAATGTGAGATGTTCCATTTTGATAAAGCTGGACTTATACACTTAATGGTAGGGCCTTGGAAAATGTTACTGAACAAAAGGACCTAAGGTTGCAGGTACATAGTTCCTTGAAAGTGGAGTCACAGGGTAGACTGGGTGATGAAGAAGTCTTGCCTTCATTGGGTTGGAATGCATATCTTCATTGGTCAGTGCATTGAGTATAGGAGTTGGTATGTCATGTTGCGGCTGTACAAGACATTGGTGAGGCCACTTTCAGAATACTGTGTACAAATCTGTTTGCCATTCTCCAGGAAAGATGTTATTAAACTTGAGAGGGTACAGAAACGATTTACAAGGATGTTGCTAGGGTCGAAGGTTTGAGCTATAGGGAGAGCTGGAAATGTGTTGCTGGAAAAGCGCAGCAGGTCAGGCAGCATCCAGGGAACAGGAGAATCGACGTTTCGGGCATAAGCCCTCCAGCATCTGCACACCTCACTTTCTCCTCAAAGATTTCAACCTACTGCGAATCCTCTTACAAGGATGCCTTCCTTGAAGAAGCTCTCTTCCTCCCTCTACAAAGATTTCAGTGAGTCCCTCTCTCACTGCACCCTCCAGCATCTGCAGACCTCACTTTCTCCTCGCTATAGGGAGAGGCTGAACAGGCTTGACCTTTTTTTTCCTGGAATGTTGGAGGCATGAGGGTTGAACATATAGAGGTTTATAAAATAATGAGGGGTACAGATAAGGTGAATAGCCATGGCATTTTACCCACGGTAGAGGAGTTCAAAACTAGAGAGTTTAGATTTAAGGTGAGAGGGGAAAGATTTGAAAAGGACCTGAGGGGCAAATCTTTCACGCAGAGGGTGGTGCATATATGGAACAAGTTGCCAGAGGAAGTGGTGGAGGCTGGTACAGTTACAACATTTAAAAGGCATGATATAAGAAGGATTTAGAGGGATATAGGCCAAATGCTAGCAAATGGGACTAGGTCTGATTGAAATGTCTGATTGGCATGGACAGGTTGAAATGACTCTATGACTCTAGGATGTAGGTGCCACTGATAAGGCATGATTTGTTGCCCATCCCTGATTTCCCTTGAGAGGTGAGCCATTTTCTTGACTCTCTGTACGTTCTACTATAGATGCTCCCTGTTTGCGATTCGGAAGGGAGTTTTGACCCAGTGACAGTGAAGGAACAGCAAAATAGTCCAAGTCAGGATGGTATCTAATGGCTCTGTCACTGGGTTCATACAATTCAGGGCTTACTCTGACTTGGCATAAAACTACATCATGGCATCAATGATGTTATTCTAACTTAGGGCAGGCCACCAACTTCCCAAATCAGTAGACTCCACAAACTGAAAATTAGAACATAGAACATAGAAAAAAGACAGCACAGTACAGACCCTTTGGCCCTTGATGTTGCACCAATCCAAGTCCACCTAACCTACACTAGCCCACTATCCTCCATATGCCTATCCAATGCCCGTTTAAATGCCCATAAAGAGGGAGAGTCCACCACTGCTACTGGCAGGGCATTCCATGAACTCACGACTCGCTGAGTAAAGAATCTATCCCTAACATCTGTTCTATATCTACCACCCCTTAATTTAAAGCTATGCCCCCTCGTAATAGCTGACTCCATACGTGGAAAAAGGTTCTGCACACAATACTCCAGATGCGGCTGCACCAGAGTCTTATACAACTGCAACATGACCTCAGGACTCCGGAACTCAATTCCTCTACCAATAAAAGCCAGTACACCATATGCCTTCTTCACTGCACTATTTACCTGGGTGGCAACTTTCAGAGATCTGTGTACATGGACACCAAGATCCCTCTGCTCATCCACACTACCAAGTATCCGACCATTAGCCCAGTACCCCATCTTTTCATTACTCTTACCAAAGTGAATCACCTCACACTTACCTACATTGAACTCCATTTGCCACCTTTCTGCCCAGCTCTGCAGCTTATCTATATCCCGCTGTAACCTGACACATCCTTCCTCACTGTCAACAACTCCACTGACTTTCGTATCATCACCCAACCTTCTAACCCCTCCTCCAGGTCATTTATAAAAATGACAAACAGCTATGGTCCCAAAACAGATCCTTGCGGAACACCGCTAGTAACTGCACTCCAAGATGAACCTTTACCATCACCTCTGTCTTCTTCCAGCCAGCCAATTCCTAATCCAAACCTCCAACTCACCCTCAATGCCATACCTCCATATTTTTTGTAGTAGCCTACCATGGGGAACCTTATCAAACGCCTTACTAAAATCCATATACACCACATCTACCACTTTACCCTCGTCCACCTCCTTAGTCACCTTCTCAAAGAATTCAATAAGGTTTGTGAGGCACGACCTACCCTTCACAAAACCATGCTGACTATCCTTGATCACATTATTCCTATCCAGATGTTCATAAATCCTATCCCTTACAATTCTCTCTAAGACTTTGCCCACAACAGAAGTGAGACTCACCGGCCTATAGTTACTAGTGTTATCCCTACTCCCTTTCTTGAACAAGGGGACCACATTTGCTAGCCTCTAATCTTCTGGCACTACTCCTGTAGACAACGAGGACATAAAAATCAAGGCCAATGGCTCTGCAATCTCCTCCCTTGCTTCCCAGAGAATCCTAGGATAAATGCCATCAGGCCCAGGGGACTTATCTATTTTCACCCTTTCCAGAATTTCCGAAACCTCTTCCCTACATATCTCAAAGCCGTCCATTCTAATTAATTATGACTCAGTATTCACATCGGCAACAATGTCCTGTTCCTGAGTGAATACTGACGAAAAGTATTCATTCAGTGTCTCCCCAATCTCTTCAGCCTCCACACGGAACTTCCCACTACTATTCTTGACTGGACCTATTCCTACCCTAGTCATTCTTTTATTCCTGACATACCTATAGAAAGCCTTTGGGTTTTCCCTAATCCTACTAGCTAAGGACTTTTCATGTCCCCTCCTTGCTGCTCTTAGCTCTCTCTTCAGATGCTTCCTGGCTACCTTATAACTCTCAATCGTCCCAATTGAACCTTCACGCCTCACCTTTACATAGGCCGCCCTCTTCCCTTTAACAAGGGATTCCAATTCCTTATTAAACCACGGCTCCCTCACACGACCCTTTCCTCCCTGCCTGACAGGTACATACTTATCAAGGACACTCAATAGTTGCTCCTTGAACAAGCTCCACATATCAATTGCACCCTTCCCTTGAAGCCTACTTTTCCAAGCCACGCATCCTAATTCGTGCCTCACCGCATCATAATTTCCCTGCCCCCAGCTATAACTCTTGCCCTGTAGTGCACACTTATCCCTCTCCATCACTAGAGTAAAAGTCACCGAATTGTGGTCACTGTCCCCAAAGTGCTCACCTACCTCCAATTCTAACACCTGGCCTGGTTCGTTACCCAGAACCAAATCCAGTATGGCCTCATCTCTTGATGGCCTGTCTACATATTGTGTCAGGAAACCCTCCTGCACACATTGGACAAACACCGACCCATCTAATGAACTTGAGCTATAGCTTTCCCAGTGAATATCTGGGAAGTTAAAGTCTCCCATAACAACCACCCTATTACTTTCACTCTTCTCCTGAATCATCCTCGCAATCCTTTCTTCTACATCTCTAGGACTATTAGGAGGCCTGTAGAAAACTCCTAACAGGGTGAGCTCACCTTTCTTATTCCTAACCTCAGCCCAAACTACCTCAGATGGCGAGTCTTCATCCATCGTCCTTTCCACAGCTGTAATACTATCTTTGACAAGCAATGCCACACCTCCCCCTCTTTTACCCCCAACTCTGACCCTACTAAAACATTTAAACCTTGGAACCTGCAACAGCCAATCCTGTCCCTGTTCTACCCATGTCTCTGTAATAGCCACAACATCAAAATCCCAGGTACCAACCCACGCTGCAAGTTCACCTGCCTTATTTCGTATACTTCTTGCATTGAAGTATACACACTTCAAGCCACTTTCCTGTTTACTGGCACCCTCCTTTGAGATTGAGGCCATGTTCCTAACCTCCCTACATTCCAGATCCTGCACCCTAAAGCTACAGTCTAGGTTCCCATGCCCCTGCAGAGTTAGTTTAAACCCCTCCCCAAGAGCATTTGCAAACCTCCCACCAAGGATACTGGTGCCCCTCAGGTTCAGGTGCAGACCATCCTGTTTATAGAGGTCCCACCTTCCCCAGAAAGAACCCCAGTTATCCAGATACCGGAATCCCTCCCTCCTGCACCATCCCTGTAGCCACGCATTTAACTGTTCTCTCTCCCTATTCCTCGACTCTCTATCACGTGGCACGGGTAACAAACCAGAGACAACAACTCTGTTCATTCTAACTTTGAGCTTCCAACCTAGCTCCCTGAAAGCCTGCCTAACATCCTCAGCCCTCTTCCTACCTATGTCGTTGGTGCCAATGTGGACCACGACTTCAGGCTGCTCCCCCTCCCCCTTAAGGACCCGGAAAACACGATCAGAGACGTCACGTACTCTAGCACCTGGGAGGCAACATACCAGTCTCTCTCGCCCCCACAAAATCGCCTATCTGTGCCCCGAACTATCGAGTCCCCAATAACTATTGCTCTGCTCTTCTCCACCCTTCCCTTCTGAGCAACGGGGACAGGCTCCGTGCCAGAGGCCTGAACCCCATTGCTTACCCCTGGTAAGTCCCCCCTCACACAAGTATCCAAAATGGTATACTTGTTCTTGAGGGGAACGGCCGCAGGGGGTCCCTGCACTGACTGCTTCCTCCCAGTCCCCCTCACTGTCACCCATCTGTCTGCAATCTATTAATTAATGAAAGTGAATTGGCAACCTTGCAATTGTACGTTGCCTAAGCTTAATACATGCTGATGCCATATTCACTGTGTGAGGGGAATTAAAATCAAGGCCTCATAGTGTAAGATCTGAGACCTAAGGAATAATCCATTCACCTAGGCACTGCAGGCTGTGTGTCTTTGGAACCATATCCTACCAGTAGTCATCACACCTTGTAGAGAAAGGAGGAAGTGTCGAAGAATTATAAAGAAAAGATAAATTACTGAAAAGCATCAACGAACAAATATAGTATACTAACAGATCTAAATATCAACAAGGTGAGCAAAAGCAGCCAATTTGGCAAACAGGCAGTGACTGTGGAAGATTAAATCTGTATAGTGAAATCAGGATGGTATTAATCAAAAGTTTAAAGATATTTAAAACATAATGCTTGTAATATTGGAAAATGCGATTTGTAATCATGAACAATTGTTGAAAATTGAATCTATCAAGATTTCAGATAACTTTATAAATATCTCTTAGATTAGACATAATGACAAAAAAACAACGTATTTTAAATTTGACATGTGGCACCAATATATGGAAAAACCTGTCAGGAAAAGACAAGCTGTCCTTATAAGCTCGATACAAATGTAATGCATCATGATGCAAACTCTCCTCAAACACCCACATATCTCCTGGAAGTAAAACAGATTAAAAAGCAAGCTGAATAGGGGAGAAGATTTGCCAAATTTTTCAGCAATTCCCTTAGGTGGTCAAAACTAGTCAGGCAGCCAACTTGATCCAGAGCTATATGTGATAGGATCTCTACCTCATGTACAACATGAACATCAGTGAGGAACAACAATAAATTGAATTTCTATAGCATCTTTAACACAGCAAAATATCCGAAGATGTTTCAAAAGCAATTAATAAGACAAATTAACCAGCTTCCTTTTGAAGATATACAACATTGCCCACCATATGAGCTGGTAACTTGTTTCATAAGCCAAATAGGACTTAGAAATGAAGAATTCTTAAACATCCAACTTCATGCTACCCTTATCTGTAATGTAAGCAGCTGGTCCTCCTTTATCAACCTTTTTGAAATAATCTGTACCTGCAAACATTATCTCATCCATTTATTATTTGAAAAATTCTAATAATATCATGCCATGATTTATATATTACTAAGATAAACAGTCCCAGAACTTTATGCCAAACAACTAAGGCATTTTGTAGTGATTGTAACGAGGTCAGCCAGGTGGACCTCATAGCATTTGAGTTCCCGGATTGGGGCTGTTAATTAGGTGCAAGCAGGGAGCCCGGGCTGACAGATAAGAACAGGATTGTCAGACATCCTGTTCACTCTGAGACCTGGCTCTGAGGGAGCTGTATCCGTCTGAGGACTCTCCACGTGGAAATAAGGATGACTTGGTGACGGAATACCCGTGGCGTCACTGTGGGGACAGCATCTGTGGAGTGATTTCAATTTTAAACTGGAAATTGTTCCTTTGAACCTCATTTATTCTGTTTCCAATGCCACAATATCTGTCATAATGTGAGATGATCAAAACTGGACACAGTATCGTCGATGATATTACATCAAGGTCTTTGACAAGGACAAAATGCCATGTTTTTGAAATTAATTATCCTGTGAATACAATCCAGACTCTATTAACTTTCAATATGTCTAACACATGGTCCATGAACCTTGAAGGTGACATACCCAGATCATTTTCTTTCATTATATGCTTCAATTTAATTCCTTGTATGCATATGCACCCACTTACTCAACACCGTACACTTTTAAAATAAATCTGATTTGCTAAACAGAAACCCATTCCCCAAAACATTGAATTCAACTCCCAGTAGATTAGCATCCTGTATAGTGCAGAAATTCTGACACGAGACAT
Organism: Chiloscyllium plagiosum; assembly: GCF_037043375.1. NCBI lineage: Eukaryota > Metazoa > Chordata > Chondrichthyes > Orectolobiformes > Hemiscylliidae > Chiloscyllium > Chiloscyllium plagiosum. Next base: position 37,211,568 of record NW_028270158.1, on the reverse strand, counting down.
GAACAAAGTAATTTTCTGTCCTAAAGGTAATAACTGGATAGTGTAAAATAAAGCAAATCCCTAACACAGAATTGCATTTTATCTCATTGCAGCATGAATCTTCAGATCTGCTGAAGATAAATACTGGATGAGTTGGCATGGTAGGTGTAAGGGCAAAGGATGGAGGGTGTGGGGTCATGGATTGGCATGATTAGTTACTAAATTGATATATGGTTCATAAAGGATCTTGGGCTATGGGCAAAGGGTCAAAGGTTGGCATGGAGGGTATGAGGGATTGTAAGGGGGGAGTAGTGGCATAGATTGGAATGTATAAGAGGTTATGGTGATTGGTAGAAGGCATGAGATAGCATAAATTTGCAGCTGGGGCATGATGAGTGTAAGGGGTGTGAGGTGTGAGAGATTGAGGGATGTTTTTTGAATAATTGTTGTTTTAAAAAGCTCCAACACGGTGCCCATTCCCTGAGGCAGGCCCTCTGGCATCCTGCTACCACACCTGATAGACTCCTCACTTAGAGCAAGATTCTCCTGCTCCTCGGATGCTGCCTGACTTGCTGTGCTTTTCCAGCACCACACTCTCGACTCTGATCTCCAACATCTGCAGCCCTCACTTTCTCCCAGCCTCCCCACTTATCCTAATGTCACCCAGCTTGGGTCTCGGGGGGACCGGCCCGACAATAACAAAAATTCCAAACTCCTGGCTACGTTCTCACGAATTGAGCGTGTGGAATTAGGAGATGATCCAACTTTGTGCTTTTGACCCAGGAACAAAAATCCAGGCCAAAGGGTTTTAGAAACACTGTAATCTCGAACCCAAAGCATTGGGAAGGCTGCCACACTTCACTGGGGATTGCATGCTGGAAATCAATTTCACTTGCCATTTCTCTCTGATTCCTTTGGTCTGATCATTGTTGCCACCTTGCAGTAAGTTCAGGTCTGCACTCTGGTAAGTGAATTTTGCCCGGCTTTGTTGACTAGAATTAAGGGAAGTCAAGAGAGGACCTATATCTGAAACTTTACACATTTAGGTTCCAGTTCCATATAATCTAACACCACTATGATATAATTCCTTTCACATATGCAAAGCAGTTCTTCTTACAGTGAGGATAAATTAAACCCCCTTCATAGGAGACATCTTTCAGATAAGAGTGTTAAAAATATGGCATAAATGATGACAGAGGAGGTTGAAGGAGAGATCAGCCAAGATTTAACTGAAGGGTTGAAGGGGCTGAAAAGTTCACTCCTATTTCTTTGTGTCCTTCGCACATTCAAAACTTAAAACCTAATCTACAATATATTACATCAAACATTCCATGGTATATTTGCACATTGGAAACATTTCAATTCTTCGTGCAAATACGTATTTGTTTTAAATTATCACACAGATCTGAGCTCAAAGTGGTCTCGAGCAGTTTAAGGTTATTAATATGGAATTTTAATTGGCAATTCTGCTCATTGACAATAATATAATCTGAAAACCAAAGCAAAACAACGACCTGTATCACCTTGCCTTCTCAGAAAAGTAAAACTAATTATAAATATCACTACAACTGGTTGAACTGAGAAAACAGAAGTGAAAAGTTTAGGAAGGCTTGATTAGCTTGTGCAACACATTTTGATTCACAGATGAGAGAACAGGACTTGAAAAATTAGATCTGAATGATAAAATTCTGTGGTCATCCATGGATCTGAGTTCCTAGATCTGCAAGGACAGTTGCATCGACACTTAGGAATAGCTTCTTCCTTTAACAAGGAATGTGGCCTCACAAGATGGCAATGACCTCAGTCATTTTCTTCTCAGCTATAGAGAAGCAAACATTTAACAAGAGATAATGATTGAGTTTATATCCAACAAAGGGTCAGATTAAAAGACTATTCTCTTTGAAATTATTTCTGCTGTTTTTTTCTTAAACGTCCTTGAGTTTAATCACTTCACCTTAGATAGCTATGCCTTTAGCAGCCTTGGTACTAAACTCTGGAATCCCCTCCCTAAACCTCTTAACTTCTCTCCCTCACTTTCTTCTTTTAAGATAACCCTTTAAACCAACATCTTTCTGCCCCGATAGCTCCTTATGTGGTTCAGGGTCATATTTTGTTCCATAGTGCTCCTGTGAAGAATCAAAGGGATGTTTTAATACATTAGAAGGTGCTACATAAATTCATGGTATACTATGACTTGATCGATTAATGCTTAATAGGTAACTGACTGTTATTGAAAGGAAGACTATGATTCTGGACCCATTAAGGCAATGGGCTGGATTTAATGGGGAGTGACAATCTAACTCAAATTTTCACAAAAGTAGGGAGCTCTGCATTTCTAAGAGGAGATTTTGATCGGGGCTCCATCAGGAATCAAAGAATCCCTTACAGTATGGATGCAGGCCATTCAGCCGAACACCACCCTGCCAAAGAATATCCTCCTAAGACCCATTGTATTCCTGTAACCCTGAACATCACATGGTTAATCCCACCTGGTCTGCACAATTTAGCACGGCCAATCCACCTGACCTGCACATCTTTGGACTGTGGGAGCAAACTGGAGTACCCGGAAGAAACTCACATGGACATGGGGAGAATGCACAAACTCCATACAGACAGTTGCCCAAGGATGGAATCAAATCCAGGTCCCTGGCTCTGTGAGGCAGCAGTACTAACCACTAAACCACTGTGCTGCTCAGGTACTTGCATTTTGACCGTTCTTTAAACAAAGGGTCAGATTTAAAGAACATCTTGTATGAATTATTAGAACTTTCAGAACTGTCAGAGCAGGTTCTTGCAACACTTTGACAGCTGCTGTCAATCTAAGAATATCAGGTCAGCGTGATGTGAGGATATTTGGAGGGTAGGTTGAGTAGAGTGCCAGGTAAGTAAGATGCTAGCTGGTTAAGGTGCCAGGGTGCCAGGTAAGTAGGGTGCTGGTTAGATAAGGGGTAAGTTGGCCAGTGGGAGGCAGCAACGATGTCAAATAAATATGTTGCCAGGACTTTGGATGCCAGTTAAAATGTCATGTTGGAAGGTGGTAGGTAGTCAGGTGAGTAAGGTACCGTTTAGTTTAAGGTGGTAATGGGGTCAGTTAAGTGATACAGTTTTTAGGGTAGGTGGGGTGAATTGGAGATGTCCAGCGTATGTTGATCTGAGGAGTGGGGGAAATGGTGGATTGAGTCCAGCAGTAAGGGGGGAGGGTGGAGTCAGGTGCAGAGTGGGAGGGGGAGCAGTGTGTCGGAGTTGGCATTGGGGGAAGGGGTGCGGCGTGGAGGAAGGGGAAGTTTGGACAGCAGCAGGGGAAAGAGATCCGTGTGTGGAACTGGATCATGGTACCTTGAGTCCAGTGATGGGGTAAGGGCCATCATGAGCAGAGTGGGGCAAGTGGGTGTTGGGTTTAGGAGTGTATTACGTCAGCACATGAGGGGTAAGAAATCTGGCAGAAATGTAGCTGGGGACTTAGGAGGTATGTATGCGGTCAGCCGAATGGATACTCAGGGGTTAGGCTACATATCTTCTTGAGTAACTATATTCCTTAATTTCATCAGAACACTCTGGATTATCTGATTGGAAGGGAGGCTTTTGGAGGAACTCGCCGGTGGAGTAGTCAATTTCGGCATCATTTCCTTTGAAGTTTGCTGCAATGGGGATTCAGAAATATTCCAATATGTTGGAATAGTGATGGCTAAGTCATCTGAAATTCCAAGTCAAACACTTGGAAAGCATTCCAAAACATTAATGCTAAGATCACAGGCAAACAGCTTTGTGATGTTAAGGCCTTTAAAGAGTGCCAAAGTTGTGTTTTACATTCAATGGGTTAGAATCTGCAACGTCATTAACATATTCAGCAGTTGCTGTGATTGAACATCAGAGAACTTTGCAACTTAGAGTGTATTCATCCAAAGTTGCAGTGGGCCATGTTACTCCAACATTTTTGCTAGTTCAAACAACACGCATGAAAACAAAGCAAATATGCACTAATTATGAATTAATTTCTCTTTTAAAATTTCACATCTGCATTTTGAGACACAAAGTATATCTTCAAAATTCAAAACAACTTCATGAAACCTGCTATGCATCAGGCCAGAACCTCAAAACACTTCAAGAAGATAGCCCAGCCTCTATCTTTGCTCGTTGTTTTAAGCAGGTGTATAGTGGATATTCCAGGAGGGATGCAGCTGGCCCAACCACTTAGTTTTAGACAAAACAGAATTTATTTGCAAGATTACCAAATGAAACACACACAAAAGAGAACAGAATACAGAATAACTTAACCTATCTGAAACCCTAACAGACTATCCCAACTTAATGATGTTGTTCCAAATTCCTGCAACAATCCCCATAGACACCCCTTGGCAAGAAAGGTAAAATCAAACACAGGGTCTGACAGGAAAGAGGGAGATGGCAGAGGCACTCAACATGGAACAGCTTCTTCTATGTAGCTGTTTCTTGGATCAGCAGCCTCATAAATGGCAACAGCCAGACTGCTAAAACAAAATCAAACCGCTCCAGAGAAAAGCTGAGCTGGGAGAATTGGCCACTCCCCTTTCATTGTACAAGTGTTTCTTTTAAAAACTTGAAAGCCCTTTTCCTGAGGCAGTATCTGGCCCTAAAACCCATCCAAGCCAGATTTTTTGGAATCGCTGCTTTTACGACCTCTCTGGGAAAAAAGCCAAGGACAGCGTAACCTTGTTAAAGGAGCAGTATCGTCAAACCTCCCACCTTAAAAAACCCATCAGTATCCAAAGATGGCTTCATTTTAAAACTCCTTAATCTTAAACTGTCAGTACACTACAACACACACACACACACACATATATATATATATATATACATTTCATTGACAATAATCATGTAAGCATGCACTATTACATTCTGTTTCAATCTGTTTTACTCCTGCCACCGAACGCCTCCATTTCTCATTCAAGTCCTGACAATGTGTCGGCAATCACATTTTCTTGTCCTGCCACATGCACAATATTCAATTTGAATGGCTGTAACAACAAGCTCCATCTAAACAGTCTGGAATTTTTGTCTTAAATTTCTCCAGAACTTCATTGGGTTATGATCAGTGTTTATGATTGTCTCAGATACATTACTGCTAACAATCATTGAAATGTTGTAACACTAACACCAAGCTCAGTCTCCTTCTCAACTGTTGAATATTTCTGCTGATGAACGCTCAACTTCCTGGACAAGTACCGAATCCGTCCATCTATCTTCTCATCATCTTCCTGTAAGAGAACAGCAGTGACACCCACATCACTTGCATCAATAGCCACCATTTGCGTAATTAGGTATAGCTAATACTGGGGCAGTGGGTAACACAGCTTTCAGGCTGTCAAATGCCTTCTGACAGTCTGCTGTTTACTGCAACCTCTTGCCTTTCTTTAGCAATTCAGTAAGTGGAGCAGTCATACTGCTAAAATTTGGTACGTATTTTCGATCAATTCCACTCAATCCCAGGAATCATCGCACTGCTCTTTTTGTTGATGGTATGGGAAACTCCCCAGGGACTGCTGGGCCCTGTAGCATCAAAATATTTACAGATAATGAAAGATGAGCAGCCAATACAGTTCTATTGAAACCTGTCTGGTTTGGTGTGGCTGACATTGCTGCCTTGGAGGATGGTCAAGGTGACGTTATTTATGATGAATATCCTTGGTTTTCCACATAGTGCAATGCTGTGGCTCTCAAAGATCCTCATCATCCATCACATATCCTTGTTGCATTCTCCAGTTGTCAGGAGCATGGAAGGATGATACAGCCCCCTCATTCTGTACTGACAATGCAAAAGACTCCCAGATCTATGTAATCATGGGAACCTCACATTGAGGAGACACTGTTTACCCCTCATTAGACCCTGTGGAAGGTATTGCTTTGCATATACTGTGGACCGTATGACACAGTGTTCGGACTTGTCCCCTCACACAGATTATAGCTCCCTGCACCCTGACAGGTGCAGCAGATGACACTGTTCTGTCAGTGTCCCAGGATATTCTCATTCAGCAGCACCATTGTCCCTCTCTCCTCTGGAGGGCATTCCATTGAAGATGAACAACTGCGGATATCCTGCACTTTCTTCACATCATGAGAACTCTTTTGGACAGAAGCTCTGCATTAAGAAGCTGTTCCACATCTCCAGGAGGGTGAAGCTGGTCTTGGGCTTCCAGATTACATGTGTTCAATATAATTTCCATGGACTCTCATAGCATTGTTGACACAGATGATAGAGGATGACATGGTTGAATGAGCCAATGTATGGAGTATTATAAACAAAACAATTCCCAGTCATGTAATCATTTAGTAGTCACAATATACACAAATAACATTGAATCATCATCATCCAAACACTGGGAACCTCATTCCTGATAAATGGCACGGAGTACTGGGCCAACATCTAAAAGGGATACTGGAGTCCTTCAACAGGTGTAACTGGGATTCTGTTTAGTCTTGGTTGCAGCTTGTCCAGGAGAATGCATTCAAAAGAGAGAAAAAACCACAAAGAAAGAAATGGAAATAACCTCTACTACAGACCTTTGAAAATAGCTCATCATTCTCATTTGTTCTAGGGCGCTCCGTAGGGTGGAATTGAAAAGTTTTGATTTTGCACCTAGTGACACTTACTCCTAATTTCCTGTACCAGTGATAGCAATAGAAAAATGAAGAAAATTTGAATTTAGACTCCCATAAATGGGAAGCTGTAGATAGAAAACCATGTAGATATCATTTTTGATTACAAACTGACTGAAATGTAAAGGCATTATGTTGGGTTGGGTGAAACACCAAGTGAGGCATCATAGCTATCAACATTGGAGCTTCTACTGTTTCTAATTTGCTTCAATGACTGGGATTCATCAGTGCAATTCAAGTTAGTCAAATTTGATGATGTTGCCAAACAAAGAAGTGCAATAGACTCTGAGAAAACAGCTCAGGTATTTCACAGTCAGATGATAAAATATGTAAGTGAAATAATGGTAAATTAAATTGAATAAAACTAAATGTAAAGCATTGATCATAGGAGAAAAAGCTGAGCAAGACATGCATCTGTGAATAATAATACAAACGCTAAGGGTAAGGTTGTAAAAGACTTGGGATTTTGAGTGGAGCCAACACTGAACATGATCAGCTTACTCAGATTAAAATAACCTATTGAATGTTCAACCATTAAGTCAAATTGAAGGTGTAAAGTCAGAGAAGACCATAATGCAACTGCATGGTCTGCCAGTTGGACTACACTTTGAGCATTGTCTAAACATCTAAAGGAGGCAAGGAGACAAACATCAGAGACAAAGATAAGCTTTCAGTCAAGAAAGGCTGAAATGATTTTTTGCATCTTCAGCTTTGATAGGAGGTCAGGAAAAATGAAGGGGAATGTCTTCAACATTCTCTGATTCTGTCCCCATAAGTTTGTCGGAGCATAGCCCCATTTCCCGGTGAAATATCCTCACATTTCGTCACATCCTTGAGAGAAAAGACAGCCATGCAATATTTTATGAAATCCTCTTGTGACTTTCTGCCACTTTTACTGTCAGAAGATTGAAATCTGAAGACGTATCAGATACAAAATGTTATGGACCAAGTCAGGTCCCCTCAAAATATTTTAAGAAGGTAATCTAGATCCTAACCTTTTCTTGTTTTAAAGGCAAAAGTGAGTGGATATTCAGGTGTGATGCAGCTGGTCAAACTACTCAGATTTAAGCAAAACATAATTTATTTAAGCATTACAGTTGAAACACAAACAGAAGAAAATGGAATTAGAATAACTTAACTATTGGAAACCTTAACTGACCTGATGCAGCAACTTAACTAAGGAACTGTTCCAATCCAGTAACATTCCATAAACACACCCCTTGGCAAAAAGGTAAATTGAAACACAGATTCTTACAGGCAGGAGGGAACAACATCCAAAGAGATTTCAGAGAGAAAAGCAGTCAGGAACCATCTCCTGAAGTTTGGAAACTTTCTCTGGACTTCAGCATCTTGTGACTGCTCCACTAAAACCAAACTAGAAAAACCTGAACTGGGAGAACTAGCCACTCCCTGTCATTGTTAAATTAGACACTGTGGTACCTATGCTTTTACAAACTCTCTTAGAAAAAAACCAAAGACAAAATAACCTTGTTAAAGTGACAACATCGTCACAACCAGTAAATTAGAAAATCAGACATAGCAGAGTAATGAAGAATAATTGCTGCAGGATGGACCAGGACTCTGCAGTCAATATGTAGATCAGTTAAAGTGTTGTGAATTGGCAGTGTTGTTATTGGTAGCACCTCCATGGACCATGCCTTCACGTCTTTCCCCATGTTACCGAGTCTCCTATTATCCTCCTCAGCTCCCTGATCTTAACAAAGCCAGAGAATGGAAAATGAAGAGAATCACAGTCAAAATCATCATGAGACTATTTTTTCACAGAATTGTGTGTTTGCTGCATTATTGCCCATTGTTTGTTTGTCCTAAATTGCTTTGAAAGATTATTAACCTAGTTGTAGCATGAAATTAGTTGATAAAATTCAGAATCCCATTGAGCAAACTAATTAAGTACAGAAAACCTTGCTTTAAAAATTGAAGTCAGATCAAGCTAGAAAATATTACAAAACAAAGTACACTTTCCACAGATTCTAATAGTACGATGTCTATTATTTTTTGGGCATGAATCAAAAGTTAAAAGTTTAGAAATGAAGTCAGATGCCTAAACAAACTATTCGATAATTAAATGCCTCTGAAGTTTTCAGATGCAGCAATTGGCTGGATCTAGAATAGTATCTCCTGTGAATAAATGATGCGACTGTGGGAAAATGTCAGTCAGTTTAGAAACTGGATGGCCTATATGGAAGATATATATTGTTAGGTAATTCCTTGGGGACTCAAAGGAAGAATGTTCCTGACCACTGTGATGAATTTAAAGTGTGTCTTTAGGTGAGATGTGTCCCTGCTTTGAAGTGGAAGCTTCCCACTTCAGGCATCAATGTCAAGATCATGCACTCCCAGATCAGGTGTCAGTCTCCAAAGTGCAGAGCTATTGCTTAATATAAGCCACCTCAAAACATTTGTGCCCACATTCAACCCATGGTCTGGGTTGATAAAAGGAAAAAGTTAAACAAATTCATACCTTGAAAAATAAGGAAAAGAGAAATAAATGTTAAACTGGTAATTCCATTACTCATTCTTCTTTCAACTTGTTCCATTTTACTTGAGGATTCCACAATCCTGGTTGATCACCTTTCTCCGTTTCTTCATGGAAGACATTCATAACTCATCTAATCTCACTGTGTTCAAGTTTCTCCCCACGGATGTTTCCACAAAACGCTAAGCAATAAGAACAAGAAAGAAGGGTTTGTTTAGCCACACTTGCCCACTTTGTCATTCAATTGAAACATGGCTGATACAATATTCCTCACATCCATATTCCTATGTTTTCCCTGTAACCTTTGATTCTCGTGCTGATCAATCTATTTATGACAGCCTTAAATATACTCAAGGACTCTATCCCCTTACCTCCTAAAGATTATCAACCCTCTGAGAGAAGAAATTCCTCCTCAACTCTGTCTTAAATTCGTGCCCTTTTATTTTGAAACTGCTTTCTGTTTTAATGAGGGGAACCATCCTTTCACCATTTACTGTGTCAAGCCCCTTAAGAATCCTATATGTGTTAATGACACCACATCTCATTCTTCTAAACCCCAGTGAGTACAGTATCAACCTGTTTAGTCTTTGCTCATAAGACAATTCTTCCACACCTTCTTTGAACTGTCTGCAATGAAATAACACCTTACCTCAATTTAGGTGACCAAACTGCTCACTGTACTCCAGATGGAGTCTGAATATTCTGTTCTTTTGATCTGCCTGCCAAAATGAACAATTTTACATTTTTCCTACATTAAGCTCCATTTGCCAACTTCTTGCTCATTCATTTAATCTGTCAATATTGCATGTAAACTGTTTGAATCCCTCTCACAACTTACCTTCCCACTTATTTAGAGTCAAGTGCAAGCTTGGCTACATTATATTCATTTCCTTCCTCAGATCATTCATATACATTGATAACAGGTGCGGTCCTAACACTGATCTCTGTGGAATCTCACTGGTAACAGGTTACCATTCTGAAAAAGAACCTTTTTACCTCACTCGCCATTTCCTGCTAATTTTCTCTCCACGCCAATATATTACTTCCATGGGCTGTTATCTTATGACTTAATCTTTTGTGAGGTACCTTGTAAATGCCTTCTGGAAGTCCAAAAGTATCATCTGCTGGTTCCCCTCTATCCACTCTGATTGAGACTTCTTCAAAAAAAATTAAAAAAAAATCAGATACAATTTGCCCTTCATAAAGGTATGCTGATTCTACATGAGTAGATTATGGTTTTCCAGATGTTCTGCTATTACTTTCTTGATAATTGAATCCAGCATTTTTCCAACAATACATGTTAGGCCCATTGACCTATAGTCACCTGCTTTTTGCCTCCCTCCCTTTTTGACTAGTGGTGTTACAATTGCTAATCCTCTGGTACTTCTCCAGAATTACAGGAGTTTTAGAAAATTAGCTATTTCTGTGAGGATCCTGGGATGAAAGCTATTAAGACCAGGGAACTTATCTATCTTTAGCCCAATTAGTTTGTCTAATACTATTTCCCTAGTGATGGTGGTGGTACTTAATTCCTCCCCCACATTCTTTAAAATTAATGGGATGATTGAAGTATCTTCCACTGTAAAGACTGATGCACTATATCTGTTTAACTCCTCCATCTTCTCCTTGTTCCCCAGCACTATTTCCCAGATTCATTTCCAAGGGGCCTAGTTCAGTTTGGTCTATCTCTTTCTTGTTATATATTTAAAGAAGCTTTTATTGTCAGTTTTTACATACCTTGCTAGTTTGTCCTTGTTTGTTTCTCTCTCTTGACTTTTTTTTAAATCCTCCTTTGTTGGATTCTGAATTTATTCCAGTCTTCAAAGCCATCACTGACTTTTGATTCTTTATATGCATTTTTTCTGCCTTATACTCTCATTAGCTTGCTTTGTTAGCCATTACCAGATCCAGAACAGCTTGTTCCCTGGTTGGCTCCATGACATACTGCTCTAGGAAACTATTCTAATGCACTCTATAAATGTGTTATTGCCATATTCCTATTCTTCTTAATTCTGGCAGTCTCATTTATGTCATTCACTGCACCACACTTTCTCTCTCCACAAAGATGATCATGTCACTTTAGCATCAAACTAGTAATTCATTACAATAAGGGGAAAGTAAAATCAGAACGAAATAAGAACAGAAAAAAAGAACAGGTAGGCATGTGCAAATATTACATTTTAGATTATGTAAAATTGTGTTTTAATGTATCATTTAGGATGTTTTTGGTATTGATGCATATTCCTGATGTGAACCACAACACATCAACTGAAGGGGATAGAATGTTCTTCCCTGAACTTAAGTAAATATAAGATTTAAACCATTCAATCTATAAAGGAATGTTTTTTATGAATGTTTCAATGGTAATTTTCCCTCTAAAGTCAGATAAATGTTGGCTATTTAATGAATTTTGAAGATTGTGGAGCTGGAAAAGCACAGCTGGTCAAGCAGCATCCAAGGTGCAGGAGAATCGATGTTTCAAGCATAAACCTTTTCATGATGAAGGGCTTATATGCTCGAAATGTTGATTCTGCTGCACCTCAGATGCCACCTGACTGGCTGTGCTTTTCCAGCTCCACACTCTTTGACTCTCATCTCCAGCATCTGCAGTCCTCAATTTCTTCCATCTAATGAATTTACAGAGAAAAGAAAATGACAAAACTTTGAAAGATTCTGACATATGAAGCAACCTCCTCAAAGCAACTGAGTTTAGCCCCAACCACTCCTGTAGTGAGCTTTCAGAGTTCTGAACGAGTGTCCTGGAGGGGGAAGGATAGTTAGTTTCTTAACTGCATGGTGAGTTGATTAACAATGTAACCAACTTTTGTTAATACTTGCCGTCAGCCAAATGCAAAATGATATTCAGATGTTATTGTCCATCTGTGTGAAACCATACAAGTTTGCCAAAATACTGAGAATGAAGTATTCCTACAATAGAATGATATGTTGTGATGTTTCTACTTTTTCTGTTTATCTCAAAACACAGAATCTTTCAAGTCATTTGATGATTCACTAAAGTTTGGCAACATATAGTATGATACAGTTTAGTTAAAGCTTAAATACTGGGTAAGAAATTAATGGTCAAACTTTTATCTTGGATGGATGTGCAGAAAAGGCAATGGACTACCTGTTTTAACCACAGCCTGATATTGATTAGCATTGGAATTGAATATGAAGGGTAGCTGGTCTGATATCAAAGTTTTTTTATTCATTCATAGGATGAGGGCATCACTGGCTAGGCCAGTATTTATTGCCTATCCTAATTGCCCAGCAGGTAGTTAAGAGTCAACCACATTGCTGTGGTCTGGAGTCAGGGCAGACCTGGAAAAGATGGCAGTTTCTTTCCCTAATGGACATTTGGTGAACCAAATGGGGTTTTTCCAACAATCAACAATGGATTCATGGCTATCACTCGACTCTTAATTCCAGATTTTCAAAAACTTGAATTTAAATTCTGTCATGGCAGGATTCTAACCTGGTTCCCCAGAACATTGCTGGGTCTCTGGCAGGTGGGATGCTGCCTGATTTGCTGTACTTTCCCAGCAACACACTCTCGACTCTGATCTCTAGCATCTGCAGAGCTCACTTTCTCCTGGGTCTCTGGACTAACAGTCCAGCAATAATACCACTAGGCCATCGTTGTGTTATGATTGAGGTGACTTTCTATACCTAAACTTCATTTCAAAATCAACTGTGATGATATTTGAGTTAAAGTTAGACAATTCTTTATACCATGAGGACAGACTGCTACCAAGCTCTGCTGCATGTTGACAATGTTACATTGCACATAGCTGCCATTCTGAATCAAGTGTTGAATCACATTGTAAGGATGTATTAAATCTCTTTATCACCAACAATTTATCTTTGAAATATAGTCATTGTTGATATGTAGACAAGTACTGCAGTCAACTTGTGAACTGTGGGCTACCACAAACAGTAAATAAATGAGCAATTACATAGTCCATGTTGGCTATGCCGGTCAAGGGGAATGGGAGGACACTGATCATTCCTGCTCCTCTTCAAATTATCACACAGAATGTTTCACAATCACCTGAGAATGACAGGCAGTGTCTTGGCATCCAGAAGATGTCATTCTTTTGGATAGTCTAGCAACCCTTGGTCGAAATGCTAACCCACATTCTGTGTTCAAATTCTGGAGGAGGGACGAAATCTTCAATTTCTAGATCTGAGTGAAGAATGCTCCCAGCAGAACCAACTTGATAAATTACCAAATCTAGGTATTAATACACAAGCATAAGCTCTATGAAAAAATTTAACTATAAAAACAAAGGTTATTTCCAAACTTGTATATAGTAAACAATATTTTGGCCAGGGATTTTTTTAATTGAGAAAAAAAACAGATAGGTTTCATTATTTGGACAACACTAATTTTGTTTTATTATTATGATATAGTATTATAAAAATCAGGCACAATTGAATTTACTTTCACCTTCTTGACTTCAATCTTTCAGAAAATAGTGCAAATTGAGTTGGACAGGCATATATTAATAACAGAGACCCGCAAAAAGGCAAGGTGTCCTGGTTGAGGTGCCCTTAGGCAAAACATGAGTACAATTATATTTGTTAATTTTGGTTCAGTGTGAAATGCTTCCACTAGTCAACACATCTATTAATGATTTTTGAGCAGATTTGTATCTCAGGTTGATGATAAGTATGTAAGTTAGTTCGCTGAGCTTGAAGATTTGTTTACAGATATTTCATCACTATGACTACGTAACATCATCAGTGAATGTCTCTGGTGAAGCGCTGGTGGTATGTCCAGCCTCCCTATTTATAGGCTTTGGTTTCTTAAGGTGGATGATGTCACTTCCTTTTTTTTTCAAGAGAAGGTAGATGGGATCTAAATCAATGTGTTTATTGATGGAATTAGGGTTAGAATGCCATGCCTCTAAGAATTCTTGTGCATGTCTTTGTTTCACCTGTCCTAGGATGTGTGTGTTGTTCCTGTCAAAGTGGTGTCTTTCTTTGTCTGTATATATATAGAAATAGTGATAGTGGGTCATGTCTTTTGGTGGCCAGTTGGTAATCATGTATCCTGGTGGCAAGTTTCCTGCTAGTTTGTGGGAGGGTGGTGGTGGGGGAGTAGGGGGCGTTGGGGGTCAGGTCTGTCGCCACCAGCTGGTAAGTATCAGTATCTGCAACCAGAGTATCCAGAACACTATCGAAGACTAAAATAGAAGAGGATGAAATAATGGTCTCCCTTGATTCACACCCCTTTTCACATCAATTAACATTGACCTGCCAAAGAAATACTGGCATTACTACTAGGAAAACCAGCACCACAAACACCAGCACCAAACTTATCAGCAAAGACAACATCCTAAAGCTAGAGGACCTGTGCCTCACCACGCACTTCACATTCAATAACAAAACTTACAAACAAGTCAACGGACCAGCTATGGGATCACCAATATCAGGGCTTATAGCTGAAGCAGTAATGCAGAAACTTGAACAAGCTGCCCTCCCATCTATCCAACCCAAACTTTGGGTCGCTATGTAGACAACATCTTTGTCATCACAAAACAGAACAAATTAGAGGAAACTACAACATCATCAACAATATCCTGACAGGCATAAAATTCACAAAAGAGGAGGAGATGACCACAGACTCCCATTCCTAGATGTGACAGTTGAACAAACAGTTAATGGAGAATTTCAAAACAGCGTCTCCAGGAAAACAACAAACACAGACCAAATACTTAATTTCAGAAGCAATCATCCCAACACCCACAAACGGAGCTACATCAAGAAATTATTTCAATGAGCTACATCACACTGCAGCACCTAAGAACTACAAAAGCAGAAGAAAAATATCTATACAACAACATTTTCAAGAAAAACAGGTACCCAATAAACACAATTTGCCAATTCCTGAGAAACAAACCCAAACAAGCAGGCACAATGCAATCAAAAACTATAGCCACATACCTTACTTCAAAGACATATCAGGAATGACTTTCAGACTACTTAGACCCCTTGGCATCATGGTAGACCACAAACCTACCAACACACTTAAACAACAACTAATGAACCTAACGGATCCATTAGATACTAGCAGCAAAACTAAATCATTTACAAGATACCATGCAAGAACTATCAAAAAACACTAGATTAGATTACTTACAGTGCGGAAACAGGTCCTTCGGCCCAACAAGTCCACACCGACCCGCCAAAGCACAACCCACCCAGACCCATTCCCCTACACCTAACACTTCGGGCAATTTAGCATGGCCAATTCACCTAACCTGCATATTTTTGGACTGTGGGAGGAAACCGGAGCAAACCCACGCAGACACGGGGAGAATGTGCAAACTCCACACAGTCAGTCGCCTGAGGCGGGAATTGAACCCGATTTTCCTGCTCCTCGGATACTGCCTGACCTGCTGTGCTTTTCCAGCACCACTCTGATCTAAACTCTGGTTTCCAGCATCTGCAGTCCTCACTTTTGCCCACCAAAAGACGTGACCCACTATCACTATTTTCTACACATATAGACAAAGAAGGACACAACTTTGACAGGGACAACACACACATCCTAGGACAGGCGAAACAAAGACATGTATGAGGCATGGCATTCTAACCAGAACTCCATCAATAAACACATTGATTTAGATCCTACCTGCCTTCCCTTGAAAGAAAATGGAAGTGACATCATCCACCTTAGGAAACCAAGACCTATAAATAGAGAGATAGGACATACCACCAGCACTTCACCGAAAATGCTCATTGATGATGTTACCTAGTATGGTGACAAAATGTCTAAAACCAAACTTTCTAGCTCAGCAAGCTAACTTACATACACCTCTCTTAATTACAAGTGTAATTATCAGGAACTTGCAGATATCAAAACTGCACAGCATAGAAAATTGAATTTCTGCATAATATTCAGCCATTTCATGTGTTTTTTGCCTTTGTGCTATACGTCATCACATGGCACATAGAAAACTACAAAGATAATATAACTACACAAAATGGGAAAAGGCAGTCAAAAGATGAAAGACATGAGACTGTTAGCGATGACTTTCATCTTCTGTCTGTTAACAAGAAAAATGGGAAACAATGATAAGAAATAGAAGGGCAGAGGGAAGCATACAGAGTTAGTGTCTTCTTAAAACAAACAACTTATTTGTCAAAGTTGTTGAACTTGTTACTAACTTTTTTTAAACATGGTCAATGACCGGAGACTGAAATTAGAATATTGAGTGTTCAGTTGCAAGTCCTGCATTGTCAGATTGCACAAATGTTTAATTGCTTCCATTATATTGTCACTTTAAGGTTTGTCTACAGGCACTTTAAATATTTTACAGATGGCCACATCAATTTCTTAAACTATATGGGCCATTTCAGTTCTGAAGCATGACTATCAGATCGTCTGCCACTACTGAGCTTATTAGTTCAGCTTCCTTCATTAAATGTTCCTGTAATCTTCTTCCACCAAATACCGGGATATAAAAAAAGGTCTGCTAAAATCCACTGACAGCTGGACTGTGATAGACTTTCTCTTAATCCGATTATCTGCTGCTTTTCCAGCCTTGCACGATTTTTTGTAAGCAGTTACTGCATTACACCACAACCTGCTGATTTTATCTTAGATTGCATCACTTAGTCTCCAAAGGATGTGTGCTGCATAATGGAAGGCTTTGTGAGGAGGGAACGATGTGCCAAGGCACTTTTCTCTCAGACCAAATGTCACATTGTGATGAGAACTCATGTAATTTCAATCATTTACTATTAGTAGTGTCAAAACAAGGTGAAAAGCTGCTTAATGAGCAATTAATTGCAAGAAAACTCTGATAAATTCTGTGATTTGGTCCTTCCATTACAGTCTAGTTGCACGCACCAACTTATCTTATAAGTCAGTCAAGATTTGCATCTGATTCTTTTTAAATATGTTTTAAACTATGAATATTTTAAGATGTTAAAGGATGACTGACAACTCCACAAAATCATGCCCTGAATAAGATATGCACAATACAATAGTAAATCGCTATGAGTGAGGATGAACTGATCAAAACAGGGTCTTATCAGTTGTCCTACTCGTACTGGCTTTGCATGTAAAAAGTGAAACTTATTAAAAATCGTAGGAATTGGTTTTGAAAAAGATAATGGTCCAGATTTTGCTATTGCATGACATCTATGTTTTGTAAGACTTGCTCTTACACACTTAAGTTTTTAAGTTCTTTTCCATAGCAAGTTACTGAAAGTGTGAACTGATAGCTTTGCAATGAAGTGAATAGAGCACCTAGGGACCTGGTGAATAGTGTAAACAACAATGTATCTCTTTAACCAATCAGATTGAAGGATTGTGAAATAAGTAGCTAAAAGACTGAGAAGGAAATATGAATGAGAATGGACATATTCAATCTCACATCAGGCACAGAAAGAAAACTAAGGTTTTCAAGTTTGGGTGATAGGAGAGTGAGGATAAAAGACTGAAAGCAAATGAATTTTTGTTTATTTTTACTCCAGCAACAACTGAGACTGGAGGAATTAGATTTGTAATGGCAGTTGCATTAGTTAAGTTTCTCTGCTCAGTGGTTACTAACAGATTTCATGTTGCTAAATACATATTTACATTTATAGTGACAGGACCTGGCTTTTGGGAGTGAACTTCTACCATCCCTATTGCACAATATAGCAACTTTATGCTATTCAATGCATTTCAATGGAAAGACAGCATGAGGCTGTTTAGCTGTGAAGGTCACAATAGAGCACCACAAATTTAACAGCAACTTTTAGTTCTTGGCTTTCAGCCACTGTTCCAATCCCAGGTTAGACCACCAAATTTATGTTACAATTTTGGTTAGGAACCAATATTTTATTTAAATGATAATGTGTAAGCCCACTTGGACAATGCAACCACAAAATTCCATGGTTTTGAGCAAACAAATAAAAAAAAGTCTATTCTAAAACCCAGAATTAATACGAGGCAAATATTCATACCAAATTGTGGTTGAATGCCTCACGGAACATATTAAATTTTAAAAAGACAGCAGTATAGACCCCAGGGATTTCTGTTCCCCTTTCTGCATCCACCCTGAGGCAAAAATTGTAAGCAGTTCCATGTCTTCAACTACTGTTCCCTCCCCTTTCAAAACCAATGTTACCAGATCCTTCAAAAACAAAAAAAAACTCATTGCTTGTTAGTACAGAAATTAAACAGTTATCAAAGGAGACAAGAAGGTGAAGCTAATCAATTTTCATGTATCAGAACTAGGACACAAGAAGCAGACTTGACAAAAGGGACACCATTTTACACAGCATTAGAAGAGGATTGCTTGGGTCATCATTGGCATGGTGTTGCAGGAAGAACAATAAGCTGTCAATCTTAATTCTTAGACCAGGTACATTGATCCTGATTGATCATTGCAATGGGGATATGGCACATATTGGCTTTTTTTCATGAATCTTATTTTATGGAAAAGCTGCAAGGTAGCACAATTGTCTGTGGCCTACATAAAGCAGAGCCCTGTGTATTTATAATATCGCTTGTAGCACACACAAATGCTTTACACAGTGAACCTGATTGATGATCTTTAATTGGCTTCGAGTGTAACTCTTTACAAAGCCTGGATTATTTAATGGTTGGCTCCCAATAACAGAATCAAATCTAATGGTAAATATACTTTTCAGGGGCTTGTAAGAATGGCTAGTTGAATATGATCAGCATGCTGCCCAGTATAAGCATTCAATTGGGATGTGCTGTTTGATATGGTCAGCTAGCCATTAGGACTTATCCCTGGCATCATATCACAACGCATATTTCATTACTCATTCATGTAGTAGGCAATTGCCTTTCTGGCTCATCAGCATCATCCTGATTGTGGTGAAAACCATTCATCAAATTACTGTACTGTAGTAGCATGCGATAAATAACTTCATCAGTTGTTCAATGTTTTGAGGCACTTTTAGAATAATCTGAGGTTAGCTGGACATTGCTCTAGATCAATATGGTGGATGTAGAACCTTTTGTGTGTTTTTTGTGATGTATGATGAGTGAAGATTGGATCAGAGCATCTGTTATCACACTGAATTGATTTGAAATGCATTATCTCAGCACCAAGCTTACACAGTGTTCTGAAAAGGTTAATGTTGCAGTTATATTAGTTCCACCCAATCCAGTGATGCCACACAGTCTTTAGATGGAGAATTAGACAGTCTTATGCAAGGTCTCAATGAAAACAGATATATCTGAATCTTGTAATTATCTTTAATTATTTTTAAAAGTTCCAGTTGATATCATGCAATAAACTATATCATATTATTTTAAAGAAGTGGCTCTTTTTGTTATGCTCTGTAATGATTTATCCTCTCCAACTGATAACTACATAGACCCTGAGATTCAGGACAGAAAAGAGGATTAGAAGGCTCTTGTGGCATGCTGGTAGTGTCCTACCTGTGAACCAGAGGGCTTTGGGTGCAAGCCCTATGCATTCCAGGCATGTGTTATAACATCTCAGAACAGGTTGACTAAAAGCATCTAGAAAGGAGGATATGTGGCATCAATCTACTGTGACTACCAGCTGCCAACGGTTGGTACCCAGAGTCCAATACAATATCGATCAGAGTTGGACACTATTGCTGAAATGCATGAATGTGACAATGGTGGAGAAAAGTCATCTGATAATAAGAAAAAGCTTTTCTTAAAGAGCAATGAATTTAGCACTTCACATAGAATAGATTTTGATACTCTGTATCTGAGGAGTCATTATGCAAATATGATGATGTTATTATATAAAATGCTTTTGGGTGTTAACTTACCTAAATTGAGCATGCTATATTTTTGTTGAAGTGAGGGCAAGAGGGACTTCCAATAAACCTGTTTACATACTCATATGCTAATATTATGATGTGTTTTCACTCCATTTGCTTCCAAACTGAACAAATAAATCATCTATCATAATTCCCTTTTTCCTGAAATACTGTAAAATACTCCTAATAATTCATTAGTTTTTAAAGCAGTTACAATTTTAATAAATGGTTTGGAAGAAATATGGGTACCTAAGACGATAAATAACTAAGGGCAATAAAACTCTGATGCATTGCTTCTCTAAAAATAAATTACTCTATCGTTTTATTATTTCACTGTTTATTTACAATAACAGTTACAAAATTTAAGATCTTGCTCTTTCATATTTTATATCTTTTGCCCCATCGTAAAAATGTGAATGGAACAACAGTGCAAAGTTAAGCAAGGTAACACTGTTACTAAAAGGTTTCAATTCATGTTCACCTGCCTGTAGGCTCAAACAGTAGACTAGGTTTCCAATCCCTTGAAAATAGATTAAGAGGTTATCTAATTGAAGTGTTTCAGATGATTAACTCATTTGATAGAATAGATAGGGATTAACAATTACCTTAGGTGAAAGATGAAATGGCTTAGAAAATACATGGGAATAAAGCTAAATAAACCATTAAAAGTAGAAATACAAAGTGATAAGACCATGAAGAGTACAAAAAAAGTCTGATGACTGGATTGCATGGTGCACTTTTGGGATTGCATGGAGTTAAAAATGAGAAAAATGCTCTCCTGGAATGAAGGTGGTCAAGCATCGATTTCTGTCTCTCTGGCTATTATCACCGCAATGGGCAAGTAGGTCAGTTAGGAACCCTATAAAATACTAATGTTGATTGACAGTTTAATTACTACCTTGTTGAGAAATTGTTTTATAGTATAAGCAACATACTTTTCTGTATGTTTGCTGTTGTGAAATATCATCAAAATAAATATGCCATAGAGAAGGTTAAGAGACTATTGGAGTAATATACTGTGGATGAGGTTGAGCAAGGTTTGAGTATTATAATGTCTTAGTCAAATTTTAATACTCGTGTAAAATGAACTTTAACCTTTGTAACCTGAAAGATAGTGACAAGTTGTACTGGTGGTACTGCTGGCTGCAAATACAGCCATAATGGATTTGGTACTGCAGAGTTTGTTTACACAGTTGTCCTGGAAATGACAGTTTTTTTCTAAAATGAATGAGCTGTTGATGAAGTCACATCTCTAGAAGTCACATGCTTTCTGGGTCATTAATTTTAGGAGAAACAACCTGCATCTATTTTCTATTAAAAACATTTCATCACTTGAAAAATGTGGAGTGGCTCCTGCAGTCCCCCACATCAAACATTTTTAAAGTTATCACAGAATCCTGACAGGGTGGAAGCAAGCCATTTGGTCCATTGAGTCCATATGGTCTCTCTGAAGAGCATCCCACCCAGATTTACACCCCATCCCTGTAACCCAACATTTCCCACGGTTAATCCAACTAGCCTGCATAATCCTGGACCCCATAGCATTGCCAACCCACGTAACCTGTGCATCTTTAGACTGTGAGATGAAAGCCCACACAGACATGGGGTGAACATGCAAACTTCACGTAGGCAGTTGCCCAAGGTTCACATTGGACCCAGATGTCTGGAACTGAGGCAGCATTGCTAACAACTGAGCCACCATGGATTATGATGTGTTAAGGTTTGAAAATAAATTAATATTGAGAATTCACACATAATAGACCTTCATTTTTGGATTGCATTCCTCATCGATATTTTTAAACTAATGAAATTGACTGATTTATAGTCCCAGGTGACTGCCAGAAGCTGAAACTGAATTAAATGTTCACAACTTAATTCAATAAATATGCCAGAAAATAGATATAGTCATGACACAAGCATAAATATATAAAATCGATACAGTGTAATACTGTAAACTTCAGAACTTTAATAACTAGTCATGGATTAAAAGGATCAGTAATAATTCTTTCTGATATGAATTGTTTTCCGAGATGAAAGGGTCAAGGAGAAATTGTTACAAAGGAATTAAAAACAACATGCAAATTAACCACATCTGGGAAGGAGTGGAAACAACATTAAAAAGCTGTTTCTTGTGAGAAATGAGGTGACAACTGCTTGATAACCTTCTGCCACATGACAACCTGGCTGTTAAGACTACCTGAAGATTGAATATCCTGAGGTAAAAGAGTTAATTGTAGGAAACATTGTTTCTTCAAGCAAATAGTCAATGCCACATGCTTCTTACTACAATTGTACAGGGCCTTGGTGAGGCCACATCTTGAGTATTGTGTGGAGTTTTGGTCTCCTAGCCTGAGGAAGGATATTCTTGCTATTGAGGAGTCCAGCAAAGGTTCACCAGACTGATCCCTGGAATGGCAGGACTGACATATGAAGAAAGACCGGATTGACTGGGCTTATACTCACTGCACTTTAGAAGAATTATGGGACTGGACAGGCCATATGCAGGAAGAATGTTCCCAAAGTTGGGGAAGTCCAGAGCCAGGGGTCACAGTCTAAGAATAAGGGGTAAGCCATTTAGGAGTGAGATGAGGAAGAACTTCTTCACTGAGAGAATTGTGAATCTGAGGAATTCCCTCCCACAGAATGTTGTTGGGCCAGTTCGTTAGATATATCCAAGAGGGAGCTGAACATGGCCCTTGCAATTAAAAGGATCAAAGGGTATGGAGAGAAAATAGGAATGGGATACTGAGATTGCATGATCAGCCATGATTATTTTAAATGGTGTTGCAGGCTGGAAGGGCCAAATGGCCAACTCCTGCACCTATTAGATGCCCTACAGTATGGAAATAAGTCCTTCAGCCCAATAAGTCCAAACTGACCCTCTGAAGAGTAACCCACCCAGACCCATTCCCTTACTCTATATTTGTCCCTGACTAATGAACCTAACACTATGGGCAATTTAGCACGGCCAATTCACCTGACCTGCATATCTTTGGATTGTGGGAGGAAACCGGAGCACCCAGAAGAAATCCACGCAGACACAGGGAGAATGTGCAAACTGCACACAGGCAGTCGCCCAATGAGGGAATCGAACTCAGGTCCCTGGCACTGTGATGCAGCAGTGCCACCCCCTCATATTCTCTCTGTTTCTATGTAAGGGTAGGAAGGAATGAGAAAGTTACTTCTGATAAGAAGGCAAGTTAGAGGATTCTAGATGCATAATCAATGTTGGTGATGAAAGGATCTAAAGGATCATCAATAATGTCACACCACAAACTTGAAAGAGAGAATTCAACTCCAGGACTCTTTATCAGCAGAACTTTGAAGAACAACACTGTGAAAGGATTGAACCCTGGACACATCCGGAGACAGACACTGTTGGTTGGAATAATAGCTAAATTCCATCATTAATCAGGTAATAGCTAAGTTGGTTTGTGAGGCATAACTTGCTTACTTGGTTGCCACATACAATAAAATTTAAAAAATTATTTCAATTTTTGAGATTTCTTAATAAATACCCAAATTAGAGGCAGCTTGTGTAATTTACACACAAGAACAGCTATTGTCCCACTTTCTGTAGAAAAAATATCAGTATTATTAGAAATAAGTCTGAATTGTAGCCAAATCTAGTTTTACATTCTCTTCAGTACTTATACAAAATATCAGAGACAGCCCGCATTCTAAAAGGTAAGCAATGTCTAATGAATGTAACTGTGGCCATTACTCACATCATTAGAGACAACAAAAATTGGAGATGCTGGAATTCAAGGTAGACAAGCAGGAGGCTGGAAGAACACAGCAAGTCAGGCAGCATCAGGAGGTGGGGAAGTCAATGTTTCAGGTGTAACCCTTCTTCAGGACTTGGAGTGGGTGTAAGGGGAGCAGCAGATAAACGGGGTGGCCGGTGACAAGGTGGTGAGGTAGGGATAGGTGAACACACAGATAGAGAGTACGTCCTGATTGGTCGATGGGAGGAATGAATCCAGTTGGTGGCTGGAAGGAAGGGTTGATCAGAGGAATGGAAGGGAGGGCGAGGGACTGGGAAGGGAGTCAGGGATGGGAAGTGAGGTTATTTGAAATTGGAGAACTCAATGTTGAGTGCTCTGGGATGTAGGCTGACCAGGAGAAAGATGAGGTGTTGTTCCTCCAATTTGTGGTCTGATTCACTGTGGTAATGGAGGAGGCTGAGGATGGTCATGTTAGAGATGGAGTGGTGGTGGTGGTAGGAGGGTGGTGGAGGGGAAGAGGAGGAGAATTAAAATGGGTGGTGACTGGATGGCTTCCAAAAGGCATTCAGTTAGATTCTGCACTAAATTAATTTCACATTGAATTGGAAGCAATCTATTGATAGAGACAGAGAATTGGTTAGGAGGTAAAAGGGAAAAAAGTAAGGATAGTGGCAGGGAGGTCCACTTGTCAGTAACATGACTTATGATGCCTAACGAAGAGAAGCCTTCTTTGACAGAATTTTCTAATTGGATATTCATCTAGTATAAGAGAAAATGACGACTGCAGATACTGGAGATCAGAGTCAAAAAGTGTGACGCTGGAAAAGCACAACAGGCCAGGCAGCATCAGAGGAGCAGGTGAACTGACGTTTTGGGCATAATCCCTTCATCAAGAACATTCTGGGTGAAGGGTTTATACATGAAACATTGACTCTCCTGCTCCTCGGATGCTGCCTTTTTCAGCACCACACTTTTCGACACTATTCGTCAAGTCTGCTTTGGAATGTTGGGTATGGTTTTCATGGGAATTTCTTGATTTGGAATTAAAATCTGCTTAACTATCACAAAACGTTATAAAACTAGATGGTGCTATTAAAAAGGAACAAAATCATTGTGTAACTAAAGCTTTATGATCCCCGTAGAGACTGATAAATGCAAACAAAGGTTTAGATTAGATTACTTACAGTGTGGAAACAGGCCCTTTGGCCCAACAAGTCCACACCAACCCGCCGAAGCGCAACCCACCCATTCCCCTACATTTACCCCTTTTACCTAACACTACGGGCAATTTAGCATGGCCAATTCACCTGACCTGCACATCTTTGGACTGTGGGAGGAAACCGGAGCACCCGGAGGAAACCCACGCGGACATGGGGAGAATGTGCAAACTCCACACAGTCAGTCGCCTGAATCGGGAATTGAACCCAGGTCTCTGGCGCTGTGAGGCAGCAGTGCTAACCACTGTGCCACCGTGTCGCCCCAGGTTCTGAATTCTCAGTGGCCAATGTCAAGTTACATTACAGTATTTTAAATTTTAAGACTTCTACTATAACAAATTAAAAGCAAAATTGACTAATTGATACCAATATGGACATATATGAAGTAAAGTCCAATGGTTCTACCATTCAATAAGAACGTGGTTGAACGAGTTTAAAAATGTCACATTCTTATCTACCTCCAATGACCTTGGATTCCCTAACTCAAAATCAAATCTATCTGCTATCATCTTTAAATATTATATGACCTACCGTCTTCTGAGTAACAAAGTTGCACAATTCTTTGAGAGAAAACAGTTCACCTTATCTCTGTTCGAAAAAAGGAATCTCTGACTTTAGAATAGTGTCTCCCAGTTCTGTATTCCTCTACAAAATTAAACATCCTTTCCACATCAGTAAGCAACTAATGCTTTAAGCCACAGAAATTATAGACCTTATTGATTTCAGGAAATAACCATTGACCCGAAGCTGCACATATAGACTTCATAGAACATTTTCCACAGGATTGAAGTCTTAATAGGAAACAGGCCACAGTCACTCTCAACATCAAATACGTTTGTCATCCCATTGCATTGTGTCTTAACATCCAGAGACCAGCAAAGGTCCTCTGCAGCAGTCAGTCCAGCTGATTCTGCCTTTGTTTCAGGTGTAGAAAGTTACACCTTGCTGTCTGTAAGTCTCAACCTGTATCCCCAGTTTCCATGGTAACTAAGCCCCATAGTTATGCTGTCGGGTAGAACACATAGTAAAAATGTGACTCCCTTCGTTACTCTATTTAACCTTGAATTAAAGAGAGAATTCAAATCATAATCACTTGATAACATTTTACATTCATAACAAAAAGAGATATTTGTACAAATGATAAAAAATTAGACTTTGGTAAGATTGCACAAACCTTAATGTGCCTCTTCCATTAAAAAAATTGACATCGGAAATTTTGTCTGCTAGGCAGTTGAAATTTGTATAAGATAGCCAGTCAATCAACTGCTAATGTTGTCTTTCCTCACAAAATGAAACCATAACTGAAAGGAAACTTAAGTAAATGGGACAGTGTCATACAGAAACATTAGCTTTGATTGCAAACAAAATCACAAATAGTTGGACTCATGGTCTCAGGCTATTATCAATAGGTCAATCAGGTTTTGACAAGATAACATCCTATACACCATTAAAAGGAAATGTCCAAAAAAGCAGTTGAGATAACTTTTTTAGTGCAGTCAAGACATGGAAAAACTGCAGTCAATACACAGGCCAGACTGATTGTTGGAAACAGACATTCGCATGTACAGAAGCTGGACACGTGATTACATGTCTATTTACTCCGAGTATATTTGGACATCGTATTGCTGGTGAATTTCTATTGCTAAGTAAAAAATAGGGCATTATCATTAAAATCTATAAGTGATTTTATTTTTTTCTTTTTCACTTTTTCTTTAATAAATTGTCTCAATGAATGTCATAGCATTTAAGTGATTCTTTTAGAATTTACATGTAATTTGCAGGTCAGAATGACCTACAGGCCTGTCAATAAGATGTTCACTGGGGCCTCAGCTTTTCATGATACTTGTCAATGACTTAAATGAAGGAATGGAGATATATATCCAAGTTCTGTCATATTAATAGCTTGACATGAAGTTGTGATAGTTATTAAGCTGAGAACTGTGACATGCAGTGAGATTTGGGGATCTAAACACAAAAGTTATTTTAAGAACTATTTGATTGGTATGAAAACCATGATTGAAAAGACTTGTACGTTTTATTTCAAGGGCTGCAATATAAAGGAGTAGATGATTATACTCCAGCTGTATCGTAATATAGCAAACATAAGTAAATTTCCAAATTCGGTTTTCTTCAGAATTTCCCTGGATCTTCTGCCAAAGTTATAGTTGACAATCAGGAGCAACAGTGTAGAAGTAGTCTGTGAAATGGCTCTGTTGGGAAAGTGTTAGAATCATAATCTCAAGGTCCCTGGCTCAAGTTTAGGTTTTGGCAGAGTAAGCCGTACCTTTCCAATCTCAGTTATCCTTTGGCTGTGTTGGAGAAGAATGAATCTGAAGCTCTCCACCTCACTTTGTTGGGTCAATGAACTGTTTGATTGCATCTTCTTGTTTGTATCACTGCAGTATAGTGATTACCATGTTTGTTCAACACACATCATATTCCCATTTCAAAACTCAACAGAAACTGCAGTACTTCCTCCTTACCTGGACAAGGTGTGCTGCAGTGTTTTTTGGTCGAAATGAATGCATTTCTTGTGGTGTTGTTTGGCTGGACTGCTGATTGGAGATATAGAGTGGTTGCTGGGGAAAGCTCAGAATTATACACTCTGCCTGTTGCTTGTGCTTGACCTGTAAGTGCCCTCCTGCTTGATGTGGTTAGCCTCTTCGCTGCTGCTTCCCCTCCAGTTTGTGTGTTCAATGGCAAGCAATTCCTATGTGTCAGTGGAGATGTTGCATTTGTTTATGGAGACTTTCAGAAGTTCCTTGTAGTGTTTCCTCTGCCGTCCTAGTGATCACTTACTATTATGGAATTCAGGGTGGAGTACTTGTTTGTGGAATTGAGAGAGTGGTGCTGGAAAAGCACAGCAGGTCAGGCAGTATCCGACGAGCAGGAAAATCGACGTTTCGGGCAAAAACCCTTCATCAATCGTTGTTGGTATAGTCTTGTGTCAGGCATGTGGACAGTGTGGCCCAGCTATCGCACCTGGTTGCGCCTGACCAGTACCTTGACACTGGGGATATTTTGGCCTGGGTGAGGACACTCTTACTGCTACATCTATCCTGCCAGTTGATTTGCAGGATTATATGAAGGCAGCATTGGTGATAACTCTCCAGGGATTTGGCCTGTCTGCTGTACATGATCCATGTTTCTGATAGACGCAGGAGAGTGGGGACCACAACTGCTCTGAGACTATGAGCATGGTGCTGAGTTTGAGGTCTCAGACTTCAATCAGTCTGTTCCTCAGGCATCTGAAAGCTGCATTGGCACATTGGAGTCAGTGGTGGATTTCATCAGCAATGTCTACTCACACCAAGAGGAGGCTCTGGAGGAATGGGAAATGATCCACGGTGTTTAAGGGCTGGCTGTGGATTTCGATAGCTGGGGGCCAGTGTTGTGTAGCATGAGCAGACTGATAGAGAACCTTTGTTTTTGGAAGATGAGTCTGAGGCCCTTTCTCTCCAGCACCTCAGTGATTGTATAGATGATGGTTTGTAGCTCAGCCTCTGAGTGCACACACACACACACACACACGTAAGCATCATCATGTATGACAGATCAATGTCAGAAGTCAGGGTGGTCTTGGTTCTGGTCAGGAGGTGAAGGTTGAATGGTTTTCTGCTCTTCCTGTAGATTAGCTCCACTTTGATGGGGAGCTTAATGGAAATAGGGTGGAGTGTTCGGGTGAGGAAGATGAAGAGAGTATCAGTGCAATAACCTGGTCCTGTTTGATCCCGGTTTGTCCTGGTCTTGGGTCTGTAGGGGATGCACTGTGGACAATCACAGCTCGCATGTCTTGGTGAAGCAGGCAGAGACTGGCGATGAATTTCTGTGATGGCTAAATTTGAAGACGATATTCCACAATGCCTCACGCTTGACAGAATCAAAGGCCTTTTGGGAATATTGAAGAACATTGGCACATGTGGAACCATGATCTTATTGAATTGCGAAGTGGACTCAATAGGCTGAATGACCTACTTCAGATCCTACTTCTTATAGTTTTGAGTGGACATCATTCCCATTCAGGATTATTAAATATCGATTGTAGTTTAGGCAGTGGACTCTATAATAAGTACTTCCTTGTATATTTTAAATGTTTGTGTGGAATCAGAAGAAGTGGGATGGTTCACTTGATTCCTAAGTTGTTTTGAAAGCAGATAGACTCTTCTCAGTCTGCTTCCTTCCTGCTCCCAGTTGCTACTGATGAACAGGGTGATCCAAACTTCAGATCAGCAGACGTTTCCTGTGCAGTTGTGTCAGATGTGAGCCTCCTGCTGAGCTTGCTGAAATAAAATGTCAGCATTAATTTTGAGTCAGGTTGCTGGAGTCTCTGAGAATCAAAGAACAAACTCCAGGACACCGCTGAGTGAAAGCTTGGAGAAAAAAAATCACAGGGAAATTAATTTAGATTGACAAAAAGAAACATTTTCTTTGAATATTTCTCTTTAACAGAAAAAAAAGGCAGATGTGAAAGAAAAGGCTGCGTGGGTGACAGTCAAGTCTTATCCAATTGAGCAATGAGTCTTTGTGTTTGCCAATTAGCAATGAATGTGTGTGTTGGCCAACTAAAGGCTGGGGTGTGAGGCAGGTCATGTGGTGAAATCGCCAGGGAATACATTTAAATACAGTCAGAAATCCTGATTTTGAGCAGGCCTTGGCACAGTTGCATGTAGCAATCAAATTGCTAATTTCAGATCACAAACTGGTCAGTGATATAGAACATAGAACATAGAACAGAGAACATTATAACGCAGTACAGGCCCTTTGGCCCTCAATGTTGCACTGACCTAAGAAACCAATCTGAAGCCTATCTATCTTACACTATTCCATTTTCATCCATATGTTTATCCAATGACCAGTTAAATCCTCTTAAAGTTGACAAGTCTACTACTGCTGCAGGCAGTGTGTTCAACACCCCTCCTACTCTCTGAGTAAATAAACTACCTCTTATATCTGGCCTGTACCTTTCACCCCTCAATTTAAAGCTATATGCTAGCCATCACCACCTGAGGAAAAAGGCTCTCTCTGTCCACCCTATCTAATCCTCTGATCATCCTACATGTCTCAATTAAGTCACCTCTCAACGTTCTTCTCTCTAACAAAAACAGCCTCAAGTCCCTCAGCCTTTCCTCGTAAGATATTCACTCCATACCAGACAACATCCTAGCAAATCTCCTCTGCACCCTTTCCGAAGCGTCCACATCCTTCCTATAATGCGGTGACCAGAACTGCATGCAATACTCCAAATACAGTCGCACTAGAGTTTTGTACAGCTGCAACATGACCTCGTGGCTCTGAAACTCAGTCCCTCTACTAATAAAAGCTAACACACTGTATGCATTCTTAACAACCCAATCAATCTGGGTGGCAACTTTCAGGGGTCTATGTATATGGACACCGAGACCTCTCTGCTCATCTACACTACCAAGAGTCTTACCATTAGCCCAGTACTCTTTATTCTTGTTGCTCCTTCCAAAGTCAATCACTCACACTTTTCTACTTTAAACTCCATTTTCCACCTCTCAGCCCAGCTCTGCAGCTTATCTGTGTCCCTCTGTAACCCGCAACATCCTTCAGCACTATCCACAACTCCACTGACCTTAGTGTCATCTGCAAATTTACTAACCCATCCTTCTACACCCTCATCAAGGTCATTTATAAAAATGACAAACCGCAGTGCCCCCAAAACAGATCCTTGTGATACACCACTAGTAACTGAATTCCAAGATGAACATTTTCCATCAACCACCACCCTCTGTCTTCTTTCAGCTAGCCAATTCCTGATCCAAACCACTAAGTCACCCTTTATCCCATGCTTCTGTATTTTGTGCAATAGCCTACTGTGGGGAATCTTATTAAACACCTTATTGAAATTCATATACACAACTTCAACTGCTAAACCCTCATCCACCTGTTTGGTCACCTTCTCAAAGAACTCAGTAAGGTTTGTGAGGCATGACCTATCCTTCACAAAACCATGTAGACTATCCCTAATCAACTTATTCCTCTCTAGATGATTATAAATCCTATCTCTTATAACCTTTTCCAACACTTTACCCACAACCGAAGTAAGGCTCACTGGTCTATAATTACTAGGGTAGTCTCTACTCCCCTTCTTGAATAAGGGGACAACATTTGCTATTGATATATTTCTAGCCCACTCAGAATAAACTAAATTCAAACAGAGATTGCAGAAGTGAAAGAACAATGTGAAAACTCATTGCATTAGCCAATATACAAACTGCAACCATTGTTAACAGAAAAGAACAAACTTGAATTTTAAAAAAAATTGTGCAACCCCTCAAAAGATTGCAAAGTACTTTGCAACCAATGAATTAATTTAAAAGTCCTGTCACTTGTATTTCTGAGAACAATTGTCCATTGATTGTAAAAGAAATGTCATGTGTTTTTGTTTCATATTATCACACATTTCAGTACTGCAAATATCAAATTCTAATGTCCAGGCAGAAAATGATAGGAGTTCATTTTAACCCCACTTGTGAAATATTTCCTGCTCCTTCTGCCCCATAAGCAGTGATAGAAAGACATCTTGACTCATTGACTTCGGCATTCTCCCATCCTTTCACCTGTTAAGTTACCCTCGGCTTGAGAAACCTGACCAGTTGTCATTGAAATTAAAACAAAGTTAATTAATCCATGGAGCCATATTAACATAGTTAAATGACCAATCCATCCTCTGGACGTGGGTTGGTCCCCCATTGTCTATCACCTAATTTCTGTAAATGATTAATGCACTTGGAAATATTCAACTTAGAGATCTTAGAGAGATTCACATAAACTCGTAGAAATTAAATGAAAGTTACATTAAGTTAAAAAATAATTGCCAATTGCAAGCCCAGACAATTTGCAGCGTCTAAGCATCTGGATTAAATGAAGTCTTGATTTGACCCAGAGTCATAGAGTCACAGAGATGAACAGCACGGAAAACAGACCCTTCAGTCCAACTCGTGCATGCCAACCAGAAATCCTAAATAAATATAGTCCCATTTGCCAGCATTTGGCCCATATCCCTCCAAACCCTTCCCATTTATATATTCATCCAGACGTCTTTCAATTGTTATAATTGTACCATGGTCCACCACTTCCTCTGGCAGCTCATTCCATACACACACCACCCTCTGCGTGAAAAAGCTGCCCCTTAGATCCCTTTTAAATCTTTCCCCTCTCACCCTAAACATATGCCCTCTAATCCTGGACACCCAAGGGAAAAGACCTTGCCTATTCATCCTATCCATGCCCCTGATGATTTTATAAACCTCTGTAAGGTCACCACTTAGCCTCTGACACTCCAGGGAAAACAGCTCCAGCCTATTCCTATAGTTCAAACCCTCCAACCCTGGCAACATCCACTTAATTTGGAAAATAATTGAATATCCCTTCATGTTGGACCTTAGCAATAAAAACCAAATAGCGTCTCGACAAAAGAACGAACCCGTTCACGAACAAATCGGTTTACGAACAGGATTGTACGTAAAACTTTGCTTCAACGTACGTATGAAATTCAAGGTACAAACGAAGTACAAACGCAAAAAGCCCGTGTGCGACCACGTGGTTTCATTGTTCTGCGTTGCTATGCGCTTGTTGAACGCAAAAGCGCTCGGGCCCTGCGTGATTTCATTCAGTTTGTCTTTGGCGCGTGCGCTGTGAACAGCATTCATTGCTATGTCCAAGCATTCTTATGCTATCCGAACAATGGGAAAAATTGATTCAGTTCACAATTTTGAATCAATTGTCATGTGAATCAACTGCTAAACCCTCATCCACCTGTTTGGTCACCTTCTCAAAACAGCCCCAGACTATTCAACCTCTCCCTATAGCTCAAATCTTCCAACCCTGACAACATCCTTGTAAATCTTTTCTGAACACTTTCAAATCAGGACTATGAAGATTTACCCATATTCTCCATGTTCAGAACAAAGAAACTGTCAAGTTAAGGTCTGACAAACCGGCGAACCGGGTCCCGGAACGGATTAAGTTTGTAAGTCAAGGCACTACTGTACTGCAAAGCTGAAGTAACAACTGAAAGGATTGAACTATGAAGCAGTTCATTTAACACTATTTAGACAGGGTCCCATTTGCAGCATTAGATTCAGTATTGACCTCCACCTCAATATGCACAGGTGGTGGTCAGGGATTTAAAACCTGAAAAAGTAAGGATTGTAACTCCCACCTTATGCATGCAAATTTGTTGTTTTCTCCATGGCAATGGCTAGATTTAGGATCCACCAATGCAGTTCAGTTTTCCTGGGTTCAGAAAATGCACGGTGAAATTATTGTCAGCTCTCTGGCTCTAGAAGCCACTAACTTGTCTAGCATCCCTTGTAGTCCAGAAGGAGCATCAGCCTCTCAAACAAACTCGCAGTCTTCATCCTGCAAACTGACAAATGCCACTGCCTCACTAACTCCAATTTCTTGGGGTCAAAAGAAGCCCCTCTCAAAGATCAGCTTTTCCCGCACTTTATTCATATAAAAGATGCATTAAATATTAGTCAGAATATTTGCAGTGTTATATTTGCATGAATGTGGATGTTAGCTGTACACATTGGGCCAATCTAACAATGACAGAGAAGGCTGTGCAAATATGGAGATTACTGTAGATTGTCGCACACAGGCCTATTCATTTTGCTCCCTACCTCCACCACTTTTTGCACCCTGACAACGCCCCCTGCAGCTGTCTAGCCTGTCAACTTGGATAACTAACAGATGAAGAATTAAAGAAAAACATTATAATTAAAGAAAAATATTGTAAGCATGATAAATGTGTTGAGACTTTGACCTAACTGGGTTTCCTGCACTGTTGCTTCCTCTTACACCCACTCCACCTCCACAGTTTTATCAGATTCCTTACAATTTTTCTTTGTCAGACCTTAACTTGACAGTTTCTTTGTTCTGAACATGGAGAATATGGGTAAATCTTCATAGTCCTGATTTGAAAGTGTTCAGAAAAGATTTACAAGGATGTTGTCAGGGTTGGAAGATTTGAGCTATAGGGAGAGGTTGAATAGTCTGGGGCTGTTTTCCCTGGAGCGTTGGAGGCGGAGGGGTGACCTTATAAAGGTTTATAAAATCATGAAGGGCATGAATAGGGTAAATAGACAAGGTCTTTTCCCTGGGGTGGAGGAGTCCAGAATGAGAAGGCATAGATTTAGGGTCAGAGGGGAAAAATAATAAAAGGGACCTAAGGGCAACTTTTTCACACAGAGGGTATAGAATGAGCTGCCACAGGAAGTGGTGGAGGCTGTCACAATTACAGCATTTAAAAGCATCTGGATGGGGATATGACTAGGAAGGGTTTGGAGTGATATGGGCCAAGTGATGGCAAATGAGAGTAGATTAGGTTAGGATATCTGGTCAGCATGGCCGAGTTGGACCAAAGGGTCTATTTCCGTGCTGTACATCTCTATGACTCTAAGTAAACTAAAGCGGTGAGTTTTGCATTATCCTGCGTGACATCAATTAATTAAAGGAAGTTGTCATGGCTCACTAGTACAATGCACTGTGAATCAAGCCGCACTATTCCCAAATTTGTGACAAGTTTGAAATTGGGATTCATGGTCCTACATAAATCCCAATTCTTAACATTCTTCACTCAGCCAGAATATGAGCAACCATCTTCTCTTCGATATCTCACACTTCCTGTGTCTCTGCGACTGTGCCCACCTACTACAGTACCTAGCGTCCTCTAACAGTCATGTTGTACCATTCTCACTATTGTCTGGAGCATCTTCCCTCACTCACCCTCATCCATCCCAATCCCCAACACCACTAACCTTGCCTGCCCTCTGCAGTGCCACTTACTCAGGACATCTCTCCACGTCTGCACCAAAAGTACCAGCTGTACCAATCACTTTCATCTCCCTTCATACCAGGAGGGAAACAGGGCAAAGTCAAAGATGGGCAGTGGGCTACCCAACATTCCATCCTTCACTCCTTATGCAGAGAGCGTCTGACGTTAACCACTCTGAGTCACTGGCTGACCATAGTTGAGCCCCTAGATTATTAGCAGAGGCTATCCTTAACTCACTGTGCTTGCTCCCCCCCCCCGACCAATGGGTATTTCCCTAAATTTGACAGAGGATTACAGCAAGCTTCCTGGCTTTGTGTCTGCGCTAAATAGCAAGGCAAGACAGCAAGGCACTTAGTCTGGTCTCTCTAGCTGAAGGACAAAGCATAAAAAGACAAAGCAAGACAATGCAAGGCAGGGATGGTGTGAGCATCAAGGTAGGCTCAGAGTGAATGAATGCTATGATAGCAAGCGAACAGGCTGGAGATCCAGCCTTGGACAGTCCACAAGCGGGCTGAGAGTCTCTCAGCACAAAGTACTGCAGCATTACAGTGATAACTGCTGGTTCAGCCTGAGGGACAGCATTAAATTGTAGCAGCATCCTGAAGTGGATCAGATTTGTACTATGAGGCGTCTTAAGGGTCGGCACATATTAGATGCCACAGAAGTAATTCAGAGCAAGCAGCAAGCTGAATCCACTAGGTACAAACTCTGACTTCCATGTCAAGAATTCTTTGTGTCTAATTTGTTTGGTGCATTTGGTAAGATAAGAAGCTGCATGTTAATTAGGTGAAATGCGCAGTTACTGAAGTGGTTAATCAGCAGTAATCCCCCTTACTACACCGTTGCCAAGTGAGAAATCTGCCTCAATGTCTGAAAGATGCATAAAAGATACAGTGAATTGTTCCTGACACTGAGATAGGCTTTGTAGGATTTCTCGTGTGATTTAGCCGAAAATCGAAGAACCCCGACAATGGGGGAAGAGGCCATTAGATTCACTGAGACAGCACTGGCATGGTCCATGCTCTGAAAAGCATCCCACCCAACTCCATCCTATCCCCATAACCCTACATTTACATGGCCAATCCATCTAATCTGCGCATCTTCAGACTGTGGGAGGAAACTGGAACATCCACAGGAAACCCACACAGAAATGAGGAGAATGTGCAAACTCCACCTACAGTCACCCAAGGCTGGAATAAAACCTGGGTCCCTGGCACTGTGAGGTGATGATGCTAACTACTGAGCCACCATGATGCACACTATGCCTAACTGCTGCCCACTTTGTGATTCTGTCACATTTCTCACTGTCGCCCACGCCAGTCAGACCCCTTTGGATTCCACTCTCTCTCTTATTTAAGACAAGTTTCTCTTGATCATTAATGTTGTAAATAATTTTCCTGTACCATACTAGACCATGAAGAACTTGTAAATATCTACCTAAAAAGAGGATGGTGGCAGTGAGTCTTCCTCATGGTGTCCAATAGTCCAGATAAATCGTACATGGTGAGTCGTGGTTAGGATTTATCATATAATATCTGCCAGTGCAGTGACGTAACAATGAAGATTGAACTCAGCTGTGTGAAATAGGTGAGAATATCAGACTTCTTAATTTATTGAAATTTCAAATCAGCTGACATATTTAGAGTTAAAAACACCTCACAAATCATAAACATGAAGTAGAACAAATTAGGATTTTAAGCCTGAAATAAAATCAAATGAAGTTACAAACTCACAGATAAAATTGCCAACTGACCTATTTTGCAAATACTTTTTTTTTCATTAGATTCAAGTGGTTGAAGTCTAGATGATGCTTTAAAAACATACACAATAGTGTGAAGGAAAATGGAAGCTGAACAAGTACTGTAAACAAATGTCTGAAGAGCACTTCAAGTTAACGTTTGAACACAGGGGCAATTTTCTGTAAAGTAGTCTGAGAGCAATTCACAGCAGGATAGATTTATCTCACAGATTACCAACAACATACTCAGCATTCATTTTGTCTGTTATTTGAATGGAATTTAGTGAGACTGTGAATTCAGGCTATAATGGCAGACATATTTCAAGAATACGAATGAATACAAAAGTTTAAAAACCTTATTGTTTCACACAAATTATTAGTTCCTCTGTGATAAATTTCCATCACAATGAACCTCAAGAGGGAATTGATGGGATGAACCTTTGAAAATGGAGACATGGTTAGTAACCCCCAACTCTGCCTGAGTTGGTTGCAATGGTGGAAATATATGAAGCCATTGTTGCACCCTCATTCCAGGATTGTTGGACTCCAGCTTTGACTCCAAGTGAGTGGACAGCATCCACACAGTTTCCAATTTTGTGAGTGTCTTACATTACTTAACATTAGCTCACAACTATACTAACAGTCTGGATGCTTGTTTTATCAAATCATTGTGAATACTGCACTCCAGAAATTCTAATGATTGTTGATGAAGGAAGATAGAGTGCACCAAGTTTTTAGACCAAGGTTTTGGAGGGATTTCTTGTACCGAAAAGGGTCAAAATACCTTCCTGATACTGTTCAGAAGGACCCATCCTCCTCGAGTATTAACAATTCTAGGAGTTTAGCTCCGAGTCCCAAATACCCAAATACAATTTAATGATCTCCCACATGTTTTAATGTCAATGAATACATCTTTAAATGCAATACTCCACCATAGAGTCATAGAGCCATCCAACATGGAAACGGACCCTTCAGACCAACTAGTTCATGCTGACCATGTTCGCAAATTAAACTAGTCCCACTTCCTTCCTCTATAAGTAATGATACCATAAACAGGATGCAGAATGAATAGCCAGAGAAGGACAGATGCCTGCATGTTTGAACACACCTGGAGAAGACATTGCTGAATATTATGGGATGGTGTGTTTGGCCCTTATCCCCCAAACCTTTCCTTTCCATGTACTTATCCAAATGTCTTTTAAATGTTGTGACTGGAGCTGTATCTATCAGTTCCTCCAGCAGTTCATTTCATACATGACTCACTCTTTTTAAAAATCTTTTTCCTCTCACCTTAAAAATATGGTGCCACATTTTGAATTTTGGTGCCGAGGGAAAAGACCTTTGCTATTCACCTTATCTATGCCCCTCGTGATTTTATAATCCTTTATAAGGTCACCCCGCAACCTCCTACACTCCAGTGAAAGAAGTCTCAGCCGTATTAACTTAAACTTTCCATTCCCTGCAACATTCTGATAAATCTTTTCTGAAATCTAATTTATCTCCAATTTAATAATATCCTTCGTATAATGGGCAACCAGAACTACTTGCGGTACTCCAGAAGAGACCTCACAATTCTCAACATGATGTCCCAAGTCCATTAACTGTGTAAGGCCTGCCCTGGTTTATCTTACCAAAATGCAACACTTTACATTTATCGAAATAAAACTCTTATCTGCCATTCCTCAGTCCACTGGCTCAATTGATCAAGATCCTATTGTCGAAGGCCTTTCTAAAGGCCATGTAGACAACGTCTACTGCTCTGCCTTCATCATCTTCTCAGTGACCTCTTCAAAAAAACACCATCAAATTCGTGAGATACTCAATGGTCTGAGCAATGAAGGCAAGTGTGCTAAATGCCTTCTCAACCATCCTGTCTACATGCGATACAAAGTTAAAAGAGCCATGTGCCTGAACCACTAGGTTTCTCTGTTCTGCAACATTACCCAGAGCCTCCTACCATTAATTGTATAAGTGTTATCCCTTTTGATTTATCACATTTATCCAAATTAAACTCCATCTTCCATTCCTCAGCCCATTGACCAGTTGATCAAGATCTCTTTGTAACCTTAGATAACCTTCTTCACTGTCAACTGTACCAACAATTTTGGTGTTATCCGCAAACCCCTACTAACCATTTCTCCAAAATTAGCCTTTTCACATTTAATGGATCACAATTACCTGCTGGCCAGTAATCTCTATCAATTAGGACTATAGCTTTACTTCAGTTGACAAGTATGAGTCTTGAACACCTCTCACACTGGCAGCTTTTCAACGAGGACAACCACATCAACCGAATAGATCACATGAATCTCAGTGACACACTTCCTTCCTCTGTAAGTAATGATACCATAAACAGGATGCAGAATGAATAGCCAGAGAAGGACAGATGCCTGCATGTTTGTTCACACCTTGAGAAGACATTGCTGAATATTATGGGATGGTGTGTTTCTGACAGGTTTTCTTCCTCTTCTGATTGCTAGTCTTTCTCTGCATGGAGTCTCAGTATTTTGTCAGCTATTCTTAATGCCAAGATGAACATTGACTAGGCCACCAGGTCTGGGAACAACTTGCTTAATTTACCAAACTCAAATTTCAGTATCAGCCAGACCACTCATTGTATACCAATGAAACTTCATTTATGACTAAATAGCCCAAAACTGATAGAATGGCAGCTCTAATCAGAAAAAGCAATCCAAACTAACTTGCAATAATTGATGGTTTCTTTGAATGATACTGGTGGAAGAATCTTTCATGCCATTGAATACAGGTGAATGGTAAAGAGAGAATGAAGATAAAATAATGAGCTTGAATTAGCAGCACAAATGCTAACTGATTTCATAATCTGCATGCTGCCAGTAGTTGATGGACATACACATGGGAATTTCTTGATAAATCTGACTTCTAGTGCATTTCCACTTAATACTTTAAGAGACGTCATTGTATCCAAAAATCTGGTTGCTACAAAGCCCAATTTCACACCTAATGTTTCACAATTTCTCGCCTTCAGTTTTACCAAATACATTTTAAATTAGAATGAACTATCTGCGTAAGCATCTAAGCAGCCCACTATGTGAAA
Organism: Chiloscyllium plagiosum; assembly: GCF_037043375.1. Taxonomy (NCBI): domain Eukaryota; kingdom Metazoa; phylum Chordata; class Chondrichthyes; order Orectolobiformes; family Hemiscylliidae; genus Chiloscyllium; species Chiloscyllium plagiosum. The sequence continues at coordinate 37,172,122 of NW_028270158.1, read as the reverse complement.
AGTGATGTTGGACTGCATCAAATTTAGAACAATAGCTGGAAAAGTGTGTGTTGAAAAAACTAAAAACAACACTGAATGTATTGATGACATCATCAACCACTAAAGCCAAGCTCTCGCAGTTTATTCTGGTTATCAGCATCTGAGATTTTATGAGCCATAACTCATTCCAAAGTGACTGTTAGTTAATTGGGATTGTGGAGTCCATCACTCAGTGTCAGATTGTGGAACATAGAATGGCTTCGACAGAATGAAAATGTTAAAATTTAAGAAATATATTTTCCAAAATGTTATGATTTTGTCAAATGTAGCAATACATTCTCTGAGGAGAGGTATAATTGCTTTGCCAAGAAAATTGTTCATTATGTTTAGCAGCACAATTAATAAATGTTACTGAAACAAAGTGCAGAAGATTTGTGGTCAACAATGAGCAGCAGGTTCAAGTGTGTTCAAATTACATTGGGTTCTTTTAGCAGCTCTTCAAATGACACTGCAACCTTTTTTACTGATACCTTGTTAATGAGACTTCAGAAAAACCAACAGTGGGAGGAAGGAATTAACTCATAACTGCAACTTCTGACTGGCAAATATTCTGTGTATTAATGCATTCCCTATTAAGTTTTTGTTCATTTAAAGCAAAAATGTGATACATATAATTGAATATACCGTTACAGTTGGACAATAATTTTTTGTTGATTGAGATAGTTAAGTGGTGTCTTTTGGAGAGTCAGTTGGAGGCGATTGAGGGTTCTGTCTAATGTTTTAGTGAGAAACCTGTTCACTGTGTCCAGGGACATCAAAACATCTTAGAGGATTGTGTCAATACCCAGTGTAGATTTTAGAAAATATTCCAAAGCATTTTTTTTTCACTTAATTGAGAATTGATGGCTACATCCTTCTTGGCACAGTCATGACAGAGCAGAGGTGGTGGGTATGTAACTCAAGTAAGCTTCTTGAATAGCTGGTACCTCCAGAGATCCAGGAAGACAAGACTGTTATGATTTGAATCAAGATCAGAGTGGTGCTGGAACATCAATGTTTTGCCCGAAACATCGATTTTCCTGCTCTTCAGATGCTGCCTGACCTTCTGTGCTTTTCCAGCACCACTCTGATCTTGACTCTAATCTCCAGCATCTACAGTACCCACCTCCCCCTTCTACGATTTGACCCAAGCATAAATGTAGAACCAGGAGCCATTGTTTCTGAAGCACCCATGATCCTCTTCAATGACAAAGTCAGCACGAGGAGCCGAATGGCCTATGCTTGCTGTTGTTTCTCATGTTCAAAATTTAATAAAAGCATCAGGCTCCTTAAGAACTTTGGCCAGTACCAAATTAAATCAAACAGCTGTTAATCCATAAGCAGTTATTGATCTCTTTAAATAGCACCACTCAATACATGATCAGTTATGTGAAGTTCAAAGAAGTTAGCTGGTGAATCAAGCTTCCTGTTTGGGTCAAAATAGTTTTGGACATAAATTGGAGTCATGATGTAGCCACCCTTTATATATCCAATGGCTGCTTCGATGTCGTGTTAGTACCCACACTAATTGGCTATTCAACCTAATGTATACCAAACGTGTGTGCATTAGCTGTAAATGCCATTCTATAGCTGTAAAGTCACTTGCACTACTCAATTACAGGGTTTGACAAACCACATTTCTTACAATTTAACTACTGATCCATTTTATATGGTTCCCTACATTTCCCTGCAATCTCATTTCTGTGAATAATTTCATCTGTGGAAACTTACATAAAACCTTTTTTTACATGTATGTATTCTCGGTACATGTAAGATAACATCCATAGATACTTCCTCAACAGTATTCTACTGACAATCTCAAAACAAATTAACCAGAACTGACCTACTCTTCACAAATTAATGGACTCACTTTGGTCTACTCATCGTGTTCCAAATCTTTATTGTCTCTGATCATTAACTTCAGTAACCTTTCGACATTTGATCCACGTAAGGAAGATTATGCTTGCCAAAGATGAGTGCAATGAAATTTCCCCAAACTGAATCTTGGGGTGGCAAGTTTGTCTTGTGCTGATAGATGGAGAAGAATGGCTAAATTCCTAGAATTTAGAAAAATAAGAAGTAAGCTAATTGAAGTATACAAAATTTTTATAGGGCTCAGCAATATAGACACAGAAATGCTGTTTCTCCTACCTCGGGTGAAGAAGACCAGGAGACAGAGCCGTAACATCAGAGGCGAGTCATTTAAGGCTAAGATGGTGAAGAATATTTTCATTCGGAGGATGATGAACATTTGGGAATTGTTACTCTGGCGTGTTTTGAAGGCTCAGTCACTGAGTGTACTTAAGACTGAGATTGATTGATTGATTTAAAGATATTAAAGATATTAAAGTATGTGGGAATGTCACAGGAAAATGGCATGGAGATAGATGACTGATCACGATCTAGTTGAAAAGCAGAACAGCCTCGAGAGGCCAAATGACCTACTCTTGCAACTGTTGCCCATGTTTATAGTCATCTGGTTTTTCATTCCATCTCTTCTTAAATATTGGAATGACATTTGCAATTTTACAATGCATGGCACAATTCCTCAATCTAAAGATATTTAGACATGTATTCCAAACACATCCATAATTTTCTCGCCCAATTATTTAATATTCTAAATGGAAACCATCAGATTGTGCAGATTTGTGTATTTTAAGTTTCATTATTTTTATTATTTCCAATTCTTCTACTCATTGAGGACAGGATTTAGTGTTCTGTGCACTAAGTATGGGAAATTCAACTTTAGCAGCAACAAACTCCCTGCTCCTGTCAGCATGACAGCTCAGTGGATACAGCACCACGTTGGTATTTAAGTGCTGCTCATGAGTTTCTCATCCAATCGAAAGCCTCACTGACATAATCCTGTCCTGCCTAAGGTGGCTAACTACTCAGAAGCTGTCAGCCTCAGAGAACCAATGAATGGTCATTGGAGACCCAGGTCCAGCCATGAAAAGATGCACCGACAAATGGATACAAGTTTTGTTTGGCGTGGATTGTGGAGTATGGTAATGGAGAGAGAGAGTTCATGAGGGCTAGTGTCAAGGAGAAGGAATGGTTTCCACTTGCACCCTGGCCTCATCCCTGCCTCTATTGCCCCTAGATTGGGGCAAATGAAGACTCCTTTTTTTCCTTATTGGGAAGACAACAAGCTTGCCTAACTAAAGGGAAGGAAGATATTTGGGCCAGTGGTGGGTTAAGGCCCTTACGTTGCATTTATTTAACTATTTAAGTGCCTTAATTGGTGATGAGTCAAAATGGTCACCATTCTTCTCACCAACAATTTAGCTGCTGAAATGGAAGGAAGCTAATGAGTATCTTTTCTGGTCCACCCCACCCACAGCTGACACATTTCTTTCCAAAGTGGCCAGAAAAACCAAAGCCGAGTCATAAGTTAAGATAGGGTAATAGCAGCAACGTTGCTTTCTAATGTGGCTACAACAAAATAAAATAGATGAGCTCAGCAGAGGAAGACGTTAATCCAGTTCTGTGCCACCTTCAAGGACAATGTCATCCTTCCTGAAGTTTGGTTCCCAAACTGAATGCAGTGCAAATAAAGTCTGAGGTTTTTAAAGCAGGGACATCACATGCATTTTGTTTCAATGCCAGAGAGGTTACGTGTTGGCACTTAACATTTCATTAAAAGTGGTCCCAAGGGGAACTTTTCCAACTCCCTGGCCTGAAGAAAGCAATAAGAAGAAATGTGAGAAAATATATTGAGAATGAGAAAAGTCAAATTCTCAACATTAAGAATTATTTGTTCAATTTTCCCTTCAGGTCTTCAATGGCAACTTCAGAATCTTGTCATTATTCGGCAATTACACTTGCATCTTAGAAAAGTGCCAGCACATAGAGAGATACAACACGAAACAGACTCTTCGGTCCAACTCATCCATGCCAACTGGATAACCTATATAAATCTAGTTGCATATAGAGTCATAGAGATGTACAGCATGGAAACAGCCCCTTTGGTCCAACCAGTCCATGCCGATCACATATCCCACCCCAATCTAGTCCCACCTGCCAGCACCTGGCCCATATCCCTCCAAACCCTTCCTATTCATATACCCATCCAAATGCCTCTTAAATGTTGCAATTGTACCAGCCTCCACCACTTCCTCTCGCAGCTCATTCCATACACATACCACCCTCTGTGTGAAAAGGTTGCCCCATAGGTCTCTTTTAAATCTTTCCCCCTCTCACCCTAAACTTATGCCCTCTAGTTCTGGACTCCCCGACCCCAGGAAGAAGACTTTGTCTATTTACCCTATCCATGCCTGTCATGATTTTGTAAACTTCTGTAAGGTCACCCCTCAGCCTCCGACGCTCCAGGGAAAACAGTCCCAGCCTGTTCAGCTTCTCCCTATAGCTCAAATCCTCCAACCCTGGCAGTGTCCTTGTAAATTTTTCTGAACCCTTTCAAGTTTCACAACATCTTTCCGATAGGAAGGAGACCAGAATTGCAAGCAATATTCCAACAGTGGCCTAACCAATGTCCTGTACAGCTGCAACATGACCACTCAGCTCCTGTACTCAATACTCTGACCAATAAAGGAAAGCATACCAAACGCTTTCTTCACTATCTTATCTACCTGCGACTCCACTTTCAAGGAGCTATGAACCTGCACTCCCATGTCTCTTTGTTCAGCAACACTACCTAGGACCTTACCATTAAGTGTGTCAGTCCTGCTCTGTTTTGCTTTCTCAAAAAGCAGCACCTCGCATTTATCTGAGTTAAACTCCATTTGCCACTTCTCAGCCCAATGGCCCATCTGGTCAAGATCCTGTTGTAATCTGAGGTAATCTTCTTCGCTGTCCACTACACCTCCAATTTTGGTGTCATCTGCAAACTTACTAACTGTACCTCTTATGCTCACATCCAAATCATTTATGTAAATGACAAAAAGTAGAGGATCCAGCATCGATCCTTGTGGAACTCCACTGGTCACAGGCCTCCAGTCTGAAAAACAACCCTCCACCACCACCCTCTGTCTTCTACCTTTGAGCCAGTTCTGTATCCAACTGGCTAGTTCTCCCTGTATTCCATGAGATCTAACCTTGCTAATCAGTCTCCCATGAGGAACCTTGTTGAACGCCTTACTGAAGTCCATATAGATCACATCTACTGCTCTGCCCTCATCAATCCTCTTTGTTACCTCTTCAAAAAATTCAATCAAGTTTGTGAGACATGATTTCCCACACACAAAACCATGTTGACTATCCCTAATCAGTCCTTGCCTTTCCAAACATGTGTACATCCTGTCCCTCAGGATTCCCTCCAACAACTTGCCCACCACTGAGGTCAGGTTCACCGGTCTATAGATCCCTGGGTTATCCTTACCACCCTTCTTAAACAGTGGCACTACGTTAGCCAACCTCCAGTCTTCCAGCATCTCACCTGTGACTATCGATGATATAAATATCTCAGCAAGAGGCCCAGCAATCACTTTTCTAGCTTTCCACAGAGTTCTTGGGTACATCTAATCAGGTCCTGGGGATTTATCCACTTTTAACCATTTCAAGACATTCAGCACTTCCTCCTCTGTAATCTTGACATTTTGCAAGATGTCACCATCTACTTCCCTACATTCTATATCTTCCATATCCTTTTCCACAGTAAATATTGATGCAAAATACTCGTTTAGTATCTCCCCTATTTTCTGCGGCTCCACACAAAGGCTGCCTTGCTGATCTTTGAGGGGCCCTATTCTCTCCCTAGTTACCCTTTTGCCCTTAATGTTTTTGAAAAAACCCTTTGGATTCTCCTTAATTCTATTTGCCAAAGCTATCTCATGTCCCCTTTTTGCCCTCCTGATTTCCTTCTTAAGTATACTCCTACTGCCTTTATACTCTTCTGAGGATTCACTCGATCTATCCTGTCTATACCTTACATATGCTTCCTTCTTTTTCTTAACCAAACCCTGAACTTCTTTAGTCATCCAGCATTCCCTAAACCTACCAGCCTTTCCTTTCACCCTAACAGGAATATACTTTCTCTGGATTCTTGTTATCTTATTTCTGAAGGCTTCCCATTTTCCAGCCGTCCCTTTACCTGCAAACATCTGCCCCCAATCAGCTTTCGAAAGTTCTTGCCTAAGACTGTCAAAATTGACCTTTCTCGAATTTAGAACTTCAGCTTTTAGATCTGGTATTCCCTTTTCCATCACTATTTTAAATCTAATGGAATTATGGTCACTGGACCTAAAATGCTCCCCACTGAAACCTCAGTCACCTGCCCTGCCTTATTTCCCAAGAGTAGGTCAAGTTTGCACCTTCTCTAGTAGGTACATCCACATACTGAATCAGAAAATTTTCTTGTACACACTTAAAAAATTCCTCTCCATCTAAACCCTTAACACTAAGGCAGTCCTAGTCTATGTTTAGAAAGTTAAAATCCCCTACCATAACCACCCTATTAATCTTACATATAGCTGAGATCTCCTTACAAGTTTGTTTCTCAATTTCCCTCTGACTATAAGGGGGTCTATAATACAATCCCAATAAAGTGATCATCCCTTGCTGATATTTGGCCCAAATCTCTCTAAACCCTTCCTATTCATTTGCCCAACCAGATGACTTTTAAATGTTGTATTCATACCAGCTTTCCCCCGGCAGCACATTTCATACATACAGCACTCTCTGCGCGAAAAAGTTGCCACTTAGATTCCTTTTATATCTTTCCCTTCTTACCTGAAACCTATGCCCTTTAGTTTTGGTCTCCCCCACCCCAGAGAAAAGATCTTGTCTATTTACTCTATTCATGCCCCCCATGATTTTATAAACCACTATAAAGTCACCTGTCAAAAAGTGATGAAGGGCTTATGCCCGAAATGTTGATCTTTCTGCTCCTTGGATGCTGCCTGACCTGTTATGCTTTTCCAGTGTTACACGTTTTTATTCTGATCTCCAAAATTTGCAGTCCTTACTTTCTCCTTGTCTCTACAAGGTCACCTCTCAGCCTCAAATGCTCCAGGAAAAATAGCCCTAGCTTATTCAGCCTCTCCCGATTGCTCAAATCTTCAACCTGGCAATATCCTTGTAAATCTTTTCTGAACCCTTTCAAGTTTCACAACATCCTTCCGATAGGAGGGAGACCAGACTTATGTGCAATATTTCAAAAGTGGCCTAACCGATGACCTGTACAGTTGCAAAATGATCTCCCAAATCCTACACTTAATGCACTGATCAATAAAGGAAAGCATACCAAACGCCGCCTTCACTGTCCTGCTTACCTCTTGTATGTGTACCATTTGAATTCCTTTCCACTGCACCAGAATGATATAAATTCCTGACCTGTAACTCAGAGTGGGTACATGAGGGCTGCAGCTCACAGAATTTAGATGCCAGTCACCATGAAACTACTTCTTCACAACTTTCCTGCATGTTCTGTGCAATTGTTCTCAAGCACGCGTTTGTATAAATCACCATCAGCAAACAACCAGTCTCATCACATCATGTCTTCTCTCTGACCAACTCAGACATAAGGTACACTCTTCAACCTTTTACTTTGGAGCTTACAGACAGCTGCAGCTTCCATGCTTCTGACAGGTCATTTTGTGCACACTCATTTCATTCACAGACATAATATGCATCTTACAGTTCCATTTTAGATTTCTAATCAACCTGTTTAGAAATGTTGTTACATGACCCTGTAGTAAGTGGAACTTGAACTTGGATCTCCCGGTTCAGAGGTAGCACAAGCACTGCAGCACAAGAACCCTCTAAACAGATTATCTGGTTAATCACCTTGTCCAGACACATTACAACACCCCAAATTGGCTGGTATGACTTTAACCCAGACCTTCTATCCCAGAGGCAGTGATTTACCACAAGCACCCTTTTATGGTTCTTAACCTCCTTACTTAGCACTCACTCACTTTGCCAACCTTTGTTTACCTTGCATTGTTTTAGTAGCACATACTCACTGACTTCAGCACTGACTGAAAGACTGCCAATCTCTGTGTGGCTTATATTGCTTTCTTACTGCACAGAGTCTTTAATGTTGAGTTGTAGGTTGCCAGCCTTTTTGTATCTTATATTGCTTTCTGTTGTAGAGGGAGAAACAGGCAGCTTATCACAGTGAGCAGTGCTGAACAGGCAATCTACCAGCCACATAGAGGTGCACATGTCTCTGTGTTGCACATTCTATGTCCACATCAGGCCAGAAGCATGTGCTAGCAGTTTGTGTAGCAAACACATTGCATGTGCTTCAAGCAAATGGCCATGGTTGAAAGTCAAAGGAGAGCAGACCTTAGTTGAATGAACAAGAACTATAGCCAGACAATCAAGAGTTTGTCTGACAGCACTATGGAGGTTTGGTCTTGGTTAGACAGATGCTTGGACTTACTGGAGTCTGAGGATTCATGTCCTTGCAGTTCAGGGATTGGACCATGGTCAATTCTCCAGCTCAAGTGCAACCAGTCCAGGGTTTATAGGTATGTCAGTCAGGTTGATATGGAGGCATCACTGTCAGAGGCTGAACCAGGTTTTCCTGCAATGAGGCAAAGGGAGGGTTTGAGCATAATGTGGGTTGGTGGAAGAGCGATTAGTGGTGATGCAGGGGCAGGATTGTGGTGAAGTGTTCCCAATCAGTGAATCGAAAGTGTTGAGGGCAGGATGACTGATTTGGGAGGATGACGTTGATAAGAACAATTGAGTGGATACATTGCATGCAATACTAACAGCTAGAATTTATAAGCATAGGCAAGATGCTTGTACAGTGACATAGTGGTGGCCAACTGTTGTTTAACAAGCTGATACCAACTCATTGAGTTAGGGAGCAAAAGACAGAGATTTACAAGACCTATACTGTAACTCTGTAGTTTAACACAAGGACCAGTTTTCACCTTTCTCTTCTGGAATCTTTCCCTGTCCAGAAGCCAGACGAAAAAGAAAAAAACTTGCCCTTTTGTAAAAAGTAGAACAATCTCAATAATTGTCTACCACAGACAATGTCATATTCAACAAATGTTAAAAATCAAAAGGGGAAACTAAATCCTCTTCTTTTTTTTCAATCAACCTGTCTAAATGTGCAATGACACATCTCTGGAGCAGGTAGGAATTGAAACGTGGGCTTCTGGCCCAGAAGTAGGGACAGTATCACTGGACAATGAGCACTGAAGACCTAACTCTTAAATATGCAGTCCAATGACCATTTACTCACAATCAATGTTGGAACTGTTCTGTTTCACCCGTAAAGGGACCTGCATTTCAAACACTGACACTGTGAATGTGAGGTAACAGAGAGAAGACAGTTAGACTTACTCTTGTGGAGCACAGAAGATAGTGGCTATGTTTAAGTGGAGGCTTTTGCTAGCAACTAATGATTGATTGGTCTGTGGACTAGTGGCCAGTTTTCAGTGACAAATGCCTTTTGCCTAGTAACAACCACGTGATTGCCCTCCAGGTAGCCGAGAGGTCTAGGGTGACAGAGCAGGCAGCAACGTGAAGTTAAGGCCATGATCTTATTGAATGGATCAACTTACCTAATCCTACTCCTAATTCTTATGTTTATACATTCAAACCTCTCTGCCACCTTACATCACCATCTTATTCTCCTGGCATCTTCATATCCTAATGTTGTTTTCCTTTCATTCCTTAAATAGTTGCCTAACAATTCCTTCTCCAATGCCATCTTTTCTCTCCAAATTAGTTTTCTTGCCCCATCAACTTCCATTCTCAAATGGAAGGCTTGTTACCTTATTTGGTGTCAAATTTGTCTGAGAATTACTTTGGGATGCTTTACTACACAGCAAGCCACTGTGTATAGCCTGGACAGGTGTAAGAAAGTGAATTTTAATATTATAAGTTCTGGTATGGATTAATTTTAGAATTACATTGCCCCTGTTTGATTCTGTGAGATTCTGATTGGGGTGCCTTTGATTATTGCAAAATGCTCCCATTGTACTTGCTGCTAAGCTAACTTTCCAAGCAGTGAACCTAATCAAAGGACAGGCAGGGCATATGTAGCAGCTACCAGACTGGGAGAAAACAGGAATAATTAAATTGTGTAATAGCTGTTGATCACATTACTTGTAGTGATCCCTGATCAACCAAGGCCATGTAATATAGTCTGTTCTCATGACACAATCAAAGTGTGCTCAAGCAGGACTGGTTGGATGATGAGAAAAAGAGAACAACTTTGTTAAGGAATGCATGTATACTGCAGTGAGGATAAAAAGAGTGATTTGGGAGAGAGATTTAGAAGCAAGAAAGAGATAGGAACATCAGAAGAAAAAGAAGATCAGAAGACGACTTTGGTTGAGACTGCAACTGCTTCCCAGACTTGCTAATATTAACATAGTACGTGTTACTGTAAAATCACTGTTCAAAGTGTTAATGTGCACTAAATCTAATTAATGATTTATGTAATAAATAATTATTCACAATGACTTTTGCTGCTGTTAAAAGAATTACCTTTGTGTCAATTCTCAAGTTTTATACAAGTCAAAATCAAATTATATTAGAGTTGTGTGCTTGCTAATGCATGATCAATCTGTTTTACTTATGCTTTGATAGCCGGCTTTTTCTTGTATTTGTCTTCATCAGTTGTGTTAGATTTGAATTGAGCAGAGAACAAAAGAGTCCATGGAATGGAATGATGGCCAAATGTAACTCAACCCCTGAGTTGATGAGACCCCATCATTATGCCATTTGGATTACTTTATGAAGTTTCCAGCCCCTATTTCACATTTCAACTTTACTGAGGCTGTCACTACAGTATTTAGTAAGAACATCTTTTAAATATATTAAATGATAGTGATGCTTTTAAATAAGCTGCAACATAATGAAGAACAAGCAGGATAAAGTTACATCTGTAATTATAGCTACAGAGTAATTTCAGAATTGTGGGGTCACAGTCTTGTTTAAAAGTCCTTATTTTCAGGTAAAGCCAGCCACAGTCCTCAGGATAAATGAGCTACAAGTTATTTTTGCTAACAGTGTTATTTTTTTGGAGGCTTTGGAAAGATCTTTAAAATTAAGTTGATTCTATTGTCAAAAAGGACACTTTTAGACATTCAAAAACTTTACATTTTAATTTTATTTTACTTAGAAGTTGACAACTGCATCATATTATTGTAACAAATTATTCTATGTATTTCTCAAAATTATTTACATTATGATTTTAAAAATGTATATTTGAGTGATAAACCCATTGTCAGCTGTATTAATTGAACCACACAAAATTATTGTGGTTAGATATATCAAAAATATTTCTGGCCAAATTTTTAAATCTGCGTTTCAAAATCCTGCCCTTAGGTCACTGCAGATTTTATATTTGGGATTCACAAATGAGTTTAAGCAAAACCTGAAAAAAAGGAAGCAATTCTCAATACAGGTATCTCAATGTACATTGGTGAGCTTGATCTGGTATTTGACATCATATATATCCAGCAGCAGTTAGTTGAACATTCAGGGATAACATTCAATAATTGGTATGTGTTTTGCTATGTGTGTGTTTTGTACATGTATATGTTTCTGGACATAAAATGAGTTCAATTGATGCTAAAGTTTGAGATCTAAGTCAAGTTGGCAGACTGTAACTAGTGGAATGCTGGAAGGACCAATGCTTCAGCCTCAGCTATTTACAATCTATATTAAGGACTTGGGCGAAGAAATGATCACAAAAGGTCCAAGTTTTGCTGATGATGGAAAGATAAATGGGAGTTTACACTGTGAGGAGGACATGAAGAAGCTGCTAAGAGTGATAGACAGGTTAGATGAGTGACAAACATGATGACAGAGTATCATATGGGGAAGTGTGAGGTTATTCACTTTAATCATATGAATAGGAAAAACAAATATTTTTAACAGATATATAGCTTCTAAATGTTGATAGACTTGTATGCACTCATATAAAGGAAAAAAGAAAGTTAGAATGTAGGTAGAACAAGCAATTAGAAAAGTAAATGGCATGAACTCCTTTATTGCAATATAAGCTAAAGGACAGAGGGGACAGAGGGCATGATGAGTTGGAAGCAAAAATTGGTGATTGCTGTCATCGGGCTCCCTCCACTTCCACTCTTCCTGATGTCCAGTCCTGCAATCAGCTACTGCCTCTCTTCCTCTATCTCCAGGATGAGAAATGGACCTCAATGTTTGACCGATCCTGTACATTGACATTCCCACTTGTCACTGGGTTAAATATATTCTTGATCAACCTTTCTGGACATGATATGAGAACCATCCATGGCACTTATGACTTAACCTAGGGTTAATGTCAGGGTCACTGGGATGATCCTTAAGTGCCCTTTAATTAGTCACGAAAGCCTTTGATTTGGCGGCAGAGAGCAATGACCAACAATGGGCCTTCATTCTGACAGAGACAGGGAGGCAGCAAAGATTGGGTACTAAACCGCCCCATCAAAGTTAATGTATTTCTCATCTCCAAGCTCACTTCTATCGGAGAGGGCAGACAATTTTGCTCTTGTTCGTTATTGGTTCACAAATGAAACTTATTGTTCACTGTTTCTCCACGTTACGGTCTTCCCTCACTTTTTTTGGGCTGCTCCTCTCTTAATCCAGCTTCCAATTAAATCTTCCCAATATTACCCCAGACTCTGTGGAAGGTTTTGGGTGTCATGTCCATTTCATCACTTTCCTTCTGACTGAAGTCTGTCATCTTCTTCTCTGCCTTTATCCTAGCCCCACTCTATTCTCCATTCCATAGTTGGCTTCACTCTCTCTATGAACCTGCTCCAACTTTCAACAAGACTGCGTCAGATCTGATTATGAACTTTGTCCCATTTTCCTGTCTGCCGCCCCCCCCCCCCCCCCCCGCCCCATAAATTTGACTCCCTTGTCTATCAAAGATCTCTCTAACTCCACCTTGAACAAATTCAATAACACGGCTCCACACTTTCCAGGGAAGAGAATTTCATAGACCGTCTGAGAGGAAAGATTTGTCCCTATCTACACCATTAAAGAAAACCTATTTATTCTGAACTAAGTTGCTTAATTCTAGGTGCCCCCATAAGAAGAAACTGTGAAGTCTGCTCAGCTTCAGTATTTATGTTTCAGTCTGTTTCATAAAATTGCATGTTATTTTTCAAATTCCAACAGATCAAGCTGTTCAAAGTTTCTTCATAATTCAACCTAATGCTTCCAAAAGTAGTGACTAAGTAACTCCTGCATTCCATTATTATAACGTTGAATGAGTTTCATTTGTAAAAGATCCAAGAATTAACCTGATTGGTAATGTAAAGATCAATTTGAATCTTGAATAAAGCTCTTTAATAACTAGTAAAATTATCCTCATTGCATACAAGATAATGAACTCTGTAAGAGCTGCAAAAGCATCAGAAATGGTATTATCCAGTACTGAATACCTCATAATTAACATTGAACGAAGAAAGGAATAGTTAGCAAAACATTTTAAAAATTGAAAGCAGTTCACACACTTTTAATAGCATGAATGGAAATACAATTTAAATTTTAACAAAATAAATTACTCTACATCTAAACATATTGCAAAGTTTTGCAGTAAACATAATTATGATGAAGTGCTACACTAATTTGTTTTGTGCATATAATCTTTCCATTTAATTATGTAAAAGGAAATATATTTTCATGTGCTATGTATCATTATTTGCTTCTGTACTTATTTAAACATTTTAAGAAATAATTTGCGCAAGTGCTTACAGATTGCATGTATTTATGATACTCACATAGCGTTAGTGCCAGGCTGTTTCAGCTTCAGACTAATGCTAAAGTTATGGAGTGATGTGTAAAAGTGGCGAATCACTCCAAAGTAGAACCAGATTCCATCCCAAGTCTCACCTTACTTCATTTTCTTGAAAGGCTATCAAAGATAGGGCCAATGGATTGGATTCAGCCACTGACACAGTTTAATCCAGCATGCAAGCGTCCTATGTCCTAAAATCTCACAGGCATTGCTTCATGCAACCTGAAAGATTGTAACTTTTAAGCTTTGCATTACAGTAGCAACAGCATTGCAACTCTATGATCCAGGGCGGCATGGTGGCACAGTGGTTAGCACTGCTGCCTTACAGCGCCAGAGACCCGAGTTCAGTTCCCGCCTCAGGCAACAGTCTGTGTGGAAATTGCACATTCTCCCTGTGTCTGCATGGGTTTCCTCCAGGTGTTCTGGTTTCCTCCCAAAAGGGGTAAATGTAGGGGAATGGGTCTGGGTGGGTTGCTCTTCTGAGGGTCAGTGTGGACTTGTTGGGCTGAAGGGCCTGTTACCACACTGTAAGTAAAATAATCTAATCTCTCTGGACCTCAGTGAGGGGCCAGCAGAAGATGAAGGGGAGAGAAAGTGAGAGAGAAAGAGCATGAAGAGGGTGGAATTTGGAAGGGAGCATTACAGTGCAGGAGACTGTGAGACATTGGGTCAGGCCAGGAATGTTGGGAGGCGTGGGGTAGCATGAACACTAATCAGGGAGGTGATGACTTGAAACAAAATGACATTTGGAGGCCTTGGGTGAGAAAAAGTCATGACAACAGGCTCACATACTGAATAAAAATAAAAGACTTGCTTTGATATTTAATTACCTCAAATAATTTGCTGTAGCAGTATTAGGTGAGTGGCTTTAATCTTCCCAAATTCATTCAATTTTTGAAGGGTTGCAGTGCTTTGAAAACAACCAACGTTACACCTTTATTCAAGAAACAAGAGGCCAGAAAACATAGGCCAGTGAGCTTGACCGATATTAGCAAATTACCCAGCATGGGAATGTGAGAATCCACTATTGAGGAGATTAAAGTAGATACTTAGAAAATCAGAGGATCAGACAAATTCAACATGGCTTTGTGAAAGGGAAATAATGCTTAACTACTTCATTAACTTTTTTTTAGTAAGTAATGAGCAAAGTGGGTTAAAAGGGAACCTTGACATATGGTGCACTTGGATCTCCAAAAAGCAGATGAGAAGAGAAAGGCTACTATACAATGTAAAAGCACATGATGCAGGAAGCAAATAACAGATTTGCATAGAAAAAGGATTGGTAAAATAACAGAATAGGGATTTTTTTTATGGTTGACTAGCTATAAGTAGTGGAGTGCCATGGAGATCAGGCCTCAATTGTTCAGTATACATTAGTAATTTGGGGAAAAAATGGGATTGAATATACGAGAGCTAAATTTGCCAATGACATCAAGATAGGTAGGCAAGTAAAGGATCAGCAGGACATAGAGAATCTCCAAAGAGTAGGGGCAGATATGAGCCAGCAAACAATTGGTAAATCGAATATAATTTGGAGAACTGGTGTAGACAAAATGGTCTGCTTCTTCTTCATAATAGTTCTGTGATTCTGTGAAAGACAAATGGAATGTGTGTATTTATTGAAAGGGGAATGGAATATAAAAGTACACAGCTTTACTGCAGCTGTATAAGGTCTTGGTGAGATCACATCCAGAGTACAAAAACAGCTTTGGTCTTCTTACTCAAAAAAAGATGTAACATCAAAGGGTATCAGTGACAAGTGGGAAAATGGAATTATGGCCACAGTCTGGAGCAGCCATGATCTCATCAATTGGCAGAGCAGCCTTGATGGGCCAAATGGTCCACTGATGCTTATAACATTCATGCTTGTATGTTCCTATGAAGCAGAGGTAACAATTTACGATATCTCATGATTGTGTTCAGAAGTGGCGACAGAAAGTTGGAGTAATAAATATATACTTAAATTGATAAGATGTGATTAATGGTATCCCCAGGGATTTGGCATTTCATTATCTTGATAAATAAAATTTTGACAGAGGAATGTTGAGCAGTATAGTGAAGTTGCTGAAAACACCAAGTTATACAGCAAAAGACGGAATGTAGATGGAATCAGAACGTTGCAAGGTGGTATTGATGAATTAAGTGAGTAAGGAAAACGTTGATAGACTCAGTTCAGTCTGAGGTAGTGCAAGGTCATTCCAGGATGCAGTCTAATGCTACTAATGCAAGTATACTCTTTGTTAAATAAGGAAATCAATACTGGACCAATAATCTCGATGTAGTCTCAACGATGTTCTGAATACATACAGCAAAACACCCCCACTTCCATGTTCCATTCCCCTTACAATAAACAACACTTTGCCACCCCAATCAGGTGCTGAACCTTCAAACTAACTGTTTGAGTTTCATGAAGCAGAGCATCTTTCGCTATAAATTCCCTATACCATAGTATTCGGCAATTTATCTCCATAAATAATTTTGTGTCTTTTTTTCCAGCTAAAATGGAAATGTCCTAACACTATACTCCATGCATCAAACTTTTGCCATCTCACTGTAATTATCCATATCGCTGTACAAATGCCTTATGACCTCCTGATAGCTTACTTTCTTACCTATCTTTATGTCATTAACAAATTTAGCAGTTATATTTTCAGTCCTTTCATCCATCTAATTGGTATAGATTGCAAATAGATGAGGCTTTAGCAGTGAGCTCTATGACTCTCCACTACTTACATCTTCTGGACCCTTAAAACTGACCCGTTTATGTCAATTCTCTGTGTCCTCATAGTTAACTAATTCTCTTTCCATGCTATGATTTGGAGGAGCTGATGTTGGACTGGGGTGGACAAAGTTAAAAATCATACAACACCAGGTTATAGTCCAACAGGTTTATTTGGAAGCACTAGCTTTCGGAGCACTGATTCTTCATCTGGTGGTTGTGAAGCAGGACCATAAGACACAGAATTTACAGCGAAAGGTTGCAGTGAAACAATGATACATGGAACAAACCTAGATTGTCAAGTCTTTCATCTTTTAGAATGGGTTTGCTGATTTTGGTTCTTTAATATGTAAATTCCAGAACTTCTTTTAAATCACATTCTCAAGATAACTTAGAGTTTTATAACAAAAGGTGACACCTCAGCTCAGGCAATGCCTTAAAGGTATAAAGTTAGAGTCTGTCTGTATCCCAATCTTGAGTCAGACTGGTTCCGGTTCCAAAATGGAAATTACAAAATATTACGTATGGATTGACTATATGTAGATTCTGCATTTTTTGAGTGAAATAAATATATCTGCAAATATAATTCTGCAAATACTAAGTTTGTTCAATGTTTCATTGTTTCACTGTAATCTTTTGCTGTAAATTCTGTGTCTTATGGTCCTGCTTCACAACCACCAGGTGAAGAAGCAGCGCATCGAAAGCTAGTGCTTCCAAATATAACCTGGTGTTGTGTGGTATTTAACTCTATCCGTACTAATATCCTACCAGTTATATCATTTTGTCTTATTTTGTCTGCAAACCTTTAATGAAGTACCTTGTCAAATGCCTTCCAGAAATCAAAGTACAGCACATTTTTAGCTTCTCCATTTTCTATATGGTCACTCAAAGAACACCAATAAATTAGTCAAGCACAATACCTCTACAAAATTATGCTGATGTTGCCAATTGACATGTACATTTCCTGGGTATCCCACTATAAACTCATTAGTAATAGATTCCAGGACTTCCTTATAATAGATTTTTAAATTAACTAGCATATAATTTCCTGTTTTCTATCTCTCTGCTTTCCATTTTTGTGAAGTCCTTTGTGTGAAGCCTTATTGAATACCTTCTGGAAATCGACACTGTTATATTAATATCCATAAACATACTCTTACACATCATATTAATAATTGTCTGATAGAATTTAATTAATTTAGTTAAAAATAAATTTTCCTTCACACATGCTACTTTCATTGATAGGTTCATTTTGCAAGTGCTCAGTCACTCTGATATTTCTAATAACTCCAATCATTTCCCTTTAGAAGCATTTGCTGAATAGGCCTATAATTTCCAAGTTAGTTTCTCTCACCATCCGAAATAATAGTGTTTAGACAATTTTCCTAAACAAAGGGGCAATTTCTGAGTCAAGAGTGTTTTTGAAGATCATGACCAAAATATGTTCTCTTACTTCCCTTTCTATCCCAGAATGGAAAATATCATGTTCTGGAGACATGTTCTGTTTCACTAATTTCTCTCTGAAATTTTTACTTTTATGAAGTGTAGAATTTCCATCCACTTGACTTATTTCTGTTTTTCTTTGATTAGTTGGTACATTATACATTTCCTCTTCTGCAACACAATGTAAGTATTTAGCATGTTTGCCATTGCCTTATTTTTTACAACAATTCCACCGATGCCTATTTTTAAAGAACAATATTACATTTAATGACCATCTTTTTAAAGTACATGTAAAAACTTTTATTATTTTTGTTGATATTCCTTGAAAGTATTTTATGACATTCCTTTTGTAGCTCTTATCATGTTTTTTGTCTTTTTAAATCCTATTTCTACCAGTTTCAGGAAACTTGACCTTTATGTGTATAATTTATTTCTTTCATTTCCTGCAATATTTCTCCTTGATGTGATCAATGTTGTTTAAGTATACAAATGGAATGTTTACCTTTTAGAAGTGTCAAGATGTGCTCTTGAGTACATCTTTGCAGATTGCCTTCTCTTTTTCTATAGTTTTATCTGTTAAATTCTGATCAGTAATTAATTTCTCCCTCATCCTTTCAGATCCACACATAGTAAAACTTAAAACCTGAACTCACCTTCCTCCATGTCAAAGCTAATATTGAGCCATTCATCATTTGAAGTGGGACAACACTTGTTCACATTTTAAACACCAAACTATATATTTTATTTCACTGTAATCCAGTTAATTCTATTGCATCACATTTTAGAAAACAATCATAATGAAAATAGATTTATTCAAGTTTTATCAAATAAAAGTTGAAATTTGAGACTTTGCCAACTCTTGCTTTTTTTTTAAAGTTCGACATGAGGAGTGTGGCTTGTTTTGGTGGTAGAATTTCCACTTCTGAATAGGAAAGTAAATGTCTTAAGCTCTACTCCAGAAAATGTCAGCTTGTGGACAGAAGCACATAAAATACTTCCTTTGCAGCTGTTGCATATGGTGGGGATGAGTACCTGCTCTTCACTGTAGCCTTCAGCAAGCTCTGAGATCTGAATATTGAGTTGAATTTCAGTGCAATGGGAATGAATTTGGGATCATTAAGTGGATCCAGCTGCTTTGCCTGGGAGAAAGTTGTGAATCAGAGTAACAACATAACTATGTAAAGAGAAAGAGGTTTTGTTAGAGAAATACCTCGATGTAATAAGTAAGGAAAGAAATGAATGCCTCATGTACCATAAGGAGGAGATGCAGGTCACATTGTATTGAATGGTTCTTAGTTCTTCACTGCTACCCTTGCTACTTTTGTGTGCTCAGAGATGGTGAAGTACACATCCCTTGCCCTAAATATCATTCCCCTATTTTCAGGTACATGTAGATATTGTTTGTTTGTTACTGAGTTGTATTAATACATATAGCTGGAGCAAAATAGAATCACTATTAAAAAAGGATTTAAAATGTTATATCTTAAAAAATCTGTTTAAGAAAGGAAAACAGCCCATCCGGCTATAACTGCATTCATGATTTGGATTTGTTGTATCTCTCCAACTACCCATTGACTTTTCTTCCTCTACATAGTGAATAAAGAAGGTTGCCAGTTTTTGGGATATCAGTGGTGCTGCATTGAATATTGGAAAAATAGATAAACCCATATGTCATATCATCGTCATTAAACTTTGCTCCAAGCAGCAATAGAGAGACAGAAATGAGTGACAGGTCCCAAAGTAAAATAATTCCATGAGTCTAGCGTCAAGTGAAAAATATGGAATAGTGACCAAATTAAATCACAAAATGAGAACAAAGTTACTTTGAGACTGTTGAAATGACTGATGATAAGTCTATTTCTATAGAAATATAACTGCATTTAGAATTGACAAGACAGCATTGTCGTTGTTTTAATTTCTTTTTAACAGAATGGCATTTTCCATTGCAACCCACAACATTCTACCCTGGACCATCAAAAATGAATTATATTTAGTTAATAAAAGAATTAATATGGATACATTATGTAATACTTCAAAAAATGAATGGAATTCTAACCATTCTTCTTACTGAAGCCTACTTACTAGATGTTAGCCTTAATTCCACGGTTTTGCTGAGTCAGAAAGCTATGGACTTCAATCAAACTCTGGGCTAACATTTCTGTGTAGTACTGAGGGAATGTTGAATTGCTGCTCTGTAGATGAGATGTAAACCAAAGCTCCATTTGTTCTCTCATGGCAGAGGAGTTCTCCTGCTGCCTTAGTCAATATTTATCTTTTAACTAACATCACTGAAGCAGGTCATCCAGTCATTTAACTTGTGACAGTGAATGACACCAAATACAAAGTGAGCACAATGGCGAATTAAATTGATTATCAATTTAAATACTTGACCATTCGGTGAAAATGAAACTTTTCACAATAATTATGTGGTGCAAGATGAAATAAATTGAAGTTTAATCTTAAGAGTTCTCTGATGAAAGGTTTTCGATTTGCAATGAGCCTGCTTTATGCTACCGGTGAAGACCAGTTATAGTTCCTCTGGGTTAACAGTCTATTGTTTCAAAGGTAAAGCTAAACTACAAGTTGAACAGAAAATACCACTAATAATACCTGTTAAAATCTGATTGGTGTATGCAAATACCCTCACTTAGAAAGCACATTTTACAACCATTAGAGTTTTCAAAGTGTAAACAACCAGTTGGATAAATAATCAAATAATCTGTCCTGGTGATATTGATTGAGGGCTAAATGTTCTGAAGGACATTGGGTAAACTCCTCTGCCCTTTTAAAATACTGTCTTGGGATCTGATACTGTCACCGAAGTGTGCAGGTGTTTTATTTTCTCATCTAAAAGCATAGGATCTTTCACACTTCAACAATCTCTCCATATTGTACTGATGTATCAGCCTTGATCATTTCACAATGTTCTGCAGTGAAATTTGAAGGCAGAATCTTCCTGAATCAAATATAAAAATGCTGCTTTTGTGCCCAAGTCACTGTTAATTCAAAGGAGCCTTGGTGAATTTCTATAATGCATCTTATAAGTTGGTACATATTGCTGTTAGCAGCCTCTGATCTGCTTTTCCATCACAGTACTTATATGGCAAGTCCATTTCAGTTTCTTGTCGATGGTAACCCTAGGATATTGATAGTGGCAGACCCAGTGATGGTGATACCAATGAATACCAAGAGGCAATGGTTAAATTTTCTCTTGTTGATTACGATCATAGTCTAACAAATCTTACTTACCACTTATCAGCCCAAACCTGAATAAAGAACAACCTCAGTTATCCAAACCTCAATTATCTGAATTTTGGATTATCCCCAAACAAGATCTCAAGGTTCCTGTAAATGCATTTCAATTGAAGTAGGAAAATTCTATTCCTCACCCATTTTATGCATCATTTTGTAAATTTTAACAGGAATATAGATGCAAGTATGCTTTAAAAATAATTAACTTCAAATATATACTCAAGATGTCACGTTAGATTTAAGTCTTACGCAATTTACAAAAAGGCTCTCCGATTCTTATTCTCCCCGAGGACAAAAGTTTGTGACTGCGAACACACAACTACAACATATGTGCAAGCCCGAGCTGTATGTTCTAACAGCAAGAGTCTCTCTCAACATTGAATCGCTTCGTTTTGCAAACCTAACAATGTTTCTCCTCAGCTCATTCTCCAGAGAGTTAAGTCAAAAAATGCGCTTGCAATTTTCATTTCCGTTGCTTTTGCCTCTCATTATCCCATGACGACTTTTTCTTTCCAAACAAAAATTAGTTTGATATCTTTCAGCTGACAAGAAAATTTAATGTAACTTTTCTTTAGATGGGGGAGAGCAAGTCATAGTGAGTCAGCACACGGGAAAATAAAGAGGAGGGAAACTTAACGGGAGGAAACACAAAGAAATCATCACCCCCGAAAAAAAAACTGATGGGAGGACGGAAACCGAAGTCAGTGAAAAAACCTTCCCCCTCTCTCGTGCTGCCCCTGTATTTTGCACCTTTCTCTCTGGCTCGGCAGTTGCTGAAGAGGGAGGGACAACAATTGGTTGGTCTGGATGGTGGGATGGCAGCGAACAGGAAGATGCCGGCTGCTGGCGAGGACTGGGATAAAACCGAGGAAAATATCAGTGAAAAATTTCACAGACTTCAGTCAACCCTCGCCAAAAAGTGATTTTATTTGTAAAATATCATGCATTTTTAAACAATATCCAGCGTTTTGTTGATTGAACGAAATAAAAACCCTGTAAACATGCTTCTTTAAATAATTATGTTCAATATGGCTTCCTTTGTTTATGATCAGATCAGTTATCTGAACAATCAGTTATCCGAACAAAATACTCCCCGTCCATCTCGTTCGGATAATTGAGATTGTTCTGTATTGTGCAGGTTTTGCTGCAATTCGGCATGGACTGCTTCAGTATCTGAGGAGTCATGAATAGTGCTGAACATTTTCCACTCATCCTTAAACATTCTTGCTTCTGACCTTATGACGGAGGGAAGATCACTGATGAAGCTTCATCATCAATAAGCATGACACATCATGATAATGTCATATTGTTACATCTCACTAGGGCAGCACACCAGAAATCAAACTATTCACACTATTCATAGAGTCATCACAAAAATTAAGGACTTTATAAAATTACACAAAGTCCTCCAAATCCACCTGTCTTTCTGATCCATTTAGACAGAAAGCACAGACTATGCTTCTGGAGTAAGAATAAACAAGAATATTGTTTATTCTTAATAAAAAAATAAGAATTACTATTTATTACAAATAAATAGATTCTAGCCAGAGGTAAACAGACTCAAATGGTTGACATCTAATTCACATTTAAATATCGAATCCCCTTATAAACCTCCCCTACACATATGTACAGACAGACCCAGGCAGACTTGTGTTATGTGTGAAGGGGAACACTGAAAGGTAGTTCAATGACCTCCTGTCCACAAGGTTCACTAAAATGATCTTTTTGGCTCATCAGGACTTGTTGCTCCTTGGTCATAGAGTCATAGAGATGTACAGCACGGAAACAGACCCTTCGGTCGAACCTGTCCATGCTGACCAGCTATCCCAACCCAATCTAGTCCCACCTGCCAGCACCCGACCCATATCCCTCCAAAACCTTCCTATTCATATACCGATCCAAATGCCTCTTAAATGTAACAATTGTACCAGCCTCCACCACATCCTCTGGCAACTCATTCCATATACGTACCACTCTCTGCGTGAAAAAGTTGCCTTAGGTCTCTTTTATATCTTCCCCCTCTCACTCTAAACCTATGCCCGACAGTTCTGGACTCCCCGACCCAGGGAAAAGACTTTGTCTATTTATGCTATCCATGCCCCTCTATAAGGTCACCCCTCAGCCTCTGAAGCTCCAGGGAAAACAGCCTGCTCAGCCTCTCCCTATAGCTCAAATCCTCTAACCCTGGCAACATCCTTGTCAATCTTTTCTGAACCCTTTCAAGTTTCACAACATCTTTCTGATAGGAAGGAGACCAGAATTGCATGCGATATTCCAACAGTGGTCTAACCAATATCCTGTACAGCCGCATCATGACCTCCCAACTCCTGTACTCAATACTCTGACCAATAATGGAAAGCATACAAAATGCTTTCTTCACTATCCTAGCTACCTGCGACTCCACTTTCAAGGTGCTATGAACCTGCACTCCAAGGTATCTTTGTTCAGCAACACTCCCTAAGACCTTACCATTAAGTGTATAACTCCTGCTAAGATTTGCTTTCCCAAAATGCAGCACCTTGCATTTATCTGAATTAAACTCTATCTGCCATTTCTCAGCCCATTGGCCCATCTGATCCAGACCCTGTTGTAATCTGAGGTAAACCTCTTCGCTGTCCACTTCACCTCCAATTTTGGTGTCATCTGCAAGCTTACTAACTGTACCTCTTATGCTCGCATCCAAATCATTTAAGTAAATGACAAAAAATAGAGGACCCAGCACCGATCCTTGTGGCATTTCACTGGTCACAGGCCTCCAGTCTAAAAAACAACCCTCCACCACCACCCTCTGTCTTCTACCTTTGAGCCAGTTCTGTATCCAAATGGCTAGTTCTCCCTGTATTCCATGAAATCTAACATTGCTAATCAGTCTCCCATGGGGAACCTTGTCGAACACCTTACTGAAGTCCATATAGATCACATCTACTGCTCTTCCCTCATCAATCCTCTTTGTTACTTCTTCAAAAAACTCAATCAAGTTTGTGAGACATGATTTCCCATTCACAAAGTCATGTTGACTATCCCTAATCAGTCCTTGCCTTTCCAAATACATGTACATCCTGTCCCTCAGGATTCCCTCCAACAACTTGCCCACCACTGAGGTCAGGCTCACTGGTCTATAGTTCCCTGGGCTTGTCTTTACCGCCGTTCTTAAACTATGTTTGCCAACCTCCAGTCTTCCGGCACCTCACCTGTGACTATTGATGATATAAATATGTCAGCAAGAGGCCTAGCAATCATTTCTCTAGCTTCCCACAGAGTTCTCGAGTACACCTGATCAGGTTCTGGGGATTTATACACCTTTAACCGTTTTAAGACATCCAGCACTTCCTCCTCTGTAATCTGGACATTTTGCAAGATGTCACCATCTATTTCCCTACGGTCTATATCTTCCATATCCTTTTCCACAGTAAATACTGATGCAAAATACTCATTTAGTATCTCCCCCATTTTCTGTGGGTCCACACAAAGTCCACCTTGCTGATCTTTTAGGGGTCCTATTCTCTCCCTAGTTACCCTTTTGTCCTTAATTTATTTGCAAAAACCCTTTGGATTCTCCTTAATTCTATTTGCCAAAGCTATCTCATGTCCCCTTTTTGCCCTCCTGATTTCCCTCTTAAGTATACTCCTACTGCCTTTATACTCTTCTAAGGATTCACTCGATCTATCCTGTCTATACCTTATATATGCTTCCTTCTTTTTCTTAACCAAACCCTGAACTTCATTAGTCATTGAGCATTCCCTAAACCTACCAGTCTTTCCTTTCACCCAAACAGGAATATACTTTCTCTGGATTCTCGTTATCTCATTTCTGAAGGCTTTCCATTTTCCCGCCATCCCTTTACCTGCAAACATCTGCCCCCAATCAGCTTTTGAAAGTTCTTGCCTAATACTGTCAAAATTGGCCTTTCTCCAATTTAGAACTTCAACTTTTAGATCTGGTATTTCCTTTTCCATCACTATTTTAAATCTAATGGAATTATGGTCACTGGCCCTAAAATGCTTCCCACTGAAACCTCAGTCACCTGCCCTGCCTTATTTCCCAAGAGTAGGTCAAGTCTATACCTGACATATGCTTGGTCTTCCTTCTCCATCACTCACTTGCATGAATTATAGAATCATTGAACAGGCCCTTCAGTCCAACAAGTCCACACCAATCCTGCAAAGAGTATCCCTCCCAAACCTATCCACCTACCCTATTATTCTACATTTAGCCCTGACTAATGCACCTAACCTAAACATCCCTGAACACTATGGGCAATTTAGGAGGTAAAAGCAATGACTGCAGATGCTGGAAACCAGATTCTGGATTAGTGGTGCTGGAAGAGCACAGCAGTTCAGGCAGCATCCAAGGAGCAGCGAAATCGACGTTTCGGGCAAATGCTCTTCATCAGGAATAAAGGCAGTGAGCCTGAAGCATGGAGAGATAAGCTAGAGGAGGGTGGGGGTGGGGAGAAAGTAGCATAGAGTACAATGGGTGAGTGGGGGCAGGGAATGAAGGTGATAGGTCAGGGAGGAGAGGGTGGAGTGGATAAGTGAAAAAGGAGATAGGCAGGTAGGACAAGTCCGGACAAGTCATGGGGACAGTGCTGAGCTGGAAGTTTGGAACTAGGGTGAAGTGGGGGGAGGGGAAATGAGGAAACTGTTGAAGCCCTTCTGTAATTACACCGGCACCACTCCCCACCTCTTCCTCCGCTACATTGATGACTGCATTGGCGCCACCTTGTGCTCCCGCGAGGAGGTTGAGCAATTCATCAACTTCACTAACACATTCCACCCTGACCTTAAATTTACCTGGACCATCTCTGACACCTCCCTCCCCTTCCTGGACCTCTCCATCTCCATTAATGACGACCGACTTGACACTGACATTTTTTACAAACCCACCGACTCCCACAGCTACCTGGATTACACCTCTTCCCACCCTACCTCTTGCAAAAATGCCATCCCATATTCCCAATTCCTCCGCCTCTGCCGTATCTGCTCCCAGGAGGTCCAGTTCCACCACAGAACACACCAGATGGCCTCCTTCTTTAGAGACCGCAATTTTCCTTCCCACGTGGTTAAAGATGCCCTCCAACGCATCTCGTCCACATCCCGCACCTCCGCCCTCAGACCCCACCCCTCCAACCATAACAAGGACAGAACGCCCCTGGTGCTCACCTTCCACCCTACCAACCTTCGCACAAACCAAATCATCTGCCGACATTTCCGGCACCTCCAAAAAGACCCCACCACCAGGGATATATTTCCCTCCCCACCTCTTTCCGCCTTCCCAAAGACTGTTCCCTCCGTGACTACCTGGTCAGGTCCACGCCCCCCCTACAACCCACCCTCCTGTCCTGGCACTTTCCCCTGCCACCGCAGGAACTGTAAAACCTGCGCCCACACCACCTCCCTCACCTCTATCCAAGGCCCTAAAGGAGCCTTCCACATCCATCAAAGTTTTACCTGCACATCCACTAATATCATTTATTGTATCCGTTGCTCCCGATGCGGTCTCCTCTACATTGGGGAGACTGGACGCCTCCTAGCAGAGCGCTTTAGGGAACATCCCCGGGACACTTGCACCAATCAACCACACCGCCCCGTGGCCCAACAGTTCAACTCCCCCTCCCACTCTGCCGAGGACATGGAGGTCCTGGGCCTCCTTCACTGCCGCTCCCTCACCACCAGACGCCTGGAGGAAAAACGCCTCATCTTCCGCCTCGGAACACTTCAACCCCAGGGCATCAATGTGGACTTCAACAGTTTCCTCATTTCCCCTTCCCCCACCTCACCCTAGTTCCAAACTTCCAGCTCAGCACTGTCCCCATGACTTGTCCGGACTTGTCCTACCTGCCCATCTCCTTTTCCACCTATCCACTCCACCATCTCCTCCCTGACTTATCACCTTCATCCCCTCCCCCACTCACACATTGTACTCTATGTTACTTTCTCCCCACCCCCACCCTCCTCTAGCTTATCTCTCCACGCTTCAGGCTCACTGCCTTTATTCCTGATGAAGGGCTTTTGCCCGAAACGTCGATTTCGCTGCTCCTTGGATGCTGCCTGAACTTCTGTGCTCTTCCAGCACCACTAATCCAAACTATAGGCAATTTGGCATGGCCAATTCACCTAACCTAAACAGTTTTGGATTGTGGGAGGAAACCGAAGCACCTGAGGGAAACCCATGCAGACACGGGGAAAATGTGCAAACTCCACACAGTCACCCAAGGCTGGAATCGAACCTGGGTCCCTGGAACTGTGAAGCTACCCACTGCGCCACTGATGGCACACAATGACTGGTAACATCTCAGAATAATTGGTTAAAAACCAGAGTTGTCAGCAACTGGAGACAGATTTTCTTCAGGTTTGAGGTTTTCTTTAACTGCATCTTCCCTTTCTGGAAGTCCAATTACTGCTCCCCAAACATTTACATCCAACAAACTGTTCAACTACCTTTTAGCCAATCATGGAGCTGTTAGCAGACAGAAAGTCTTTGTTAACGACAACTGGTCATCATTCCAAAGATCAATCAGCTACTTGCTGCTAGCCAAATCTCATTTTATATAATTGTATTTTCCCAGCTCATGTGACACCAATCACTCATACTGCACTGTTCAAACCGTCACTCACCCCCAACCAAATAGACTACCTCCATTTGAGCTCCCGAATACCCCACTAAGCTGACTCAGCTACCTCTCACAAGCTTGAACCAATTGACTACTGCCCCTTTTGTCACAACTGCTCTGACCAACGTCCTACCCCATGGGATCATGAGGACAGGCTAGAATCAAGGGCAGCACAGTGGCTTTCAGAGGGCCCCCCTCTCACCCGGTCCCTTTATCAAATACTAATTGCCTTTGATTGATGGACATTTGGCATCAGGACAGCAACGTCCAACCTGGGCATTCCCAGAACATTATCCTGGTGGAGGTGTGAAGACCCCAGAGTTTGAGTATATCACCACTTCACTGAATTAACTGCCCTTCCTGCCTCCAAACTCATTACCTCTGACAGCCTATGATTCTACGTAAAAGACATTACATGCCACAGATGTAAAAGGACAGGAGATAAAAACTCGAGTCAAACCTTATTTTTCTCCCCCATTTTCCAGCATGACTAACTGTTTTCCTGAAATAACAAGGGAACTAGTGTGTAATCCAAAAGTTGCAGTCAGCAGACATTCAAAGTGTTTCTTTAGAACTAAGCTTTTAAAGAAAATGTTGGCTTGTTCAGCTCTTGCATTACCTAATTCCTCAAATACCCTTGAAAAATGTATGGACTAGACATTGAATAGGCCCATATTTTTGAGGACAGGGCTCATAGTTTGCAATCTTCCTGGGCTCCTGGAGCTATATATCTGTGAAATGGATAAGTGACAATGGGTTAATATTGATTGAAAACTTTCTACTGCACAGAGGAGATGCATTGCCTACAACATTGTCCTGCGAAGAAATAACCAGAAGAGATTTATCTGGTCTGTGTAGTTTAATTCAGGGTGGCAGAATGTGAAAACATTTCTAACTCCATGTTCTTACAGCTTGAATAGATTGCTCAACTAAAGAGCTGCTTTGACTGAATCATATTCTGCAGTGTACTGTCAATGGTTATGATGAATCCTGGTGGCCCACTGAAGTAGCAGGTAGTGCAAATACAAGAGCACTCTAAGTTCCCCCACCCTCATGATGTCAAAACATTTGTTCCTATTCATCCCTATCATCATGTCAGGAAATGAACTGGGCCAGAAAGCCCCAGCATTATCTGAGATATAGGACACTGCAGCAGAGCCCTCAGAGGTTTGAGGACCCTGAGAACCCTGATCATCAACATCACAAAGGTCACAATGTAAACACCAACAGCCTTTTCCCCAACTCTGCTGAGGTCATCAGGGGATTCTCCTGTAAGGAACGAGGGATAAGACGCTTTGTTATAAGAAGAGTGGCATTTTTGATAAGGGATAGCATTACAGCTGTGCTGAGGGAGGATATTGGTGGAAATACATCCAGGGAAGTTATTTGGGTGGAACTGAGAAAAAGGAAAGGGATGATCACCTTATTGGGATTGTATTATAGACCCCCTAATAGTCAGAGGGAAATTGAGAAACAAACTTGTAAGGAGATCTCAGCTATCTGTAAGAATAATAGGGTAGTTATGGTAGGGGATTTTGAATTTCCAAACATAGACTGGGACTGCCATAGTGTTAAAGGTTGAGATGGAGAGGAATTTCTTAAGTGCGTACAAGACAATTTTCTGATTCAGTATGTGGATGTACCTATGAGAGAAGGTGCAAAACTTGACCTAGTCTTGGGAAATAAGGCAGGGCAGGTGACTGAGGTGTCAGTGGGGGAGCATTTTGGGGCCAGCGACCATAATTCTATTAGTTTTAAAATAGTGATGGAAAAGGATAGCCCAGATCTAAAAGTTTAGATTTAGATTTAGATTACTTACAGTGTGGAAACAGGCTCTTTGGCCCACACCGACCCTCCGAAGAGCAACCCACCCAGACCCAATCCCCTACATTTACCCCTTCACCTAACACTATGGGCAATTTAGCATGGCCAATTCACCTAACCTGCACATTTTTGGACTGTGGGAAGAAACTGGAGCACCCGGAGGAAACCCACGCAGACACGGGGAAAATGTGCAAACTCCACACAGACAGTTGCCTGAGGCGGGAATTGAACCGGGTCTCTGGCACTGTGAGGGAGCGGTGCTAACCACTGTGTCACTGTGTTGAAGTTTTAAATTGGAGAAAGGCCAATTTTGACAGTATTAGGCAAGAATTTTTGAAAGCTGATTGGGGGCAGATGTTCGCAGGTAAAGTGAGGGCTGGACATTGGGAATCCTTCAGAAATGAGATACTGAGAATCCAGAGAAATTATATTCCTGTCAGGGTGAAAGGAAAGGCTGGTAGGTATAGGGAATGCTGGATGACTAAAGAAATTGAAGGTTTGGTTAAGAAAAAGAAGGAAGCATATGTAAGGTATAGACAGGATAGATCGAGTGAATCCTTAGAAGAGTATAAAGGCAGTAGGAGTATACTTAAGAGGGAAATCAGGAGGGCAAAAAGGGGACATGAGATAGCTTTGGCAAATAGAATTAAGGAGAATCCAAAGGGTTTTTACAAATACATTAAGGACAAAAGGGTAACTAGGGAGAGAATAGGACCCCTCAAAGATCAGCAAGGTGGCCTTTGTGTGGAGCCTCAGATGATGGGGGAGATACTAAATGAGTATTTTGCATCAGTATTTACTGTGGAAAAGGATATGGAAGATATAGACTGTAAGGAAATAGATAGTGACATCTTGCAAAATACCAGATTACAGAGGAGGAAGTGCTGAGGTGTCTTGAAATGGGTAAAGGGGTATAAATCCCCAGAACCTGATCAGGTGTACCCGAGAACTCTGTGGAAAGCTAGGGAAGTGATTGCTGGGCCTCTTGCTGAGATATTTGTATCATCGATAGTCACAGGTGAGGTGCCGGAAGACTGGAGGTTGGCAAACGTGGTGCCACTGTTTAAGAAGGGTTGGAAGGACAAGCCAGGGAACTATAGACCGGTGAGCCTGACCTCGGTGATGGGCAAGTTGTTGGAGGGAATCCTGAGAGTCAGGGTGTACATGTATTTGGAATAGTCATGATTAAGGATAGTCAACATGGTTTTGTGCATGGGAAAATCATATTTTACAAACTTGACTGATCTTTTTGAAGAAGTAACAAAGAGGATTGATGAGGGCAGAGCAGTAGATGTGATCTATATGGACTTCAGTAAGGCGTTCAACAAGGTTCCTCATGGGAGACTGATTAGCAAGGTTAGATCTCATGGAATACAGGGAGAACTAGCCATTTGGATACAGAACTGGCTCAAAGGTAGAAGACAGAGGGTGGTGGTGGAGGGTTGTTTTTCAGACTGGAGGCCTGTGACCAGTGAAATGCCACAAGGATCGGTGCTGGGCCCTCTACTTTTTGTCATTTACTTAAATGATTTGGATGCGAGCATAAGAGGCACAGTTAGTAAGTTTGCAGATGACACCAAAATTGGAGGTATTGTGAACAGCGAAGATGTTACCTCAGATTACAACAGGATCTGGGCCAGATCGGCTAATGGGCTGAGAAGTGGCAGGTGGAGTTTAATTCCGATAAATGTGAGGTGCTGCATTTTGGGAAAGCAAATCAGAGCAGAACATATACACTTAATGGTAAGGTCTTAGGGAATGTTGCTGAACAAAGAGACATGGGAGTGCAGGTTCATAGCTCCTTGAAAGTGGAGTCGCAGGTAGATAGGATAATGAAGAAGGCGTTTGGTATGCTTTCCTTTATTGGTCAGAGTATTGAGAACAGGAGTTGGGAGGTCATGTTGCGGCTGTACAGGACAT
This sequence comes from Chiloscyllium plagiosum, assembly GCF_037043375.1. Lineage (NCBI taxonomy): Eukaryota > Metazoa > Chordata > Chondrichthyes > Orectolobiformes > Hemiscylliidae > Chiloscyllium > Chiloscyllium plagiosum. Next base: position 37,140,648 of record NW_028270158.1, on the reverse strand, counting down.
TGGTTAGGCCACTGTTGGAATATTGCATGTAATTCTGGTCTCCTTCCTATCGGAAACATGTTGTGAAACTTGAAAAGATTCAGAAAAGATTGACTAGGATGTTGCCAGGGTGGAGGATTTGAGCTATAGGGAGAGGCTGAACAGCCTGGGGCTGTTTTCCCTGGAGCGTCGGAGGCTGAGGGGTGACCTTATAGAGATTTACAAAATTATGAGGGGCATGGATAGGGTAATTAGGCAAAGTCTTTTCTCTGGGTTCGGGGAGTCTAGAACTATAGTGCATAGGTTTAGGGTGAGAGGGGAAAGATATAAAAGAGACCTGAGGGGCAACTTTTTCACAAAGAGGGTGGTACGTGTATGGAATGAGCTGCAAGAGGAAGTGGTGGAGGCTGGTACAATTGCAACATTTAAGAGACATTTGGATGGGTATATGAATAGGAAGGGTTTGGAGGGATATGGGCCGGGTGCTGGCAGGTGGGACTAGGCTGGGATGTCTACTCGGCATGGATGGGTTGGACCGAAGGATCTGTTTCCATGCTGTACATCTCTATGACTCTAAGCACACTGTAGATTGACATTTGGATGAGAAATGCATGAAATTATTGTTACAAATTGCATGCATCATGTTAATCATGTTTGACAATACTGTCTGTAATGTGGTTTTAGAGCAGCCTCTGAGTCGGCATTATCAGTATTTCACTGGTATAGAAGTTGGCTCAGTATTCTTTCAAACAGGATTAACGGAGTAGTGAAGACCTCAACAAGAGTTGATAATGCGGCAGGATTTCTATAAAGTGTAGAGCATGTGGGTATCGCTACCACTAGCGGATCTCACTAGAATTGAATGCCCATTCCAAATTGTCTTTGAGAAGGTGGTGATGAGCTGACTTCTTGAACATTGCAGTCACACATTGCAGGGAGGGAGCTTCATTTTGATCAAACAACAGTGAGGAACAGCGGTACATTTCCAAGTCAGAATGCTGAGTGGCATGGAGGTGAGTTTGCTGGTTGTGGTGTTCCCATACAACTGTTGCCTCTCTCCTCAACGGTGATTGGAATTCCATGGTTGAAAGGTGGTCTCTCAGGAGTCTTAGTGAGTTGTTGTAGTGTTTTTGATACCAAACATTGCTGCCACTGTGTGTTGATGGTGAAGGGAGTGAATGCTGAATGTTTTGGATGGAATGCTCGAAAGTGGGCTACTTTGTCCTGGATAGTGTCCAAATTCTTGAGAATTAATGGAGCTGTACTTGTCCAAGCAAGTGGGGAGTATTCTATCATGTTCTTCACTTGTGCCTCGTAGATGGTACACAGGCTTTGAGAAGTCAGGAAGAAAATTACTCAATTCAAAATTCTCAATCTCTAATCTGCCCTTTAAAGCCACAGTATATTTGTATGGTTGGTCTAGTTCATTTTCTGGTCTAAGGTAATCCCTCAGAGTGTTGACAGTGGGGTATTCAGTGATGAAAGTGGCACTAAATATCATGGAACAATAGCCAGATTCTCTCTTGTTGGAGGTGGTCATCATCTTGCATGTATATTGCCCAAATATTATTGCTACTTACTAGCCTCAGCCTGAACGTTATCTGGGTCTTGCTGCATTTGGACATGGTTTACTTGAGGATTCAAGAAGCGGTGAATAGTGCTAAGTATTGGAGTATCATCAGTGAATATCCACACTTTGAAGGCAAGATTGAAGCAGCTGAAGATGAACTCTACCCTGAGAAACTCCTGCATTGATTTCCTCAGACTGAAATAAATTATATACCAATAAGCACAACCAGTGTCCTTTGTGCCAAATATGAATCAAACCAGGTGTAAGATGATTCTCACTGACTATTGCTTTGCTAGAGTTCATTAATGCCATACTCAGCAAATACTGATCTCAAGGGCAGTCACCTTCACTTGCCATATTGAGTTCAGGTCTTTTGCATATGTGTGGACCAAGGGTTTAATGATATCAGGAGCTGATGAAATGCAAACTGAGCATCAGTGAGAAGATTATTGTTGAGTAAGTGCCACTGATACCACTGTCAATGGTGACATCTATCACTTTGCCAATGATTGCCATTAGAACACCAGGGCAGTATGTTGTTGTGTTGGATTTGTTCTACTTTTAATGACTGGATAAACTGGAGCAATTTTCCCACAGGTAGATGTGAGGGATCTGCTGGCTGTGGAGCACAAGTGTCTAGTACTATTGCCGGAATGTTATCATGGTGCATAGCTTTTGCAGAATCTCGTGCCTTCAGGCATTTCTTGACATCTCATTGACTCCAGTAGTAAATTGAATTGGCTGAAGACTGGATGCTGTGATGCCAGAGACCTCAGAAAAAGCTGAGATGGATTGAGTACTCAGCACTCCTAGTTGAAAATGCTTACATAGGGAAATAGAATTTGAGAATTTATTAGAATTCGAGAATGATTAATGTGTTCCTCATATTTGGAGCTTCAAGACATTAAATGTTGGCTTTCTTATTATGGGGCATATTGTAGGATGCTTGCAAAGCAGTAGACACCATAATATCGGTGGTGAGAAGAATTATCATCCTGAGGATCACATGCTTTCTCCGACTATGTGTTTCTCAGGTATCCTGACAATTCAGAGGGGTGTCATGAGTCGTATATGGCAAGGGTTTCCATAAAACCTCATCAGCTATCCTGTCTATGTTAGAGTATTGAACATTGGGGGCTGATTAATTGTTACAAGATAGAAGTGTACCTTGAGATTTGAACATATGGACAACCCGAAAATACAAGGATTCCTTATTCCACTGGCATCAAGACATTACAATCATGAGGAAGTACCCACATAGAATGTCTGTGGTTTACAGTCAGTTGTGGAATCCTTTGTCTGTCTGCTCTTCTTCCTTCCCCACAGACATCCTGTTCATTCTAGGGAGTCCATTCAATTGCTTCAATTGCCCTAATTCACCATCACCACCTGCTGTTGGAGATCCTGGCAGAAATGCATGAGCTTGTCTGCTCTGTGTCCTCCCTCACTATTGCCACCTAATGGCTGGAGGTCCTGGCACAATTGCACAAGTTCCCTTACTCTGTGTCTTCCCTCACCATCGTCATCTACTGTTGGAGGTTCATGAAAACTGCCTGGATGCTTTGGGCAATGTTGCCTGAACCTAATTCTGTTCTCGCAGACTACCTAGACGTTAATGGATCAGTGTTCTCATCCATACGGGAAGATTGTAGGACAGTGATCTGACTGGCTCAAGAATAATAGTATGGGTAAAATGGTAGCCAGTGGGAATGGAACAGTAAGTGTTTTGCAGTGATGTTATACATCCATCTACCCAGTTCCTGCCAGCCAATCAGGATAGTAATCATCTTTTTAATTTATTTCACCGTAACCACAAATATTATCATGAGATAAAATGTTCGGTTATCTTTTCGTCAGTAAAATATCTTTAATCCCACATCAAGTCTCTATTTTAAAGGTTAACAATACTTTTTCTATTCTCTACAGAAACTATCTCCCCCCAAAAAATACTTAATGCAATTTCCACTGAATTGCTCAGTGAATATTCTACAAAAATATTATTCTTTAAAAAATTGTGAATGACCACATTCAATGTTGTGCATTTTTCATTTACAAATGATTCACAAATATCCAATTTTGTTCATCATTAATTGATGTGCTAGAAAGAATAAAATTCTGTTAGTGCAGTGTCAGCAGCAGATCAGGTGTTATAAAGCCACACAAGCTGTCTTCTTATGGTGATTTATCAGAGTTTGCAGATCTACCAATGAAAATCACTATGCTTTTATTTAAATTACATTAAGAATATGTGAGTAAATGTAATGATTGTGATGCTTTTAAATTATGCTTGAGAGTGGTAGCATCAATCAGGTTACTGGCTAAGTTCTCTAAAATGGGGAACAATGGTCTTAAACCTCCTGAAAATTTGAGCCATTATAATCATTTATCTATGTATTATACTACTACCATGGCACATATTTTCCAGAAATTTGTAGCTGTGGTAATACAAGCTAATACTTTGATCATGCCAAAATATCTTGCAATTTGGTGTGGTCTTTTGTGGTGACCTTAGTACACATTAACATTCAACAGTGTGCATTTCATTATTAGAGCCCGAAATAATTTGGTCCAGCATTTCTTTCCTAAATCAGCTCATCTGTCTACTTAATTTTCCTGCTTTAAGACAGGCTTTAAAGCTTATCTATGTGACCAAGCTTTTGGTGATCTGCCCTACTATCTTCTTGTGGCTCAGTGTCCAATTTTGTCTTACAAATCTTCTCCGAAGTGTCTCTGGTTGTTTTATTCTATTGAAGGAGCTTTTATAAACACAAGTTAGTGCAGCATTAATTCTGCTTTTAATGCTGCTAGCATGTAGACTGTACCAGAACAGTGAACAGTGGGTGGGATTTGTACTGAAGAAAGAGGATTTCAAGATTTCATTCAAAACTTTCAACAAGCTAAAGAAAGCATTATCCTAGTACTTTTATATCAATTAGCAATGGAAATTATATTCAGTTGAATGGACACAAATTTAGACATGCACGTGCAAGTGGCAAAGCTGATGAAACACACCATAGTTGAAGATGAGGAGAGACCAAAGCAAGGCTTACAACAATAACTTTTCAAAAGGCAGTTGTAGTTGGTTTCATTATATTGTTCATTGACCCTACCTGGCATCACAGGTCTCGAGAATGTTTCCCAGTTTCTCTTTCCGATCAGACTCCTGCAGTTCATGGCAGATCATTCAATATCCAGCTCTCTTTAAATGCTTATTTTTTAACATTTACTTTTGGATAATAATTCATTTAATACAACATAGTATCTTAGCTGGAGATTTCTGCATTTTATGTCTTTTCAACATTAACTTTGTAGAAAGCCAGGTGTGAGGAAGTACATAGCTATGAAGTCAATGGATTTGAAATGAATGTTAGTAGACAGCCTATCCCTGAAGATTGGGACAGGGACATCAAGGAGGGGACGAGAAGAGTCAAAGATGAATCAACTAGGAGAAAGTGAGGACTACAGATGCTGGAGGTCAGAGCAGAAAAATGTGTTGCTGGAAAAGCGCAGCAGGTTAGGCAGCATCCAAGGAGCAGGAGAATCGACGTTTCGGGCATAAGCCCTTCTTCCTGAAAAGTCGATTCTCCTGCTCTTTGGATGCTGCCTGACCTGCTGCGTTTCAAAGATGAATCAAGTCAAGGTAAAAGAAGATGGAAATTTTAAGCAAAATTGATAACATTTTCCAATTTTAGGTGAGAACAGAAGCAGCACAGATGTAGTCACCATTGTTTCTTGGTATTGTTTTCAACAGAGCTGACCTTTATTTTATTACTAAGGCCTACAGTGGACCCATCTCTCTCTTTTCTACAACGATTACCACTCCCTTTGCTTTTTGATCTCTATGATCTCTAATCTCATTCTCCCTCTAAACATATCTGGACCTTCCTTTCAGTTCCTTTACTCCTTTTTTTACAGTATAAAACCCATCATCTTTCCATGTCTTTTTTCATTTCATAAGAGTCATATTGAGCTCAAACTTTAACTGTTTCTTTCTCCATAGATGCTGCCTTATCTGCTGAGTTTCTCCAGCTTTTTCTGGTTTACTTTATCCTTTATGTCTTTCCAAAGGAAGATATTACACTCAGAAAAACATGTGACTAGATTTTCTCAAAAATTAATTGTATTTCTGTATATTCATGTCATGAAAACAAATTGGTTTGAAGATGTTTAAAATAGAGATCAAATAGAAATTTTCACTAGGAATCCACATTTCTGAAACAAGGTTATATACAGTGCTCCATGAATATCCATAGCAACATTAAAATAAATTGGAAACTTGAAAAGAACAAACAAAATATGGATTCTTTGCTTTCATATTTCTCTTTTAAAATTGGTACCAAAAATCCTAGTTAAATATTCCATTGTTAAATTTCATTCTTTTCTGCAGAGCTGGGCAATAGTCAGCAAGTTGAATGTTTAATTTCACTCCTTGCACATTTGAAAGAGTTTGACTATTTATCTCTCAGTGTGCAATGATTTATGGATGTGGATGGGATTAACCATGACCCTTTAGTGAAAAATCAGTAGCCTTTCCACGAACAAGTCACCCAGTGCATCAAAAGAATTAAACGATTAAGTAAAAGTGACGTGGAACATCATTGAACTTTTAAAAAGCTACAAGAAACAAATTGAATAATTCATTCTTAAGAACAAAATAATGATCACACAACAGAATTGTTTAGAGACATTGTTTATCAGGCAGTACCGATTTACTAGGGTGAAGGAATGAAACACACCTAGAGCATTGATGGATTACAAAATATATTATTGGAGAAAGGATTTCTTTCCACTTTTTCACTGGATTAACAGGACATATGCTACACAGTAGCAATGAGGTACACAACGACAAACCTAATTTTCCAGATTTTTCATTATGCGTTGTGGTACCAGAGCTATGGAATCATAAAACTAATTCATTCGACAGCAGTTATTCATTTCAGCCACTATTTTAAGATTTGCACAGTCTAAGCAGGTAAATGATAAATGGACTGAGCTTTTCCCAATTTTCTAAGGAGCAGGAAAAAAAAATCCCTCCATGGTATTATCTTTTTTTTTAGTAAGATGAAAGCACCAGCAAAAAAAAAGATAATTCACCTGAGTCGATAAATCACTTTGTCACCTTATTCTTTTATTGATCTCTATAAAAATCATGTGCATTTTGTTATCAAAGAATTCTGGAGCAAAAGATATTGCTGGTGTACAATGAATTGTTGGCTGGCATTGAAAACCTGTTTTCTATAATTACAAAGAAGCTCTAGTTTGGAAATGTCGCAGTTTCAAACAGCACATAGTCAATTCCAGTCATCTGCATGCTTTCTGATTTTAATAATAAATACATTAATGTGTTACCTGAAACGTAACACATTTGAAATGATTTGCTAATATGGTTCAGTTACCTTTAATTTGAAATAAAGTCATTTGGTCCAAATCTGATAACAGTGCGTAGCATCACCCAGCTTTGTTCATTTTCACATGGTGATTGTTTGCACTGAATTCTGTATCATTATCTGCACAAACACCTAATCTTACTTGACAGATGTAATATATTATTTAATGCATGGTCTTAATTCAATGGCAAGCTATCTGTGATGAAGATATTGTTTATGAGCAATAATGTGTGAGGAAAGTAATTTTAAGGCAGAAAGTAATTTAAGGCATTATACAACAGTACTACCCACTCTCTCACTTGTCTGCATTTGCAATATTATTATTCCCCTACAGGCATTGTTATTCTGGTTCTTGACATTTATTTTTCTAATTACAGTCTCACTCTACTTTTTTGTTCAGTGGCCATTTCTTTGACTGGAAAGAGGTTCCATTGCTCAGCAGGTAAGATTCAGAAATGTGCAACATTATCAAGTACATGCCTAAAATTGCAGCTTGATCAGCCTCCCTGCTAGAACATCAGGATTGCTTAATTTTTGAGGATAAATAATAAATAAATGATTGCTCTTCCAATTTAGTTTTGTTAAGATTAAGTTGTATTCAGCAGACTGTGAAAGACAAGTACTTGCAAAGAGGCAGGAAGGAACAGTAGCTGAGTGAAAAGACGGAGGCATTTAATTTATTTGGAGATGAAAGGCACATTCCAAACTGTAGATTACAGTCGAATGATATCTTACTAACTCATTTACTTACACAACACATTTCGCTGTGAATTTGGTATTTTTAAAACACAATTAATATTTGTAACATGTTCCAATGCACATGAAATGAAAAGTAGCTGCTAAATTAAAACTTAATTAATCTGATGATCACAATGGAAGAATAAATACAAATCAAACGTTTTATGGAAAGGAATTTTGGGGGTAACTGGCAATTTATTTCAAAGTATGGTTCTTCACTTTAACAATTATTGTACCATTAAAATGCTGCCAACTATATTCAAGTGATTTGCAGTCTGGTATCTGATTTACATTTCTGAATAGAGTGTTTGGAATACATTCTATCACTGTTATAATCAGATTGCATAAAATCTGTTCTAAGTGTAAAATTTATTTATTCTGATTATTAACTGATTATTGTTGTGCTTCTGGGATATTGTTTGTCAAAACCCATGTGATATTTAGAAAACTAATTAATGTCTCATTGTTGAAGATACCAAGAATAAAATTATTGCAAGGAAACAGACAAGGTATAAGAGAATAAATCACAATATAATGTTGCTTTATTGATGGCGTTTTACCAATATTAAAAGATTTTATGGTCGTTAACTGCTGATATCAAGTAACTTGCTTCCTAAATATTAAATCAGTTACTTGGGCAATAAGCCTTTGATACCATTGTGTGTAGACAATGATATATTACAGCTGCCTCTTCATCATCATTATCATATAACTACCAACATTTGTAAACATCCCGAATGAAAGATCTAAGAGAAATATTCAGGCCCAAAAATATTGTTTGATGATTGTCGCTTTTCATATGGAAAAATTTAGCAAAAAGTGATACTATTCTAGTCCATGGGCGAAACAGCTCAGTGGATAATCAATACTAAATTATGCAAAAGAATTGCTTCCTCCTGATTTGAATAAATTATTAGTATGCGAGTAGTTTTCCCAGAGGATATTTTGCCAAGTTATTCCTGGTGGTTGGAGTTGGAGCTGGAAGTACTGTACCTCAAGTACCCTCCTTTTATTTGGCCATTAGCAGGAAAAGCAGAAGTGCAAAAAATATTGGACAAGTGAGCTCAGCAACGGAATTAAGTGCACTGTCCATATGTACTTGTACTTGTCTGTCAATACGTTTGTTGGTGTTGGAAACAAGGCAAACAAAGTTGGGAATGCACTGATAAATTAAACTTCAAGAATTTTACACGACCGTGGACTGTTTGTTCAGCCATCAAAGATACAATGCACACCTTCCATGATGAGGCATCGATATTCTAATGGCCTATATAAGATGATGCACTTTTATCAGGAGTTCACAATGGAATTAACAGGCAATGTTTTTCAGTTCTTCTAAACTAAAGGCCAGCCTGCATTTCTTTTTACCTTGAAATCCCGTGATCGCTGCCAAATGCCACATTAATGATGACATTGTAGTGTATTCAAATGATGTGTGATTGATTGCAAATGCTTACTGACCATGAAGGCTATGAAGTTGATGTAAAGGAAGCCAAAAAGTAAAGAAGGCCACTCCAATGATAACCATTGGATAGTGTTATTGATTGACAGCAACCAGCAGAAAGAAATTTGTCTAACGAGTGCAACAGAGAACCATACGTACATCTCCAAATGTTTATCCGGTCACAAAATCAGGACAAATTGTCAAAACGCCAAAGCATTACAATGAAGTTTGAAATTCTAGACATATAAACTTTATTTGTATAGATACAAATTGGATTGTAGAGCCATTTATATATCTGTTTGGGGCAATTTTTTTTCTTCAAGAGAAAAAGGAGTGTGTTTTTTTTGTCTCACTGTCATGTCACTTACCTTTCATGATATGATGATTATGTCATAGCATGTGACCAGAGGGCATAAGTGTCTCATACTCCATCTTACACCAGAATCACTTGAAGCATGACCCGCTAATATAAGTATGCTCCTCTGTTATAATTTAATGGTTTAATTTAGCCCAGATTTTATTTGTCTATAAACATACTACCTGTATATTATAGTTGGTTTTAATAAATGTCTGAAGAAAATAGCAAGCCAGGCAGCATCAAGGGGTGAAGAAGTCAACATTTCGGGTCTCACCTGTAAACCTGAATGTTGACTTCTCCATCTCCTGATGCTGCCTGGCTTACTGTGTTCTTCTAGCCTCCTATTTGTCTACTTTGGATTCCAGGATCTATAGTTTTATTGTGTCTCTCTTAATAAGTGTCTGTTGGATTCTTCAACATCATAATATCTATACCCAGTTTCTTATGGTTATGAGTGATAACATATATCTCTATCAGGTAAACACTCTGGTGAAGACAAACCAACAACATTTATTAATTGTTTGATACATGTTTGCAAGTACAGGCCATCTGATATGTTTGTGTCTCTTGGATACACTGAAATGATTCAGTAGCATGAAAACTTCACCTCCACAGGAAGATCAGTCTCTGACACAAATGTCACCTACAGGTCATTACACAAGAAATGAAACAAGTCTGTGCGATCCTCACAGAGAATGATTGAAAGCAAGAGAGAAGTAGCAAGAGCGGGCAAGGAGAGAATGCATCAGGAGAGACAGAGAGAATGAGAGGATAAAGAGAGAGAGAGATCATTCTGTCTTGGTACATTTCTACAGATTTCCTTACATTTTCTGAGTAACATTACTAGATATATTTGTTGTTATTCTTCCTCTAAACATAAAATACATTTTCTAGTTGTCCTGGTATTTCAGTATTAGCTAGTCAAATTTTAGGAAGTTTGCTTTGTGAACTGTCTATCTCTCTTACCTCACTCTAATTGTCCTTGGCATCCTGCACTAATCTTATCAGCTGATCCATTTATTCTTTCTTCTCTAAATCTCTCCAACGATATTGCTTCAATATGCTCAAGTAACATAGCTGATTCTTCTTACAGTCAAGATACATATCAGGTAGGTCACTTGACTAACCCTTTTCATTTTCAGACATTCAGCTCGTAAAAACATAATAACACCAACATCTTGCATTGCTACATGTTTGTCCATTGTTTCATCTTTGCCTGTGAAGTTTTCAAATGTTCCTGTGCATTTGGTGGAGTGGGATGAGGGAGGAGATCTGGGGAGATCTCTGGCAGCAGACAGTGAGAAATCTAATCTGTTGTCCCAGTCCCATGAACATTGAATTAACGTTTAGCAACTGATTTGAAGTGGTATGATACATAAATCGTGGAACAGTACAGCACAGGAACAGACCCTTCGACCAGTCATAATGCCATTCTAAACTAATCCCATCTGCCAGCCACATGGTCTGTATCCCTCTATTCCCTCCCTTTGTCTGTTTAAATGCCTTTTAAACTTGGATAGCATATTCTCTTCTACCAGCTCCCCTGGCAACAGGTTCAAAGCACCTACCACCTTTTGTGTAAAAGACCTTTCTCTCACCATCTCCTTTAAACTTTCCCCCTTTCACCTTAAACCTGCGCTCTCTAATCTTTGACTTTTCCATCCTGGGAAAAAGTCTCTGACTATCCATCCTATCCAAGCCTCTTATAATCTTATGAACTTCTATTAGATCACCCCTCAGCTTCTGATGCTCTAGCAAAAACAATCCAAGTATGTCCAATGTCTCCTTATAGTTAATACACTCCAATCCAGGCAAACTCCTGGGAAATCTCTTTTGCACCCTCTTCAAAGCCTTTGCATCTTTACTATAGTGTGGAGACCAGCATTGAACACAGTACTCCAAATGTTGTCTGATTAAAGTCTTATATAGCTGCAATGTCACTTGCCAGCCTTTATACTCAATGTCTCAACTGATGAAGGCGAGCTTGCTATATGCCTTCTTTACCACTTTATCCACTTACGTTCCCACTATTGGGGAGCTATGGACTTGGACCCCAAATCCTTTTGTGTATCAGTACTCCGAAAGGCTTTGCCATTTACTTCCCTCTTGCATTTGACATTTCAAAATGCATCACCTCATGTTAGTCCAGATTAAACTCTATCTGCCGTTTCTCAATACAACTTTCCAAATATATCTAATTGATATATATCCTGCTATATCCTTTGTTGACTTTCTTCACTATCCACAACTCCACCAATGTTTGTGTCATCTGCAAACTTACCACACAGACCACCTACACTTTCATCCAAATCATTTATATATATTACATACAACAGAACTATCCAGCACCGATCCTTGCAGAGCACCGCTGATCTCAGATGTCCAGTCATAAAAGAATCGCCCTCTGCAAATACTCTCTGCCTTCTATGACCTAGTAATTTTTAACTCAACTTGCCAACTCACCATGGATTCCATACAACTTAATCTTCTGGACCAGCCTACCATGAGGGAATCTTGTAAAATGCTTTAGCAAAATCCATGTAGACAACATCCTACCCTCATCAATCATCGTTGTTTCTTCCGCAAAAAACTCATCAAGTTTGGAAGATGAGACCTCCCCTGCATAAAGCCATGTTGACTATCCCTAATAAGTTTGTCAGTCGTGGTGCCCTCAGTCTGATTGTGGGCCAGCATTTCCTTTCAGAGTACTGATACACAAAAGGATTTGGGGTCCAAGTCCATAGCTCCCCAATAGTGGGAACGTAAGTGGATAAAGTGGTAAAGAAGGCATATAGCAAGCTGGCCTTCATCAGTTGAGACATTGAGTATAAAGGTTGCTGCTAGCTTTGTTACTCTGGGAGCAGAAGATGGTTGTGAGAAAGGATGGGTGGGGTGATGGTGTGGCAGCACGTTCCTTCCTCTGTTTCTGCCTGGCTTCTGCTTTTTCCTAATGGCAAGTCTCAAGGTGTTCAACGCCTTCCCGAATGCTCCTCCTCCACTTTGAACAGTCTTCGGCCAGTGATTCCTAGGTGTCTGTGGGAATGGCGCACTTCATCCAGTGAGGTCTTGCTGAAGTGTTTCCTCTGTCCACCTGGGCTAGCCTGCCATTTCACCATGATAAGAGGTATGTGCGGTGACAAAATTAGAGCGAGTGATGACCCTGTGAGTGTGGGGCAGTAGGATGAAGGTAGTGGCACATACCCCTTAGAGGGTACAGAAGGTCATTCTCCTTCCTTTTTACCTGGGATACAATATGGACCTGGACTGCTATCTCAGTCGCGACTCGGAGAGTCAAGTGGTGCAGCCTTCTTTGGTGATCAGCAGCATGAAGTCCCACCCACCATCCCATGCACCTTCAGATGCATGTTGACAATGCCAGGTGCTAGCTTCCATTTGAGGTCTTGTCCTCAACTGTAATTATCATGACACTGTGTAAAGGCCAGTTCCAGGCTTGCAGTCCCTGACATGGAGTGCACATGGGTTTTAAACATGCTGCCAGCTGTGTGATTGTTACTGCTTGGCAGTGCCCAGCTCTTCTGGCTGTCCTGCCACATGGTGCCACAAGAAGGGCACTGTGGAGCAGGATGCATCAGTAATGAAGTAAAGAGCAGAAGATTGCAGTGAAAGGATGTTCTGATCCACGGTGGACTGGATGCCATCCATCTAAACTTGACAAAACACCAAGTAAAACTGGGAAAATTCAGCCCATGTCTGAAAAGCCGACTTGTGGAAGGTGAAACATTGGATTCATCAGCTACTTTGATTTTAAGGATTAGTCTCACGGCCTGGGCACTAATTCAGCTGAAGGTATAAAATTCAGTGTGGGCCATTGAGTAGATTATTAAATTATCTAAATGAGTTCATATGTTCTGAGAGCTTTACGTTTGCTTTTATTCCCAAACTGTCTGTTTAAAAGTCGGTGAATCACAAGGTTACCTGGGTTTGGCACCAATTTTTTCAACTTGCACTTATTGCCAGTTCCCCTTGAAATTAGGTGTCATAAGTCACGAGTCAAACGTCTTATGATGGTCTGCACAAAATTTCATACATCCATTACCCCTTTACAAAACAAAAATAACATTGCTTCTTCGCCAATCATTTTCTTTAATTGTTCAGTGGGCTTTTTGCTTACAAAGGAGAAAGTGAGGACTGCAGATGCTGGAGATCAGAGCTGAAAAATGTGTTGCTGGAAAAGCGCAGCAGGTCAGGCAGCATCCAAGGAGCAGGAGAATCAACGTTTCAGGCATAAGCCCTTCTTCAGGGCTTCAGGTTGCGAGGTAAACAACCCTCTCCTCATGTGATCTGTCTGCTCCTAGCCCCCCAGCCAGGACCCCTGACCATCATTTCTCCCCCTTTATCACTGTCCATTAGCCCCAGGCCAACCAACCATCTACAATTTTCCTACAATCGAACACTGTCCCACCAACAAGATGGTCACTGATGCACAGTAGTATGTACCATCTCCAAGATGCATTGCCACAGTTCACCCAGGCTCCTTCCAAACCTACAGTTCCTATTAACCAGAAAGACAAGGGCAGCACATACATGGGGATAGAGTCATAATGTCATAGAAACAGACCCTTTGATCCAACGTATCCATGCCGACTAGGTATCCCAACCCAATCTAGTCCTACCTGCCAGCACTTGGCTCATATCCCTCCAAACCCTTCCTATTCATATATCCACCCAGATGCCTTTTAAATGTTGCAATTGTACTTGCCTACACCACTTCCTCTGGCAGCTCATTCCATACATGTACCACCCTCTGCATGAAAATGTTGCCCCTTAGGTCTCTTTTATATCTTTCTCCTCTCACCCTAAACCTATGCCGTCTAGTTCTGTACTCCCCCATCCCAGGGGAAAGACTTTGTCTAATAATCCTATCCATGCCCCTCATGATTTTATAAGCCTCAATAAGGTCACCCCTCACCCTCTGATGCTCCGGGGCAAACAGCCCCAGCCTATTCAACCTTTCCCAATAGCTCAAATCCTCCAACCCTGGCAACATCCTTGTCAATCTTTTCTGAACCCTTTCAAATTTCACAACATCTTTCCGATAGGAAGGAGACCAGAATTGCATGCAATATTCCAACAGTGGCCTAACCAAGGTCCTGTACAGCCACAACAAGACCTCCCAACTCCTACACTCAGTACTCTGACCAATGAAGGAAAGCATACTAAATGCCTTTTTCATTATCTTACCTACCTGTGACTCTACTTTCAAGGAGCTATGAACCTGCACTCCAAGGTCTCTTTGTTCAGCAGCACTCCTTAGGACCTTACCATCAAGTGCATAAGTTCTGCTAAGATTTGCTTTCCCAAAATGCAGCACCTTACATTTATCTGAATTAAATTCCATCTGCCACTTCTCAGCCCATTGGCCCATCTGCTCAAGATCCCGTTGTAATCTGAGGTAACCTTCTTCGCTGTCCACTACACCTCCAATTTTGGTGTCATCTGCAAACTTACTAACTATACTTCTTATACTCACATCCAAATCATTTATATCAATGATGAATGGAATATAACTTCTGAGTTCCCTTCCAAGCAATGTATCAGCTTAATTCAAAAGAGTAGCCTCCACCTGCAATAGTTGTGTTG
The DNA here is from genome assembly GCF_037043375.1 of Chiloscyllium plagiosum. Classification (NCBI taxonomy): domain Eukaryota; kingdom Metazoa; phylum Chordata; class Chondrichthyes; order Orectolobiformes; family Hemiscylliidae; genus Chiloscyllium; species Chiloscyllium plagiosum. The sequence goes on along the minus strand of NW_028270158.1, from coordinate 37,125,571 downwards.
TATTTTAGGTTTCTACTTCCAATAAGATGGATAAGCTGACTCTGTAGAAAGAGACAGTACTTGGAGCTAGCTTGCTACTGTTGCTCATCAGCTCAACTGCCAATTACCTTTCAATGTTCTTGAAAAGAATGCCACAGCTTTTTGAAAACAAATCTGACACGGAGCTTCTACAGGTAATCCCTGGCCATAAGCGAAATCTACATTAATAAGTTGAATTATGCAAATTACCTAAAACGGTAGAATTCCCCAGAGTGGGTGACCATGTGGGCACCAGATGCATGTGGCATCGGGCAGTTTGCCGGAGGAACGATCCTTCGATTTCAAATGTGCAATCTGAGTGGGCAACAAAACAGATGTAACATCATTTGTCAACTGACTTAGTAACTCACAGTAATTAATTGTTTATTGTTTTTGCACTGATGGATGATGACAATGATTAATTAACAAAGAAAAATACAACATATTGGTGACAAAACTACTGAAAGAGTATGTTTTTTTAATCAAAACAATGAAACGTTGAATGGTGATGAAGTTTCATAACGTGTTATTGTAATTATTATGATTGTTATTTGGAAACTTGGGTTGTGAAGTGTCCAGAACAATGTATAGCTTTAACCTTAATTTTGTATTTCTATGTTTTGTATTCTATATTAAAAGGAGGGGACAAGAGGAGGGCAGAATTTTATATGGTCTTGAACAATGTGGGCTGTGGCGAGATCTGGGACAGAATTTCACAGGATTTCCAGCCACATTGAGAGAAACCCATTGCATTTTTTAATGAAGTTGCTAAGTGGTGAGGTGACTTTCTTTTCAGTCAGCTGTGAGTTGTCAGTTAATAGGGAGAATTGCCTGTTAAATACCTTATTAAAGCCCCAACATGTGATGTTAACATTCAACGACCTACCTTCCCAAATGCATTGAAGTAGCTAGACATCGAGAATTCTCAACATGGAAGTCAAAGCCACTTACCACTTGCTCCAAAGGGACTCCATGTTGGACACCAGGCACCAGCATCTCAGACCTGACTTCACAGGTACTGTCCACACATTCTACATCTATAAGCACTGGCATTCAATATGTGCAAGCCTCTAAGAATCGTCTTGGCATTTTTCAGATCCACTTACAGGATGCTTTTCCACTTCAATGTTGTACCTCAGCTGCACTGGCAGCTATCATTATAATGCTGCAGCAGGGACAATGTGCACTGAGGGACACATACCCAGCTCACAGAGTGAACAAGGCAAACTCTCTACTAGTTGGGGTCATAGCTGGCACACGGGAAGATGGTCATGGTTGTTGGAGGTCAATCATCTCAGCTCCAGGACATCTCTGCAGGAGTTCCTCAGGGTAGTGTCCTAGGCTCAACCATCTTCTGCCACTTCATCAACACCCTTGCCTCCGTTATGAGGTCAAAAGTAGGAATATTTGTTGATGATTTCACGATGTTCACTGACTCCTCAGATACTGAAGCATCCCATGTGCAAATGCAACAAGATTTGTTTACACTCATTTAAATGAGGCCCTAAAACCTAGAGGTGAATAGTCAATGGTCTTAGAAACAAGGGTAGAAAAGAGAAAAATAATTTGGTTTCTGCATAGCAACCTGGTGTCATGTGACACTTGGAGACAGAGATAGAAATTAGTTCTTTTAAGTCAGAAGAACTATCAAGAAAGTGAGTAAATGCACATGTTCTTCTGGAAAGAAACAGGCCATTCCATGAGAAAAAGATCCATAAGTGCAGTTTAACTATTTCAAAAAGAATTAGGGCAGAACAAAATAAAGCCCAAATAGCTTAATGTCTGGAAGAGAACAGCTCCAGAAGTAGAATGTTCTGGAAGAAGCATTTAAGAAACCCATATTAAGGAGTAAGTGAGCTATGTTAGCAGTTTGTTTAAGGGTCACTAACTAAAGAAGAAGAGAGTAAATGTTAAAATTTGCCAAAAGAAACCAATTACATTCATGCCCCTGAATAAGGAATTTTAATATTGAAACATATTAAAATTCCTTATTCAGGGGCATGAATGTAATTGGATTCTTCACTAAAGTTTATTTTGACAATTTTTTGAGGGTAAAAGGATTGAATCTGTATTTCTTATAGCAGTAATAAGACTTTTTCAAATAGCTCTTATATAGTTTAAAATGATATCTGTTGTTTTTCTATTGTGTGTACTTGATGTTATTTTGTTAGAAGTACATTGACAGTCTCTTGTGATTATGTTCAATAAGTGATTGCAACAGTAAAAAAAATAGCCAGGTATCACATCTGACTTGTCCAATCTTACCACCAATATTAGGGTGATAATATTACACAATTTCAGTTCCAGAAGATAAAGAAACTAGGTTCCTCTTCCAGATTTGTGATGTGGAGATGCCTTCGTGTTGGACTGGGGTGGAAAAAGTTAAAAATCACACAACACCATGTTATAGCCCAACTGGTTTATTTGAAAGTACTATTTTTCGGATAACTATTCCTTCTTCAGGTAGCTAGTGGGGCAGGATCATAAGACACAGAATTTATAGCACAAATGTAGTTTGAACTTATTGTCAATAGATCTTGCGGATAGCACACACTGCTGAGATCCTGTGCAAGGGACTGAATATTTAAGGTATTTAAGAGGATGCTGATTATACTGCAATATCCTGAATGGTGCTAATGTTCTTGAGTATTGTTGGACACTATTCCACCCAGGTGGAGATTATAAATTGTACTATAAATTCAGTGTGTTATGATCCTGCCCCACTAACTACCTGAAGAAGGAATAGTTCTCCGATGAAGGAGCAGCGCTCTGAAAGCTAGTACTTCGAAATAAACCTGTTGGGCTATTACCTGGTGTTGTGCGATTTTTTCCATATTTGTAATTAAGATAATTAAGATTCATGAGTTATATGACACAAAAGCAGAATATGTTTTCTTTAGTATCCAGTGAATTATCATGAATTACTGACACACATGGCAGTTGAGTGTACCATTTGCAAGATACAATGTAGCAATTCACCAAGGTTCCTTTGACACCGTCATCCAAACCCCCCAACCTTTACCACTATTGGCAACCGATGCATGAGAACACTACTTCCCGCAAGTTCCCTCTGAGCCACACATCATGTTGAGTTGGAACTATATCATCATTCTTTTATTGCTGTAGAATTCCTTTCCTAACAGCACATGTAGCTACAGCACATGGACTGCAGCAAAACAAGAAGGCACCTCAGTACCACTTTCTCGAGGGCAATTAGGAATGGGCAATAAATGCTGATCTAGGCATTAAAGCCATATCCCATAAAACAATTTTAAAAAGTCATCATTTTGGCTTTGTGTGTTTTTAGTTGTCATATAATATTAACTCATCTACCAATTTAAAAATAAAACCTCCACATTTTTGTTCCTTTCAGCCAATTGTGCTGAGGATGGAGGTGAAAAAAAATGATTTTTAATTTTATTTGAGTTTAAGCTAATAGTTTCATGCAATGGCCACCTCCAACAAGAGAATCAAGCTATCTCCTCTTAACATTCAATGGCATTGTCATTTCTGAATCTGGCAGCTGTTAATATTCTGGAGATACTGTTGACCAGAAACTGAACTGGACAAGGTGTACAAATAATGTGGCTACATAAGCTGGTCAGAGACTACAATTATGTGGCATGTAACTCAAAGCCCGTTCATCATCTTAAGGCACAAGTCTGGAGTGTCATTAGAGTAGTCTCCACCTGTCTGGAATAGTCTCCAACAATTCTCAAAAATATCAACACCATTCAGATATTGCAGTATAATCAGCATGCCATTAAATACCTTAAATATTCAGTCCCTTGCACAGGGCCTCACCGGTGTGTACTATCTGCAAGATCTATTGATAGTACAGTCAAAACCTACAACCCTATCATCTGAAAAATCAAGGGCTGCAGATCCAAGAGAACACCACAACCTAGAAGTTTCCCTCTGAGGCACACACTATCCAAACTTGGAAATATATTCCTGTTCCTTTAGTGTTATTGAGTCAAAATCTGGGAAATCATTCCTTAACAACACTGCAGATATGTTTAACCACATGAACTGCAGTGGTTCAGATAGTGGCTCAACACCAATTCTCAAGGACATTTAGGGGTGGGTGATAAATACTTGCATTTCCACATTCTATGAGCAAATAAAAGTAAAAGTAAATACATAAAGATTGCATGATGTGTTGGCACTACCACAGCACAAATTCGTGGACTTCTGCGGCATGAGATTAGCAGAAAAATGAAAGAAATTTCTGTTTAGGAATACAAAGCACAGAACCACAGGAGTGAATCGAATGACCTCTGGCTGGATTTCTTCAGCAGTTTTAATTTTGTTGAGATTGCAGTGTACTGTTTATTTGCAGGAAGTTCTGCTGCAAATAAATTACTTTTCCATCCAATGTTATAAAACTGCTCCATTCCACTGATTCAGAGTGCATTGCACGTAAATGGTGAATGCTGTTTTCAGTAACCATGGGACTCTCTAGGGCTATTTGTGTTAATGAAATAAACTGCACTGACAATTAAAGTATATTGAATCAATAGCTGCTGAACTTGGTTGTATGAAAGAGCAGTTATTGAGCACCACAATATTGTAGGTAAAATGTGCAAATTAAACAAACACACAGAAAATCAAAATAGCCAGATGTGTCCAAGTATCAAGGAATTTGCAAATCTATCTTTAATTGGTTTCTGATGAGCACTTTTCATTAAAGGTTTCGTCAAAAAATGTGATTTGCAACAAATTACTTCAGTTCAAAATTCCCAAGTATCTGGCTTTCCACAATATGCTGAATGATCAGTCAGTTAAAATTGTTGCTTGACTTTTGGAGAAAAAGTAATCAGATGTGAGAGCCACCTCATTAGATTCAGCGTCCTTGGGGCAGATATACTTTCTCAGTGCCTGGAGAGTTTATAATGATAAAATTAATGATACTATATATACCAACAAAGTCGGCAGTGGCACACAGTATCCTTACATTAATCACCCGGTTTTGTTACTCAGTTGCTTGCTGGTCCTGAGATGCCTATTCTCTCTCAGCTCAATTCCTATACGCTGCACTACCTTATTAAATAGGCAAAGGCTGATTCTAAATTACATCAGCCTCTTTTCTGCTTCCCTGCCATAATGTTATCAGGGCTGCAGTGGAAACCATTTTTATACATTTGCTTCTGTCATTGTGACAGGAGTGCAGTGGTTGCAAATTGATGGACATTTAGGACAACACAGTGGCTTAGTGGCTAGCACTGCTGCATCTCAGCACCAGGGACCCAAGTCTAATTCCAGCCTCAGGCAACTGCCTGTGTGAAGTTTGCATGCTTTCCCCGTGTCTGTGTGGGTTTCCTCAGGATGCTCTGGTTTCCTCCCACAATCCAAAGATGTGCTGGTAAGGTAAGGTGAATTGGCCATGCTAAATAGTCATTGTTGTTCAGGGATGTGTGGGTTAGGTGCATTAGTCAGGGGAAATGTAGAGTAGTTGGGGAATGGGTCTGGGTGGGTTACTCTTTGCAGGGTCACTGTGAACTTTTTGGGCCGAAGGGCTTGTTTCCACACTGTAAGAGTTCTATTGTTCTGTGAACCTGATTTACCAGGATGTTGTGGGAATGGAGAAAGGAGGGTTTGGATAGGCTGGGACCTTATTTTAAACTAGAGCATAGGAGGTTGTGAGGTGACCTTATAGAGATTTACAAAATAATGAGGGGTACAGATAAGATGAATAGCAGGTGTCTTTTCCCTAGGGTGGGGGATTTCAAGGTAAGGAGGACATATTTTTAAGACGAGAGGAGAAAGACTTTAAAAAGACATGAGGGGCAATTCTTTTACACTGAGAGTGGTTCTTATGTGGAATGAACTTCTAGAAGAAGTGGTTGATGTGGGTACAGTTAGAATTTTAAAAGATATTTAGGTAAGTACATGAATAAGAAATGTTTGGAAGTATATGGGCCAAATGCAGGCAGGTGGGACTAGTTTAGTTTGGGATTGTGCTTAGCATGGACTAGTTAGATTGAAGGGTCTGTTTACATGCTGCATGACTCAATGACTCTATAACCTTTATATTTAACTGATAGAATCAAGCGTGTACCCTTTTTGTCCATTCTTCCACGATGTGATGTTCATTTGCATCAGATCACTCCAAACTGAGAGATTTTCAAGAACAAGAAAAATACCTCATGCAATGGCAGGTCACTCCAACTACCAGTATCCCTGGAAATTAAATAGGAACAAACTGGAGGATCATTTTCTTTCTCTCCATTACTATGATATCTCCCTAAGAATCTACTTCATAAGCCCATATTGTGATTGGCATCATAAGCCATAAAAAAATGTACATTTAAGTACAAAGGCCATGTACAGCATGTTGGTTGCACATTTCTATCCCTTTTCTCTCTCGATGTAGTTGTCTAGTTCATACACACTCTATAAAATCCTTAGGGTTCTTGTAGGCCATCACTCATCAGCTAGCTCATTCTTGTCATTATCTCCGAACACATGTCCCTTTGTCCTTCATCTAGTTCCTTCTGAGGCCTACTCAGGCCTTGTACAACACACATAGAGATTCACCTGAAGATAAAGCATCAGTTGCTCATTCCAATCCATGGAGGTTGTCACCCCAGATGGGTTAGGTAGTGATTCAGAGAACTCTTGACAGTATTGCTATTTGTGAAGTGATAAAGTACAGGATATACATGTTGCCAGGAATGGCTTGTGGCAAGCTCTGATGGAAAGGATAGAAATTGAGGCTGCACCTTTCTAAAAACTGAAAATGTGCATCAACAATTCTAAAAGGCTTTGGATGTAGGTTTGCTCGCTGAGCTGAAAGGTTCATTTCCAGGAGTTTCGTTACCTTACTAGGTAACATCTTCAGTGGACCTCACACGAAGCAATGCTCAAAATTCCTGCTTTCTATTTATATGTTTGGGTTTCTTTGGGTTGATGATGTTATTTCCCAAGGTGAAGTCACTTCCTGTTCCTTTTCTCAGGGGGTGGTAGATGGAGTCTAACTCGATGTCTAACTACCACCCCCTGAGAAAAGGAACGGGAAGTGACTTCAGCACAGGAAATGACATCACCAATTCAAAGAAACCCAAACATATAAATAGGAAGCAGGAACTTTCAGCATTGATTCACGTGAGGTCCACTGAAGATGTTTCCTAGTAAGGTAACAAAACGTCTGGAAATGAACCTTTCAGCTCAGTGAGCAAACCTACATCCAAAACCTCAACCTGAGCTACAAATCTTCTCAAAACTCGCTAATTCTAAAAGGTATTGGAAAGCCCATGCAGGGCCTGCAACACTCTGTCTGAAGCTGTAGAGGGCACCACTTCAAGGTTGTAGAATATTCAGCGCAATGCACCGAAATAGAGCCCCGGAATCTGATGTTAGAACTCTAGACATTGAAGTTAAGCAACATACATTGAAATCAATGTCAAGGTTTTTGCAAGTACCTTACAGATTCTGGGCTCCCCTTCTTAAGGAGTTTTTTTGGTAAAGGCATCAATTATTTTGTACATTTCTGACAATACTCTCCCCAGTGGGATTGATGGTTTGTGGGAATGATGATTTGTGGCATAGAGTCGGAAATATTCTACTGCATTCTGGAAAAACTGAGAAAGGTGGTTTTCAAAATTGTCAATGTAGCACTGAAATTGATAGAAAAGTAGACTAGTAAATCATGAGGAGCTCTGACCGTAGGTTAGTGCCATCTTGTATCTCCTCCATTCTGGTTGTCACTAGCTTCGTCTGCTTGTTCCATTTGTGATCTCTGTAGCCTTTTGGTCTCAATATTGATCTTAAATATATTGTTCATTAACTTCATGACAGGATGTCCTCAGAGCTTAGGCCCAGGATGAAAGAGAATAATTAGGTCCAACACTGTCAATAAAACCAATAGCTAAGATGGCAGCGGGTAAAAATGAATGAGGAAGGTACTTTATCTACCTAGCTGCTCATTCCCTGCTGGGGAAGCAGAGTTAAAACAGGAATTTTTCTTTTTTTCCCCTTCTCTAAGGTTAATAGCCACTTGACCTTGCTCCATTTTGCCAATTTTGCCTGTCATCTATTTTCATATGTCTTTAAGTAGGTGCCTACCTCATATTTTCTTGTGTTAATATTGAATTGGCCATTTTTTTCCATTGAACAATTGTGTTCTCTTTCTTAGCTTTTTTTTATTATTTCATTCCCCTTTGTTCTATTTTAGGTGCATTTTACATATGAAATGTTATTTTTCTTGTCATTTTAATAAAAATGGCATGTTTAATTCTTGTCACTACATTCATAATAGTGAGTGAAACTGTCTAGTGCTGAGTTGTACTTGTGGGTTATTGCCATTCATATTCAAAGGCTTTGTTCCAATTGCTTTGTTGTCATCAATGCCCTTTGTCAGGTATTATTTTACAGTTTTACTTTGATTGTTATTCAACTTTGCAAATCCTCCTTTGTTGTAGCAATCAGTATCTTTACATTATTGGAAGGAGTGTGGTTCGTAATTTGTTAACCTTTGGCTTTCATTTTTTGTTTCTCAATTTTGTTGTGGTTGGAATCAATGTTGCACAATTGATTTTCTGTATTCTGTACAATCCTGCTTTTGTTTAATGTTGTTAGTCACGCATATGCTGCTGTGCACTTTTTAGTATTGTTTTAATAGAGTCTGTTTCAGGACATGAGTGGAAACTTTCCATACCACCTTTTGTCAAACTTAGTTTGAATTTGGTCCTTTTAAGAGGTAATGAGGTTTTGTTGCATATATATACATGTTTGAAGATTTCAAACTCATACCTCATGAACCATCACATGCAGAAATATTGAGTGATCTCTCATAGTTTATTTTGTCTACATATTTTATATGATCAATGTAGGATAATGTTTGGCATTATATTCCTTGGATGAGGAATTAGAATCATTATCACACATACGTTTTGTACTATAACTGGGCTTAGAACTCCAAACTGATGCATTTGGTGCATTCCGACACTTGTGGTGCAGATCATGTCAGATGCCACACAGCTGAGGTTGTAGTGAAAGTGTCTGTACATGTAAAGTGAACATCCATCTGAAGATGGCAGAGTAGACAGATCACGGCGTCATCCTGCTTGCAAAAATGATTGATATTAGTGCTGGTTTTTTGGAGCTCTATGCTTCAGCCAACAGCTTTGTTTAACCTTGCACAACTGAAGAACCCCTACAGCTTGGAAAGAGGCCATTTAGCCCATCGAGTCTGCACTGACCCTCCAAAGAGCATCTCACCTAATCCCTGAAACCTCACATTTCCCATGGCTAACCCACCTAGCCTGCTCATCCCAAGTCAATAAGGACAATTAAGCATGGCCAATCCATCTAACCTATACATCTTTGAACTATGGGAGGAAACTGTAATATCTAGAGGAACCCACGCAGACATAGGGAGAATGTGCAAACTCCACACAGACAGACGACCAAGGGTGGAATTGAATCCGAGTACCTGGAGCTGTGAGGCAGCAGTGCTAACCCTTGTGCCATCGTGGCACTGATTAGTTGCTTGTTGGTTTTTGGCTGCTGCTACTGCAAATTTTCAAGTATTTGAATAGGAGGATCTTATGGTAGTGAGGCCAGAAGATCTGGGTTGAAGTTCCATCTGCTCGAGAGGATAACATGTGAACAAGTTGATTAAAGATGTGTTGATGCATTTTAAATTGCAGATTTTCATTGACTTCAGATGATCAACCAGTTGCTTCCAGAAATGGCCACAGTTGGTATTCCTCTTGAAATGTAGCATGAATTGGAGAATGAATGACACCGTATGAAGAAGAACAAGCTGCTGCTGGAATAGGGGGAAGGGCTCCAGTAGTAAGTATATCCCATAATTTACAAATCTCCTCACCTCGGTTGATGCTCCATAGACCTCTTCCAAAAATGGTCTCAGAAGATATATTTCCACATCATTGTATTCCAATGGTAAAATAAGAAATCGCATCCATCAGCTCTGATGACATAATTGTTCTGTTAGTTGTGTCACCTCAATTACAATATGCAGGTCCTGCTTATGAGTGGATGAGTCCTTGCACTTTCTTCCAGGCACTGCCCATTTCCTATGTGGACTTCATCAAGTTTTGGGACATCATGACTTCATACTGAAGCTCTCTCCTTGATGGGGGAGGCATGGCTGTTTGTGAGGGAGCTATTGCTCAGGATGTTTCCTCCATCGGTAGGTTTTCTGATGGCTGGCAGAGGATACAATTCATGACACTGGGCTGACCAGATTGGGGGATGTGTTAAATGGTGGAAGAGCAGGCTGGATAACACTGGCATGGTTTCTGAGAGGATGTCAGTAATCATCCAGTATGCAGCCTGATCCATCGAGTCTCCTGACCATGGTCCTTGACTCTGAGACCACAGAGAATGTTGAGGTGGTTCATGTCATAGAGTCAAAGAGATCTATGGATCAGGCAAAAGTCTTTTGGCCAATCATGTCTTTGCTGACCAGAAACAACTTCTTAATTATTCTAATCCCATCTTCTAGCACTTGGTCCATAGCCTTGGATGTCTTAGCATTGCAGTGTACATCTGAATACTTCTTAAATATTATGAGGAATTCTGCCTCTACACTCTTCCAGACAATGAGTTCCAGATTCTAAGCACCCTTTGGATGAAAAATATTTCCTCATATCCTCTCTGAACCATCTGCCCTTACCTTAAATCTCTGCCCTCATCATGGATCTCTCGAACATGGGGACACATGTCTTCCTGCCTATCCTATCCATGGCCATCAATTTTATACATTTCAATCATGTCCTCTTTCAGTCTCCTTTGCTCTAAGGAAAGCTACCCAAGTCTGTCCAATCTCTCTTCATAACGAAAGCTCTTCACCCCAGGCAACATCCTGGCAAATCTCATCTGTACCCTCTCTAGTACATCAATGCCTCCTATAATGTGGGTTCCAGAACTGCACACAATACACTAGCTGTGGTCTAACAAATGATTTGTACAGTATAACCTCCCTGCTCTTAACTAATGTCTTAACTAATACAGGCAAGCATATCAAATACATTTCTAACCACATAATCCACTTGTCCTGACATCCTACAGAACCAGTGTTCATGAGCACCAAAGTCCCGCTTGGTGCTTCCAGGATCCTATTCTTCATTAGGTATGCCTTTGACTTGTTTTTTCCTACCCAAGCTCATCACTTCACATTTATCCGGATTGAGTTCCATTGGTCATTGATGAGTCCATCTGATCAGCCTGTCTGTATACATAGAACATAGAATAGAACATAGAAGAATACAGCGCAGTACAGGCCCTTTGGCCCTCGATGTTGCGCCGATCCAAGCCCACCTAACCTACACTAGCCCACGATCCTCCATATGCCTATCCAATGCCCGTTTAAATGCCCATAAAGAGGGAGAATCCACCACTGCTACTGGAAGGGCATTCCATGAACTCACGACTCACTGAGTAAAGAATCTACCCCTAACATCTGTCCTATACCTACCACCCCTTAATTTAAAGCTATGCCCCCTCGTAATAGCTGACTCCATACGTGGAAAAAGGTTCTCATGATCAACCCTATCTAAACCCCTAATCATCTTGTACACCTCTATCAAGTCACTCCTAACCTTCTTTTCTCCAATGAAAACAGCCAATGAAACACAATACTCTTCTAGTTAAAGATTATTCTCCTCACTATTAACCATCCCAACTTTTGCAGGGTGTAGTGGGCTTCCAGATGAACTGACCCCCATCTGTATGATACACAACACTTTCCCCATGTACTGGACCCTTGCTCAGGGTGTGACCCACCCCTACCACAGTGTGAGCTGTCTCAGGGAAATTACTTTTGTGCACTTCAAAATGGCATGGAGGTGCTTCCTGCATGTGCTGCTGTTGCACACTCACCACTTCCTCACCTTTGTCCACCATCTAGATGCACCCATTGCAATGTTCTGCCATACAGTGGTAGAGATTCTGCACCTGAAGCTGGTATAAGAGGTCCTTCCTCTTTCCATTGGGAAGCTAGGGTGCAAGATACTGCAACATGCAACAGTAGGCTAATGGGCCGAGGAGTGGCAGATAGAGTTTAATTTAGATAAATGTGAGGTGCTGCATTTTGGAAAGACAAATCCGATCAGGACTTATACACTTAATGGTAAGGTTCTGGGGAGTGTTGCTGAACAAAGAGACCTTGGAGTGTAGGTTCATAGTTCCTTGAAAGTGGAGTTGCAGGTAGATAGATTGTGAAGAAGGCATATGGTATGCTTTCCTTTATTGGTTAGTGCATTTTGTATAGACGTTGGGAGGGGCATGTTGCAGTTGTACAGGACATTGGTTAGGCTACTTTTGGAATACCGTGTGCAAGTCTGTTCCCCCTGCTGCAGGAAGGATGTTGTGAAACTTGAAAGGGTTCAGAAAAGATTCACAAGGATGTTGCCAGGGTTTGAGGGTTTAAGCTTTAGGGAGAGGCTGAATAGGCTGGGGCTGTTTTGCCTGGAGTGTCGGAGGCTGAGTGGCGACCTCATAGAGATTCATAAATTCATGAGGGGTATGGATAGGGTAAATAGACAAGTTCTTTTCCCTGTGGGGGAGTCCAGAACTAGAGGGCATAGGTTTAAGATGAGGGGAAAGATATAAAAGGGGCCTAGGAGGCAATCTTTTCATGCAGAGGGTGGTGCGTGTATGGAATGAGCTGCCAAAAGAAGTGGTGGAGGCTGGTACAAGTAAAACCATTAAAAGGCACCTGGATGGATACATGAATTGGAAGGGGTGAGAGGGATAATGGGACTAGATTAGGTTGGGATATCTGGTTAGCATGGACGAGTTAGACTGATAGGTCTGTTTCCGTGCTGTACATCTCTATGACTCTAAGTAAGGAATTCTGCATCAAGCTGTTGCAGCCAAGGGGAAATGTTATTTCATATTTATGTTGAATGTTTTGTCATTGCCTTCTGCAGGTGGCTGACCAAGAGTCTCTGCCGCTATTACCATCTGCCATCAGCTGAAGTGGAAGGACTTACAGGGTGATAATCAACCTGTTTGCACTCATTACAAATGTATCTTTCAGAGTCTACATTCCCAACATGGGTCTCGAATCTGGAACCTCTGTCTCAGAGACAGGGACACTACCAATATGCTGCAAGACTTTGGACCAGAGGTTCTGTTCAAAAGGGTTGAGTGATAAAACCCCAACTACAAAGCTGGTCAGTTTTTGTCAGAAATGGTAAGCCTTCAAGACAATGGGTGGAATCGTCCCAGCTCTTGAATGACTTAGGCATTGATGAGAAATTTGTGAGAGTTGCATGAGATTGACAGTGAGTAGCTTTCTGCTATGAAGAGCTAGGAGTCTCATTTTCCAACCGAACGCTGAATGACAACACAGGATTCACACTCATAAATGGTGAGAGGGCTATTTGTAGGCATCAGCACACACTAACATTATCTACATTGGGGAGACTGGATGCTTATTTGCAGAGAGCTTCAGAGAACATCTCCAGGACACCTGCACCAATTAACACCATCACCACGTGGCTGAACATTTCAACTCCCCCTCTCACTCTGCCAAGGACATGCAGGTCCTGGACCTCCTCCATTGCCACTCACTAATCACCTGACGCCTGGAGGAAGAACACCTCATCCTCCGCCTCGGGACCCTCCAACCCCATGGCATCAATGTGGACTTCACCAATTTCCTAATTTCCCCTCCCCCACCTTACCCCAGTTCCAACTTTCCAGCTCAGCAACGCCCTCACAACCTGTCCCACCTGTCAATCTTTCTTCCCACCTATCTGCTCCACCCTCCTATCCGACCTATCACCTTTACCCCATCTCCATCCACCTATTGCACTCTCAGCTACCTTCTCCCCAGCCCCACCCACCTCCCATTTATCTCTCCACCCCCAAGGCTCCCAGCCTCATTCCTGAAGAAGGGCTCTGGCCCGAAACATTGATTTTCCTGCTCCTCGGATGCTGCCTGACTTGCTGTGCTTTTCCAGCACTATTCTAATCTTGACCTATACAGTGAAGCAAAATTTTGATAGACTAAATGAAGAGAAACTTTCCAAATTGAAAGGAATCTTTACCCAGAAGATATAGATTTCAGGTAATTATTAATTAAAACTTAAGAGGAGATGAAAGGAATTATTTTTATGCAGGGAGTTATGATCTGAAACGGATTGCATGAAAAGGGGGCAAAAGCAGGTCCTTTAATAATTTTGAAGATAAATTGCATAAATACTTGGAAGGGAAACATTTGCAGTGCAATAGGGTAAGTGAAGGGAAATGGGATTAACTGGAAAGCTCTTTCAAAGAACAGTCATGGAATTGAAAGACCAAATGCTCTACCTTAACGTTACATAATCCTATAATAATAGAATATCTCACTGAATAAAACATATTACATTCAAGAACCAACGGCAGAATCTTCTGTTCTCCTAATGGTGAGTTTGGAGGAGAACAAGGCATTTGATTAGGCTGTAAGGTGGCAGACCCAAAGTCCTCTATCCTCCCGTCTCCACCCATGGTTGGCCATCCCATCTCACTGTCAATAGAGGCCATTTCTTGGCCACTTAACAACCACTTAAAAGATTCATCTCATCCTGGCTGGGACAATCCCAGCTATTAGCCATTCTGTCAACATGCAGCAGAAATGAGAGTTGCCACCCCATTGTCACCTTGGTGAGGCAGAGGCTCCTCCATTAATGGCAATCAGTGCCTGATTGTGGCACCAGACATCAGACATCAGGGTGCTGCTGGGAACTAAGACCTGCCTTTGTATCTGACTCTCATGAGCCCCTCCCTTCCCTCCCTTTCCAATCTGAGAACTACCCATCACTTGCCATTGTCCTTGCTCTTCCATGTTCCTGGGGCATCAGGGGGTGCTCTACCAACAGTAGATACAGCTTACTATGTGGTGGTGCTAAGTGCAAGAACTGCCAAACTTTGGTTGATGAGTACACCTGACCAGATGAGCCATTCACACCCAGGGACCTGATTCCAGGGCAAAGACCCACTACTGGCCCTGCCATTGACTGATTGACTCATGGTTTAATAGTCCTCCCTTGAAGAGGCAATGCCAGCTGTCAAGGTCCCTGCCATCTCAATTAGATTCTGCCAAAGTCTGACTTTTTGCTGACTTTTCAATTCACACAGGTTTAATACTGAAACTCCAAAGGATTATGGCTGCAGTGATCTTCACCGTCAGGGTAAGCAAAGGTCTTTGTGCGTTTATGGTAGCTTGTGTGGTGCTTTCTTCACACAGAAGACCTGACTGACCTTATTGCTGTCAGCATGCTTTAACTTGCTGCAGTATTACTGCCTCTGATTATGATTTGGAGATGCCAGTCTTGAATTGGGGTGTACAAAATTAAAAATCACACAACACCAGGTTATAGTCCAACAAGTTTAATTTGGAGCATCGCAGCAGTACAATTACGCGACATTGCCAAGCAGACAAGGCGACAAAACTACACCAATTATGTGCACACCATGAACAAAAAACTGGAGAAATTTGGCATTCTCACCAGTAGTAGCAAAGTCCACCCTGGCACCACAGACGATAACATTATCACTGCGGGGAAGTCTATTATCAACTTATCGGATCACACCCTTCGACCGGAAGAGATTGAAGTCCTGAGTAGGGGTCTCAACTTCTGCCCCTCCACCAAAATGGACCCCTTGTTTCTTGCAGCAGACACGGAGGAGTTCATCAGAAGAATGAGACTCTGGGAATTCTTTCAAGGTGTCAGCAGTGATCCCTGATGAACTGGAACGTCATTACAAGGATCTGTAGAGGAGAAACAAAAGGGGGTGTCAACTTGGATCCCACCGGAGGGCCACTACCCTGGGCTTGACATGTATGCTCAAACCGTCAGGAAATATTTCAATGCCAGATTCATCAGCCGTACCCACAAGGTAGAGCAAAACATCACCCGTTCACAACTCAATGCTATCCATACTCTCAAAACCAATTACAACCTTGTCATCAAACCAGCAGATAAAGGAGGAGCCATTGTCTTTCAGAATAGAACAGATTACTGCAAGAAAGTGTACCGACAACTGAATAACCAGGAACACTACAGGCAACTACCAGCTGATCCGACCAAAGAACACACCTGTGAATTAAGCACATTGATCAGGACTTTGGATCCAGTCTTTGAGAATTTCCTATGCGCCCTCATCCCACGTACATAGAGTCATAGAGGTGTACAGCATGGAAACAGACCCTTCGGTCCAACCCGTCCATGCCAACCAGATATCCCAACCCAATCTAGTCCCACCTGCCAGTATATCTCTTGTAGGTGACTTCTACTGCCTTCCAAAGAAACACAAAGCCTATACACCAGGATGCCCCATCGTATCAGGCAATGGGACCGTGCGTGAGAATCTCTCCGGCTATATTGAAGGCATCTTGAAACCTATTGTACAGGGGATCCCCAGCTTCTGTCGTGACACTATGGCTTTCTTACAAAGACTCAGCACCCACAGACCAGTTGAACTGGGAACATTCCACGTCACAATGGACGTTTCAGCATTCTACGCCAGCATCCCCCACAATGACGGCATCGCGACAAAAGCCTCAGTACTCAACACCAACAACTGCCAATCTCCAAACACCGTCTTACAACTCATCCACTTTATCCTCAATTACAACATCTTCACCTTTGACAACCAGTTCTTCATCCAGATACACGGAACAGCCATGGGGACCAAATTCACACCCCAATATGCCAACATCTTCATGCACAGGTTCGAACAAGACTTCTTCTCTATGCAGGACCTCCAACCAACATTACACACCAGGTACGTTGATGACATTTTCTTCCTCTGGACCTATGGTGAGGAGTCACTGATAAAACTACACAATGATATCAACAAGTTTCATCCCACCATCAAACTCACCATGGACTACTCCCAACTATCTGTCTCATTCTTGGACACATGCAGCTCCATCAAGGATGGACACCTCAGCACCACACTCTACCGCAAACCCACAGACAACCTCACAATGCTACACTTCTCCAGCTTCCACCCAAAACATATTAAAACAGCCATCCCCAATGGACAAGCCCTATGCATACACCGGATCTGCTCAGGTGAGGAGGAACGTGACGGGCACCTGGAAATACTCAGGGATGCCATCATTAAAACAGGGTACGATGTTCAATTCATCGACCGCCAGTTCTGACGTGCCACAGCAAGGAACCGTAATGACCTCCTCAGGAGACAGACATGGGCTGCATCCGACAGGGTGCCCTTCATTGTCCAGTACTTCCCAGGAGCTGAAAAACTACACCATGTTCTTCCTGACCTGCAACACATTATCAATGAGGATGAGTACCTCACCAAGATCTTCCCCACACCTCCACTGCTTGCCTTTAAACAACCACCAAACATCATAAAGATCATTGTTTGTAGCAAGTTGCCCGTCTTTCAGGACAACTCCATACAAGCCTGTCACAATAGGCACTGCAAGATGTGTCAAAGTGTGGACATAGATACCACCATTACATGTGGGGACACCTCCCACCATGTATGTGGCAGGTACTCATGTGACTCAGCCAACGTTGTCTATCTTGTACGTTGCAGGCAAGGATGCCCTGAAGCATGGTACATTGGGGAAACCGAGCAAAGGCTACAGCAACGGATGAATGGGCACCGCACAACAAACAACAGACAGGAGGGTTCCCTCCCAGTTGGGGAACACTTCAGTGGTCCAGGACATTTGACTTCGGACATTTGGGTGACCATCCTCCAAGGTGGACTTCGGGACAGGCAGCATCGAAAAGTGGCCGAGCAGAGGCTGATAGCTAAGTTCGGTACCCATAGGGAGGGCCTCAACCGGGACCTTGGGTTCATGACACACTACAGGTGACCACCATTGCACTATACACACACACAGACACTCCTTTATACACACACATACACACAGGTGCTCCTTTACACACACATACACACAGACACACGTATACACAGACACTCACACACACTCCTACAGACACACACACTCACACATGCATCATCTCACAGACTTAGACCACTTTACACTCACACACACACACAAGTACACTCTCTCTCACAGACACTCACAACCTGCCACCCCAGACACACACACTCTCCTACAGTCCCACACTCACACATGCACCCTCTCACAGACTTAGACACTCTACACTCACATACACACACATATACACTCTCTCACACTCACAACCCTCCACCCCAGACAGACAGACAGACACACACACACACACATATACATATACGTTTGTGGGGTGAAATTGTACTTGCAGAGTTACATTGTACTTTGCTCAAAAACTGCATGAATCCATCTAAGACTCTGTTAACTCACTTTTTAGATTACAATCAGTCTAAACATGATGGCACAGACAGGGAGCACAAGGGGCTAGCACCTTCAACATATTATCTGTGCTGACACCAATTGTTACAGTTAACCTGAGAATGTAACTTTTAAAAAAGGTTTTGTGATTTACATATGAAAGAAGTGAAACTGTCATGGTATTCTAACAGATGAAAGACTCAACAAACAATCAAGGTATTTTTCAATGTATAATTTCAGTTACATCGCACTGTAAACTTTTGCTATAAATTCTGTGTCTTACAATTGTGCCCTCCACAACCACCCGATGAAGGAGCAGCACTCCGAAAGCTAGTGCTTCCAATTAAACCTGTTGGACTATAACCTGGTGTTGTGTGGTTTTTAACTTTGCCTCTGATTAGCCACACAGCATGTAACTCTTCCCAAGCAGGCAAGAGGAAATGATTATGAGTGTGTCAAGGAATATAATGTGTGTCGTAGTCTCTGTGCCAGATAGGAGAGGTTAGACTCCATCTTTAAACGTTTATAAATCAATGCACCATTCATCGGTTCTGCCTTTAATAACCTGTCAGAGAAGGAAAGTACACTTGAAATTCCAAGAGCTGCAAGATTCCCACCATTTTTATCAACTTGTTGAAACACTGTGTCTTCTTTCAGGACGTTATCTAACATCTGTGATGAGCTGTGGGAAAGGAATTAGGACCCTGGTCACAGCCATCAACAAAACATTTTGGAGCCAGAGCTGGCAGAATTTTAAAGAAAACCACTGAGTTGCAAGCATACAGAAAGCAATTTGAAATGGATGCATGTGTGTGACTGGCGCCTGCTCAGCATAATTCACCATAAAGTACCAATCACAGTGACTCTGATGGATTTTCACCTCTGCTAGTTCCATAAAACAATAGCACTTTGTAACAATGTCTAATTTAACAAATTTGGATTAGAAAAAGAAAATCTCCACATCCTAACGTAATTTCCTCAATAATTTAATCGGAGCAAGGTATTACAGATTTCTTCAAAATAGTGGTAAAATGAAATTATACACTTATACTTCATTGCAGCTCATGAGACAGATTTATGAAATGTTTAAAATATAATTATAATTTCACAAGTAAAGAGGTTTGAGCTCTGTAACTCATAGCTACAAATATAAGATTTATATATACATAACTTTTTAATGGACGTGATTTTTTTTAGGTCATTTCCTTTGTTGGGAGTTTGACACAAATGTCATTTGTGTTTTTTTATATATATACAGTCTGAGTTATAAGATTTGGAGCTGAGTTTGTGGTTTAAGGTCATGCTACATTGAATTCCACTCAATCTGATGATGTGGCACAGTCATTTTGTGGAGGCAGTTGATTTCAACAGAATAACTGAAGGGAGTAGACATATTCTATACACCTCCCTAGACTCTTTAGTAATATTGCCTGACTAGTAATGTACTTATTGTACAATAAAGCAACTTTATAAGATAAGTGCCTTTTCTGTTTAGACTCACCAGTAGTCAATCCTCTGCAACTGATAATTAGACAGGCCCTAAGTGCAGTATAAACAAAGGAGGATTGGTAGCAGTGAATTATGTCAACTCTGAACCCAGTATCACACACTAATGATGGTGGCAAACATCATGGAGTACTCCTGGCGGTGAGCATGTTATCACTAAGTGAGTGCCATCTTCCATTACTTTAATGATGATTGAGAGGAGACTGATAGCAGGGTAATTGGCAACATTGGATTCGTCCTGTGTTCTGCAGGCAGGTCACATCTACACAATTCTCCACTTTTTCTGTTGGATACCAATGTAGGAGTTGTACTGGAACAACTTGATAAGGACATGGCTAATTCTGCAGACTAAGTCTTCAGCACTAGAACTGGGGATTTGTCTGAGTCCATATTCTTTGATGTATCCAATGCAGTCAACCATTTCTTCATATCATGTGTAGTGAATTGAATTAGCTGAAAATTGGCATCTTTGATGTTTTAGGCGTCGCAGAAGGAGGCTAAGATGGGTCCATCTTGGACATTACTGTATTGGACATTACTGCTGGAAGGTGCTTGCAATTGCTTCAGCCTTGTCCATTGATTGATGTGCAGTCCACCCCTTCATTGAAAATAGAGCTATTTGTGGAGCCTCTTCCTCCTATTTGTTGTTTAATTGTTCACATTCAATTGGGAGTGCAGAACTTTAGGATCCCTTAGCTTTTTCAATAACAACTAATTGTTCAAGAAGGGGAGTAGGGATAACCCTAGTAACTATAGGCCAGTGAGTCTCACTTCTGTTGTGGGCAAAATCTTAGAGAGAATTGTAAGGGATAGGATTTATGAACATAGGATAGGAATAATGTGATTAAGGATAGTCAGCATGGTTTTGTGAAGGGCAGGTCGTGCCTCACAAACCTTATTGAATTCTTTGAGAAGGTGACTAAGGAGGTGGATGAGGGGAAAGCGGTAGATGTGGTGTATATGGATTTTAGTAAGGCGTTTGATAAGGTTCCCCATGGTAGACTACTGCAAAAAATACGGAGGTATGGCATTGAGGGTGAGTTGGAGGTTTGGATTAGGAGTTGGCTGGCCGGAAGAAGACAGAGGGTAGTAGCAAAGGTGATGGCAAAGGTTCATCTTGGAGTGCCGTCACTAGCGGTGTTCCACAAGGATCTGTTTTGGGACCATTGCTGTTTGTCATTTTTATAAATGACCTGGAGGAGGGGTTAGAAGGTTGAGTGAGCAAGTTGCGGATGATAAGAAAGTCGGAGGAGTTGTAGACAGTGAGGAAGGACGTGGCAGGTTACAGCGGGATATAGATAAGCTGCAGAACTTGGCAGAAAGGTGGCAAATGGAGTTCAATGTAGCTAAGTGTGAGGTGATTCACTTTGGTAAGAGTAACCAAAAGATGGGGTACTGGGCTAATGGACGGATACTTGGTAGTGTGGATGAGCAGAGGGATCTTGGTGTCCATGTACACAGATCTTTGAAAGTTGCCACCCAGGTAAATAGTGCGGTGAAGAAGGCATATGGCGTACTGGCTTTGATTGGTAGAGGAATTGAGTTCCGGAGTACTGAGGTCATGTTGCAGTTGTATAAGACTCTGGTGCGGCCGCATCTGGAGTATTGTGTGCAGTTTTGGTCGCCATACTATAGGAAGGATGTGGAGGCACTGGAACGGGTGCAGAGGAGGTTTACCAGGATGTTGCCTGGTATGGTAGAAAGATCGAGGAAAGGCTGAGGCACTTGGGGTTGTTTTCATTGGAGAAAAGAAGGTTTAGGGGTGACTTGATAGAGGTGTACAAGATGATTAGGGGTTTAGATAGGGTCGACAGTGAGAATCTTTTTCCACGTATAGAGTCAGCTATTACAAGGGGGCATAGCTTTAAATTAAGGGGGGGTAGGTATAGGACAGGTGTTAGGGGTAGGTTCTTTACTCAGCGAGTCGTGAGTTCATGGAATGCCCTTTCAGTAGCAGTGGTGGACTCTCCCTCATTATGGGCATTTAAGCGGGCAGTGGATAGGCATATGGAGGATGCTAGTGTAGGTTAGTGGGCTAGTGTAGGTTAGGTGGGCTTGGATCGGCACAACATCGAGGGCCGAAGGGCCTGTACTGCGCTGTACTCTTCTATGTTCTATGTTCTATAATTTGATAGCACCTTCATGCAAAATTAAAATTACACATACTGAGTCAATAAATTACAAAACAAATTTGCTTTGTCAGCACATGAAAACTGAAAGATTGGTTTGGACTTGAGGATCATGGACAATAAATGCTTCATGTCGCCATGGGATTCAAATACTATGCACTAGTGCTGTCTCCCAATCTGTCTCCCAGTGTAACTTTACAGTTTGAGTGTATTATCTTAAAGTGTTATTGTATGCTTATTTTAAAGAGTTACAAAACATGGCTCGGGTCTCCTTTTCACCCAATATAATGGAATTTTAATTTTAAAAATAGGATTTGCAATTCCAGGAGTGTATAAGGTGAGAGAAGAGGTGATATGATTGGTTTCTAGATTTTGAAAGGGAATTGGCAGTGTAGACAGAGAGAGGCTATTTCTTCTGGTGGGAGAAGCTAAAGCAAGAAAGCAGAGCCTGAAAATCTGAGCTCGGAGAGAGGATAGGAAACAAGTCTTTCCATAAATATCAGAAAATGCTAGCTCAATCCATAATTATAAACCTGAGATCAATCGATTTTTAGTAGACAAGGACATAAATGATCCATGAGCTAAGAGTCTTCAAAGATTAGTCATCATCTCATTGGAAGTTAGCAGAGGTTTGAGGGCCTGAATAGCCTATTCCTCTTATCCAATGAACTTTGAAATGAGAGGAGTGTAACCCATGATTGTTTCTGCAATAGCATGCATCTCAACCAACATCTTACATCCAGTGTTCTGGACATTTGCCACTGAAGTTTAGGACAGTGAAGTAGATTACCAAAATTTTACCTGCAAATTATTTTGCTCTGGTGCAATTTCACTGACTGAGCTTTTAACAAGTTAATTTGTGCAGGAGCATTGAATATCACGGACAGGAGACTCTCTCTGTCCCAAAGGTCCTTTCACTCACCTCCAGCACTTTCCCTCCACCTGAAAGCCTGTCTCTGATCTCTTTACTGCACTCAACTTGAACATTGAGAACTGTCGATGTGACATCAGTCACCTTAATTTTTCTGCTCACCCCACCCATTCTGACCTATCTCTCTCTGAACTGATTACACTCCATGCTCTTAGATCCAACCCTAACTTTGTAATCAAACCTACTGACAAGGCTGATGCTGTTATTTTGGCGGACTGACATCTATCTCACAGAGGTTGGTGTCAGCTGTCAGATAACTCCTCCTATCTCCCCCTGGACCATGACCACCCCATTGAACATCAGTCCTATTGTTTCCAAGATTGTCAATGACATCATCTCATCTGTGCATCTCCCACCCACAGATTCCCATCGCATAATCCCCCAACCCCACACATAATATTTCTGCCTTTTTCCCAAAATCCATAAACAGGATGTCCCAGGCTGACCCCTTGCTTCAGCCTTTTCCTACCCTATGGAACTTATTTCTTCCTACACTGACTCAAATGTTTTCTCCCCTTATCTGGTCTCTTTCCACTTACATCCATGATACTTCTGAAGCTTTACAGCAATTTCAAAATTTCCACTTTGCTGGCACTAGCCGCGTCCTCTTCATCATAGACCTGCAATCCCTTTGCACATTCATTCCCCATCAGGATGGTCTCAAGGCTGTCCACGTCTTCCTGGAGAAAGACCAGAACTGTTCCCATCCATCACCACCCACCTTCGCCTGGCTGAGCTCGCCCTCACTTTGAACAATTGTTCCTTTCACTATTCTCACTTGCTTCAGCTCAAAGGTGTGGCCATGGTTACCCGCATGGGCCCTAGTTATGCCTTTTTTGGGGTACGTACAACATTCCTTGTTCCAATCCTACTTGGGTCCCTCCTCTCAGCTCTTACTCCAGTCTATTCATGACATCATTAGTGCTGCTTCTCTCTCTCATTTGGGATTACAAAAAAATTATCAACTTTACTTTCAATTTCCATCCTTCCCTCACCTTCACCTGGTCCATCTCTGACTCCTCCATTCTCTGCCTCAACGTCTCTGTTTCCACTTCTGGGGATAGGCTGGCCACTGATGTTCACTCCAAACCCATTGATCCCTGCCATTACCCAAGTTAAAAATCCTCATACTCTGCCTACTGTAAGGATTCAGTATTCTCCATAACATCCGTTCTGATGATTCTCTTGGTCCCCATAATCCACATTCAAACAATCTGCCATTTCTGTAATCTCCAGCGAGGTGCCACCACCAGAGACATATTCCCCTCCCCTAACTTGTCAATATTCCACAGGGACCATTCCCTCCAGAACACTCTAGTCCACCTCTTCTGTACGGGCCATTCCCATGGTTTCTACACCAAACTTCATTCCCTGAAGTAAACTGTCTCTCTTGCTTAGCGGAGTCTTTTGTCTGGCAATGGCTTTCCTGATGCCATTTCATCCTCCCCCTCGAGGTCCAGGAAGATCCAATTGAACCTGGTGCAGAGTCTTCTGCCAATTAGCAACTCTGCTGCAGCTATCCCTGTAGTTGTATAAGGGGTTGTCCTATAATCAAATAGGAACTACAACAGTTTGGTATCTAGTGAAGTTGTAGACTATTTCTTTAAGGCTGCCTTCAAAGTATGGACTGCTCTTTCTGCCAGACCATTAAATGATGGTTGGTATGAAGCTGTCCTTATACAGAGTCATGGAGATATACAGCACAGCATCACAACCTTTGGTCCAACTTGTCCATGCCGACCAGATATCCTAAATTACTATAGTCCCATTGCCAGTATTTGGCACATATCCCTCTAAACCCTTCCTATTCATATACCCATCCAGATGCCATTAAAATGGTGTAATTGTACCCAACAACACCACTCTCTATGTGAAAAATTTGCCCCCAAGTTCACTTTTAAATTTTTCCCCTCTCACCCTAAACCTATGTCCTCTAGTTCTGGACATCCCCACTCCAGGAAAAGAAAACTTGTCCATTTATCACACCTCAGCCTGTGATGCTCCAGGGAAAATTACCCCAGCCTGTTTAGCCTCTCCATACACCTCAAATACTCCAACTCTGGCAACATCCTTGTAAATCTTTTCTGAACCCTTTTAAGTTTCACAATATCCTTCCTATTGGAGGGAGACCAGAATTGCACACAATATTCCAAAATACTATTTGACTTTAGGAACACTCAAATTCCCTGCGCAAAATGATGGTCTGTTATCTGTGATCAACCCTTCCACGGAGTCTGTGTGTTGCAGAAGGATAAAAGCAGTTTTTGTATTATTGACCTTGAGTTTGATGAATAAACCCTATGTACACCCAGCCATTTTGAGTGAACATCCACAATGACTAAGAATATTGAGTCCATGAAAACACCTGTATAGTCAACATGTAACTGAGGCCAGGATATACCCAACCATTCCCAAGAAGGTGGTGGAGCTGCTGTCCTCGTTGGCACTCTGGATACTGCCCCACTGTCTATATCTGCATTCAGGCCTGGCTATCAAACATAACTTCTCGTTCAAAGTTTGGAAACCTCTGGATGACCCTGGTAGAGTTCAACTGGCGTCTGGCGGCGACCTTTGCTTGGGACAATCACTCTTGCTACCTCTAATAATATGCTGATCTCTAATGCAATCTGGTCTCTTCAGGGCCAAAACATTTTCAGTTCTGGTTGTGACATTTCTTTGGTTTCCCTCATCACCATGAGCTGTTTCAGTTTTGACAGAGCCCGATCTTTCTGTGTCTAAAATCTGATATTGTCAGCTGTGACTGTAAGTATGTCTAGAAAATTTAAAACCACAATGGACTCTTCCAGTGGTCGTATCGCCAGTGGTGTATTTACCAGTGAGAGGCGGCTCAGTGCATCTGCTTTTGCTACTTGGCCTCCCAGAAGGTGCTCCAACTTGTGATTATCCTCACTTAGTATTGGGGCCCATTGTTGAATTCAACCTGAAGCTATGGGCAACATTGCCTTGTCCTAGCAGGTGTTTGTGCTCTGTTATTACTTCAACTTTTCATCCATAAAGGTATTGATGGAATTTCGTGATTCCCAAATATGAGCGCCAAACTTTCCTTCTCTATCTGGGTACATTTACAGTTTGTGTTAGCCAAAGTCCTGGATGCATACGCTATTGGGGTTCATCTCTGTTGGGCTATGAGCTGATACTACTGCGCAGTGAAGGAGCTCCCCCTGTCTGCAGTGGCATTCAGAACAAGCAGGTGAGGTCTCCCAGAGAGCGAGATAAGCGGAGGACTCATCAAAGACTGTTGAACTTTTAACTGATTCCTTTATTTTTCTGGCTTATGTTAAGAAGAACTTTAATGTTAACTATTACCTTACTTCTTTATTTTTCTATTTATTCCATGAAGGTAATGCTTAACATTTTTTAACTTTGTTCTTTAATTACTTTGTATCTACGCTTTTTGTACCAAGGCACCTTTGCACCAAAGATTGTGCCGTCTGTGGCAACATTATACACATTGCACTATACTCCTGTACTCCTGTACTTGAGTACATGTGACAATAAATCTAAATCTAATCTAAACCTCGCTTGGGATCATAGTGTGCCAACACTTTAGAGGATGAAGGGAGCAAATTACTGCATATACTAGAATCTGTACTGAAAACAAAAAATGCTGGAGATCACAACAGGTCAGGCAGCATCCATGGAGAGAAAACAAGCTCATGTTTCAAGTTGACATGACTCTTCATCAGAGTTCTGATGCCACTGAACTCCAGCACTTCTTGTTTCCTTAGAGGATGATAGCTGTTTCTTCACTTCCCTCAAGGCTACGGCTTGGCTACGCAACCATTTCCAGGGCTGACCCTTTGTTAAGAATTGATGGAAAAGTCCCAGGCTGAAGGACAGGTTATGGTATGAACTTTTTGTAGTAATTTACTGGACAGAGGGTAAACCTAAGTTCAGCTAAAGACCGGGCCACCTTTGATTGTTCTCATTTTATCTTCCATGTGTGTAAACTGGTCTTGTCAACTCTGTAGCCTAAGTAGGTCACTTGGGGTGCCTGCAACACATATTTTCCCTTTCTAAAGCTCATCTGGAGGAAGCATCTAAGTACTATGTCCAAGTCCACTAAGTGCTCCTTATTAGTCTTTCCTCTTACTCGCACCTCAACTAGATAAATAGTGACTTGGGGTAGACCTTGCAAAATGGTCTCCATCATCTGCTGAACAATTTCACAAGCTGATAATACTCCAAATGGCTAACAATACTCCAATTGTAACATGCTTCTGAAAATTCTCATCTAACCACAATTGCACGTACATATGGCTTTTGTCTGACTTCATAAAGGACAGCATATAAATCTTCTATGCAAAGGATTGGGTACGTATCCAGCTACATATCCACAGAAGTGTTTTACCTTTTGTTTAAAATCATCATAAAAGTTAACTAACCCGTCAGGCTTCACAATCGGTACAAATGGTGGTGTCCATTCCACAAACTGGATTGATTTGATAATTCTTTTGCTTTCCATTTTCTGATTTCTGCATCTACTTTTGCCTGTAAGGTAAATGGCATTGAGTGGGCCTTGCAAAACCGTGGAATTGCTTCCTGGTCAGCATGCAAGCTGGCCTTGGTTTGTTTGAGAGAACCTGGACCTTGCTGAAAAACTTCTGGGTATTTAATTAGAATTTCAAACAGGTGGCCATTTTCTAATCAAAAAGTGTTGAGCCAAACTAGGTGAATCTTTCTCAATCAATTTCTTCCCATCAAATTTGGGTCGAGCCTTTTAGTGCAATCAATGGAACTGACCCAACTGCTTCTCATAAGAGACCAGAATCAAAGTTATACCCTTAATCTGTAAAGGTTCTCTGGTTTAGGTTTGCAGTATAGCCGAGGTCTTGCACAAATTTAAAGGTCAGAACCCAGAGTGAATTTTGTTAAACATTGGATCTGTAATCACTGAAATGGCCGCAGTGGTATTGATCTCCATTAGAACTGGGTGACCATTTAACCAGATGCTTATTTTAATTGATTCTGATCTGGATGTTGCTAAGCAATTTAACTGTTCCATGCAAGATGTAGGTGGAGTTTCCAGGTTGTGCAGTCTGGTCTTTGAGTTATTTTACTCAAATTTTGGTCTAGTGGGAGTCTTTTGCTGTCTCAAGTCTGCATCGCAGCAGAAGCTTCAATGGCTTGCTGGCCCAGATCCTGAAGAAAATGTTAACCGTTTGGCTGAGGTTTGGCTTTGTTTTGGGATTTTGCTGTGGGCTGACCTAGAGTCCCTCTGTTCAGTATGTGTCCTGAATGAAGCTGTGCAATTGCCTTCACTAGGTGGTGTTCCCCAAACTTAGTCAGCCTGGCGAGGGTGTCCACTTCCATTGGAATACCTTGCAACCCATATGCTCCACTTGCTGCATTTTCCAATGATAAAGCCAGTTGTAGTACTTCTTTGAAGTTGAGTTGGGCATCAACTAATAGATACTTTTGAATGGTTACATCATTAACCCAGTCATGTCTCCATTGAAATAACTCGACAGAGGCTGATATCCTGTCACCATGTCACCCTTTATTTATACGTGGAGAGTCCTTGACGCTGATCCAGCTCCCTCAGAGCCAGCTCTCAGAGTCTGCTGCTCCTGTTCTTTTTTTAGCAATGGAAGCAGGCACGGCTGCAGTTGGGCCCAGGCAGCAGTCGTCAGAGCAGGCCCCGGGTGTAGGTTGGCCCAGGCAGCAGCAGCAGTGCAGGCAAGGTCGAGGCTCCAGTAGTAGGAGTAGGCCCAAGCTGTAGTAGCAGCAGCAGCAGCAGTGATAGTAGTAGCTGCTTGTGCAGCTGAGCACAGCTGCAAATAAGCAAAAAAGAAAAGAAAAGCCCAAAAACAATCACAATAAACAATAAAGAAGAAACAAGAAGCTTCAACACTAAATGCTCCCTCAATGGGAAGACATCAACAGAAGCAGTCTCCTCTCCTCTTTTAACACAGGAAAAAAAAGCAGAGTCCTTCACTCCATACTGATTCAACTCCCTCAGAGCCAGCTCCCAGAGAGAACAGAACCCCTGACACTCCTGCTTATTTTTTTTCTCGTTTCTTTTATTTTCCCCAGCGCCCATGTTGTGTGTGTGCAGGTGTGGAGACACAGAGAAAGACACAATTGAATTTCCACCACCAGGAAGAAAGGAATCACCCGAGTGGCTAGTGACAAGCAGTGGCCTTCTCAGAGTGAAGGGGAGGGCAAGGATTAAATCAAAATAGAGTTGGAGGGGGAAATAATACACTCCACTCCCTGTGGTGCCCATCTCTCCCTGAACAGCTCAAGGGTGTTAGTGGACACCGCATGCTCCTTCTCCAGAGACACTCTGACATAACTACGGAAGAGGGGCAGGCAATCAGACCTAATGATCACCTCCACAGCCCGCCGTCTGGACCTGTTTATGGCCAGGTTGGCCAGGCCCAGAAGCAGACCCACAAGTAGGTCCTCAGACCTGCCCTCCCCGCTCCGCACTGGGTGCCCGAAGATCAGGAGCGTGGGACTGATGTGCAACCAGAAACAGAGAAGAAGATTTTTAAGAAAATCAAAAAGGGAGTGCAAGCACCCACACCAAATACAAACATGGTCCACGGACTCCACAGCACCACAGAACCAGCAGTTGGCTGGGAGTCCGTAAACCACCACAATTTGCGGTTGCAGGGAACCGCTGCATGCGGCACCCTTCACCCGAGATCCCGGAGAGAAAGGGGGAGGACTCCCACATTGCCCTCCACCGGGGATCCCCACCGCCCGGTGGCAAATGGGCATGCCAAGGCATGTCCAGACGGTGGATGAGGGAGAAGAGGTGGAGGGTGTGCAGCAGCAGTGGATACAGGGCCCTCCATTTTATGTCCCAGAAGGGGTAAAACTAAAATTCTGGAGGCAGCTCAGGTTGTGGGGCACAGGTTCCAGGGGGAAGTACGGGACCTTGGGGCCAATGTGAAATTCTGTCCGGGCTGGGGTGAGCGTAGATGGGATTCCACTGCACACCTGATTCAATGTAAGTGGTTCTGTCTCAGGTCTGCTGTATTGCTCCAGTGAAGCTCTTTGCAACCTGAAGGACTAACACATCCCCTTCTGCCTAAGTATGCAACAGGCTTTGGTTCTTAACATTGAGTTTAACAATTTTAGAGAGTGAACACTCCTTCCGCAACTGTTACTCTGTTTGTGGGTTGTTCCTAGCACCATTTTCATCTATTTCAGTTCCCATTATCACCCATTCTGCATTTTCTTTTTCCCTAGCTTACTATCAGCAATCCATTTGTATGCTTCCTCTTTGTTTTCTGTCTCACCTCTCTCTCTCTGGGCACTGTGCCACCTATTGATCTCACTATTTTCTTGCTCACCACCCCCCCACAATTATCAACAAAAATACCACCACTTGCTTTCAATTCTGTTGGACAGTTATAGAGTCATAGAGATGTACAGCATGGAAACAAACCCTTTGGTCCAACCCGTCCATGCCGACCAGATACCCAACTCAATCTAGTCCCACCTGCCAGCACCCGGCCCATATCCCTGCAAACCCTTCCTATTCATACACCCATCCAAATGCCTTTTAAATGTTGCAAATGTATCAGCCTCCACCACTTCCTTTGGCAGCTCATTCCATACACGTACCACCCTCTACGTGAAAAAGTTGCCCGTTAGTTCTCTTTTATATCTTTCCCCTCTCACCCTAAACCTATGCCCTATGGACTCCCCCACCCCAGAGAAAAGAGTTTTGTCTATTTATCCTCTCCATGCCCCTCATAATTTTTTAAACCTCTATAAAGTCGCCCCTCAGCCTCCGACGCTCAGGGGAAACAGCCCCAACCTGTTTAGCCTCCGCCTATAGCTCAAATCCTCCAAACCTGGCAACATCCTTGTAGATCTTTTCTGAACCCTTTCAAGTTTCACATCTTTCCGATAGGAAGGAGACCAGAACTGCATGCAATATTCCAACAGTGGCCTAACCAATGACCTGACAGTTACTGTACTTGAAACATTAACTCTGTTTTTCATTCCACAGAATGCTGCCAGACTTGCTGCATTTCTTGAGCATCTGCAGCATTTTGTTTCATTATCAATAGACAATAGACAATAGACAATAGACAATAGGTGCAGGAGTAGGCCATTCAGCCCTTCGAGCCTGCACCACCATTCAATATAATCATGGCTGATCATTCCTAATCAGTATCCTGTTCCTGCCTTATCTCCATAACCCTTGATTCCACTATCTTTGAGAGCTCTATCCAACTCCTTCTTAAATGAATCCAGAGTATGGGCCTCCACTGCCCCCTGTGGCAGAGCATTCCACACAGCCACCACTCTCTGGGTGAAGAAGTTTCTCCTCATCTCTGTCCTAAATGGTCTACCCCGTATTTTTAAGCTGTGTCCTCTGGTTCGGCACTCACCCATCAGTGGAAATATGTTTCCTACTGCCAGAGTGTCCAATCCTTTCATAATCTTATACGTCTCAATCAGATCCCCTCTCAATCTTCGAAACTCAAGGGTATACAAGCCCAGTCGCTCCAGTCTTTCGGCGTAAGGTAATCCTGCCATTCCAGGAATTGACCTCGTGAACCTACGCTGCACTCCCTCAATAGCCAGAATGTCTTTTCTCAAATTTGGAGACCAGAACTGCATACAGTACTCCAGGTGTGGTCTCACCAGGGCCCTGTACAGCTGCAGAAGCACCTCTTTGCTTCTATACTCAATTCCTCTTGTTATGAAGGCCAGCATGCTATTAGCCTTCTTCACTACCTGCTGTACCTGCATGCTTGCCTTCATTGACTGGTGTACAAGAACACCCAGATCTCTCTGTACTGCCCCTTTACATAAATTGATTCCATTGAGGTAGTAGTCTGCCTTCCTGTTCTTGCTACCAAAGTGGATAACCATACATTTATCCACATTAAACTGCATCTGCCATGCATCTGCCCACTCACCTAACTTGTCCAGGTCACCCTGTAATCTCCTAACATCCTCATCACTTTTCACCCTGCCACCCAGCTTTGTATCATCAGCAAATTTGCTAATGTTATTGCTGATACCATCTTCTATATCATTAACATATATTGTAAAAAGCTGTGGTCCCAGCACGGATCCTTGCGGTACCCCACTGGTCACTGCCTGCCATTCCGAAATGGAGCCGTTTATCACTACCCTTTGTTTCCTATTAGCCAACCAATTTTCAATCCAATCTAGTACTTTGCCCCCAATACCATGCACCCTAATTTTACTCACTAACCTCCTGTGTGGGACTTTATCACAGACTTACTTGACCCAACTAAGTTGGTTTCAACACTGGTTCCTCTTCAAGTAACTTTAAGCATACTTAGAAGCCAATTTCGAGATGAAGAAGAAATCAAGACAGACATCACAGTTCAGTACTGAGGGAGTGCTGCACTATTGCAAGTGCTGTAATTTGGATGAGACATTAGTTCCTGTCAGGAGACTGTAAAAGATCCCATGGCTACTATTTTGAAGAACTGTGGGGATGTTGATCATAAAATCCTGGCCAACACTTCACCCTCAATCACCATCCCAAAAGCAAATTATCTGATTCTTATTACAATGCTCTTTGTGATAGCTAGCAGTGCAGGAACTAGCTCCTTTGTTTCCTATGTACAGCAGTGACTAAAGCTATCTCATTGGCTGTAAAATACTTTGGGATATCTTGCAGTTATGAAAGGTGCTAGACAAATGCATCTTTCTTGCTTTCTTTTAGATTTAGCTGTTTCTCATCTCCAGAATCATTAATAAAACATAAGAAGTGTATTAGATAATTATATCAAATTGAAATAAAAATAAAGTTAAATATGAAAATGAACAAGGGAAAGGTGAAAAAAGGTAACGGGAAAGTAAAGACAAGACAACCAGAATATTTCATATGTTAATTGGAAATATTTTTAAAATTACCTTTAGACAATTAAAATGAAATTAGTCTTGACATTTTAATTTGTCTATCACTATAAGCATTACCTCTTTTAGCATAGCATCTAAAAATGTGAACAATAAAATCAACAGATCACTTGAAGTGGACGAGGAACTGCCAGCAATGTAAAACCAAAAGTGACAGATACAATTCTAATAAATGTTCAAATTGACAAAATTTACATAAATATCCAAAAGTACAGTCATATACAGAAGGAAATATAACTCACCACTCTCACAGAATTCCTGTATGTAAAGTGCCTGGAAAATACAGTCTGCAACAGAAAAACAAAACCTCCAGGCAGACTGGAATACAATTTAGCCCATGGTATCTATGCTCTATTATTACAATCCTACCTTGGGTTTTCCCTAAAGAATTTTACAGTGCTCAGGGAGCTCAATCCAACACAATGGCAATGGCTGCATTATCAGTATATCAAAAGCATTATATTTATCAAGCCTTGCCATGACACATTTACTAGTTGCATGATGGATGCTGCTGTAGCTGGCAAAGAACACTTTGATGTACATGGGTTACTTTGATTTATGAGGGAACCTGCTAAGAGCCGGTACAAGGAGTAAATTACTCTTCATAAAATGGCTGTTTTGCACTATTGTACTAATTATTTCACAATCCCAGGGTCAGAGTAAACCCTACCTAGAGTTATCCACACATCCAACTTCAGTATTAATAAATTAAACATGGACTGCATGACGAATTATTAATCTAAGAGGCTTTCATCTAATGGTCTATGCTATCCATGCAGTGACTGTTGACTGGATAGACGTATTCTTTATTGGGAAATACGGTGTTTATTCTAATTGATTACAGACATTGCAGCTCAGTAATAACATTCTTGTGTTATAGGATGAGATACACCATTATCACTTCTGTAACAGAATTATGTGGCTCCTTTTCTTGCTTCTTGCTTCCTCCATGTCTCCTTTTAGGAACAAATATAGGGAGACAACCCTTTATCCGAAATCCCAAAATCCGAAAAGCTCCAAAATCCAAAGATTTTCCGTGAAGACTTTATCTCATTAACAAGGTTGTTTGGCATGCAAACAGTTAACCTAACTCCACACCCACTTGATGCATGTCACTCAGATGCAACATGGGGGGGGGGGGTGGCACAGCACTGGCAGGCCTCAATTCTGTCACATGGACTGTTACTCACAGTGAGTCTGCTGTTTGGTAAGATTTTTTAAAATTTCACCATTGAACGGTCACTTATTCTGAAATTCGAAAAATTCCAAAATTCAAAGACCAGCTGGTTCTGAGCATTTCGGATAAAGGAGTGTGTACCTGTACTGAAATAAAGGTACACTGT
This sequence comes from Chiloscyllium plagiosum, assembly GCF_037043375.1. NCBI lineage: Eukaryota > Metazoa > Chordata > Chondrichthyes > Orectolobiformes > Hemiscylliidae > Chiloscyllium > Chiloscyllium plagiosum. The sequence goes on along the minus strand of NW_028270158.1, from coordinate 37,091,476 downwards.
CTGGTTATTGTCACTCCAAGCAGTCATCAAGAAGCTTAAAATAATGTTATGATATTTATATTACCACAATTTGCAAATAAAATTCCATGCTAACTACTTCCGACAAGTAGACTTTTAGACTTTTACAGGACTCTAAAAACAATTTGATTCTTAAGAACATCACATCAAGGATGTAAAAAATTAAAGTATCAATGTGGTAAAATCATTCACCATCATGGCATTCAATCTTTTAATGGGGTAACTATAGTGATTGTAATGAGGTCAGTCAAGTGGACGTCATAGAATATGAATTCTCTAATTAACCGGATCCACTTAGGAAGCCCTGGCTGACAGATAAGAACAGGAGTGTCAGATATCCTGTTCACTCTGAGAGCTGTCTCTGAGGGAGTTGGATCAGCATCAGGGTCTTTTCATGTGTGAATAAAGGGTGACTTGGTGATGGGATACCAATCTCTATGAGTTATTTCAGAAACAAACACCAAAATAAACTAAATCTTGAAGATATCTTAAAGAATAAAGAGTAAAGAGCACACAAAATGTTTGACTTTTTAAAAATGTTTTCATTGTACATAAGATACAAAGCGCTAGTCTGTTTCACAAAAATAAATTACAATTTGATTTGATACAGAAGTGGTTAGTTCTTTTTTTGTGAGTTTAAATTTAAGACAGTTTAAAAAACAGAAGGGGCATTTGGTCGTTCAGTTCTTTGCGGGCTCCGTGAAACTTTTATCCAAGTTAATTCCACCCTCTGCCTTTGATCCCAAACATTTTTTTTTCCCATTCCATGTCTATTCAATCACCTTTTAAAATTTCCTAAGAAAGCAGTTTCTGCCAGTACAAATCAAAATACAACACTGGAAGACATTCTAATTTTTTACTCCATCTTTAACCAAGTATTTTAAATTGATGACCTCTAGTTATTGGATCACTTGTTACTTGCTCCATTAAAGATAGTAAACAGGGGCAGGAGAAAACCATTTGGCCCTTCAAGCTTGCTCCACTATTCAATATAATCATGGCTGAAATTCCAACCCAATATTTTGTTCCTGCTTTCTCTCCATGCCCTTTGATCCCCTTCCGCCAAAGAACTGTATCTAACTATTTCTTGAAATTGTTTAAAGTTTTGGCCTCAACTGCTTTCTGTGGCAGTTAATGCGACACACTCACCTCGCTCTGGGTGAAGAAATTTCTCTTCTCAATCTAAAATGACCTATTCCATATCGTTAGAGTGTGATCCTTGGTCCTGGGCTCACCAGATATTGTGAACCTTCTTCCTGGGTTTTAACCTGTCTAGTCCTGGTAGAATTTTAAACGTGTATATGAGATCCCCCTCACTCTCCTAAACTCCAGAGAATATAGTCCTCGCTGATTCAGTCTCTTTGAATCTTTCCTAATTTTAAATATCTCCAATAGGTCTCCATTTAACTCTTTCAAAGGAGCATAAGTCTAACTTCTCCGGTTTCTCTACAATGAAATATCTCACTGCTGATATCATCCCATTAAACATTGACTACACATCCGTGAGGTACTTCATTCTGGAAGTGTTGTACCCAGAAATGTACAGAATAATCCAGCTGAGGCCTAACTAGCAAGTTGTAAAAGTATAATGTATCTTCCTTATTTTTGTATTCCATGTTTACAAATGTAAGGACCTCACAAATTTTAGTCGTTACTTCTTAAATTTATCATGATACCATTGTACACTTTTAAATATGTTGGTCAAGGACCAATTTCCTGAGATGTTGGAATGCACTCTGGTCAAAAATTGACCAAGATTAAATTTTAGATGCTTAACCCACTGTTTCTAACTTTTAGTTTCTAACTATGCTGCTGCACAGGCGAAAGCCATTCACTGGTTCATTTCGCAGTGTAATGCCCTGTTCGTTCAGAATCAATATGTCTGATTTAAGACATAAACAATGCTTCATTGTTAACTTTGAATCTGTATTAACAGGTACATTCTCCAAAGCAGCACTTTTGCTAATCAGTCTGTTTGCCATCCCCCAATCAGCACATTCTTCTCATGCATGTATACATTTTTACATTCCCCTTGAATTGGTATTCTTGCAAAATATCCTGATGAGAGCAAGGTGAAAAACTTCCACAAAATGTATCTTTTAACAGCAATCCTAATTGTTTTTCTAGATTAGAGTCTTATTTTTAATTAATTGCAGTAAAAATGTGTAATTGGTTAAGCTGTAGTACATCAAGGCCATGCTGTCATGCCTTGTAGGCTTTCATGGTTCTAGCAAAATGATGATCTATAACAAATTTTGCAAACATTACAATAATTTTCCTAGCAATGAAGATTTCTAATGATGTTTTCAGCCAAGCTTTGAGACTCTGAGAATCTTTTCCATGGGTAATCAATACATATCCCCAGGAAGATCTGCAATTGAAGTATTAGTTTTTTTGTGAGCCAATGAAGTTTACCTCTATTACATTGATCATTCTAAGATCCATTGCATTCAACTTCTTTAGGCAACTTATCTGGACTATTGTTCTGCTGTTGTATTTTTAACATTTAAATTCCCAGCTAGGTTACAAGGAATGTCATGATTATTTACATTTCAAAAGTTGGTCACAATCCTCACTTACATTAATATTCAATATTCATGGGGGATGGCCTTCTCACAGACTTATAGCCCTTTACACCTACACACACACCCACACACACACCCCTACAGACCCATACATTCATGCAAACCCTCTCTCACACACAATCTCTCTCTCATACGCTCACACATACACTCCCACATTCACATTTGCACCCTCTCACAGACTTATACCCCTTTAGACTTAGACTCCCTCCCTCTCTCTCTCTCACACACACACACAGGTAAGTTTGTGGGGTGAATTTGTACTTTCAGAATTACACTTTATTTGGCTCAAAAACTGCATGAATCCATGTAAGATTCTGTAAATCTTTTTTTTAGATTAGACTCAGTCTGAACATTGGGACACAGACAGCGTCACACGGGGCACCTCACACCTTCAATGCATTATCAAGGCCAACATGGCGCCTATTGTTAAAGTTCACTTGAGAATGTAACTTTAAGAACGTTCTGGGAATTACATATGAAAAAACTGAAATCAATATGCCCATTCTAAAAGATGTGAAACTTAACAAATAATCCAGGTCTTTTTCAATATATAATTTCAGTTATATCGCACTGTAAATTTTTGCTATAAATTCTGTGTCCTATGATTTTTATACTCCACAACCACCTGATGAAGGAGCAGCACTCCGAAAGCTAGTGCTTCCAAATAAACCTGTTGGGCTATAACCTGGTGTTGTGTGATTTTTAACTTTGTTCATCCCAGTCAAACACCAGCACCTCCAAATCATGACTATTTCTATCCAGTATCTTGAAGTACTTTTCAACATTGAATAGAATTTAGGAGGTCACAAAAAACAGAATTGAATCCTCTCCTGATCATGCTGACCTGTTGTATTGGGTCGATGTGATGTGCCACACTTTTGTTCCTATATGTATACCATAATAAGTTTATTCCAGCCATTTTTGTTGATTGTATCTTCCCTGAATCATGGCTTTTTAGTTTGTCAGTGATACACTGTGTTAATTAGACCACAACTGAATCAGAAAAACAACAAATTAATTAATAACTTGAAGCGATGAATGACATTTTTTCACTTTCAATCGAACATCTTGAAAAACTGCAAGATTCTTCTGTGCAGCAAGGAATCCTCTGGAGAAGTTACATATGTGAACATCCCAGCAAACAAAAACAAAACTCTTAGATTTTTGTTAAGCCCCATTAGCTTGCTTATTGTTCAGTAAACATTCTGATGTCAAGGCTATTCATCTTTAGTGCTCTAGAGTACTGTTAGAGTAATCGAGACATTCTCATTGAGGCTTCTGAAGGGCTGATGCTCAATGTATTTACAAGAAATATATAACAACAAACTTTTATTTTCAGAAGATATTATTTGATGGCGTTTGTGCCAGATAGGAACTTAGGCATTTACATTCAACAGCCAAAAGCCCAAATTGGAAACTAGAAAAGAAATGATCGTTAATGTATGAATAGGTAAAAGTTGGAATAGATAACTTGGAATTAATCGAAATTATTCAAAATTAACAAAGCTAAAATTGAAATTACAAATCTGCTGAACTGGATGCTACACTCTACTCTCTATTTCACCTTCAGGTTGACATCATGTTGAAGGCCGTTTGACTGGCTGGATGATTAAACTCATTTTATTTGACAAACACGACCTCTCCACTCACCCACCCACCTTAGCCCCAATACAGGAACATTTTCTTTGTGATAAAATGGCCAGTAATTGAACACTGTCTATGATTGATGGACTAGAAAAATTGTAACCAGTACTCATTTGGTCCAGCAATTTATAACCATAAAAGTCTAACATATAAAATCTCCTCTTCACTGTACACCAACATTTCCACTGTTTATTTGTGACAGTTTAAAATGAAAACTGATAACGTTCATAAAGACAGCAATATATCTACTCACTTTTCTTCTGGAACCATAAATGTGCCCAATAGAGTGTGTTTATTTTCAAAATGTAACAAATAAAAAAAAAATGAATAATATGTACTTTTTGTTTTACCTTGATGCTTCACACATCTTTGAAGAACAGCTGACTTTTGAAGTCAGTTACAACACAAGTCTCAAACTGAATTTATCTTTATAGTTTAATAGTGATGGCTGTACTGCTAACAGCTTTCTGACAAAAATATGTCATTCCTTGTTTTACATCTGGGTGCCCCCCCATTTTTAGCACAGCATTGGCAACTTGATTCACAGCACAGCTTGAATACTGTTGACAAAAGGCTTACAAATATCACAATTGCTGTGTTAATTTTGGCTTGCACCAGGTTGTCTCAATAAAGTATAAGCAGAAACGATCAGGCAGCATCTGAGGAGCAAGAGAGTCAATGTTTTGGGCGTAACCCTTCATTAGGACTCCTGATCTGTTGAGCTTCTTCCAGTGCCACACTTTATCGACTCTGATTCTCTGGTATCTGCAGTCCTCACTATTACCAGGTTGTCTCAGCTAATGAGAGACTTGGAATACAAATCGTCCCATGCTATAAGATATTTAAATCAAGCAGGTCGCAGGTGTTTGAAGTTCCAACTTTTCCCAAACATTCTTATCGAGTTGTCAGGACTTAGCAGAGATTCCAGAGGACATGACTGTTGAAGCTTTCTCTGCTATAGCATCAGTAAAAACACACCAGAGCTGGATATGTCATGCTCAACCTTCAAATGAACTTTCCGGGATTGCCATGTAGGAGTTGAGTCTCCACTCAACTCTTATAACGCCACTGTCGTGGGAAATGGATGCCAAAGCAGGGTCAAGGGGGCGCCTCCAAGACTGTTCACCCTAGTTTCTATGGCAGGATCACTGCAGGATCCCAGGAAATGCAGCTTCAGTGAGGGCTGCATTGCCAAGATTGGCCCAGCACGGACTCATGGCAATGTCGGTAGAGGCAAGATGGCACTGAAGAATGTTGACGCAAATCTGTGGTGGTGGTGCAGCAAGGGGATTCAAGGCTGGCCAACTGCTTTGTGCCAAGGTTGGTTTCAGCATCATGATGGATAAGCCCAGATCAGGCTCATGGTTAAGAAGGACTGTAGTTTTGAACTTTTCACTTTATTTCTTTATTTTTCTACCTTTATGCTTTATGTCTGGCTTACTTCTGTGTTATAAAATGGTGCCTGACAGCAGCGATATTATACACTACTTTTCACTGTATTTGTAATAAGGACATAGGTACATGTGACAATAAATCAATCAGTCAATCAGTTAGAATTTAATGTAAGAAATCTCCCCTTACAGCTGTAAGCCAATTATAGAGTCATACAGCTGTACAGCATGGAAATACATCCTTTGGTCCATGCCAACCAGATATCCTAAATTAATCTAGCCCCATTTGCCAACACTTTGCACATATCCCTCAACACCTTTCCTATATATATATATATCCATTCAGATGCTTTTAAAATGTTGTAATTGTACCCAACTCCACCACTTCCTCTGGTAGCTTGTTCCATACACACAGCAATCTCTGTCTGACAAAGTTGCCACTCAGGTTCCTTTTAAATCTTTCCCCTCTCACCTTAAACTATGCCCTCTATTTTTGGACTCCCCTACCCTGGGAAAAAGATCTTGTCTATTTACCCTATCTATGCCCCTCATAATTTTATAAACCTCTATAAGGTCACCCCTCAGCCTCTGATGCTCCAGTGAAGAAAGCCCCAACCTATTCAGCCTCTCGCTGTAGCTCAAACCCTCAAACCCCAGCAACATCCTTGTAAATCTTTTCTGAACCCTTGCAAGTTTCATAACATCTTTCCCATAACAGGGAGACCAGAAGTGATGGAGGTTGTCAATAGATACAATCTTGGCATAAGTGATGGCATCTTTAGCTTGTATATTTTCAGAGTGTGAAGCCCGGAGCCTAGTTTTCTGTTCCTAACAGAAAAAAAGTACTGTTTATTCCAAATACTTGTACTCTAGCTACATGTAAACAATTGTATCAACACATAACTGTACTTAATAATCCCTCACACACACACATACACATTCCAGTTATCCCTATTCACAGGGGGTGCTGAAGTGATTCTTGTGATATTGAGAATGCCACCTCTCAGCTGTCCCTCTCTGAATGCTTCTACTGGTATGCAAGCAGCGCAGGCTATCTGTTCACTTATAGAAGATCTCTGACATTTCAATTAAAAACCACAGCTTACAGCAAATATTGAAAGAAAAATATTGGAAGATTTTCTTCAGGCTTGAAATGGCCTTTTCTGCAGAGAACAGACAGAGCTTCTTGAGCTGATGAAGGTTTCGCTGAGTCTTGTTGACACTCACCAGTTGTTCAGTTAACTGAAAAGCAATCACATCATTGTTGGCAAACAGAGAGCCTTTATCATTGATAACTGGTCCTGAATCCACCAACCAATCAGATCATTGTTGGCAAGCGGAGAGCCTTTGTCATTGATAACTGGTCCTGAATCCACAAACCAGTCATGAGAAATGGGTGCCAAAGCAGGGTCAAGGGGGCAGCCTCCAAGACTGTTCACCCTAGTTTCTATGGCAGGATCACTGTAGGATCCCAGGAAATGCAGCTTCAGTAAGGACTGCATTGCCAAGATTGGCACAGCACGGACTCATGGCAATGTCGGTAGAGGCAAGATGGCACTGAAGAATGTTGACGCAAACCTGTGGTGGCGGTGCAGCAAGGGGATTCAAGGCTGGCCAACTGCTTTGTGCCAAGGTTGGTCTCAGCATCGTGATGGATAAGCCCAGATCAGGCTCATGGTTAAGAAGGACTGTAGTTTTGAACTTTTCACTTTATTTCTTTATTTTTCTACCTTTATGCTTTATGTCTGGCTTACTTCTGTGTTTTAAAATGGTGCCTGACAGCAGTGACATTATACAATACTTTTCACTGTATTTGTAATAAAGACACAGATACACATGTCCACCAACTAATCACACCATTGTTGACAAACACAGACCTTTTGTCATTGATAACTGGTCCTGAATCCACCAGCCAATCACATCATTGTTGGCAAACAGAAAGGCTTTGTCAGTGATAACTGGTCTTGAATCCATAAATCAATCACATCATTGTTGGCAAGCGGAGAGCCTTTGTCAGTGATAACTGGTCCTGAATCCACCAACCAATCGCATCATTTTTGGTAAGCGGAGAGCCTTTGTCAGTGATAACTGATCCTGAATCCACCAACCAATCACATCATTGTTGGCAAACAGAGAGCCTTTGTCAGTGATAACTGGTCCTGAATCCACCAACCAATCACATCATTGTTGGCAAACAGAAAGCCTTTGTCAGTGATAACTGGTCCTGAATCCACCAACCAATCACATCATTGCTGGCAAACAGAAAGCCTTTGTCAGTGATAACTGGGCCTGAATCCACCAACCAATCACATCATTGTTGGCAAACAGAAAGCCTTTGTCATTGGTAACTGGTCTTGAATCCATAAATCAATCACATCATTGTTGGCAAGCGGAGAGCCTTTGTCATGAATAACTGGTCCTGAATCCACCAACCAATCACATCATTGTTGGCAAACAGAAAGCCTTTGTCAGTGATAACTGGTCCTGAATCCACCAACCAATCACATCATTGTTGGCAAACAGAAAGCCTTTGTCAGTGATAACTGGTCCTGAATCCACCAACCAATCACATCATTGCTGGCAAACAGAAAGCCTTTGTCAGTGATAACTGGTCCTGAATCCACCAACCAATCACATCATTGTTGGCAAACAGAAAGCCTTTGTCAGTGATAACTGGTCCTGAATCCACCAACCAATCACATCATTGTTGGCAAACAGAAAGCCTTTGTCAGTGATAACTGGTCCTGAATCCACCAACCAATCACGTCATTGCTGGCAAACAGAAATCCTTTGTCAGTGATAACTGGTCCTGAATCCACCAACCAATCACATCATTGCTGGCAAGCGGAGAGCCTTTGTCAGTGATAACTGGTCCTGAATCCACCAACCAATCACATCATTGTTGGCAAACAGAAAGCCTTTGTCAGTGATAACTGGTCCTGAATCCACCAACCAATCACATCATTGTTGGCAAACAGAAAGCCTTTGTCAGTGATAACTGGTCCTGAATCCACCAACCAATCACATCATTGTTGGCAAACAGAAAGCCTTTGTCAGTGATAACTGGTCCTGAATCCACCAACCAATCACTTCATTGCTGGCAAACAGAAAGCCTTTGTCAGTGATAACTGGTCCTGAATCCACCAACCAATCACATCATTGCTGGCAAGCGGATGGCCTTTGTCAGTGATAACTGGTCCTGAATCCACCAACCAATCACATCATTGTTGGCAAACAGAAAGCCTTTGTCAGTGATAACTGGTCCTGAATCCACCAACCAATCACATCATTGCTGGCAAGCGGAGAGCCTTTGTCAGTGATAACTGGTCCTGAATCCACCAACCAATCACATCATTGCTGGCAAGCGGAGAGCCTTTGTCAGTGATAACTGGTCCTGAATCCACCAACCAATTAGCCACTGGTTGCCAACAAAAACTCCACTTGCATAAAATCCTTTAGGTCCAGTTCACCTACAAAATATACTTCTACCATTGCAGCTGTGCAAATGGTTACTTGCTTTCAAAACATGCAGCCATCCTCCATCAATTCCTGGTTTTAAAATTAAAAATGCAGAAAGAGTGTGTATAAAAAGGCTATCTCTGCAGAAGCAAACCTGTACCCTCCTGGTTCCGATGAAAGGTCAGTGATTGTAAACATGACCTTGTTTCACCCCTCACAGATGCTGCAAGGTCTGTTAAGTATTCCCAACATTTTCTGTTTTAATTTCAGAATTCTAAATTGCTCTGTATTTTGTTTTTCTCCTTTTACACAGCAGGACAATAGAGAAACTCAATAATAGAGTCACAGAGTCATAGAGATGTACAGCATGGAAACAGACCCTTTGGTCCAATCCGTCCATGCCGACCAGATATCCCAACCCAATCTAGTTCCACCTGCCAGCATCCTGCCCATATCCCTCCAAACCCTTCCTATTCATATACCCATCCAAATGCCTCTTAAATGCTGCAATTGTACCAGTCTCCACCACATCCTCTGGCAGCTCATTCCATACACGTACCACTCTCTGTGTGAAAAAGTTGTCCTGAGGTCTCTTTTATATCTTTCCCCTCTCACCCTAAACCTATGCCCTCTCGTTCTGGACTCTCTGACCCCAGCAAAACGACTTTGCCTATCTATCACGCACAAAGCCATGTTGAACATCCTAATCAGTCCTTGCCTTTCTAAATACATGTACATCCTGTCACTCAGGATTCCCTCCCACAACTTGCCCACCACCGACATCAGGCTCACTGGTCTATAGTTCCCTGGCTTGTTCTTACAATCCTTCTTCAACAGTGGCACTACGTTAGCCAACCTCCAGTCTTCCGGCACCTCAGCTGCGACTATCGATGATACAAATTTCTCAGCAAGATGATGATGATAAAGATTCTATGTTCTCATCTCGACTCTGATGTCAAATACAATTTAATCTGACTTAGATTTAGGTTAAAGTCAGTTGACAAGCTTTCTCTTATAACCAATATTACTCCATCCATACAGAAAGTAATTACAATCAAGTTACTAGCATAATTAAGCTATATAAATGCAAATACTCTCCTTTTCAAGTCAGTTTTTGATGAATGTTAAGATGTGTTAGAACATAGAATATAGATTACTGCACAGTACAGGCCCTTTGGCCTTCAATGTTGTGCCAACATGTGGAAGCAATCTGAAGCCTATCTATTCTACATTATTCCATTTTCATTTATATGCCTATCCAATGACCATTTAAATGCCCTTAAAGTTGGTGAGTCTACTACTGCTGCAGGCAGTGCATTCAACACCCCTACTACTCTCTGCGTAAAGAAACTACCTCTGACATCTGTCCTATATCTATTATCCCTCAATTTAAAGCTATGTCCTCTCGTGGTAGCCATCACCATCCGAGGAAAAAGGCTCTCACTCTTCACCACATCCAACCTTCTCATTAACTTTAATGTCTCAGTTAAGTCACCTTTCAACCTTCTTCTCTCTAACAAGAACAGTGTCAAGTCCCTCAACCTTTCCACATCAGACTTTCCCTCCATACCAGACAACATCCTCGTAAATCTTCTCTGAAACTCTCTCCAAAGCTTCCACATCCTTCTTATAATACGGTGACCAGAACTGTACGTAATAATCCAAGTGAGGCCACATCAGGGTTTTGTACAGCTGCAACATGACTTGTGGCTCCAAAACTCAATCCCTTTACCAATAAAAGCTAACACACTGAATGCCTTCTTAACAACCCGATCAACCGAGGTGGCAACTTTTAGGGATCTACGTACATGGACACCGATATCTCTCTGCTCATCCACACTACAAAGAATCTTACCATTAGCCAAGTAGTCTTTATTCCTGTTGCACCTTCCAGTGTGAACCACCTCACACTTTTGCATATTTAACTTCATTTGCCACCTCTCAGACCAGCTCTGCAGCTTATCTATGTCCTTCTGTGACCTATAACATCCTTTGTCACTATACACAACTCCATTGACCTTAGTATCATCCGCAAATTTACTAATCAATCCTTCTAGGCCCTTATCCAGATCATTTATAAAAATGGCAAACAGCAGTGGCCCTAAAACAGATCCTTGAGGCACACGACCAATAACTGAACTTCAGGATGAACATTTCCCATCAACCACCACCCTCTATCTTCTTTCAGCCGGCCAATTTCTGATCCAAACCTCTAAATCACCCTTAATATCATGCCTCCACATTCTGTGCAATAGCCTACCGTGGGGAACCTTATCAAACCCTTACTGAAATCCATATACACCACATCAACCACTTTACCTTCATCCACCTGTTTGGTCACCATCGCGAGGAACTCAGTAAGGTTTGTGAGGCATGACCTACCCTTCACAAAACCATATTTACTATCCCTAATCAAGTTATTCCCCTCAAGATGATTATAAATCCTATCTCTTATGACCTTTTTCAACGCTTTATCCACAACCGAAGTAAAGCTCACTGGTCTATAATTATCAGGGTTGTCTCTACTCCCCTTCTTGAACAAAAGGGCGACATTTGCTATCCTCCAGCCTTCTTGCACTATTCCTGTAGACAATGATGACATAAAGATCCAAGCTAAAAGCTCTGCAATCTCCTCCCTGGCTTCCCAGAGAATCCTAGGTTAAATCCCATCCAGCCCAGGGAATTTCCTTATGAACGTCAATCCCATCTAACCTAATAGCCTGTATCTGAGTATTCTCCTCAACAACATTGTCTTTTTCCAGTGTGAATAATAACAAAAAATATTCATTTAGCGCTTTCCCTATCTCCTCAGATTCCACACACAACTTCCCACTACTATCCTTGATTGGCCCTAATCTTTCTCTAGTCTTTCATTTATTCCTGATAAACAAATTAAAAGCCTTAGGGTTTTCCTTGATCCTACCTACCAATGATTTCTCATGCCCCCTTCTGGCTCTTCTTAGCTCTCTCTTTCGGTTTTTCCTAGCTAACTTGTAACTCTCCAGTGCCCTAAGTGAGCCTTCACATCTCATCCTAACGTAAACCTTCTTCTTTCTTTTGACAAGAGATTCAACTTCTTTAGTAAACCATGGCTCCCTTACTCGACCACTTCCTCCCTGCCTGACAGGTACATACTTCTCAAGGATTCGCAGTAGCTGTTTCTTGAATAAGCTCCACATTTCAATTGTGCCCATTCCCTGCAGTTTCCTTTCCTATCCTATGCATCCTAAATCTTATCTAATCATATCATAATTGCCTTTCCCCAAATATAACTCTTGCTCTGCGGTATATATCTACCCCTTTCCATTGTTAAAGTAAACATAACCAAATTGTGGTCACTATCACCGAAGTGCTCACCTACCTCCAAATCTAATACTTGGCCAGGTTCATTACCCAGTACCAAATCCAATGTGGCCTCACCCCTTGTTGGTCTGTCTACATACTGTGTCAATAAACCATCCTGCACACATTGGACAAAAACTGACCCATCTAAAGTACTTGAACTGTAGTATTTCCAGACAATATTTGGAAAGTTAAAGACCCCATAACAACTATTATGTCACTCTTGCTCTTAACCAGAATTATCTTTGCAATCCTTTCCTCTACATCTCTGGGACCATTCAGAAACTGATAGAGAACTCCCAACAAGGTGACCTCTTCTTTTCTGTTTCTAAGCTCAACCCATACTACCTCAGCAGGCAAGTCCTCAAAGTCCTTTCTGCCATCATAATACTGTCCTTGACTACCAATGCCATACCTTCGCCTTTTTACCATCTTCTCTGTTCTTACTGAAACATCTAAATCCTGAAATCTGCAATAACCATTCCTGTCCCTACTCTACCCATGTCTCCAAAATGGCCACAACATCGAAGACTCGGGAACCAACCCCTGCTGCAAGTTCACCTAAATTATTCCGGATGTTCCGGATGTAGACACACTTCAAACCACTTTCCTGCTTGCTGGTGAACTCTTGTGACCTTGAAACAATATTTCTGTCCTCAGTGCTCTCAACCTCCTGGACACTGGAACTACAATTTTGGTTCCCATCCCCCTGCTGAATTAGTTTAAAGCCTCTTGAAGATCATTAGCAAATCTTCCCCCCAGGACATTGCTACCCCTCTGGTTTAGATGTAGACCATCCTGTTTGTAGAGGTCCCACCTACACCAGATTGAGCCCAATTATCCAGGTATCCGAATACCTCTCTTCTGCACCATCCCTGTAGCCACATGTTCACTCCTCCCTCTCTCCTTATTCCTTGCCTTGGTAGCAGGTGGCATGTACAACAAACCAGAGATAACAACTCTGTTTGTTCTAGCTCTAAACTTCCACCCTAGCTCCCTGAATTTCTGCCTTAAATTCCCATCTCTCTTCCTATCTATGTCATTAGTATCTGTGTGGACCATGACTTGGGCTGCACCCCTTCCCCTTAATGATCCCAAAGACATGATCCAAGACATCACGAATCCTAGCACCTGGGAGGCAACGCACCAACCGTGAGTCTCTCTCATTCCCAAAGAACCTCCTGTCTGTCCCCTTAACTATGGAGTCCTCAATGACTAATGCTCTGCTCATCTCCCCCCTTCCCTTCTGAGCAACAGGGACAGACTCTGTGCCAGAGACCCGTACCCCAAGGATTACTGGGAGAAAGTGAGGACTGCAGATGCCTGGAGATCAGAGTTGAGAGTGTGGTACTGGAAAAGCACAGCAGGTCAGGCAGCATCCAAAAAGCAGGAGAATCCTGATGAAGTGCTTATGCCTAAAATGTCGATTCTCCTGTTCCTCGGTTGCTGCCTGAACTGCTGAGCTTTTCCACTGCCACACTCTGAATCCCATGGGTTACCCTTGGTAAAGTCCTCCTCACCAACAGTATCCAAAACAGTATACTTGTTATTGAGGGGAACTGCCACAGGCGATCCCTGCACTGCCTGCCTGTTCCCTTTCTGTCCCCTGACAATAATCCATCTGCCTTTTTCTTGTACCTAAGATGTGACTCCTAAGTCTCAAAAACCCTACCAAGCTTATCTGAGAGTTTTAACACACATAGACTTCCTGTTAGTCATGGTCCACTTCCCTAACTCAGAACACACATCATGACCACTACAGCAAGCACCAAATCCCTGACTACAGTAAAATAAATTGAAGCAGGGAATTACACGTTTACAAGACATACTCCAAAATTGTATGTCGTGTTCTCCTTTCCTACACTCGGTTGCTAAATGAATTGAAATATTGAGCCTATGTGAGAATTGAAAACCTTGATGAATTTGTCTGTATTTTGATGTTAAAGCTCACTAATAATCAAACAGATCCTTTAAAATGTGCAGACAAATCTGACCTGAGGGTAGGTACTTTTAATTTTTAAAGATATAGGCATGAGCAATAAGTTTGTCTCATTTCTTTTGACACTTGATTTGTTTTAAAATAAATCTCCTTTGGTGGAAAACTGATTTAGATTCTGGATTATTTTTATTTTGAATGCTAATGAAGTGTGCAGTGATCATTTCTACAGGTCCTAATGTAGTTTCCAGAGGTCCTGGTGTATTTTGATTCCGGGATGCATTTCCATGTAATGGGGGATCTATCAGCATGCAGCATACATCTGAATAGGTATTTTGTTAGCCTGAAGGTGGCAAATTAGGAGGGGCAGACAAGAACCTCGAACAGCATCTTTAATGTCAAGGGCTATAAGCACAATGACTGAAAACAACAGCACTTTTGAGCAATAGGTATCATGTGCTCCAGATACCGATTGCAATAAAAGTGTCTCCCAAATTTCTATACAATTTTCCACTCATTGCAGCTGACAACATGTTCACTTTCCCTACAAATGGTGCTGTGTGTTGTGATTATAATGAGGTCCACCAGGTGAACCTCATAAAATAGGAGTTCCCTGATTGGATGGGATTAACAGCCCCGATCAGGGAGCCCTGGCTGACAGATATAATTAGGAGTGTCAGAGAGTCAGTTCACACCGACAGCTGGCTCTGAGGGAGCTGGATCAGTGTCAAAAACTCTCCACATGAAGATAAAGGCTGACTTGGTAGAGTTATTTCACTGTGGCTGGTAAAATGGCAATATTCACATACACCAAGAAAAATACGGTGTTGGGGATCCAATCTTTGTCATCTAACTAGAGATGGTATGCATGAATGAGTCTCTTGTCTGTTTCTGCAAGGAAATCTACCAAACATTTGCACAGGATGGCCATTCAGAAGTGTGTCAGTGTGATGACCTACAGCAATGTCTTGAACCATCTGCCAACTGCTTTTTGATTGTAAATAGAATGGTAGTGACACAAAAATCACCAGCAATTAATTTTTGTCGCATCTCATTGCCAATCTTATTCAAATAATTTGAAATCTATAAATAAAATTCTCAATGTTCAAAGAATGTAATTGAGTTTCTGAGCTGGAACCAATCTGCTGTAATATGGCTAACCTACAGACATAAGAAATTGCCTCTGACCCACATGCAGCTAGGTTTTCCATCGCTATTTTAAAATTTTAATTGGGACAGACAGCTTTCATCTTAAATCTAACTAATACTGTAACATGTTTATTCTATGGTCAAATTAAGTAAATTATAGATACAAGTCATTCTGCTATAACGTGTGTTTCATGACCACGAATTCACTATAACACAATTGCCGAATTGGCAACACTGTTTCTAAAGCACAGAGAATTGGTTATAACATGATTCCAGCCCTATTAGTTTAAATGGTGCTGCTGTTACACAAGTTTCTTATAAAAGAAACTTGTTGCACGAGAACGGAACTATCACGATAGAGCTGAACTGACTGCATAGAGGTTTCACTCAGGGTCCCCTTTATGAATATATAATCCATGCTTTGTGCTTTGAAGTGATTATTATATTTACAGATTATTTTAGTGAATGTGGTAAGAATGGTCCTGGGGGATCCTTCAGGATGTCTAATAGACAAAGGGTTTTCAAGATTTTATGGTTAATTAAGACCAATGTACACGGGTTGAAAAACATTTTTTTCTAAACTTGATAGACTAGGAGTAAATCAAAGATCTTAGAATCTCCTGGTTCGGTATCATAACCACGATTTGGAGGAGCTGGTGTTGGACTGGGGTGTACAACGTTAAAAATCACAGAAACCCAGGTTATAGTCCAACAGGTTTATTTGGAAGCATTAGATTTCAAACTACCTGATGAAGGAGCAGTGCTCTGAAAGCTAGTGCTTCCAATAAACCTGTTGGACTATAACCTGGTGTTGTGTGATTTTTATCATAATCACAGTTCTGTGGAATTATTGCCTCTGAACAGAGAACTGTTTGTAATGTTAAACCAAAATTCCATTTGGAGGTTTCTTATTTTATCTAATGTTTGTGCTCTAGATTTGTTGTCTATTACATTTATGCATTTTAACATGTTAGGTGCAATGCACCCTATTACTTTGTGTACTTTAACAATCTTCCACAATTGCAAAACACTCCTGCTCTACATGCAACTAAACATTTAATGAGGAAAACCCAAGAAGCTGCAGATCCTGAAAATCAGAAACAAAGATTAAAAATTAGTAGAAAAAAAACTCAGCAAGTCTGGCAGTATCTGTGGAGAGAAATCAGAGTTAACATTTTGGGTCCAGTGTCCCTTCTTCAGAACTGGATATTAAAGAGTTATTGTGATTTGGAAATCTTGTTTGGTAATGTGTCTACCTCTGAATTTGAAATAAATTACCTGACTGAAGACTAGAACTAACTCTGGACAGACTAAGATCATTATTCCAATGTGGTAGCGTTCAAAATAAAGATGATGTATAGGATAGACATTAGGCACTTTCAAATGCAGTCAAATTGATCCATTGGCCTTGAACCCATATCTAATGCTTCTCATTCTCTATCCTAAGGCTGGGGGAGGAGCAGAGAGGGTGCTGCCACAGCCCAGGGCAAAGGGGCCAGAGGTCACGTAATGTGCGACAGGGTAAGAGAAGAGAGAGCAGAGACCCAGGGAGTCCAAGATCAGAATTTGACCACATGTAAGAGAATGAACAGAGCAGGGGGGACAACAGCCAGAATCTGGGATAGAGCAGCCAGGGGAAGTGAGCATGCCTTCCAACAATTTTCCGATTACAGCAGTGAGGAGCTCTGGCAGAACTGTAGTCAACAGGAATTGGGGTAAATCTCTCCACTGGTTGGAATCATAGCTGGCACTCAGGAAGATGGATGCAGTTTTTGCAATTTAACAATCTCAGCTCCAGGACATCACTGCAGGAGTTCCTCAGGATAGTGTCCTGGTCCAACCATCTTCAGCCGCTCCATCAGTAATCTTCTACCCCATTACAAATCAGGGGTGGAGATATTCACTGATGATTACACAATGTTCAGTGCCATTCATGAGGGAGAGAGACAGAGAGACAGGAAGAGAGGGAAAGGGGGAGTTAGGGAAGGGGGAGAGAGGAAGTGAGAAAGTGCAGGTCAAGAAAAGGGAGGAGCAAGGGAGGAAGAGGGAAGGGAGGGGGCAGATGGGAGAAAGAGAGCGGGAAAGGGCAGGAGGGTGTGAGAGAAAGGGAAAAGGATGGATGGTGTGGGAGAAAGGGAAAGGAAGGGAAAGGGAGAGAAGGAAAGGGAAGAAGTGAAAGAGGCAAAGAGTGAGGAAGGGAGAAAAGGGAGGGAAAGGGTGGGAGATAAAGTGAAAAAGAGAAAGCACGAGAGAGAGAAAAAGTAAGAGAGCGAGAGAGCTTGCAAGAGCGAGAGAGGCTTCAGCCTACAATTAACAGTCGATGAAATAACAGAGATATGTCATCACTGTGCACACTAAGGGACTCATTTTTAATTTCTCGTCTTTTCTTTGGAGAAATTTGTGAGGAAAGAGTGAGAGAGTTGGGCTATTGGGAATCGTTAAATTAAGAGACAGATTTGTTTCGGCTTTATTGATTCATTTATGCTCAATTGAGATTGGTCTGTAATTTTATTGGAACGTCTAATTTACTTCGTTGAAAAATTCTATCGAACCTCATTCTTTTCTTCTCTGTACCCAGCAGCTTACTTCACCTACCAGCTCACTCCATCTGCCAGCTCCTGAACAGGCAGCCAGTGCAGGCAATGTGACAAAAGAGGTAAAGGTGAAAGTATCAAATAAAACAAAGAATTGTAGATGCAGGATCTGAAAAAAACCCAGAAATTGCAGGAGAAACTCTGCAGCATGAAATTAATTGGATTAAATGTAAATTTTTGTGGTGTTTATTGTATGATTAATGTAAAGTTTCATTTTAATTGTGTCTGTGTATTTAATCTATTTGTGTTTTCTCAATACAGAGGAACCTCGATTGTCCGGCATTCAATTAACCGAATTTCAGGTTATGCAGCAAGATTGAAAGGTCCCGATGCTTGGCTAGACTATCCAGCATTTGATTATCCGAACAAAATACTCCCTGCCCGTGTCCTTCAGATGATCAAGGTTCCTCTGTAAATGTTATGATTAGTGTTTCTTTCAATTTCCTAACTAATATTTCAGATTGCACCCATCATGCTGATACACAAGCCTCTAACTGCATAAGGTAGTTTGACAGATCCCCTTTCCACAATAGGTGACTATTGTTTTTTGATTACTCAGAGTCAGAATGACCATAACCAATAGTGCTAGCTGACCGGTCACATCCAGCGTTAAATATTTTCAACTGGGAGCAACTGGAATTGATTGTTTCTAACTGGACTTGTGACTGTTTTGATCATTCCAGTTGAACCCGTTTCCTTTCTAGGCTTTGGATATGGATCCAGCAGACCTCAAGGCAAAAGTTGTTAAACTTATGACAAATATCTAAACACATTAACTATGAAAACATGAAGACCCACTTTTGTGGCAGTATTTGTTTACAAAATAAATCTCAGTGAGATTCCACCGAGATTCACTTGTTACGTACTGGCAGGTGACAAAATCCTTGAGCTAAAAGTGAGGACTTGTGTAAACACTTTCCTTCCCAGCAAGTTGACCTCCCCAGCAAGAGGTCAAGTGGAAACAGTTTCAATTGATTTCCAGAAAGGAATTGGATAATCGGAGCAAAGAGGTCCTTCTGCAACTGTACAGGGCCCTGGTGAGACCGCACCTGGAGTATTGTGTGCAGTTTTGGTCTCCAAATTTGTGGAAGGACATTCTGGCTATTGAGAGAGTGCAGCATGGGTTCACGAGGTCAATTCCCGGAATGGCGGGACTATCATATGTTGAAAGATTAGAGCGAGTGGGCTTGTATACATTTGAGTTTAGAAGAATGAGAGGGGATCTGATTGAGACGTATAAGATTATTAATGGATAGGACACTCTGGAGGCAGGAAGCATGTTTCCACTGATGGGTGAGCTCAGAACCAGAGGACACAGTTTAAAAAATAAGGGGTAGGCCATTTAGAACAGAGTTGAGGAAAAACGTCTTCACCCAGAGAGTGGTGGATATACGGAATGCTCTATCCCAGAAGGCAATGGGGGCCAAGTTTCTGGATACTTTCAAAAAAGAGATGGATAGAGCTCTTAAAGATAGTGGAATCAAGTGTTATGGGGATAATACAGGAACAGGACATTGATTGTGGATGATCAGCCATAATCATAAGGAATGGTGGTGCTGGCTCAAAGGGCCAAATGGCCTAGCTTCTGCACCTATTGTCTATTGTCTATTATCACCAATTGGAATATCTTCTGAGGTCTGTTAGTAAAAAGCTAGGGCCCTCTTGCGGTGCAGTGATAGCTTCCCTACATCCTGGACCCAGAAACCTAAATTCAAGTCCCACCTGCTTCAGAGGAGTATAATAAAGCTCTGAACAGGTTGATTGGAAAAATAGGTTAGTAAAAGGCCAGAGTGTAGGGCTTGTTAGAAGTAAGCACACAGTTGACAAGTCAAATGACATTGATAAGAGAATTAGCTATTCTATAAAGGCTTGATTGAGATTTTGTGAAAGCTTTTAAAGATGGTGAGAGGTAGAGAAATTTTGGCTTTAAGGGACAGTTTCAAAGGGTTTCACCAATCTGGATAAAAACTCCAATTCCGTAATAGAGTAGCAGAAATTGGAGGATGCACAGGAGGCTTGAGTCAGTCAACCACAGGATAGAGGAGGAAAAACAAATCAGTAGAAGATAACAGGAATAAAATGAGGCATAACAATGAAAAGGTTGGTAGATTAAGATATGTATGTCCTAGAAACAGAAAGCATCAGGTCATCAAAAATGGAGTTTGTTGCTAAATGGGGCATAAATTACAAGAATTTAGTTTCAGAAGGTGAAACGCTAGGAATGAATGTACCAGAAATATGAAACCTAGAAATAAGCAAGGCCTTTAAGAGGCTTTCGGTGACCAAGGGTCTGATTGGAATGGAGGCAGGATATGTGGTTAAAGAAAAAAGACCTTTGTTTTTACTAACATCTTTGAATTGAAGATCATCTCTGGGGTCAGCCACCTCGTGAAGTTTCATTCAGCTTGGCTGGAGTTTGACATAGCTGTCAGGGAAAGAAAAAGCAGAAGGAAATGCAATTTCTGGACATGACCAAAAGCAATGGTTTGAGTCTTGACAACTTGGAGGAGATTCTGGACCTTTCATTTAATTTTTGAATTTAACTGCTGCCCTGACACGATCAATGCATATGTCTTGTCTCCCATATATTTAATTATAGTAGGCCGCTCCGTGAAAAAGCAACATCATTTGAAAATATTCCCCTGTGCCAAAACACAAGAAAAGCCTGAATGGATATGAACAGTTTGAATGAACATCTACCCTTCCATTGTAATCATTTTTCAAAACCTATCTATTCAGCAGAGTGTTACAAATGTAATAAAGTCATCTGATTACATTAAGAACACATCTGTTGTATATGAATGTGATGTTATCACTTTATTCAATGTGATGCCAGGAATGTCTCTTGTGGACATCTTGTAGATTAAAGGGGATCAAAAGTTAACACACTGCCCCATTTTTTTTTCTTCTTCTGCCAATTGTAGTTACTTTGATCTTTGTCAGGAGAATGTTTAATGCTTCTTCTGAGATGCCTGAAAAATCAGCAATGTTTCCTACTTTTGGCCCATTACACCTGCAGCTCTCCAAGGAGTACTGTGATTAAAAGCCCATCATATGTTTCCTTGTGAGCCAGCTCATCGTTTGAATAGAAACAATCAATCATTCAACATCCTCTTGATATTAGAGAGTTTTGAGAAGATTTGTAGCTCAGGTTGAGGTTCTGGATATAAGTTTTCTCGCTGAGCTGGAATGTTCGTTTTCAGACCTTTCTTCACCATACTAGGTAACACCATCAGTGAGCCTCTGGTGAAGCACTAGTGTTATGACCCACTTTCTATTTATGTGTTAACACATAAACACATTAAAAAAATGCTGAAACACATAAATAGACAGTGAGTCATAACACCAGTGCTTCACCGGAGGCTCGCTGATGATGTTACATGGTATGGTAATAAAAGGTCTGAAAATGAACCTTCCAACTCAGCAAGCAAACTTACACCCAGATCCTCCTAAATGTCTTAATTCAACCTACATCCACCACACTTCCAGGCAATGAATTCCAGGTCCAAGCCACTTATCATATAAAGAATAAAACAAAGAACTGTGGATGCTGAAGAACTGAAGCAAAAATAGAAATTGCTGGAGAAACTCAGTATGTCTGGCAGCATCCATAGGAAGAAAGCAAAGTTAATGTTTTGAGTCCAGTGACTCTTCATCGGAACTCAAGTGTTCTGATGAAGAGTCACTAGACTTGAAACATTAACTCTGCTTTTATTCCATGGATGCTGCCAGACCTGCTGAGTTTTTCCAGCAATTTTCATTTTTCTTATGTGAAGGAGATTTTTCTTGCATTACATTTGCTATGTTCGCAGATAATTTTAACTCTGAGCTACTTTGCTCTCCTTTAACATGCATGAACCATTTCTCCTAATCCACTCTAATCAGACCCCTTGTGCTTTTGAAAAATTCTGCCAGGTCTCCTCAATCTCTCCAAGGGGAACTGTCCCAACCTTTCCAATCTGCACGATAGAAGTTTCTTATCCTTGGAACCATTTTTACGAATTTTTCTGCACTCTCTCCAATGTATCTCTCCAATATCCTCTCGTGAGGCACCTAGAACTCTTTAAATAATCAATTAGGAGAGGCTGATAAATTGAGGCCACATGGACAGCAACATAAAACAGAACATGAAGATAGGATTATGGTTTATGAGTCATCATCAGACCCTGTAATTGACTCACAATAAATGAATATGGAACCTTGCTGTACTGGATCAGAAGACAACTGCTCAATAACTATACAAATAGCTGCCAAAGTTTGCTAAGTGGTGGTGTAAGTTGATGTTTGTTCCTTCAGTGATAGTGTAAAAGTTGGAGGGTTTCCTAGATTGTGGTAATTGCAGCAATCCAACCTCCTCTGATTCAGTAATGCCTCCCATTGAGCTTCAACCTGTACTTTATCGATAAGTCTTTCATTGTCCAAGAATGCACTTTAAAAATAATGGTTTTCATGTTCCCAATTGGAAAGTTCATTCCATAGGAAGCATTACTAGATAACATGTTGCAGTTGTCTGATCAGTACATTGAACTGTAAGATGCAAGGATAAAGTCTCTGGGATGAAAGAGTGCCTTTTCTTTCAGGAAACCATCATGGTGGCTTAATGGCAGAACTCTCATCTCATTGTCATATGAAAACTTTAGTTGTGCAATGTACAATTAGATAAGATCATAAAATTGATCTTACATCAAGATATAAGATTGCTTCTTCTTTGGATTGGTATCTGGTTCTGATAATGGCTTTGCCTGGTGCTTTTGGATACTTTTTCTGAGTTAAGACCTCTATACAAGTACCAGTTTTTGTGTTACAATCCCAGTTTTATAAAGTTTGCAATTGGTGTAGCACAGCTGTAATATTTACATCCCAGGTATATAACTATCCAGCCAGGCCAGTTAACTTAAGTATTCAGTTCCTAGTAAAGCTAATTTCTCATAGTTCATGATAGGTATCTTTTATCTGTTAGTAGGAGGGAAGTGGTTAGATGGTTTTGGGGCACCATTTACCCTTAAGCATGGGCAACACAATGAGGAACTCCTCCATGAACAGCCATGATTGATTCATTGTTTTATTACTCAGTACATTGTAGTCATCTAACCAACAATAATAAACTAACCCGCAAGCTTACAGCTCCCACATTGCAAAGCTGATACAGTTTTGACAGCAAGTTAAAATATTGTAACCAATAAATGGCAGTAACATTAGGATAACTATTATGACAATTTAAACTGAGAACAATAAATATTTATGTTTGGACTATTATTTCTTCGGAATGTGGGTTCTTCAGGGTTTTACTTGGTTGAGTGTGCTCAAGGGTAGCCACCTACTAGTCTAATTTTAGAGTCAACAAGATGTAGTTTGGTACATCTACAGAGGAACCTTGATTATCCGAATACCAATCATCCGAAAATTGGATTCTCCAAAGGAGATCTTGAGGTCCTGATAGAAACATTACATCAAAGACGTGTTACCAGCAGTCATCGTGTTTTTTGTTCACAGTAATTAAACAGGCATCGTCTCCAAGTGATTGACCTAATACCCTCTCTCTCTCCCCACACTTTCCCTGGAGTTTTACAGAGGGGTGTATTGTAACCCCACCTGCAACCCAACTTCCCCAAATAATACCTCTAAAATTTCCTGTACAGGGCAAACGTGGAACCTGTCAAAAAGTTGCAGTAAAAAGGTGTGTGTGTGTACGCATGCGTGTGCTATTTGGAGACTTACCCCACAAAGGCAGCAGCAGCAGTCTTATTGTTGGTGTCCAGTCTGGCTGCCCCAGAGAGGGGGTGGGGGCGAACGGGGACCGTACGGGTGTGTGTTGGACGGGGTTGGGGTTGGGGTGCAGTGTTGGGCGGGGTAGGGGGGTGGTGTTGGGGTTGGGGGCGGGTTGGGAGGACGGTGATGGGTTCGGGGGACGGTGTTGGGCAGAGGCAATGTTGGGGTTGGGAGCGTTGTTGGAGTCGGGGGCAGTGTTGGACGGGGCGGGCGTGGTGTTGAACAGCGGCAGGGTCTTGACGCCCTGTGCTGCAGTTTGTCTCCTGAACGGGGAGCACACTTTAAAAACTCCAAGCCCCAGAGGAAAAGCATTTAATCGATTAACCGAATAATTGATTATCTGAACAAAATAGTGACTGCCCATCTCGTTCGGATAATCAAGATTCCCCTGTATACAACTATCTACAGGGTATAAGAATAGGTTCTACGTTGCCTGTTGGGTGGATCTAAGGAGGTTTGTCTCCTATGAGATCCTACTTTACTCTCTCAGTATGTCCTCATGACATCATCACACTGGATGCTGCTTATTGCACTCAGTCAATTGTTAATCTTTTCAACTCTTCCAGACTCATGAACAACAAATCCTACACTCAACATGTAAAGAAAAAAAAATTAAAAATAGAAATAAAAATACTGAAAAGAATGAAATAATAAGAGAAAATTAAGAGCACACAGCATATCCTTCAACATCTGAATAAAAACTGTTTGAACAGACTAGGAAATCTTTCCTGGGACATTAATCTATTGTACTGACAGATTCAGATTAACCTGTCATGTATTTCCTATTGTTTATGCATTTCACTCCTATTTTGTCTTTAGCAGTCTCTTAAAAATATTTGGATGTTGGATGCTGGAATTCAGAGGCAAATATCATTTGTAAACTTTTCTAAGATTATTACAAACTAAATTACCAGACCAAAATATTTTGTTCTTGTAATGCTTTCACACCTTCAAGTAAAAAGAGCTTGTATTTACAAGAAATGTGACAGTCAAAAAGCACAGATATTAAAAAAATTCTTGCCAACCTGACATTTATATGGCTATTTGATGACTGGTGTGTTTCAAAACAGGAATTCTTGTCGGGCTGTGAAATAGCCAGGTGTCTAGCAGGCTGTCATAAGTAAAGTTGGATTGCCAAAAATCAATTTTGTTAAGCATTCTTTGCCTTTGAAGTCAACTGTCACTTTATTGCAAAAATGGGATTGCACATCATTCTCTTCAAGCAGTGTCCAAGAAAATATTATCAGTATAATAAATCAATGACAAAGAGCAGTTATGAAGAGTTTCCTTACCTTTATATAATAGGCTGATAAACTATTGGGTTTGACAGACTCTGACCTCCCTTGGAACTCCAGACAGCGAATACCCTTGCCAGCCAACTTTTACAGGTGAGCCATGGAGAGTATTCTGTCTGGATGTATCACTACCTGGTATTGCTTCTGTACCATTCAAAATCAGAGATGGTCAGCCTGGACAATCACAAAGGCCAATCTCCCATCTATAGAATCTATCTACCAGGCCCGCTGTCAGGGAAAGGCCGCTAGCATTCTCAAAGATTCATCCTATCTTTTTTTTTCCCACAACCTCTACCATCAGGGAGAAGGTACAGAAGCCTGAACACACAGACCAGTCGGTTTCACAACAGTTTCTACCCTACTGTTGTTAGAATGCTGAATGGACTCACAAACTCTTAACATTCGCCTGTACCTGTGTTTTTGTTTTTGCTGCTGTTTAGCTACTATTTATTTATCTATGCTACTTAACTATGGGATCTGCCTGTATTGATCGCAAGACAAAGTTTTTCACTGTGCCTCAGTACATGTGACAATAAATTCAATTCAATTCAATTCAGTTTAATGTCTGCACACCCATACACAGTTTCCAAATGGAGGTTAGTTGGTTTACAGCAAGCCCCAGGTATTGTATTTGCACAGATTACCCATTTTACAAAGTTAAGGATCTTTCCAACGTTTAAATCACTTGAAGTATATAGAAGTATTATAGTGGGGAAAAGAAATAAATAAACAATTACAACTGAAAGAACTGTGGATGCTGGAAAACAGAAGCAAACACAGAAATTGCTGGAAAAGCTCAGCAGATCAGGCAACATCTGTGGAGAGAAATCAGAGTTAACATTTTGGGTTGGGTGACAGGGTTCCACAGTTCTGAGGAATGTTTTTGTTGTGTTTGCAATAAACAATTTGTATCAAGGCCCCTGACGCTGCTCAACATGCTTTAGTGGTAATATTTGAGTTGACATTTATCCCTGAATCTCTGGCTGCAAGACTTCAACTCTCTTTTCCCCTAAATAATCAGTCTGTCAAATGGACCAGGATGTAACACCATAAGACAAAAACAAATAGGAGCAGGAGTAGGCTGTTCGGCCCCTCGATCCTGCTCCACTCTTCAATAGGATCATGGCTGATCCAACATTCTTCACGCCCACTTTCCTCAGTTTTTCCCATAACCCATGATTCCCCTACTGATAAAGAATCTATCTATCTTGGTCTTACACAAGGACTCTGCTGCCACAGCTTAACTCACAGTCCTCTGGAAGAAGACATTCCTCCCTATCTCAGTCCTCAATTGGCATCCCTTTATTCTGAGACTATGCTCTTTTGTCCTAGACTCTCCCAAGAAGTGAAACACCAGTTAAGCATTTAAGAATATTATATGTTTCAATAAGGTCACCTCACATTCTTCTAAAGTCCAGTGAGTACAATCCCAACCCATTTAGACTTTGCTCATGAGACAACCCCTCCACACCCACATTACACTCTATTTGTTAACTTTGTGCCTGCTGACGTAACGTATCGCTATCTGTCAGTGAACCATTTGTATCCCCTTCACAACTACCTTCCTGCCTATTTTCATGTCATCTGCAAATGTGCCAATAGTGCATTCACTTCCTTCCCCCAAGTCATTAATATATATTGTAAACAGTTGCAGTCCCAAGCATGGGCCTCTCGAACACATGAAGACTCCTGACATTCCCTCATTCCCGCAGGAATTGTAGGCTATGGATTGTGGTCTTGTGGTACAGTGTTACAGTTCACTCAGGGAGTTGGGGCTGCTGTGCCAAATTATAGATTGCTGCCTGAGCTGTGGATTGTGATGGTAGAGATTGCAATGGGCTTTCCACCATATGACTGGCCAGGAATCTCTCCTGCTCTCTGTTGTACTGAAAGGTTATGTAGATTGGTAATTGACCAGTTTGACCATGTTCTGAATGTGGAGAAAGTGAGGTCTGCAGATGCTGGAGATCAGAGCTGGAAATGTGTTGCTGGAAAAGCGCAGCAGGTCAGGCAGCATCCAGGGAACAGGAGAATCGACGTTTCGGGCATAAGCCCTTCTTCAGAAAGGGCTTATGCCCGAAACGTCGATTCTCCTGTTCCCTGGATGCTGCCTGACCTGCTGCGCTTTTCCAGCAACACATTTCCAGCCATGTTCTGAATGCACTTTCCTTGGCCATAATATGCTGGCGTAGGGCATCGACCTGGAGCTTCTGGATTAGAGACAGGGACACTATCCACCACACCACAATATACCTGTCATCTACTTAAGAAAACCACATTAGACATGTTTAAATGCAGGTAATACAGCTATTTGCTCCTCAAAGCAATTGAATAAGTCAAAACATTTACTCAATTTAACAAGAATTTCTGAGGTACCAAGCACATAAATCAAAACTCCTAGAACTTAAAGTAGGCACTCTGAAATAACTCCACAAAGGCAAGTCTGTCATTATCTAGTCACCCTTTATTTATACGTGCACAGTCCATGGGTTATGAACCAGCTAACACAGAGCTGGCTCCTAGAATGAACATAACCCCTAACACTCCTGTTTATTTATTTTTCTTATTTTTAAACCCCCCACACTACCGCATAACAGTGGTAGTGCTTATTTCTCCCCTGCACCCATATAGTGTGTGCAGGTGTAGGACCACTTCTGTTTCTATTTGTTAGCCAGGGCTCCCACATTGGACCAGGCTAACAGCCCCAGTCAGGGAGCTCATATTCTATGCTATCCACTGCCTGGCCTTGTTCCAATCACTACAATGTTGTCTTCGAACCCTTGAGATCTGCAGCTCCCTTCCTTTTATTAAATTGGATGGAAGAGACAAATTGACTCATCTCCACCAAATCTCCAGCTTGCACTCTGCAATCTATCCTGGCTGTGATTCCGGAAGACCAATTCAAAATGAAGCCTGGCTGTGAAGGTGGGAAGAGGCCTCCACTTTCATTTCTCCCTGGTGTATACCTGCTTTGGGCTTCATATGCACTGCATCTGTCATCTCTCTGTTTAAAAGAAAGTAATTGCTCTTAGCTATCTAAAGGAGATGCCTGACATGCTGTGTGCCTCCAGCAATTTCTTTTTGTAGCTTTAACTTTTAGTTTACTGCTCGACCGAATGACTTGCTGAGCCATCAATAGAAAGTTGACACTGCAATTGGCCACTGCAGAAAGAATCTAAGCAATAAAAGTTAGACCGTCTGTCAATGAAGTAAAAATTGATGCAGCCACTTGGTTCCAGAATTGTACTTCACCAGAATAAATAATGCAGCACATTATACTTCAAAGCATACTAGAGATTTCTGAGGACATAATATCACTTCTCCTAGAACTCTTATTTTTTTTCCTCTATGATTTCCTGAATATTAGATGCAGGAGATGAAGTTGACTGATACTTTCATAGTTTTATCAAAGAGCATTTATACTGCAAAGATAAATATTTTAAATGTCCCATTTTGCAGCAAGTGGATTCATTCGCAATGTTAAAATGATACGTGGTCTTCCTATTTTAAGTCTTTAAAAATAACTGATGCAATGTTAGCTGTGGTCAACCATTACATTTTTCCATTCTAGCTAAATAATCTCACCTTTGTGTCATTAATTCCTTCAATATGTATCTGATTTATCAGGCTGCATTGAAGACACGAATGAAACAGGCTGATTCAAGGTCAGGAAACCAGGAAGAAAAAGTTTTTTCTGGGACGCCCTGACGAATTTAACAGCAGGATGGATTAACAGATTTTATCTACATTTCCGTCCACAGCCAGTTACAGTTGGTGACAGATCTGGGCCCTGATGAGTACAAGAGAAGGGGTTAAAAGGCATCTACTAATTGGGCATTGGCAAAGGAGGTTTATTGGACCCAACAGGCATGTGAAGAGATACTGGATCCAGCCTGCTTACCTTCCATTAGTCACTGGATTTCCCTGGGTCCAGCAAACTGGGCTGATCAGGGTTAAATTTCAATCTGGTTAAAATGAGATGTACATTCAAATAATTACATTGCTCACACGTCACCCATGAACAGGAAGTGAGAGGGTTGGTGGTGGGTCAAGGCAGAATCAGATTTTACCATTTCAACATCTCACCATCAAAAACCTACTTAATTTTAAAATTGACCGACACAGGAAGCACCATATTCAGCTCAGGTTATAACACTGCAATTTATAGGCCTACTTCAGAAACAGTCCCCTTGCTCTCTTTGTAAATATGTTTTCTAAATGAACAAAGTTCATGCTGTGATGGAGGTGGCACACATATAACAATGATACACTTTCTCAAGCCCTTTCTAAAATCCCCACTGCACGCAATAAACTTAGCAGATTCCAAGTTTTAGTGTTCTTTGAGTGAGCCAGTGAGTAGAATACAAGACTTTTTTTAATGAGCTGTAGTCTTTTACCTTAGAGAATGTGTACTAAAAAACAATCCCATTGGAAATGATTCTGACTCAAGTAACAAATAACTGTTCGGAAGTTGAAATAATTTTTAAATTATGGGCTGAATCTTGCCAGAAATCATATAAGTATAATTTTCATTAAGTAACATGAAAGGTGTCTCTCTGTGAGGTGAATGAATTTTCTCCAATAATCATCCCAAACTTAACTCACCAAGTACCATGTTGCTATGCGACTCCTCTTGTCTCTTGTTTGATGCTAGCCAGATTCATCACTTGATTTTGGGTCGGTTGTATTCACTGCTACTGGAATATCCCAGAATCCTTGGTACCTGTGCAATCTTTAAAAGGCCATTGTCCACCCAGTCAAGCATTGTCAGATTGCATAGTTCACTCCAAACATGGCAGATAAGGAGAAATTGATCCCTGGCTTTCTGGCCAGTGATCTGAAGATCCTGGTGGATAGGGTGGTGCAGTGGAGAGACATTCTCTTCCCCAAGGACTGGCAGAGGAGGTCACAGCATCAACCCTGCTAACCTGGTCTGAGCTTGCTACCTGGATCAGTAAATTCTCAGATATCTCGAGGAACCCCCAGTAATGTAGCAAGAAGTTCAATCACTTTTTCCGTTCTGCCAGAGTAAACACCACCACTTTCTCTCTGCATATTACTGTACCAATCACCCACCTCAGTTCATGGTCTACCACACACGCACTGTGGAGCTGATGCATTCCAAAGGGCATTTAAAGTGTGCTATCAGTGGATTAGGTATGTGCCTTGAGAACACGGTGAGTTTGATTTGTGCTGAATACCAACATTCCTGGCTGTGGTGTGTATTCATTCACTGCTCACAGAGTGTGTTCTGCCATGCTGATGCCAGGTGTCTAAGGTGAAAGTCTTGAGGAAACAAGTGGTGAGACAGTGGTGCCTGCTTGGACTTTCAGCTCAGGAATTCTTGGCATGAATTATTCTTATTAGAATCGGAGAGTCCATTATCAATGAGATAAGGTGGGGTAATAATGAGGGTAATAATGAGTGATAATTACTGTCAATAGCCTTCTCATTACACACTTAGAAGAACACCTTCCTGATGTGCAGGAACAAGTTAGAAAATGTAACTTTTCAGTCTTGATGTCATGAAAGGCTTTTCTTGTCTTAGAGTCATAGATTCATGGAGTCATACAGCATGGAAACAGATCTTTCGGTCCAACCAGTCCATGCCGACCATGTAGCCAAACTAGGCTAGTCCCACCTTGCCTGCACTTAGCCATATCCCCCGAAACCTTTCCTATTCATGAACTTATACAAATGTCTTTTCAATGTAATGACTGTATCTTCATTTACCACTTCCTCTGACAGTTCATTCCACACACGAACAACTCTGTGTATAAAAAGGTTGCCTCTTCATGCCCTTTTTAAATCTTTCTCCTCTCACCTTAAAATATACCCTGTGGTTTTGAACTCCCCCACCCGCAGGAAAAGATCCTGGTCATTCACCTTGTCTATGTCCCTCATGATTTTATAAACCTTAATAAGGTGATCCCTCAACCTTTAATCAGTCCAACATCTCTGCCAAAGGTGAATGCCCATTTTCTGATGGCCTCCTTCCAATATATACCTGAGCAGCTGTCACAGCAGCCAATCTTCCACCTCACTTCACTATTGAGCTGACCGTTGCTATGAATAGATCAATAGCTCATTGTTTATACAGTGTGTGGTTCAATACTGATCCATTCCTCATCTTACCAGTCAGGTATTAGGATAGCTTGCTGAGCATAAAACTTCTGAATATCAGGTCAAAACACTATTACATAAAATATTGTTATCTTGAGAATATCAAAATAAAATTATAGATTTTCAATGAACAGAACCACAGAATGATTGCAGCAAAGAAGTCATTGAGCCCACCGTGTCCACACCAGGTTTCTACAGCCACACCTCAGCTTATTCCTCCACCTCACCTTTCCCCTTAACACCTGCAAACAAAAATCTTTTTAAGTAAAAATGCTGCACCTTTCAGACAGCCATAATTGAATATACCTTCATCAAAATCTCCAGCAGTGCGTTCCACATCTCAACCACTCACTAGGTAAAAAATGCTTTTCATTGATTTGCTAACCACCACAAGATGGTGACCTCTGATTTTTAACCTCTCTAGTAATGTAAACAGTCCCTCCCAATGTGCTTTGGATCACATTGCTGATGAAGGGCTTATGCCTGAAACTTGATCCTCCTGCTGCTTGGATGCTGCCTGACCGGCTGTGCTTTTCCAACATCACACTCTCGACTCCCTCCTGATTTGGACTTTTACCTTAATGCATTTTTCGAATATTCGAAAATTACATTTCTATCTGTACTACAGTTTTATTTAAAATATTTTTTGCAGGTGAATCACGTTGGGGGCATTATAAGGTTGTTAAGGACATTTCATAAATGCAAACTATTTCTTCAAGCAGATTATTGAATGGCTGTGTTTGCTGCCACTGCACCTGCAGGGGGGCGCACTCACTGCCCACATGGTTGCAGTGACTGTGAAGTCACTAATAACTTCCTGCATCAAAGGTTACGACTAATGAAAGCCATCACTTTTCAAATTAATTCAATTCAAATCCTTGAATTATTCTTTTCTCACTGCCCACTTCCAATACTTAGTTGCTGTGCACCCAACTCGTCACTGTCATCCCCTTTTGTTTGCCCTACATCTTTATACTTCCCTGCGATGAAGGAGTATGGTGGTAATTTGAGGTGGGCGGTGAAACCTCAGGAGTTGGAGATATCCAGTGGAGCCATGAACGGAATGAACAGGGAGATAGTAAAAAGAGTGGCGTGTGGTTGGATTGGGGAGATAGTAGAGGAGTTGTGTTTGAGGGTGGCCAGAAAATATGTATGAAAGCTGCAAGTGTGAGTTGGAGATCAGAAAGGATGTTAGCAATGTTTGAAATGTTATTTAAAGCTGTGATAAATGACATTAAATAAAATATTGCCTGGACACAGAGATTTAATGGACTCAGGGTTAATGAGTGAGACAGAATGTTCTAGCATAATGCTGTGCTGTGGAAGAGGATTCTTTGGGCATATGACCGTTAGTAGCATTGTGTACCTATGGGTCAACTGACACTGAGTTCCTGTTCCAGTATTATGGGAGGACAGACAGTGCTATTCAAAAAAATACTAAATATTCTGGGAACTTCTGTCTTTTCCTCTAATTTAAACCAAGCTGAATAGTTGCTAAATTGTGAGTTAGTTGATTCAAATAATTGCTGTGCTTTTCACAAGTAAGTGCCCTGGATATACTGGCTCAGTACCCTTGGTGTCCATGCTCAGAATTCCTTTATCTATTCACACTGAGACACAAGGGAGCAGAAAAGGCAAGATTTTCCCATGGAAAGAAAGTGAAAATCTCTGGTTATTACTGTCAACCTGATACACGGTGTTTTGTACAGGTCATCTAAAGAAGGTCACCTGTTCCTTTCATGGCCAGGAAGTATCTTTGCTGTGTGTGAGGAATTTTAAAAGAAGGTAAGATATCTCTCAAAGAGGGAAAACCCATTAAACTATTGTTTTAATCCTTGTGTTTGAACTCATCTCTGACAAGGCGTGATTCCAGCCTAACATTCTTGCATTCCTGAGGATGCCAGACATGACTTTGTAATATCTTGTTTTCAGGTCACAATTACATGTGTA
Source organism: Chiloscyllium plagiosum (assembly GCF_037043375.1). Classification (NCBI taxonomy): domain Eukaryota; kingdom Metazoa; phylum Chordata; class Chondrichthyes; order Orectolobiformes; family Hemiscylliidae; genus Chiloscyllium; species Chiloscyllium plagiosum. Next base: position 37,058,221 of record NW_028270158.1, on the reverse strand, counting down.
TAGATTGTGCTGAGGATTTCTCTGACCTTCATTTGCTCCTGATTGAGAAGCTGTATAATAATAGTATAAAGATAAGATGGGTTACTAGTAAAAGGAATCTTGAAATAAAAAACTCTTTTAATTGAAGTCTTTTGAAGCCAACTTGAAGTGGATTTCTCCTCCATTGCATTCTCTGGCATTTTCTCACTCTGCACTTTTAAATCCAGCAAAGAAAGGTCCATTTTCAGATAAGGAGAGAAAAAGACAGAAAATTAAAATCAAGTGCTTAGCTGGTGACCTTTAAACTTGATTATTTTGTATAACAAGTTCAGGTATCACTTTGTTCTAATAAGTTAAAATTTCACACCCCGGTTATGTCCAATATTGACAACTTCAAATTTGTGTCAATAGGATCACTGGAGAATGTGTCTCCATGCTGTGCCATTGACATGTCTGGGGTGTAACTGAGCATGGATGGTGATGCAAACAGGTTACTTTACATTCAATTGCCAGTTCAATTAAAATTAATGGAGTGTAATATCAGAGATAGTCTTTTATTCAATCCTGATCCCATGAGGTTACCGCCCAGTGAGTTAGGTTAAAATTACCCCTCAATTTTCAGTCTGCCTGTTGTATTTGTGTTCTGCATCTGTTCTCAAGTTGTATAAATTGGCGTTCTCTTTCAAAGTTTGGGTCTCTTGCATGCCACCCCTCCTGCATGCAAGACAAAAATGTTCAACGATGTGATTCTTTTTAGCAAAGGTAAAGCTTTATACTTCAGAGCTATTATTTTTATTTTGAGTTTTAAAATGACAGATGCCAGGATTGAGTATGAGAATTTATGTTTGTTCTAAAAGTTATTTCAATGATTCTAATCTTAAATGCAAAAAAAATTGCAGTATCTTTATAAATAATCAGTATTTTCCTTCCAAAATGCAATCAGTTCACTGTTCTTGCAGTAGAACTGATTTCTGCAATAATGTTTCTTTGGGAAGTCGTAGAAAACTTTGATATACAGTGATAAACCACAGCTATTACCTGAGCTCCACAGTTACCTGGCAGGAGTTGAAAACTTTATATATTAAAACAAATTTTCGTATAAAGCTGAACTGTAATTCAACCTATTTATTCCCAATCATTCTGTGAAACTCTCTTAACTGTCCAAGTCTAGTTTGATTGGATTTTTTTCTATAGCCCTAGCCCTACCCTTAAGGAATCAAATTAAATTCAAAACATTATTTAATCTTAATTGACATTTTAATACTAATCTTTTTTGATAATTAATAAAATAATAAATATTTGCAATGCCAATTCTTATATACCAACACCAAGTATGCTTAGAATACTAATGGATTTCCCGTAGTGTTGTTCATGGTTGGATGGAAGACACTATACTAGATTTAATGGTGTTTTTGATACAACCTCATTCTACATGTAAGGACCTCCGCATTCTAACAAAACTACTACATGACACATAGTGGTCAGAATTGTTCAGAGATTCTATTGCTGCAAAATTGAGTTGAAATAGTGCAGGAATGCATTTATCCAGTTCAAAACTCTTGAAAGTACGTGATAAAATATGTTTCCAGGCACAAGTGAGTCAATAAAGAAAATGCTGCAGATCCTTATTAACTATCAGAATAGCTAGTGAAGATCTACCCCTTTTAGTGATTGAGCTACTCTAAGTCTAATAAACATTTGAGATTTTGGTTTAATCTATCACTTTTACAGTCTTTTCCTCTTTACCATATGGTAACTCTCTGAAGAAGTTCAGAAGCTGGTAAAGAATTTGTTATGAATGACAAAATATTTCTACTACTGAGAAAAGGGTTAAATCTCGTTCCTCAGCTTGATCCACGGTAGCTTCAAACAATGTGTCTGCTTTGAGAAGAGATTTTCCTGGTACATAAACCTTTTTTTATGTATACAATAGTGTAACTCTGACCTTTAAATACAGAATGGTACTTTTGCCTATTTCTTTGGAGTTCACTATGGCAATCCTCATTCTGTGGTTTGTCTTAGTTGAAAGTTGAATCCGATCAGGTAACCTGAGAAACATTCCCAGGCTTATGTTTCTGTCAATACTACTATCATTATGGTCATATGATGTCATTCAGTTTCAGTTCATGCTCTAGAAGTGGAGTGGATTGGCTTTCCTCTATTACCACCCTGGAACTGAATGAGTCCTGCTTTGAAACCTGTTGAAGATGCTTCCCTGACCATTACCATGGGTAAACTGGGGTTATAATGTGCCAGCATCCCTGAAGAAATTAACTTTTTTATCTTCTGATACACTGTGGGTTACTCGATACTGTTGCCTTTTTCATAAACAATTCCTTGAAGGTTTTGTGATTGTAGCCAATTTAGGAATGGGCTTTCTTTTGTGGGTAACCATGCTTAGAACTCTTTGGACATCATTGACACTCTTTGACTGTCTTTAGAAGTGACTTTGAAAAGTCTCTTGCAGATTTCACTCGTCATCCACATGACAACTGTTATTATTCTATGGTAATAGTGGACAGTAAATTCCCAGAACGAGATCTAGCTTGATTGAACATAAGTTTTATTTTTGCTTTATTTTCATTGTTTACCACGATGGTGAGTCACTGAACACATTTGTAAGCAGCTGCGAAGATACTTTTAACAAGGGAGAATCAAAGTTTATTCAACAAAAATGGCAAAAACACCAACTATCTTACCAGAAATCCATAAGAACTAGGAACAGGAGTAGGCTGTTCAGCCCCTCGACCCTACTCTGCCATACAGTAGGATCATAGCTGATCCGACATTCTTCATGTCGACTTTCCTGTCTTTTCCCCCAACTCTTGATTCCCACACTGATCAAGAATCTATTTACCTCAGCCTGAAATACACACAAGGATACTGCCTCCACAGTTTTATGTGGCATAGAGTTCCAAAGACTCATAACCCTCGATGAGAGAAAGTCCTCTTTACCTCAGTCTTAAAAAGTCTTTATTCTGAGACCATGCCCTCTTGTCCTAGACTCCCCATGAGGGGGAACATCCTCTCAGCATTTACTCTATCAGGCCCCTTAGGTTTCAATGAGATCACCTCTCATTGTTTTAAACTGCAGTGAGTAGAGGCCCAAACTGTTTAGCCTTTTCTCATATACAACTCTCCATACCTATGTAAACCTTCTCTGAATTGCCTTCAATTAAATGATATCTCTCTTTAAATAAGGGAACCAAAATATTTCACAGTACTCCAGATGTGGTCTCACCAGCATCTTGTACAGCTACAGTAAGGCTTCTCTACACTTGTGCTCTAATCCCCTTGAAATAAAGGCCAACATTCTATTAGCTTTCCTGAATTTCTGTTGCAACTGCATGTTAGCTTTCTGTGTTTCATGCAGAAGTCTCCCAATGTCTCTTTGTATTTCCGTGTTATGCACTTTTTCTCAACTTAAATAATATTTTGTTCTTTTACGCTCCCTTCTAAAATGAACAACTTCACATTTTTTACACATTATACTCTACTTGCCAACTTTTTGCCCACTTACTTAACCTATCAATATCACCCAGCAATCTGTTTGCATCCCTCTCACAACCTGCCTTCCATCTAGTTTTGTATTGTCAGCAAGAGTGGCTACAATACATTCATTTCCTTCCTCCAAGTTATTAATATACATTGTAAACAGTTGCAATACCAGCACTGATTCCTGTGGAATCCCATTGGCCATGGGAGCCCAACCAAAAAAGATCTCTTAACCCCACTTGCTGTTTCTTGCCCATGAGCAAATTCTCTATTTACCTCCAACACTGTGGGCTGTTATCTTCGCTTTTGTGAGGTACCTTGAATGTCTTCTGGAACTCCAAACGCAGCATAGCGGTTGGTTCCCCTATATCCATTCAGGTTAAGACTTCCTCAAAGAACTCTAAGAAGTTAGTTAGACACCATTTCCCTTTCATGAAGCCATGCTAACTTTGCTTGATCAAATTATGATTTTTCCAAATTCTCTGACATTACTTCCTGAAGAAGGTGTTTCCAATGCATCTCGAGTAGACGTTGCTAATCAACTTAAAGTTACCCATGTTTTGCCTCTCTCCCTTTTTGAATAGGGATGTCTTATTAGTAGTTTTCCAATCCTCTGGTACTTCTCCATTATTCAAGGATTTTTGGAATATTACAAGCAATGTATTCACTTTCTCTGAAGTTATCTCTTTTTTGATCCTAGGATGCAAGTCAACAGGGCCAGAATTATTTGAAATGGTCTTTATATCAGAAATAAATATTCAACCCTTTTACTCTGAACAGCACCTTGACAAATACTCAAACCTCAATGAAGACACACCTTGTCTCCAGTCTGGAATTTTCTTCTAAGCCATTCCAAATGTTTTCCTCCAACCCTGACTGTTTGGAGACTGCTAAACTAGCAGTACCATTTTGTTCTAACCAACTTTCCATAATTTTGGGATTGGTTCTGTCTCTGTAAGTATCAGGACCCGTATCGTTAGACAACAGTTTTTTTTTGTGTTCGCCCTCATTGGTGATGCACTGAGCTATCCACCTTAAGCATTTTAAAGATCTCATTTAGATGGGGATACATAATGCTTCAGACACTCCTCCAACAGAACAGAACAAACATAAATGAAACTACTGCTATATCTTCCTTTCTCAACATATACAATGTAGAAACACAAGTTAAACATAATATTGCACATGGTTCTTACACTTTAGAACCAGAGTTTCCAAGTAGCATTTATATATCATGACTCTTCATCATGTCTCCCACAGAAAAACAATAAAAATCTACCTATAAAAATCATTTTCATTACATATTACATTTTCTTTTATTACTATACCTATTCTATTTATGTACATTTAACTTTGAAGATATAATATTCACAATAAATATTCAAGGGCTTTCCATTATAATCATATTCTATAAGAGATTATTTTTCTCATGGTATTTGTTCTCATCCATATTTGCTCTTGATAAAATACTTGCTGTGATATTGACCTTGATATTCAAATCAAGGTCAGATACTCTATTTTTTGATTGAATTAAAAGTTACTCACTCACTTTTAGATGTCTTCCATTGAGGAGATTCCATGAAATGTTATAAACCTGTCCAGGAATCTAACAGGTCAACAGTGAGGATGATCTACCCAAAAACCGTGGGCCCTTTCCCAGCAGCCCATGGGGCATGTTCTGTGATTGAACTGTCCAGCAGCACAGTTAGCCGCATTAACAGCTCCTGTGAAAGCATGGGTTCCAGCATATATTTGTCATTGCTGCTGCTTCCTGCCAGCACATTATTCAGTGAGATCATTGGAAGGACTTCTCCCTGGACTATGTATAATCGGGCCAGTTCTACACATAACCTAAGCTCACTATTCAGCTTTCAAACTATTACAAGCCCTGAATATCACTAAGTTGGCTTTGTGACAGGTGTAATTACTCCTTTGTGTATCATTATGTTGTGCGTTTTTTATCTTAATCCAGCAATGAGTGCTGTACCCTCCTGGATATGTATAGATATTTTGGTTTAGCATCTTGAAGTGATGTAAAGTAATATTCTTTGTGATCTTAATGCTGAAAGAGACATGGAAATCTCACTGGAATTTATTCTATTGTCTTGCTGTAAGAATGTGTCTGCTCTTTCCAGAAGACTTGGTTTTATATATGAATTTATGCTTCATAAAGACATTATTTGATTCTTTAAGATGTAGATAGTCTTATTGATCTCTCACCATTAGTGACTAAATGTAGTGGGATCTGATGTTTTCTCTCCCTGCATTTTGCAGCATAATTTTTGTTGGCTGGACTCTTCCACCTTAGGCCATTGCAAACTGCATGCCAAGATTTTAATGTCTGCATCTGTGTCTCGAAAGAACTCTCATTTGAAGCCTTTGAATTTTAGTGTGAACTAAAGGATCTCTGTTTTTCTTCCTTGACTTGCCCTAAGAAATCTATTTCACCTATTTTTCTTTACTACCAATTTCTTGAACTTTCTGCTTTTCAAAAACTTTCTCTTGTTTTATTTTCACCTTTGATTTTCTTTTGATTTGCAGAGCTGCTTGAGGTGTACTATCTACCCATATTGAAAATATTCTGCTCTCCCTGCTGGGCACGCTTTACCATTTGTGATATTGTTTAGCTCCACAGCATTAAACCTTTAAAATAGTTTTATATTGTCTTGACCTATTTCCATGGGCTTTTGAGAAGGCAGGACCCCTTCCTTTGGCTTAGCAAACTAATTGTTGCATCCAACCCTTGCTATTTCCCCAGATAATTGCTCAATTCTGCACTCTGACTTTGGCTTGCATCATGTACTGAATCACTTGTTAAAGTATTATGTCTTTTGACTGTAAAATATCTTATTGCCGTGGATTCTAATGTTGACTTAATCATGAATAAACATCTCTTTCAATGTTCCATCCTCATAACTAATGGAAAACTTAACTATGTTTATAAGAAATGGTTCGATGAATTCCTCTCAATCTAGTATCTCCGATTAAATCCCTCTCGCTCATGACCAAAGTCCATTTTGGGATAAAATATGCATCAAATCCTCTTCAAATAGGTTTACAATCTGCAGGGGTCTCTTTTATCCCCCATCGAACAGCACCAGGTGCGACTGCACATAGGAACATACTAATCTGATGAGCCTGCTCTTTGACATGCAAACTCAATACTGATCAATCCTTTTGGAATTGTTATTCCATAACTCCCAATGCTGACCTTCAGAGTTTTTGAGCAGCTGTGGGAATGGCAGTGACTTCTCACCTAGTGCATACCTCTCAACCCAGTAATCCACTGATCGTTTTCTTTCCTTCCTTTGAGGTTTTGTGTTGACTTTCCCCTCATGGTTTTCATTTGTCTGGCATGAGATTGTGATTAACTCAGAGTCTTTATGGCTGTTACCTTGGTTTGTGTTGCTATGAGGCTTGTCTCCCAGGATTTGATTCTGCACATTGGACAGCCTCCCACAGTGGGGACCACAACCATGTATGACCCATCACCCACACTTCTACCTTGTTCTCACTTTCCACCCAACTAGCCTCTGATTTCAAAGGATCATGGACAACCATTTTTGCTCCCTCCAACAGGCTACCACCACCAATCATATCTATCCTCCCCTTCAGCATTCTTCAGGGACTATTCCCTGCCTGACACCCTGGTTCACTTTTCCTATCACTTCTACCACTTCTGCACTACCCATGGCACCTTCCTATGCAATTATAGAAGGTGTAACGCTTGACCATACGCCTCCTCCATTGTCATCTCCAAGGCTCCAAATCCACCTTTCAGGTAAAATGGTGATTTACTTGGACAATTTTTAATCTAATTTACTGCAGTTGTTGTTCATAACCTAGTCTTCTTTACATTGGAACCAAACACAGTCTGGTGTTTCCTAATTCAATAAGCCACAATGGTCCCATGCTAACATTCCCATCTAGTCTTGCTACAGTGTTTCAATCAAGCTCAGCACAAGCTGGAGTTCCTCAGCTTATTTACTGCTTAGGAACTGTCCAATCTCTAGGACACAATATTGAGTTCCACAAATTCAGAGTATGACCTCTGTACGCCATTGTTCTTACGTCTTCAACCCTCCCTCGTTGTGCCTAGTTTGTGTCTTATTGTCTTTCCTCTCAAGAGAGATCCTTTTCTTCCTTTTCACAGTTCCTATTTTCATTTACTTTACATCTCTATCTTTCCTTTACCGCCATTATCACTGCCTTTCTCTTTCGCTCTGGGCATGCTCACTATCTGTTCCACTTGCTCCTCTTCCCACTTTGTCACCAGCATTAAAACATTTTTTCACAGCCCTTTCAGTTCTGAAGAAGTCAGACTAAACTCAAAACACTAACACTATATCCCCCTGCATGGATGCTGCCAGACCTGCTGGTTTCTCCAGCATGTTCTGTTTTTATTTCAGATTTCGAGCATCTGTGGTATTTTATTTTTGTTTGGACATCCTTGTCTCTTCTGGTAGTTTGTGGCCTGTAATAGTTTATCCTTACCCAACATGACTGCCACATGACTTTCTTTTTTATATTATGGTACATAAAGTGTTCCCTGTCAGTGCATCTCTCACCATACAGACTATTCCATCCTCTCTTCAATCTCTTGCACATGACTTCAGATGCCACTGGTTTATCACAATATACATTACCATCTCATTTTCATATCAATTCTCATTTTACCACAAGAGAATGGTTACAGCACAGCATGAGCCTCCATCTGTCCTGAGTAAAATAGCAGCAGAGATACAATGGGGCACTTGAGCAAATGTTACTTGATTACTAAAGGGCATTATTTGGGCCAAGGATAGACAGGCTTCCCGTTCCCAACTCACTGTAAAATGGGAGACAGGTTTAGGGCTGGTTAGGAGGCAATGGGAAGACCACGCACTGCATTTTACAACTCTCTCCCACCGGCAAATGTGCTGGAGACAGGTGGGAAGGTCATAACAGGCTCAATAATTCACATGATATCATTATAAATTTTCAGTGGCATTACTTATGATCAAAATATCCACTATGACGCAAGAGCTCATGCAGGGCAAGGAGTAAAAGCAAGTCTACATTCTCTTGTGCTTATAAGAAATGGAGGAGATCCAATTAAGGCTGATAAGATGGTAAAAGGGATTGACGGAATAAATGTAGAGAGGATGCTTCCACTTGTGGGGCAAGCTAGAACGAGAGATCACAGTTTTCAGATGGGGGTGGCAGATTTAAAACAGAGACGAGGAGAAATTATTTCTCTCAGAGGGGCATTAATCTGTGGAATTCACTACGCCAGAGTGTAGTGGATGCTGGGGTGTTGACTAAATTTAAGGAGGATATAGACAGACCTTTATTTAGTAACAGGTTGAGGGGTTATGGGAAGTGAGCAGGAAGGTAGAGTTGAGGCCGAGATGGGATCAGCCATGACTGTATTAAATAGTGGTGCAGACTCAGAATGTTGAATTGCCTACTCCTACATCTCGTTCTTATGTTCTTGTAGCATTTTCTGAACAAAACTTCTTACATTATTATGTACTGGATTAATTGCAGATTGATATAGGTATATAGGTTAAACATTTGTGTAACATTTATGATAGAGGATGGTTTTATTAGGATTGAAGAAGTAAAAAATGTAAAATGTAATAGGGTAAATTGAACTTGAGAGCGGGTAGAACAGATCAGCATTAGATGCCATCTCTTACAACCTCATGGCAATACAAATCAGCTGAAGGGTCTGTTACTATCTAAGAGGAAAGAACATGGAGCAGGGACAAAACCATCAACACAAAGATCAGATGGATTTTGAAAAGGCCAGCAATAGCAGTAATGTTATATTTTATTGTGAACATGAAGTGTACAATGGATAAATTTGAAAGGATTCTGGAGCAGAAGATGCAAAAGTACTTATTTCGCCAGAGATAATGAGTTGAGAGATGGCAATTTTGATTTTGCAGTAAACAAAGAACAAAAAAATAGCATTTTCAGGGCTAAACTCTTGGACATGGTGAAGATAATTGTCAGAATCAGTTCTGAAGATTAATTGATAATGTGACAACAGTATTTATACGGTCAGGTGGTAAGCATCACACTGCTACCAAGATTGCTTGGCAAAGACATTGTGTAAACATAGAAGGGGGAGGAGCACCATTGGTAAGGTAAACCTAACATGTGGGAAGTGAGAGCTTTACTTGCAATGGAAAAGCAAATATTTTTCAGAATGAGCAGATCCTCAGAGCCTGTGGTATTGACACTGAAGGAGGATGAAGGTGAGTGGGAGAGGGATCCAGAAAAGGAAACCATCTTGAAGGCATGAATCACATTTTACCCAAAAACTTAATATTGAGCAATTATAGGGTGGTGCTGTGTCATCAATAGCCCATTGCAAGTATGCCAGATGCTAGATTTTCTACCTGCATTGATATTTGCAGGGGCAAAATTGTAACCAAAGCATTTTTTTGGTTCACATTGCTATACAAGAGATTCTGCTTGTCTCAAATCATTGGAACTTGGGGGAATATGTTTATGAAGAGGAAACAATAAATTGTGTCACATGAACTCATAACTGCGTTTAATATTTGTTCACATTAAAAAGAGGAAATGGACAGGTATTTCAATTCATAAATGTCATCAATTTTCTTTTTAAAATAATTCAATACACTGTAATTGGAATACATTAACTCTTAGAAAAAATGGGGATTTATTGTGCTGTGTTGAGCTTTTTTTTGATATTGTATTAGTTGTACATTCTTATCTATTTGCAGACAGTTTCTTGTTTCTATGGCAACACGTAATGAGGTAACTAAAATAGCATCTTCTACTGTTCTTGATTTTTTTTAAGTTGAAGGTGGGAACTGGACTAATTTCGCAATTGTGTCAACTGATCCACTGTAATAAAAGTTACCGAATATGAGTATGACTGCATATAATTTTTATATCATTTTGAAAATTTATGTACGTTTGCAGTCAAAATTGAGTATACATTTCTACTGCAGTCTGTGTCACTCTGCATTGGGTTCTTCATGCTGTGAAACTGAAATCTATGCAAGAAAGAATCATCAAATACTTGAGAGCTTCAGAGTCACTATCATATTCTGCTGCCTCAGCACATTGTCCATGAATAGCAGATTCTTGATATTCTGCCCTCTCTATCTGATGATTTAGGAAGACAGTGAATTATGTACAAGCAATGCTTGTGGAAAAAATGCTGAGTACTGTCCACAAATGAAAATGGACCATCTGCTCCTTTTAAAAGCTGCAATGTTTTAATGTCCCATATTTTTTCATCACATTGGTAAATTTAATGTGACTTTTTTTGTATAAATAACGTTCAAAACTAATTTGATAGAATGTCCTGAATATAACTTATCAGAAAGTGGAACGTATTTTTTCAAATCACAAGTTTACATGGAACCTTAACACACAACATGTTGTTTGGCTGGGGTTTCTGCATAATCACAAAAGTCCTTCCTGTACTGTTAATGTGAAAAGAATATGGCTGATAATCTATTAACACACCATAACAACATTCAATAAGTTCGACAATTGCAATTAAAACCTGGCTCAGTTACTGTGTTCCCAACTTCCTATACCAAATTCCTATTTAAATGCTAATGTATAAATGTGTGCTTGATGAGTCAGGTAGGTCTTAGGCCTGCCTTGCTCATGACTTTTCAACAACAGGTTGAAATTTTAGATTTTAAAATTCTCGTGTCACTGTAGTATTCCCTTCACTCTCCGGGAATATAATTTCACCAGTCACAGCCCTCACTCTGGAGGGGTAACCACCTCAAATTTTGACTTGCTGAGCTGCCTGAGGAGACAAGTTTGGGAAATCAATTATGGTGAATTGAGGCAGCATGCTGGGTACAGTAATTGTGAAAAGGGAGATACTCAACTTATAAACCGGGAGACCATAGTACAGTGGGGGATGTGTTGCACTGGCGTGGGAGGTGGTCATTGATGCTCACCACCCTCTGGCTATGAGTGGGGACAGCACATCATGATGTTTCTCCTAACCAAGTTATAGGCTTATGACTCAGGGGATAGAGTGAGTAGACGAAGACATACAGAAAAGAGTTGGGTGCTTACATTTGGAAGTTAAATCCCGAAGGGCTTGACAGGGAGGGCAAGAAACAAAGGAAGCTGAAGGTTTGAGATTGACAGGCCTAGCCTGGGACTTCTGATATGAAGTACTGCATTCCATCCTCATCCAAACCATGCGCACAATGGAAATGGAAAAAGGCTGCTACCACACCCAGAGCAGGCAAATTAAGTGTTTTTTTGTCTGTCTGATGGAGCAAACTATACCTGTGAGTGATGTGGCAACCTACATTTATTGCATTTATTAGGCACTCAGTTGAGATTTAAGACATCTGCAATCACAGAATTCTGTATGTGAACCCCATGGAAAGACCAACTCCATCAAATACAAATCTTTACCGCTATACATCTTGACCATGTCACTGGCCATTGCAAATTGGCCATTGTCATCTCGGTGAAACAGAAATGATCACAAGCAACCTTTAAAGTGCCACCTGAGGACTACAAATTACAAACACAATCCAAGGTTTCATAGGCTGAACAGTGGGACAAGGCTGATTTCCTCTCACCTTGAACTTGAATATTTGCCAATTGAGCCATATATGAAATACATGCCATATTTGTATGCCTTTTTGAGTGATGTGGGATTTTGAAGGTAGGGTTCAAGCTTTTAATAAGCCAGTTGTTTTTACAATCTCCTTCTGTATCTGTGTGACATGGTTTGAGCTGCATACACCATAAAAAGGTCTACTCTGTAAAAGGCCCATAAACAGGCATCCCTTGGCACTCGTTGACTCAGGCCTCCTTGTACCACTCTATCGAGGACTATGGGTTATTGCCATTGTGTGTGCTGAGACTGCTAACTGTTCATATCATTAAGAAGCTGCTTGGTTTCTGATAGTGCACACGCATCTTCATCAGAACCTTGACCAGTAGATCTAATCACAGCAGGATTTACGGTCATTACAACAAAGGCGCAAAAACCTAGAAGAGAAACAAACATGTCACCAATATCTAGAGCAAACTCCAGCCTCCACATGACGGTGTCACAGCTGAAGGTTCCCTCAGGATGTGGAGGAGACCCAGAGTCTAATGTCCTCAATACCATTTCCTCCAGAGGTGTGGGGCGTAGTGCTTCCACTGAATGAGAATGTCCTGGGTCCCTGAGACAGAACCGTGTCATCTGCTGGAGTAGTGCTTGCAATCTAAAGGGGGGGGGGTGTGGGGGTGTGATTATCTTAGCCTGGTATGCAGCCAGCTGTGAGCTGTGCTAAATTTTTATGTGACTGGCTTCTTCCATGGACTCTGACTGGGGAACTGTACAGAATCTAGCAATCCTCAACCCATGATGTTGCCAGTGAGAGGCAATGCTGGATTGCTAATACTTCACCTGCTGCACAGAGACCTGCTTGAGGTTGCAAGGGATGACAATCTTTCGGCAGATATCTTCATCGAATAGATTCCATACAGTGTAGAAACAGGCCATTCAGTCCAACAAGTCCACACCAACTTCTGAAGAGTAACCCACCCAGACCCGGTGGCACGGTGGGCGGCACGGTGGCACAGTGGTTAGCACTGCTGCCTCACAGCACCAGAGACCTGGGTTCAATTCCCGATTCAGGCGACTGACTGTGTGGAGTTTGCACATTCTCCCCGTGTCCGCGTGGGTTTCCTCCGGGTTTCCTCCCACAGTCCAAAAATGTGCAGGTTAGGTGAATTGGCCAAGTTAAATTGCCCGTAGTGTTAGATGAAGGGGTAAATGTAGGGGAATGGGTCTGGGTGGGTTGCGCTTCGGCGGGTCGGTGTGGACTTGTTGGGCCGAAGGGCCTGTTTCCACACTGTAAGTAATCTAATCTAATCTAATCTAAAACCCATTCCCCTACCCGATTACTCTACATTTACCCCTGACTAATGCACCTAACCTACACACCCTTGGGCAAGTTAGCATGGTCAATTCACCTAACCTGCACATCTTTGGATTGTGGGAGGTAACCGGAGCACCTGGAGGAAACCCATGCAGACACAGAGACATAGGGAGTACGTGTAAACTCCACACAGACAGTCACCCAAGGCTGGAATTGAACCCGGGTCCCTGGCACTATGAGGTAGAAGTGCTAGCCACTTAGCCGCTGTGCTGCCCCACCCCACCCCCCCCCCCCCCCCCCCCGCCCCCCTTACTGTGTCTGGTGTGTGATGAGTTGTTCCAGGAATGGCCCATGATAAGGTGGGAATAGAATCAGATGTGAGCTCATAAGGTCAGGTACTTAATGAGCTAAATATAGTATGATACAAAGAGAAATCTCACCAGAACTCAAGGTGAAAAACACCCTCCGGAAACCTCGATGCGACCTGCACTTAGTGAACAAAACATCAGATTCAACTCAGTGCATGAAGATAACCATGGCACCCAATCTCCAAGTTGGAAGAGGAATCCTAGCTAACGCCTCTTAATTTACCATCTGCTGCTGCATCAAGCAGGCGTTGGATGCAAGGAAAGGGGAATTCACTTCTGTACATCTCAATTTTGTATGCCTTCAATTTGGTTTCCATGGCAAAAAACTGAGATTTCATCAAACTACTGAAGTTTCTATTCAAGCACATAAACTTTGATAGTTTCTTCCTCTGCTGCACTGGACTTGAGACTTTGTTCATCAGATGCTGTATCATAGTTAACTTCATTAATGCTATGCAGGAAGTTGGGAGAACTTCCATGATAGAAATGACAGTTTCCAAGTCTTGCACAAGTCAAAATGGACTTCTCCATTGTTGGCAGTGATTAAAGTCTCTGGTTGGCTTCCCGATGCACAAAGAATTTCTATGTTTACTTGAGCTTACATCAACACAGTCCTCTTCCACTGCCCTGACTGAAGCCCACGCCTGCCTGTTGATGTGTCATATGAAGATCCTGTATCCATTTATCCTTTAACATTCTAGCAGCTCCAGTATCTCCGCTGGTGGACTGTTTGAGGCTAGAAGTGTAAGGGTAGGATTTGCTAATCATTTCAGAATCATTTACTAACTTTGGCTATCAATATGATATCATTAAGATGTCATATGTTTGAAACTGCATCCAGGCCCTTTGGCTAGTCTTCTGGCATTGTTTGGATCAAATATCTACTCCTACTGCTTTCTTAAAATCATAGAATCCCTACAGTGTGGAAAGATATCATTCAGCCGATCGAGTCCATTCCAACTCTCTGAAGAGAATCCTGCCCAGACCCAGCATCCCCATTCTATTCCCATAACCCCACATTTACCATGGCTAACCCACCTAGCCTGCATATCCCTGGACATGATGATAATTTATCACAGCCAATCTGTAATTTGCACATCTTTGGAGTGTAGGAGAAAACCAGAATATCCACAGAAAACCCATATAAACATGTGGAAAATATGCAGACAGTCACCCGGGGCTGGAAGAGAGCCAGGATGTCTGACACTGTGAGGTAGCCATGCTAACCACTTTATTCTGTACATCTCAACTTTATATTGCTTCAAGTTGGTTTGCATGGCAACAAACTGAGATTTCCTGAAACTACGGAAGTTTCTACTCAAGCACATAAACTTTGATAACTTCGTCCTCTGCTGCACTGGACCTGAGACTTTGTTCATCAGATGCTGCACCATAGTTAAGTTTGGGAAGAAATCCCCTCTCCTCCTGCAATAAGGCCTCTCGTATGACAACTGGGCATAGTATCAGCCAGAGTCGAGGGTGTGGTGCTGGAAGAGCACATCCAGTCAGGCAGTATCCGAGGAGCAGGAGAGTCAATGTTTCAGGCATAAGCCCTTCATCAATATCTGCCTGTTTGTTCCTGGGACCTCAAATACTCTTTAACCAATTCCATTTCCAAATGCATTTCACTTTGAAGTGATGCAGTCTGTTGTTAATAGTGAAGGTTAGCTTTAAGAGATTATAGTTTTCTACAAACTTGGGCCTCCTGTTGAGGTGTGCAGCAATTAACAACATGTTGAGCACTTGGCTGAATGTCATATTGTGAATGATGAGCAAGCAGTGCAATGTTAAATTAAATTAATCATTTTTAGTTCTTTGATATTTATATAATTCAAACACCAAACTCTTAAATTTTAATAAGCTTTGAAGTAACATCTGATTAGATTAGATTCCCTACAGGGTGGAAACACGCCCTTCGGCCCAACAAATCCACACCGACCCTCCAGAGAGTAACCAACGCAGACCCATTTCCCTCTGACTAGCACTATAGGCAATTTAACATGGCCAATTCACCCAACCTGTATATCTTTAGACTGTGGAAGGAAACCAGAGCACCCGAAGGAAACCCACACAGACACAGGGAGAATGTGCAAACTCCACACAGACAGTCGCCTGAGGCTGGAATTGAACCTGGTCCCTAGTACTATGAGGCAGAAGTGCTAACCACTTAGCCACCGTGCTGCCTCACATAACTAAAGAAATATTTAAGTTGTGAACTTCAACTTTTCAATTTCAAAAGATCTGTTACTGTAGTTCACATTAGTCAAACAATTTTCGTATATTTACACTGTATCATTGCCAATATATGACTAACGTATCTACATATTTGATTTATGTATTTAATTCAAATTTATTAGATGACACAATGATAGGTGGAGAGACAGGTAGTATTGAGGAAGCAGGGAAGCTGCAGAGGGACTTGGACAGGTTAGGAGAGTGGGCAAAGAAGTGGCAGATGGAGTACAATGTGGGAAAGCATAAGGTTATACACTTTTGTAGCAAGAATAGAGTTATAGACTATTTTCTAATTGAGGAAGGGCATTGGAAATCTAATGGCCCAAAGGATTTAGGAGTCCTGGTTCAGGACTCTCTTAAGGTTAACATGCAGGTTCAGATGGTACTTAGGAAGGCAAATGCAATCTTAGCGTTCATTTCAAGAAGGCTAAAATACAAGAGGAGAGATGTACTGCTGAGGCTGTATAAGGCTCTGGTCAGAATGCATTTGGAATATTCTAAGCAGTTTTGGGCCCTATATCTTGTGAAGGATGTGCCGGCATTGGAGGAGGTCCAGAGGAAATTTATAAGATTGACCCCAGGCATGAAGAGCTTGTCATATGAGGAGTGGTTATGGAGTTATGGACTCTGCGTCTGTACTCAATGGAGTTTGGAAGGATGAGAAGGGATTTCATTGAAACTTATAGAATACTGAGAGGTCTGAACGGAGCATGCATGACGATGCTTCCCCCAGTCGGAGAGAGTGACCTCAGAATCAAGGGATAGCCCTTTAGAACTGAGATGAGGAGGAATTTCTTCAGGCTGTGGGTGGTGAATCTGTGGAACTCATTGCCCCAGGAGGCTGTGGAGGCCAAGTCACTGAGTATAATTAAATCAGAGATAGCTAGGTTCTTAATTAGTAAGGAGATCAAAGGCTATGGGGAGAGGAGAAGAGAATAAGATTGAGAAATATATCATCTATGATCGATGGGCTGAATGGCCTAATTCTGTTCCTAGATCATATGGTCTGATCAGTTATGAGCCTTTATTAAGATTAATAACATAATTTAGAGCTCACTGCAGAGAAACAAACTCAACACTTAGGCAGAAGGTCAAATCTTGTTAAAGTTGAGAAGGAAGGTTTTATGTTCAATATCACCTTTATTTCCGTCAGGAAGTTGATAGCTGACTTGGCTGGTTTGCAATGACGCATGACGTCAACAGCATGGGTGCACTTCCTGCAGTGGCTGAGGTGACCCTGAAGAACTGTCCTTCTCAGCCTCTCCCTTCACGTGGAGATCCTCAATTTAAACCAAGACCAGTCATCTCTCTGTAATTAGAGAGTGGGACTATGAAGAATTTACCAGTTTACTACAAAGAAAATATATTCATTTTCATGTGGAATTTACTTTCTCCTGTTTAAAAATCTGCTTTCAAATGTTTCAACAAATTATGTGACATAATTGAAGTCATTTTGACCGAGGTTTGCTCTCCGAGATGATGCAGAGTTTCAGCTAGTGGTAAATAATGTTCACCTTGCCAGTTGGGCCATTCTCCTTTTCTGGTGATTATTCATGAATGCATTGCATTCTCATGTTTCTTTTGACTGTATGCTGTCATACAATTCTGTCAAAAGTTGACAAAAGGTATCACCTCTTAGCATCAGAAAGAAATGCCTTCTCCTATCTCATTGCAATTGCTTAGGAGAGGAAGGTAGCAAGGGCAAAGAAAGAAAGAGGGAATTTCATTTGGAAAACACAAATTTAAATTGTGGAAAAATAAGCTCAACATCAAGCCAATATGACACAGAAAAAGGCTACTTAGCTCACTGAGTGCATACTGGTTCTTTGTAGAACAATCCAGTTGGTTCTATTTACCTGCTTTATACTTGTAACCTTCCATGTTATTTACATCAAGTTAATCCAATTTCCCTTTGAAATTATTGAGTCTTCAATTCCACCACCCTCCGTAGACAAATAATTCAACATCATTTCCAGTCACTGAATAAAAAATTTTTTTTTCTCAATTTCCCCTGTATCTCTTGCTGTTAAATCTGTGTACCCTTGTTGTTATACCACAATGGCTACAGTTTTTCTTTGCTTACATATGCCACAATCTTCATAAGATCTCAGCCCCTCATTCTCCTTTTCTGTAAGAAGAACAACTTACTTATCAATCCTAATTTTGGAATTAAACTCTGTCATCTCTGGAATCATTCGAGCAAACTTTCTCTGCCCCTTACAAGGAATCTCGCATAATTTCTGGAGTATAATGACCAGAACAGATACAACACAAAATTCCACCTCAAAGCAACGGCCAGGAGTTTAGCAACTGTGATGTCATTAAGTGGGCTTAAAAGCTAATCACATTGAAGTATTCTTACGGTCAATCAGGAAATAAAATGCACAAAGTTTTTATTTTTCATTTACATATTATAGCAAGCATTAAGATGATTAGGATCTACTTGTAGGGTTATGGTTGAAAACAAGATTTTTGTTTTAAATATAATTCTTATTTTAACAGTAACTGAGAAATTTGACACTCAAAAATATGAATTTAGCATTACGGTGACAATGAGACTACACAGGAAGTATTATGAAATTTAAAAAAAAGTTGTAACATATTCAATTACAGTAAGAGGGCATTTTTTCATCTGTTCCATGAAGTCGACTTCATTGTAATCTACAGAGACGACAACAGCATGGTCTACAGAGAAGCATTGAATCATTGATAGTAACTTCTTTATTTCTACTTTTAACTATCTGTGTATAGACTCTAGCAGTTGTTGTCAGTTTCAGAGTAACAACAGTGAACATGAATGAATGTACGAATCCAAAATATGAGTTGGTACATCTTGTCTATACATCTAGAACTGCCTGAAAGTTTGCTTTATGGGTATAAGACCTTACAAATCAAATGCACTTTCAAGCTCAATCCAGTGCTATGGGTCAGGGAAATACTCAAAGAACAAAAATCCGCTGTGAAAATCAGAACAGTTTCTTTTTAATTCAAAAGCAGTCCTCTATTTGCTTAACTTCACTCGTCACATGTTCCTCTTACCAGGAGTGTGCAACAGTTTGGTTTATGACTTCTTCCACAATTACTGTCAGTGCCATCTCTTGACTGACCAGCAGGAGGCGTGATTCCAGTGAGATGAGTCGGATAATTTAAATTGCTTCCTTCATTCATGAGAGGAATACCTTGCTTCCCCACTGAGTTTCATTCCATGACCCTGCTAAGAATTGATCAAAACTACCCAACCGACACAAGTGAGCACAAGTAGCAGACAGCAATGGGTTTCAGGCTCATGACCTTCTGGTCATGTATCAAGCATGGAACCAATTGAACAGCTGGGCCACCCAGGGAAAAAGACACTTTGTTTGTTTAGGTGGTCTGTGTACATGGCTGACCAGTTAAGTCAGGGAATAGTCACTATTTATTTTGAAGTATAAACCTGATGGAGTTTTCTCTGTATTACCAAGTGAAATTAAATGGAAGTAATGTGCTGGCTTAACATTTTTATGCTTTGTTATTGTGGACAGGTCATGGGTTTGAATTGTATTATGAGTGAGATATATTTTTGGAAACTTCTGAAGCAGAGAGGAGACTCTCTGAACAAAATGTCTGACTTTGTAAATCATGAGAGAAACACAATTGTCAAAATCTCGTTAAAAGATTAATAAAATGTCTTTGGTAACTAATATTTGGCAGAATCCATTCCTCTTGCAAAGCTTTTAAAAAGGTGACAGATGTAGTTTTAATGAATAAATGGTTCCCTTTATTAAAAATGCCATTTTAATAAAAGAAGATTTAGGTTTATGGCTTGGCTCCCAAACTCATTCACATCATACCTACATAAGAACAGCAATCAAATTGAATCATCTCTGAGGTGTCCTACACAGCATGGCATTATCAGGAATGGAAGTGTTCACATGGATGAATTGAATCTGATGAAGGGGACCACAAAGGTACAGCTAAGACAATGGGAGAGAAAAGAATTGTAAATAACCCATAATTCTACACAGTAGATTAATACATAACAAAACTACAAAATCATTCATGAAAATCTGAAATTGAAGGAAATCCTTAAGGTCAATGCAACACCAAATTCTGATACTTTTTCACATGAGACAAGTTGACTTTTATCGGAAATCAGAAAAGTGTCAATCATGAGGAGTTTCAGAGAGGATTCCTCTCAATGAGATTTAATGAGATTTCTCACACCACTTTCCCAAATTTGCTTCATTACCTATGTGTCATGCCTCTATGGTGCTCCACTTGTCTTATTTTTGCATGTACCACACCAGACGTCCTCTCCACTGCTGGGACCTCCCAGGGTCACTGGTCCCAGCAACATTTTAAAAGCCCAGTTACATTCACTTGGTTAAGTGCTGTCAGTCTGGAGCTGCCCTTCACTGAGCATGTAGTGGGAGGGCAAACATAAGCAAATACTTCTCAGAGTACATATGTAGCATGGCTGACACTTTATTGCAAATGTAAGCATACATTTTTTCTTCTACCATTTCTTAAAAGCCAAGATACATGGCAAATTCTTCCTTAGCCTCATCCCATCTTGGAACCTTGATAATAGGGAGTGCTATATCCTTCACAATGCCCGGTGTTGCCCAACATCTTTTCAATGCTCAATATGGGACCAGTACATTCAGGAATACGTTCAAATGGTTCAAAGCAGTCAGTTTTATTCAGCAACGGCAAAACTGAAAAAAAACTAAGCAGAAAGAAGCTGAGTTTTGATTTTGGAAAGAGACAGGCACTGCTTGCCATCTTGAGCAGATACAGTCTTACAGACAATTAATGATCACTGCAGTCACCTCCTATCTACAAGAACCGGGTGTTAGTTAAGTGCTTTCCAACATATTGCACCTGACACTACTGCTGTCTATTCTGTAGGAAATTATGTTCCTTCTGCTCAATGTCCCCATCTTCTTCCTCCAAAGAAGCTGCTGCTCTTTCAGCTCTTCAGAGTCCATCACATCCCTTGTTGTCTGCTGCAGTTGGGAAGAGCACATCCAGGACTGTGCAGTACACTCTGCCTGGAATGTGCTGCAAGACCCCACTATCTCAGAAGAAACCAACTATTGGGATCCCATTTGAGGAGATTGATTGCTTGCTTTACAATGGCTCTGGTGGAAGGATGGGCTGCATTGTGCCTACACTCAGCCTCAGTCTGGAGTTGCATAACCGAGGCATCAGCCGTAGTCACAGGGGTTTCCATGGTCTCCCAGTGACAACTTGTGTTAGGCAGCTGACCCTTGAAATGAAGCAGGAAAATGAGTGTTTTCAAGGATTATAAGCCTCAGGGCAGCTTCTTGGTTACTTGGCACAGACTTCTAAGATATAGTCCTAATGGTCACAGGTGACATGCATATTTTCTATTGGTGAAGTCAGATGCATTATAATATAGTGCTGTCAATGCAATGTCTGTATAGTCATTGCACCCTATAGCTGGGGGAAGCCAGCAATTTCGACAAAGCCTACTCTGAGCTGCTGCACTGAGCTTGTCGGAGGAATGAGAGGAAGCAGTGTGATTGGGCACCAATTGCATTGGTGCCAGCCTTGATGATTTAATGGTGTGAGGTCTCACACAGGCCCCCAGTGAGTCCTTGGAAGCAGATGGTTGCTGAAATGTTTAACTCAGCTGTCACTTCGATGGCCACCCACTCCTTCATGTTACAGGTTCTGCTTCAGATTGTTTTAGATGGAGGATAAGAGAAGCAAAAGGCAGGTTGGAATTTCCAGGTACCCCCTCTGACTTACAGGTCAGGAACTGTCACTGTCTAGTTTCTATTCTGCCTGTGGGAGAATGGGTTAACAAACAGGGAGGCTGGAAGAACACAGCAAACCAGGGGAGCATCACAAGGTGGAGGAGTCAACGTTGCAGATGTAACCCCCCTTCAGGACTGAGGGCAGTTTAAAGGGAACTGCAGAAACCCACTCTTAATCCACAGCTCCCCTCACACCGACCTCCAGTCCTGAAGAAGGGTTACACCCAAAATGTTGACTTCTCCTGATGCTGCCTGGCTTGCTGTGTTCTTCCAGCCTCCTGCTTGTCTACCTTGGATTTCAGCATCTGTAATTTTTTTGTCTCTAATTGTGGGAGAATGGGAAACTGCATAGAAATGAGGCAAGAATGACTCATACTGAAATATTAATTCAAGCTATTGCATAGAAATAGATTTTTGCTGCTCACGAGTGAGAATCTCATTGCATTGTTCAACACTCGATTGGAAAATAGGACTTCTTGCTCTCAACTTTGAGATTCTTCACTCTGCCAATCTGACATGATATTACCAATTTGCTTAGCAAAGCCTACATCACTTAGGACAGGTAGATTTTAATATTAAATACCTTGACAAAAGGTCTTTGGTTAGGAAAGGCTTGCTTGAATAAATGACGGATTTGTTAAACAATCACTGGTCTGGTTGCTGAAACATTCATCTGGATATCAGGAGATTATGCATGCACTTCACACATATGTTTTCAGAATTGGCTATAGCTCAGTTGGTGACATTATTCCCTCTGAATGACAAGGTTGTGAATTCAATACCCACTTCAGAGATTTACTTGTGTACCAAGTCAAGGGAGATGCTCTGGTGCAAGAGTGAGGGAAAGTTACATTGTGAATACAGCCATCCTTTAGATATTAGACAAAGGCCTGTCTGAGCTCTCAAGCAGATACAAAATATCCTATGATGCTAATATTATGAAGATGTGCTAAGGTATTTATAATGCCCTGCTCATTATTTGCAGTTGATAAACATCACCAATGCAGGTAAGCTGCTAATCATCCTATTACCGTATGTAGAAGCTTGCTGTGTCTATATTAGTTGCTGTACCTATATCAGTTGCTGTATTTCCTACATTACACCAACAAATATGCTACATTAAAGTGCTGAATCAGCTGTAGAGTGCTTTGATATCCTAAGGTTGTGACAGACATTATACAAATACTAGTCAATCTAAGCAAACATAATTCGGAGATGCCGGTGTTGGACTGGGGTGTACAAAGTTAAAAATCACACAACACCAGGTTATAGTCTGACAGGTTTAATTGGAAGCACACTAGCTTTCGGAGCGACGCTCCTTCATCAGGTGATTGTGGAGGGCTCGATCGTAACACAGAATTTATAACAGGCAGATGGAATGCAATATTAATAAATGTGAAGTCATCCATTTTGGTAGGAGTAACAGTAAAAATGACTATTACTTGAATGGTAAAAAGTTGCAGCATGTTGCTATGCAGAGGAACCTGGGCGTTCTTGTACATGAATCACAGAAGGTTGGTCTGCAGGTACAACAGGCAATTGGGAAGGAAAATAGAATTTTGTCTTTCTTTGCTAAAAGGATTGCGGTTAAAAGCAAGGAAGTCATGTTGCATCTGGACAGGGTCCTGGTGAGGCCACACCTGGAGTACTGTGTACAGTTTTGGTCTCCTTACTTGAGAAAGGATATATGGGCACTAGATGGGGTGCAGAGGAGGTTCACTATGTTGATTCCGGAGTTCAAGCGGTTGACTTATGAGGAGAGACTGAGTAGACTGGGATTATATTCATTGGAATTCAGAAGAATGAGGGGGGATCTTATAGAAACATAACATTATGAAGGGAATAGATAAGATAGACATAGACGGGATATTTTCACTGGCGGGTGAAACTAGGACAAGTGGGCATAGCCTCAAGATTAGACTGAGCAGATTTAGGACTGAATTGAGAAGGAACTTCTTCACCCAGAGGGTTGTGAAACTATGGAATTCCTTGCTCAGTGAAGTAGTTGACGTTACTTCAGTAAATATTGTTAAAGCTAAGATAGATTTTTTTTTGAATAATAAAGGATTTAAGGGGTACAGTGAGAGCATGGATAAGTGGGTCTGAGTCCACAAAAAGATTGGCCTTGACCTTACTGGTTGGCAGGGCAGGCTCGTAGGGCCAGATGGCCTACTCCTGCTCCTAGCTCTTCTGTTCCTGTATTGAGACATCTGCATTTGAAGATATATTCCATTGGAGATGACAGCCAAAGCATCTCCAACAAACATTAGAGATCTATCACAACTGAGTAAGACTGAACTTATCTATGTGGAGAAAGTGAGGACTGCAGATGTTGGAGATCAGAGTCAAGAGTGAAGTGTTGGAAAAGCACAGCAGGTTAGGCAGCATCGAGCAACAGGAGAATCATGCTGATTCGGATGCTACATGACCTGCTGTGCTTTTCCAGCACCTCACTCTTGACTCTGAACTTATATATGTCAGCGGAACATCTTAATCAATTTAAGCTTGGTGTAGGAGCAAATGTTAATGTCTTTCCAATGATGTATCTATGTTAAAATACACGAATTGACAGCTTTCAGGTGAGCTCTTGTGTTATAGTGGCAGTGTCCTTTAAGCTAGGAGGCCTGTATTCAAGTCCCACCTGTTCCAGAGGTGTATAATAACATCTCTGACCAGGTTAATTAGAAAATGTGGTTTTTGACAGTCTTCAGCACTAGAGTTAAGTTGTGCAGGTGGAATGACCTTAAAATTAAAGGAATGTTACACTGAATTACTGAATACCAAATGTTTGAGAGCTTCAATGTCACGCAGAAGCAGAAAAGTTCACTCGTGAGGAAGGATGCATGTTTTGTGCTCAACATGCTGCAACACGTTGAAAGATTGGAGCGACTGGGCTTGTATACATTTGAGTTTAGAAGGCTGAGAGGGGATCTGATTGAGACGTATAAGATTATTAAAGGATTGGACACTCTGGAGGCAGGAATCATGTTTCCGCTGATGGGTGAGTCCCGATCCAGAGGACACAGTTTAAAAATAAGGGGTAGGCCACTTAGAACAGAGTTGAGGAGAAACTTCTTCACCCAGAGAGTGGTGGGTGTATGGAATGCTCTGCCCCGAAGCCTGTGGAGGCCAAGTCTCTGGATACTTTCAAGAAGAAAAAGTTGGATAGAGCTCTTAAGGATAGTGGAATCAAGGGTCATGGGAATAAGGCAGGAACAGGATACTGATTCAGCCATGATCATAATGAATGGTGGTGCTGGCTCAAAGGGCAGAATGGCCTACTCCTGCACCTATTGTCTATTGTCTATTGTCTATTCAGTTTAACCACTTCATAAGTAAACGACCATCACTGAGACAGGAAATCCTAACCAGTGGAAGACTCTATGGGTCTTTGAAGACTAACAGATGGGCCTAACAAAAAGACTGAACCTGTAGAAATTACTTGTATAGGAATCTAAGATTTATTTCATACGAGCAGCAGAGAAGAAACCAAAGCAAATTACACGGGGCTACAGGAAATTTTTTCCATCGCTGATAGCACTGAAGATTCTTTAGAGGATAACCATAAGTAAGAGATGAAACAATGACCAAATAGTGCTAGGAAAGGAATCTCCCCAGGTGTGAGAACACACAGCATGATGGGGGAAGGTCACCAACAACCACTTCACAGAAATCAGTTGCATGACGAGTACATGTTACTGAGGATGAAACCACTTATTTCATTAGAACAACTGCCTTCAATGAAGGACATTCAAGAAATCAAAGGCCCTCCAAATAAGTTGATGGACCACCAACAAAGCCAATGTCAATTGTCAAAGAACTCTTCAGCAAAAAAGATTCATGGGATAAAGAAACCTGCAGTCAAGAAGGCAGAGGGTGAGCAACATTAAGGTCAGCATGCTTACACTAATAACCTACTGATCTTCTCTGTCTTAAAGAAATGTGTTCTTTCAGGAGAACTAGGCTTCGGAGGAAATATTGTTTAAATAATGGAAATAATAGGGTTAATCTCTGAGCTAATCTGAATCTCTAAGCAGTTAGTATATAACACAGCCAGAGAAGAGAGCATGAGTGCACTTCAGGCAGTGTTGGAGACAGTTCTGGGTAGTTGTCATTGGAGACAGTCATGCCTTTTACTCCTCATGTTAACACCAGGAAATTGTGACCTGTGTTATGACATGGGGTAAACACCCCTTGCTAATTTAAACCAGCAACACAACTTAACCCATGATGTAATCTGTTAAAATTTGAGAGGCCAAGGACTATCAAAAAAGTCACTATTTAAAGTGCAAAAAAATTTAAGAACTTTATTCTTTAAGTCTAGCACAGAATATTAACTAACAACTATTTACAACTCCTTTCTCTAACCTATCTTTTACTTTCCCATCTACAATACTAGTCCGATAAAACCCCGATGAAGATTTACCAAAAAATTCACATTTCAAAACCAGCCAACTGTCAAATCTTCTCTGTCTTCTTATCTTCTTCGAAGGGATTTCTGTTTCGCAGGTCATTGATAGATAAAGGTACCTTTAAGAGAGCTATTCTCCAGGCAGTCTGCATGTGTGGATGGCTTGGCGGTTCTCTGCCAACTGTTCAATTTGTTTAATGTTTATACCCAAAGCATCAGATCATTTCATTGGTTTTAATGTCAAAACACCAAATTCAAACTTGATTAGAGTTCAGGATCTTGGGGCATAATTTAAACCGATTGGCCAAATTTGAATTGGGAATCTATTTGCTTAATCTACTTTATACATACACAAACTAATAAATCTTACTCCCTTTTTGCTAGGTACTGCTAGCTGCTGGACCAAATGTTACATTGTAAATTCTCAAGCACTCTGTGTGCTTGCTAAGTCCTTCAACACTCTTAATGGTACAGTACACCACTACACCTTCATAACACCAATACATAAGTAATGAGATGTAATCAAGCTTATCTTGTTACCTAAGATAAATGCCACTTATGCTGATACTTATTCAAGGTCTTACCTTCAACATAAAGACTAGAAAGCACCTAGACTAGCATAGAAAGGAGGTTTAGCAGCAGCCCTCTGCCTAAGGTGTCCAGACCTTATTAGCACTCTTCTACGAGCAACATGTTTTAATTTGCATATCTTACCAGTACCAGTTGGTGAAGGGCAAGATCACACACAGAGGTATGGCATTGGATGATTGAACCAGGAATGCTGGTGAAAAACTGGGCATTGACCCAGGTGATGCTGTTTGTGCTCGCAAACCGAATGTACATTGAAGTAAGACTTATTAATTTGTGTATGTATAAAGTAGATTAAGCAAATAGATTCCCTCAATATTTTGAATATATGTTAAGTAAATTAAGTAACTTGAAGGAATTGAATACATTTTGAACTGAGAAAAGTATTAGGCTGCTTGCAAAGAATCCACAATTAACAACATCTTTCATTCTGGGGAAGCCTACCACACATGCAGCATCAAGCTTTCTTGGTATGTTTTGCTGAATCCACGAGCAACTGTATTGTTAGGCTGAAAGTACCTAATGGCTTCTTTAAGGTCTGATCAAAATTGTAACAAGAAGACATGTGCACCTCGAAGTATAGCTAATTTATTAGCTTAATTTACTTAACATATATACAAAATATTGAGGGAATCTATTTGCTTAATCTACTTTATACAAACACAAACTAATTAGGCTTACTCCCTTTTTGTTGTCAGGGACTTTGGCAATGTCAGCATTTGGAGCTGTACCCCAGATTCCATGGCACTGGCCTCACAATCGCCAGTCCATTTCCCGATACTTTCAATACTTTTTCAGACATTCCGTTGTGTAGCATATAAAATTAAAACATCTCCAGGCTATTCATCCCTGTTAATTACATAAGAGAATGATTCCCACGGGCAGTCAAGGTTATGCAGTTACTTCCCAGCCAAAACAGACTGTTCTTTTTTGTTTGAGATCCATTTTAGTTTTGATGATATCACAACAGTTAAAAAAAATGAGAATTTCAACGCAACCCTCCTCCTTCCACCCCCAATCCTACAAATATTCCAAAATCACATTCAAAATCTTGTTTAAAACAAGAAGCTGTGGCTACTCAACTGCAATGACCTGTTCACAGTCACCACTCAGTTGCCATTTGCTCAGAGGGTGGGAGTAAATGGCAATGCAAAACAATCTTCAGCTGGCCTGTTCCTTTACCCCTTGCACAACAAGATCTTGAGTGAGTCCGATAATGGTGACTAATCTCACTTCCATTTAAAAAAGGAAGGTCAAACATGAACGCCCACCCCCTTCCTAATAGAAGGAGAAATGTAAAGAGTGTGCTGAGAGAACACCTGATGTGCTAGATACATGCGAACAATATGGTGACACTACAGGTTCTTTTACCCGACTGGGTTTCTGTAAAGATGTGTTTTCCAGCTAATTGTGTATCCCATTAACAGTCTTTTATTTTATATGAGGTCTATTATTATGCATTTTTCCCCACCTTGCTTCAATTGCTCATTGCAAGATCCAATTAACCATCAATGGTCTAATTTGGAGATATCATTTTTAAGCCCAACACCAGAGCAATGTAATGTATGTACTTCTGCTGTTGTCCAGGGCCTCAGTGACCTTCTTGATAAAACAGTGAACTGCAAAATCTTATCCCTGCTGCAGCCTGTAAGGAGCCCATGCCTTAAATATTAACCAAAGTGAGCATGAGATTCATGGATATGCCCGACTGAAAGGGTTAAGTTGGGGGTGGAGCAAGTGACAAAGCTCCCCTGTAAAATGAAGACACTTCTCATTTTCCTTCATGCAGAAGAAGTGATTCCTGAATACTCCGAAGACCCAATGTGTCCACTTCCTCTTTATCCTTGTCACAACTGTTCCTGCTGTTAACTGTCTTCCTTGTCCAGTCACAAATGCAGACGAAAGTGAGGACTGCAGATGCTGGAGATCAGAATCGAGAGTGTGGTGCTGGAAAAGCACAGCAGGCCAGGCAGCATCCAAGGAGCAGGAGAAGCTCCATCCTGATTGAAGAGCAGTTCCTGATGAAGGGCTTTTGCCCAAAATGTGGACTCTCCTGCTCCTCGGATGCTGCCTGACCTGCTGTGCTTTTCCAGCACCACACTGTCAGTCACAAATGCAGCCCGGTCAGACTATCAAGTCATTCTGGAGCCAAATCGTGAAACAGAAAACCAGATATTGATGTTTCACTCTGCCCTCACCACTTCTTATCACTTCCAGAATAATATCAGGAATTCCCTTGCTCTCACTATCTACCTGGAGAAAGTGAGGACTGCAGATGCTGGAGATCAGAGTCAAAAAGTGTGGCGCTGGAAAAACACAGCAGGTCAGGCAGCAACTGAGGAGCAGGAGAGTCGACGTTTTGGGCATGGTGAATGTAGCTAGGAACGCGATAGGTGGATGAAGGTAGGGAGTGATGATAATCGTCCGGAACAGAGGGTGAAGAGATAGTTGGGAAGAAAAATGGACTGGTAGGACAGTTCAAGAGGGTGGTGCCGAGTTGGAGGGTTGGATCTGGGATAAGGTGAGGAAGGGGAGATGAGGAAACTGGTGAAATCAACATTGCTTCCATGTGGCAGGAGGGTCCCAAAGTAGAAGATGAGGCGTTCTTCCTCCAAACGTTGGGTGGCTAGAGTTTGGCAGCGGAGAAGGCCCAGGGCTTGCATAGTCCTTTGTGGAGTGGGATTGGGAGTTGAAGTGGTCAGCTACAGGACTGTGGGGTTGTTTGGTGGGTGCATCCCAGAGATGTTCTCTGAAACATTCAGCAAGTTGACGTCCTGCCTCCCCAAGGTAGAGGAGACCACATCAAGAGCAACAGACACAGGAGATGAGGTGTTTGCATGTGCATGAAAACCTCTGCTGGATGTGGAAGGATCCTTTGAGGCCAACCTGCCCATTTTCCTTCCCACCTAACCAATCCACCCTCCCCTCCAACCTATCACCATCACTCCTCACCTTCATCTACCTATTGCATTCCTAGCTACCTTCGCCCCATCCCACCCCCTCCCATTTATCTCTCAGCCCCATTGGGGCACCCCTGCTTTCCTGATGAAGAGCTTATGCCCAAAACGTTGACTCTCCTATTCCTCGGATGTTGCCTGACCTGCTGTGCTTTTCCAGTGCCACACGTTTTGAGCCTCACTCTCTACCCCACCAAATTCTCCATGCTCAAAGGATCATCTCCTGTCTTAGTGCCAAGTCCAGGATGACGCCACGACTAAACACATATTTCACTCGCCTCCATTTCAGCATTCCACAGATGCTATTCTCTATGTGACACCCTGGTTAAATCCACCACCACTCCGAACACTTCCTCACTAATAACATGCTCCCCCTTCTCCCCATTGGGGCACCTTCCTATGGAATCACAGAAGATGTAACTTTTGCCCTTTACCTTCTCCCTCCTCACTGTCCACAGTTCCAAGCACACTGTTTACATGTTGCAACATTTGATTTGTCCTTTTTTCAATATAGTCAATTGTATTTCCTGCTCACAGTGTGGTTTGTTTTACATTGGCAAGATTAACATAATTTAGGTGCCTGCTTTGTGGAACACCTCCACTCTGTCCTCGAGAATATCCCAACCTTCCAACTGCTTACCATTTCAATAAACCATCTTGTGACTATACTCACATTTGGAGTGGACCTGCCACATTGTTCCAATGAGACTTATTGCAAGCTGGAGAAACAACACCACATTTTTCATGGAGACACTTCACAGCCTCAACAAAATAATACTGAGTTCCATAACTTCAGAATGTCCTCTATCCTCAACTTTAATTACAACCCCTCCCACTCAAAGATGTGTCTTGCCGGCTTTGTTCTTAGCAGAACAGATCCATTTTCTCCTTTTCACACCGATTATTTATATCTGTTCCAACTCTGTATCTCTCTGTCATCACCATTAGCACTTCCTTTGTCTTTCATTTTGAGCACCCTCACCATCTATTCCACTTAGTCTTCTTCCCCATTGTCAACAGAATAAGACACCATTATTTCTCAGTCCCTTTTCATTCTGTAGAAGAGTCATATCTCATCCAAAAACATTAATGACAGTATCTGCAGTATTTTACTATTACTTAATCAATCAATGTTCTCTATTTGTATAC
Source organism: Chiloscyllium plagiosum (assembly GCF_037043375.1). NCBI lineage: Eukaryota > Metazoa > Chordata > Chondrichthyes > Orectolobiformes > Hemiscylliidae > Chiloscyllium > Chiloscyllium plagiosum. The sequence goes on along the minus strand of NW_028270158.1, from coordinate 37,027,390 downwards.
CCTTTATAACAATCCAATTAACTTACCAACAACACAGGTCACTCATGCGTGTGCTCAAATAGTTGGGAAAGCAGTCAGAAATGGTCAGTAATCAGAACAATAAAAGCTCAAATGTCGAGTGAAAGGTAACAAACCATCAGCTGCTATGGAATTGGGAATAAACTTTTTAAAACAAGGACTAATAAAGGATACTTTCTGCCAATTAGTTGTTGATGAAAATAATTCTGTGGTGCGTCAGGTACTGGGTGAACCCAACATCAGAAAAAAGGCCTTTTGACAACCGGAGCTCAACCTTTTGAATATTTTTATTCATATATGTTTGACTTGTAGAGTCATAGAGTCATAGAGATGTGCAGCATGGAAACAGACCCTTCGGTCCAACTATCCACGCCAAACAGATAACCCAACCCAATCTAGTCCCACCTGCCAGCACCCGGCCCCTATTCCTCCAAATCATTCCTATTCATATACCCAACCAAATGCCTCTTAAATGTTGCAATTGTACCAACATCCACCACATCCTCTGACAGCTCATTCTATACCCTCTGTGTGAAAAAGTTGTCCCTTAGCTCTCTTTTATATTTTTCCCCTCTCACTCTAAACCTATGCCCTCTAGTTCTGGACTCCCCAATCCCAGGGAAAAGACGTTGTCTATTTATCCTATCCATGTCCTCATAATTTTGTAAACCTCTATAAGGTCACCCCTCAGCTTCCGGCGCTCCAGGAAAAACAGCCCTAGCCTGTTCACCCTCTCCCTATAGCTCAAATTCTTCAACCCTGGCAACATCCTTGTAAATCTTTTCTAAACCCTTTCAAGTTTCACAACATCTTTCCGATAGGAAGGAGACCAGAATTGCATGCAATATTCCAACAGTGGCCTAACCAATGTCTTGTACAGCTTCAACATGACCTCCCAACTCCTGTACTCAATACTCTGACCAATAAAGGAAAGCATACCAAATGCCTTCTTCACTATCCTATCTACTTGCGACTCACTTTCAATGAGCTATGAACCTACACTCCAAGGTCTCTTTGTTCAGCAACACTCCCTAGGACCTTACCATTAAGTGTATAAGTCCTGCTAAGATTTGCTTTCCCAAAATGCAACACCTCGCATTTATCTGAATTAAATTCCATCTGCCACTTCTCAGCCCATTGGCCCATCTGGCCCAGATTCTGTTGTAACCTGAGGTAACCCTCTTCACTATCCACTACACCTCCAATTTTGGTGTCAAAGTAGAGGACCCAGCGCCGATCCTTGTGGCACTCCACTGGTCACAGGCCTCTAGTCTGAAAAACAACCCTTCACCACCACCCTCTGTTTTGAGCCAGTTCTGTATCCAAATGGCTAGTTCTCCCTTTATTCCATGAGATCTAACCTTGCTAATCAGTTTCCCATGGGGAACCTTGTCAAACGCCTTGTAGAAGACCAATACAATATAGCAAACAGTACTCACCCAACTCATAGTTAATACACTAAGGCAACCACAATTTTGTATGATAAATGGCAGTGTTGTACTGAACTGTTGTACTATTGACATTAATGACTTTTAAAAAAGTTATTTCTTTGAAAAGTAAGACAGAACTTATTCTTCAGCATTGAACTCCTGCTGCACCAAATCAATATTTCCTTCTATTTTCATTTGACTCTACCCTATACGTACCCTATTACCAAGCCCATGAGGTTCAGTTCAGTTATTCAGATTATTTCTCCACACAATGCTCATTATGGAACTTGTTTTTATCTTGCATCGCTGACTCTTTGGTTCCTTGCCACAATCCAGGAAAAGAAGAGACAGGCACATACTTTATGTGATATCAGTGAAAAGTTATAAAATCTGCATCGAAGATCATGCAACAGGACGTGTAAGTTGCTGGAATGATCTTGACTACTATGTATTTTCAGATGTTGCCCTCGGAGTCTCCTGAACACCCAGCTGTTAAACATGATAGAAACTAAAATATAAGTAATAGGAAAATATTTGGTCCTTCAAACCTAGTATCTGAAATGCTGTAAGATTGTGATTGATTTTCTCACTCGGTTTCAACTCTCCAAATTCTTTATTTCCCCTCATGCCCAAAATCTATCAATCAGTCTGAAATGCCCTCGATAACACAGCTCTTGTAGACAATTTTAAAGACTCACAATTCTTTGAGTGAAGAAATTCATTCTCATCTCTGCCCTAAATTGCTGTGGTCGTGGCCAAAGGTTCTAGACTCTCCAGAAAAAACATCCAGCACATAACTACACGAAGCCACTTCAACGTTTTTTTTGTCTTTTTTGTCTTTTTTTGTCTTCTAGATTCTAAGAAATACATATGTTAGTCTGTTCAATTCCTTCTAGGACAATTCTCACCTCTGAATCAGTCGAATGAAGGAACAGCTGGAAGTTGAGTTGAGCTTTTATGAAAGATAAGGGGCATTAAATTGCAATATTTTCTTGGCTTATCTTTGGGTGGTGGAGGCTCCAGTGACACATTCCACTAAATACCACCCCCCCAACCTACACAATCTTGTTATGTGTCCATGACTCTCTCCCTTGTCACCCTAAATTTAGGTTGGAACATATTGACTGGAATGGAAACCCCAGGGCTACTGCTTTTACCAATTCACCCCTGAAGCTGTTGCTCCTGGAGAAGTCTCTTGCATAAACATAACTGACTCTTTTTAAGTAGCTGCAGCTGACTGGGCAGAATTCCCCCTTTCCCAGGTGCAGCAATTCTATCAAGAATGCTTCTACAAATCTATTCAGCGTGTATAATTACAGCCAGAGGACTATTTTGCAGTGGGTTAGATTCAAAGGACAAGCTGTATCCCATTCTGTTCCTTACTCACCATCGAGAGAAGAATTGCAGTGTGTATATGTGTGTTAGTGTGCATCTGTCTGCTTTTTTTCAATAAGATTAATATATCTGTACTTAATGAGAATTGTTTGACAAAGCATAAATGTGTATTTGAAAGGAAGTTTCAACTGGCTGAAAGCAATTGCTTAGTATGGGTCTCATCAGAGTATTCTGCATGCATGCTAATATTCCAACATTTTATTATCATTTGGAAAAAATAGCTGAATGCACTTAGCATTTTCTGATTACATTGGATACTTTGAATTCACAGAAGCTCTTGAGTGTCCTGGCGTTACTGAAAGCAAAGTGTCCAATCTGGCAATCTGTAATATTAGCAGCAATCTCCTAGTTATAGCTATGCAACATGTTAATCCCTATTCGTAACAGCAAATTAATCTAAGAGGAGAATATTTGTTTGCAATGGTGAAAGCTAGCACCACACAGGAACAAATTCCACCATCACAATTTGCAAATTATAAAGTGGTAAAAGAGCACAGGGCACAGCAATCGATAGTCAGGTTGTGTAATGTTAGGTACTAACAGTCATCAACTTGTTTTTCACGGATTTCTTCAGAAAAATCTCTCACAAATTGGAAATCTCATTAGTGCAAAACATCACCAGTACCATTTCACAACAGAATTAGTCTGACCAACCAGATGAAACAGCCATTGCAAAGCAGAATAACCAATTTATGATCTTTTCTAAGATGCTCAGCTTATGAATTTGCAATTTGCAAATTTCTGAAGTAACTGTAATAGGACTTCCCATGTATTTTTAAGGCTAATTCCCAAATAGATTCTTGTGTTTTCTGGTAACCTTGATTTTCTTGTTGAAAAGGTTTGAAGAGTTGACTTGGTGATGGGGAGTTCTATGCTTTTCAATTATTTTATCAAGTTAATATCTGAAATGCTGATACTCAGTCAACATTTGATGAAATGTAGAAATACAACATTTGCACTAATCACTTTCAGTAATCAATGTTCCTATGTGAATCAACCTTGAAATTATTGCAATGTTTCTCTGAGTTATACTTTCAGATTGTTTTGACATTAATCATTTTGTATTTTATATTTGGGTTCTTTTCTTCATGTTGCTTTTGAGAAATGGACACCACTAGCTCGGCCAGATTTTATTGCCAATCCCTTGGAGAAAGTGGTAGTGAGATGCTTTCTTGTAATTCTGTAGACCTTGAGGCTTAGAAATGTGGGAGGTTAGAAATGTAGTTTCTGCAGGTGGAGGGGGGAGGGTGTAGTGGGAGTGGGACATTATACAAACGGTCGCGGAATTCTTGTAGCATGTAGCATGTAGCATACTTAAGGCTAAGACTTTAATGAATATAGAGGGTCTTTTAAAGAAAATAGTTTTAAGCTAGGAAATATCTATGAAGGGTTGTAGCTGACCACAAAAAGAAGCAGCAGGGGCATTTCACAATAAAGCTTATATTATGATAAGAGAAACTGGATAAAAGAACAAACTGTAACAAACAAGGAACAAAGAATGCAGACATACAAGGACAGCAGAATGGCCAGATAAGAAAATAACTAGAGAAAAAGACAAGTGAGGTAATCAGCTTATGATAGGATGGGAAAAGGGAGGGGTAATTCCGCAACTTGTAAACTGAATAAGAATACTAACATGCTCTGTTTTTGCGCGCATTTCTGCTTGATTGCAGAAGTGTCCGGTACTTGCAAGGCTGTAATAAATTGTTCTTGTTTCCAAGGCTTTGTCTCAGGCTGATTTGTGAGTGAGTTCTGTTTCTCACAATTGGGGGCTCATCCGATATCCAAAACTCCGACCTCTTGACACTCTTGGGACGACGGGGGAGGTGCACCTCACCGATTTCAGTGATCTCCACCTCCCTTGCTTGTCGTTTGCGGTTTGGGCGAGTACGATCTGGACTGGGAGACCCTGGAAACAAGGCAGGCAGACGCGGCGGGTTCGGTTGGGCAACTCTTGTGCACAAGACCTGGGTAGGAAAAGGTCTTAAAGGATATATCCGGGCGACCGGGGGCAGCGGTATTTGCTGCAGGAATTGCCGGGGGACGGGGCACACCGAAACAACCAGGTAACTCTGTGCACAGACCAAGGTAAGAAAAGAGACCTTAAAGTATTGCCTTGGTGGTCGGGACGTACGAAAGTACGGGGAATTGGCGATATATAAAATAAAGCATATGTCAATGGAAAATAGCCCGTGTCAGAAGGGCTAGTAGCTGAAGGGCTACTGAGGGTGCACTTCGTAACTAACTTATGGCCAGACGTCCAGAAGGAGGAGTCGTTGCGGGAAGCTCAAAGTGTCTGTGAGATACGGTGTCTGTGTGTGTGTGTGTGTGTGTGAGAGAGAGAGAGAGAGAGAGAGAGAGAGAGAGAGAAAGAGCTGTACAGCTAGTAGAAAGTTTAACCCTTTGTGATTCGGTTTGAATGCACATTTGTTTGTTGGTGATTGAATGTTTGTGCTTTGTTCCCTGGAGCTTGAGATCCGGGACTGTTTTGAATCTGATTTCTACTATGGAAATTTTAACATGATTTCTTTTAAGGTTAAGGATTTTACAGATTATGAAATAAAATGTTAACTCCTGTTCTTTTTACAGGTCATGACTGCCTTACTATCAGTTTCTAACTAATCTCTTTTATCATTACATAAAAGCGATTTATGGAGAACAGTTAAAGTCTCAAAAAAAAAACATATAATTGGTCAGATTAATCGGACGAGTAAGGTGTCCAGTCAGGGCCCTGAAGGGGGTGTGGAAGAAGGTGACACCGGACCTTGTTAAGATTAATTAAATTAGCAACAATGGGAGGCACGGGGAGTTGCCTGTGTAATGATCGATCTGTAAATAACGTTAAAGGGGAATATATTCCACTTGATAGTCCTTTGGGGAAAATGTTGGGTCATTGGGAACACAACTCCCGCACGCGGGAGAAAGATAAGGCTCCAATGATAAACTATCGTTGTTTTGTTTGGACTAGAGAAAGTATTAAAGCACCTGCTTTTGTTTTTGGCCAAAATATGGGTCTGATCAGGATTGGCTGTGTCAAGATCTTAATATATATGTCAATCGAAAAGAACCGTACAGTCAAAAAGAGTCAGATTATCCGGCTTGTTGGATAGGGAACGTGGGAGTAAAATTATGTCCCATGAATACAGAGGAATCAGGGAAAGAACAGAAAAAGGGAAGCCACAATGGGATCCCTTAACGTGTTCGCTGCCCCCATATACTACTCCCCGGAACGAGCCTGCAGCTCCCGAAGTAGAACCGAGTCCAGACACAGAAAGGGGAACGGACTCTGAATTAAAAGATGCTGAACCTAGGGGGGTCAGAATCACTCGAGCCACCACACGTAAAGGAGGGGCAGAGGTAATGGAAAATGTAAAATTATGTCCCTTACGAGAGGTTCCGATTGGGGAAGGTACAATCGAATATGTAAACGCTCCCTTTCCTAGCAGTGTTGTTAGGGTCTTTAAAAAGGAAATGAAAAGTTTAATAAAGGATCCGGTTGGACTAGCCGAACAATTAGATCAATTCCTAGGGCCTAATTTATATACCTGGGGAGAACTGATGGCAATTTTAGGAATGTTATTTTCAGGGGAAGAACGAGGTATGATTAGGAGAGCGGCTTTATAGGAATGGGAAAAGAAGCACCCAGTTGGGGAAGAAGGGGCCCCAGCAGAACAGAAATTCCCAAATGTTGACCCTCATTGGGAAAATAATGACAGAGAAGATAGGGAGTCAATGCGGGATCTAAGGGAAATGGTAATATTAGGAATTAAAGAGGCGGCACCTCGATCACAAAACTTTGTTAAGGCCTTTGAAGTATGACAAGAGAATGATGAAACCCCTTCTGCATTTCTTAAAAGGCTCAAGGAGGCCATAAAGAAGTATTCGGGAATGGATCCCGATAATCCGATAGCACAGGGACTCTTAAAGGTCCAGTTTGTAACTAAATCATGGCCAGACATACAAAAGAAATTACAGAAATTAGATGGATGGAGTGAAAGACAGATGGAAGAACTGTTTTGTGAGGCACAGAAAGTGTATGTGAAAAGGGAAGACGAGAAGCAGAAACAGAAAGCCAAAATGATGGTGGAGGCAGTAGAAGAAATAACAAAAAGGAGAATGGGATCAGGGAATAACAGGAAGGGTAGGGGAGGACACGAAAGACAACGGTCAGATACCCGGGAAAGGAGACAACAGGCAGAGTGTTACCATTGCGGGAAAGTGGGGCATTTTAAACAGGAATGCCCAGAGTTAGCACGAGAAAGGGAAGCCGTTTCCCTAATGACCTTAGATGAAGATTAGGGGAATCAGGGGTTCCTTCCTCCTGAGACCCACCGGGAACCCTTGATAAATTTAAAGGTGGGACCTGAAGGGGAGGAGGCAGTATTTTTGGTGGACACGGGAGCGGCACGATCATCCCTAAGTTTTATTAGGTTTTATTAAATTGACTAACAAGAATCTCAGGGTTTCCGGAGTAAAAGACGAAGAATTCTTGGTGCCTATTTTTGAGCCAACCCTAATTAGAGGAAATGATAAGGAAGTGATAGGACAATTACCAACTGTAGAGTTCAATGATAAGTTTTTTAAAGAACTATATTGTGGCGCTCGGCTCTTCTTTGTCTATCCTTAGGAAGAAGGGTCTGTTGACCCAGACACCTCCACTTGAGTTCGCAGTTCATTGGATACGACCGAGTGATTGGGTTCTGATAAAGACTTGGAAAGATACCAAACTGCACCCAAGCTGGGAGGGACCGTTCCTAACCCTCCTGACTACTGAAACAGCCGTCCGAACTGCTGAGAAAGGGTGGAGTCATCACACTCGTGTTAAGGGCCCGGTGGACGCTCCTTCCCCTCTGACAGAGTGGCAAGCACATCCTACAGACAACCCTCTGAAAATCAAGCTGAGCAAAAAGAATGGACTGAGTTAAGAGACTATTAAGTATAGGTTAAAAAACTGTATCCCAAAACAAATGTAAGTATTGCATGGACTCACTCCTCCCTGGCATATAAAGGGTTAGGGAATAGATAGATAGGGTTGTGAGCTGAGATGAGTGGTCAGCTTTATGTTGTCACAATAATATTGATGCTAGCTGCCAAGGGGTGTGGGAAAAATCATTTTACCACTTTATGACAGAATTATGCTAAACTAAAGGGGCATACCGACTGTTGGGTATGTGTGGAGATCCCACACCATGGGGAATCAGGAATTCCTCTCATGGTAATACCACTTACCAAATGAGAAGTGTACGGTGCACAACAATTTGACTCGGGCTCAAATGATACAACTTGGAGATCTGACTGGGGTAATTATAACTTTGCGGGGTGGTTCCCTCGACCAGCCCCGAAAACTCTGGGTGCTATCGATGGCCTTAGAGTTTCCCCACCGAAAGGAGCAGTAAAAACCATGTGTTTCTGTAATCAGAATGATACCGCACCCTTCCGATTAGGAAATTCATCTTGTGTCCACACCAGCCAAGATACTCCCACAACCATTCCCCACGTATTGAATGGGACATATTGGGTGTGTGGCTTAAAGGCCTACCCATTTATCCTCGGCGAGAAATACGTTTGGAGTGGCGGATGTAATGGGAATGGGTGCTGGGCCCATCCAATTCAGACACTACCTCAAAACCAGGAGTGGCTGCTGCTACCTTGCCTATATAATTCCCCAGTTGAAACTTTATTGCTGGAACAGCACAGCAGGTCAGGCAGCATCCAGGGAACAGGAGATTCGACGTTTCGGGCACAGGCCCTTCTTCACAGGCCCTTCTTCTACCATTCCTGAAGAAGGGCCTGTGCCCGAAACGTCGAATCTCCTGTTCCCTGGATGCTGCCTGACCTGCTGTGCTGTTCCAGCAATAAAGTTTCAACTTTGATCTCCAGCATCTGCAGACCTCACTTTCTCCTATATAATTCCCCACTTGAGGCTGTTAAAGAGAGCCCCAAAAATACCTCAGAATAAACAGGGAGGAAGGCGAGTAACCCGGAAAGTAGCCGAAGGAGATCACCTCCTCTGGACTTTGATACCTATGTATGGGACCGCTCGAGCAGGAGTAGAAATACAAAAGTTGGCAGCTTCCCTGGAAGAGTTGGCCAAAACGCAATCCCAAGTAGCAGCCATAATGACCAAAACGATTGCCACTAGGCTAACGACCCTTCAGAACAGGATGGCTCTAGATTATATTCTAGCAGAGAAGGGTGGTACCTGTGCACTAATTGGAGAGGAATGTTGTACATACATACCTGAGGTCTCCTCTAACATTACTGAAATCTCCAAACATGTGCGAGACAAAATCGCCAAGATAAGGGAGGCTGGTAATCGGTACCGGAACGAAAAAGGATGGGAATGGGGGAATTGGGGATTGACTGGTTGAGGAAGGTGGTTAGTCAATCTAGCTACCTATGGATTATTGATATTAGTGGGTCTGATGGTAGGGTTCAATATCCTAAAATGGGTAATGAGCCGACTGATGACATCCCTTGGGGAAGGAACCCAAATAAATCATCAGATGCTTTTACAATCAGCAGGTGATATGCAACAAAGAGAAAGTCAAAGAATGCTTCTAGAGTTCGAGGGACGAACAACACATGTAAAATGTAAGATTGTGAACCTCATCGCCAAAAAGCGTAAGAGGGCAGAACATAAGAAAATGGATTAAAGGAGACTTAATAAGTGCAGAAACAACAGTTTTAAAAAAAAAGAAAAGGGGGAATTGAGGGAGGTTAGAAATGTAATTTCTGCAGGTGGGGGTGGGGTGTTGTGGGGGTGGGTCATTATACAAACGGTCGCGGAATTCTTGTAGCATGTAGCATGTAGCATACGTAAGGCTAAGACTTTAATGAATATAGAGGGTCTTTTAAAGAAAATAGTTTTAAGCTAGGAAATAACTATGAAGGGTTGTAGCTGACCACAAAAAGAAGCAGCAGGGGCATTTCACAATAAAGCTTATAGTATGATAAAAAAAACTGGATAAAAGAACAAGCTGTAACAAACAAGGAACAAAGAATGCAGACATACAAGGACAGCAGGATGGCCAGATAAGAAAATAACTAGAGAAAAAAACAAGTGAGGTAATCGGCTTATGATAGGATGGGAAAAGGGAGGCGTGATTCCGCAACTTGTAAACTGAATAAGAATACGAACATGCTCTGTTTTTGCGCGCATTTCTGCTTGATTGCAGAAGCGTCCGGTACTTGCAAGGCTGTAATAAATTGTTCTTGTTTCCAAGGCTTTGTCTCAGTCTGATTTGTGAGTGAGTTCTGTTTCTCGCAGAAATATCCAATTTCTAGAATTTCAAAATGTTAGCCCCACATCAGTGAGTGAACAACGATATAGTATGTCATCTTGTACTGCATTTGTATTTTCTATTGTGATTGTATCTTGTTTGTTGTCTAAGTTCATCAGTCAGTCATACGTATCCTTTATTTGCATATGACCCAGGAATACAGGGTGTGCTCCCTGTCTTTATGCCTGTCTTGAGAGTTTGTTGTGTGCAGTGTAGACTATAAAATGCTGCCTGACACATCACATGACCTCAGTATTTACAATATGTCACTACATTTTTTAATGTACTGGAGCACTTGTCATCTCCATCCATGTCAATAGTGACTAATTAAGGCAAGCAAGAGTTCGCAGCTTGAAGGCAGCAGCAGAATGCCAGCTCAAGCATTCCATTCTCAATTAATCCGCCAGTGCATGACACTTAGCTAAAATAGATGTGCTATTACCCACAGATTAATGTCACATTGTGCATCGTGCTTTATTTCTTTTTATTTTGCCTCATTCTGGTTTTAAAGAAAGGTCTACGGTAATTTTACAGTAGTGGCCTTAATTTTATTCTTTTCTTTTGCTCAGGTCATTAAAAAAAACAATTAACACTTTCAAGATGCTCAGATGTAGGTGACTCTAGGAAACTGTTCATAAAAGGCTTTGTGATATAATGATCAAACCTGAAAGCAACGCTGCTTCTTTCGGCCATTCAGCTGTCAGAAAGGGTAAAATAAATCAGCTTTTCTTCCTACTTTTTTTGTGACAGTTACTCCTGCACAAGTGAATGAATTTAAGGTGTAAAACCCCGCACCAATTTATCACAAGACAAACCATTTCCCTGTCAATGGGGTCTACAAATTTGCCATTTTTAAGCTTTTAAATCACAAAAGCACGGACAGCAAGAAGACATGATTTAAACATTTTGTTACAACTGGACTAAGCGGAAGTTTCTCGTAATTAGCTGTTGGTTGATTATGTTCATCCGAATAAATTTAATGTGTACATTTTCAATGTAGGAAGTTAGAAATAAAGACCATGAGTTGCATTTCTGGGTTGTTTAGTTTGTTCCATTCTAATTAAATCATGCACCTTAGCTCCATTTATCTGCTCTGGCCTCCTTATTTAATAAAAAGCTGTTGAGCTCAGTATTGAAAATTGCACAATTTCACATTTTTCCTACCCTTTGTGCAGAAAGCAGCTCTCCTGATTTCACTCCCGAAATGCCTGGTTCTGATTTTATGACTGTGCTTGTTCTGAATTCTGTCAACAGGGGAAGTAGATTCAATATATCTACACTAGCCAAGCCCTTTTTCATGTTCAATTATTCAATTCATTAACCCCTCAACCATCTCATGCCGAGAAAATACATCTTAAATTTATGCAACGGGTCAGAAGTTAGGAATCCTGCAATGAGTAACTCACCACCTGACTTTCCAAAGTCTGTCCACTATCTACAAGACAGAGTCAGGAGTGTGATAGTATACTCCCTAATTGCCTGGTTGAGTGAAGCTTGAACAACACTTAAGACGTCCAGGACAAAACAGCCTGATTAGTTGGCATCCCATCCATAATCAATGAGTGAGCTGAATGAGTAAGTGACTGACTGGGAGATTGAGGAGTGGCTGAGTTAGTAGCTGGATGGGAGATTGAGTGAGTTAGTGAGTGAGAGAGAATTTGGCCAGAGAATGAGTGAGAATGCCTTCCCTTACTCCTCTTCCTTCCCCAAATTCCTGTCCCCAAAGCAGACTGGAAGATGGAAAATGTTTATAATTAGCCATTAAACTATATTATTTTTGAAATTCTAGATTCACGAAACTGAAATGTCATTATCTGCTGTGGTGAGATTTGAATACATGACCCGAGAACATTAGCTCAGGTGTGTGGGTTACAAGTCCAATGACAACATGACAACAGAATCACGTCCCCTCTGTTCTTCTCTTTGGCACCTTTTAATGGTAAATTTTATGAATTATTCATTTGGATTAACAATGCCTTGCTTTGGAATTGTGTTCTCCCTGGATTTCAGATTTACTATTGTGGTATATCTTACCTTTCTGAAACTTGCTCACTCACCCTCCTCCCTGTCACCACTATCCTATTCCCACCCTCACAACCATCATGAAGTGAGTGAAAAGTTGAAATGTGGATCACCAATAAGGCTGTACAGCCCTGATCTACAAGATGAGCTACAGCAATTTGCCAAGACTCCTTCAACAGCCCGCAACTTCTTCCAAGCAATAGATACATGGGGACTACACCACCTGAAAGTTCTTCTCCAAATCATACACCATTCTAATTGGTATAAGTATCACTGTTCCGTCACTAACCCTAGATCATACTGCTAGAATTTGCTCCCTGACAGCACTGTCGGTGTACTTACACCACATGTACAGCAGGGATTTATGATCATGATTCATCACCATCTTTACCACAGAAGGCATTGGTGAGATCGCACTGGAGTATTATGCACAGTTTTGGTCCCCTTATTTGAGTAAAGAAGTAATGGCATTAGAGGAAATTCAGAGGGGGTTCACTGGATTGATCCCAAAGATGAGGGGCTTGTTGTCTGAAGAGAGATTGAACAGTTTAGGCCTATACTCTCTGGAATTGAGAAGAATGAGCAGAGTTCAACTTGAGGTATTCAAGATGAAGAAAGGTGTGGATAAAATAGATGTGGAGTGGATACTTCCTCTTGCGGGGCATTCTAGGTTGAGAGGTCACAGTCTTAGGGTAAGGGGTAGAACATTTAAAACAGAGTTGAGGAGAAACTACTTTCCCCAGAAGGTTGTGAATCTTTGGAATTTGTTACCCCAAAGTGGATGTTGGAACAGTGAGTTAATTTAAGGAGGAGTTCGATGGATTTTTAATTGGTAATGGGTTGAAGGGTTATGAGGAGAAGGCAAGAAAGCGGGGCTGAGGAGCATATCAGCCACAATCGAATGGTGGAGCAGACGCAATGGGCCAAATGGCCTAATTCTGCTTCTATGTCTTATGAACTAATGAACTTCTCAAGGGCAATTAGCAATGTATAACAGATGCTGGTCTACCCAGTGAGTCCCACCTCCTGTGGTTGAAAATAAAAATTTGAGAGTTTTTGTTATTTGATTTGACTTATTGTTGTCACATATACTTAGGTACAGTAAAAAGCTTTGATTTGTGTGCAGCACAGGCAGATCATAACATACATAGATCATAGGGTGATTAAATAATGTGAGGACTACAAGGTTACAGCTGCAAAGAATGTGCACAAATAGCAAAATCAGCAGTAGATTTGAAATTTGAGAAGTCCATTCAGAAGTCAGATAACAATCTAATAACAGAATACAAGAGCATGGGATAGTAGAGTCATAGAGTCATTGAGACATACATCATGAAAACAGACTCTTCGGTCCAACTCATCCATGCCAACTAGATACCCTAACCTAATCCAGTCCCATTTGCCATCACTTAGCCTTTATCCCTCTACACCCTTCCTATTCATATACCCATCCAGATGCCTTTTATATATTGCAATTGCACCAGCCTCCACCATTCCCTCTGGCAGCTCATTCCATACCCGTACCACCCTCAGTGTGAAAAGGTTGCCCATTAGGTCCCTTTTATATCTGTTCCCTCTCATCCTAAACCTATGCCCTCCAGTTCTGGACTCCCCACCTCAGGGAAAATACCTTGTCTATTTATCCTATCCATGCCACTAATAGTTTTATAAACCTCTATAAAGTCACCCCTCAGCCTCTGATGCTCCAGGGAAAACAGCCCCAGCCAATTCAACCTCTTCCCTATATCTCAAATCCTCCAACCCTGACTTCTTGGCCTTTTGGCTAAGATCATGTGTAGTAGTTTGCAATGAACAAATGGGTTAAACAAGACTCCTTTGAAAAGGGTTATATAAGCAGATTTGAACAAGCAAGACGAAGTACCTTTAGAAATTTAAGGTACTTTTAAGCCATTTACAACATAAAAGGAGGCCATTCAGACCAACAAGGCTATGCTGCTCTCCATGGAACAATCTAGACCCCTACTCATCCTCAATATCACTGTATGTTTATTTTCTTCAAATGCACATCCAATTTCCTTTAGAAATCATTGATTATCCATGAAAGCAGTGGAAGCAGAAACAATAAGTTGCAGGTTATCAACGTTCAATGTGTAAAATTTATTCGTCCACGCATTACGCCTTCATTTCTTGCCCAGAATCTTAAATTTGAGTTCTCTAGTGTTGTATCTTCAGCTAATGAGAACAGTTTTCCTTTCTTTATCTTATTTAAGCCTGCCATAATCTTTTATGCTTCTATTAAATCCCTCTTTCTCCAAGGAGAACAATTCCAGTCTTTCCAATGTGACATTTTATCTAAAATCCTCTCATTCTGGTAAATCTCTGCATCCTGTCAAGATGGCATGAAAACAGACCCTTCGGTCCAACTCATCCATGCCGACCAGATATCCTAACCTAATCTAGTCCCATTTGCCAGCACTTGGCCCATATCCCTCTAAACCTTTTTTATTCATATACCATATCCAGATCCCTTTTAAATACTGCAATTGTACCAGCCTCCACCATTTCCTCTGGCAGCTCATTCCATATACGCACATCACAGCTCATTCCATCACATATTTCCTGAAGTGTATTGACCAGAACTGGATGTAATACTCTAGTTGTGGCATAATCGGTATTCTATAAAGGTTAAGTATAACTTTCTTTTGGAATCAATGCTTTTTTTTCTGAAGCTTAAAATACTTTACTTCCTTTTATTTATTCATGGGAAATAATCATCACAGCATGCTGCTTTCTGCTCTTCAGAATCTTTTTATCCAATTGGATGTTGATCGTCCTATTCCACAAGTCTCAATTTTGCCAGGCTTTTACGTGATATTATGTCAAATGCTTTCTAAGTGCCATAAAGACAATATCCACCACATTTCACAATGCTGGTAAAAAAATCAACCACATTCCCCTCATCAACATTCTCTGATACTTCATCAAACAATCAATTGGATTTGAGGAGAAAGTGAGGACTGCGGATGTTGGAGATCAGAGCTGAAAATGTGTTGCTGGAAAAGCGCAGCAGGTCAGGCAGCATCCAAGGAGCAGGAGAATCGATGTTTCGAGCATGAGCCCTTCTTCAGGAAAATTTCTGGTGGACAAGGTATTTTCAGGAGAATATGAGGGAAGATAGGAAAGAAACTCAAAAAAGAAAGTATAGGCTTTGACATAGCAACATAAGGAATCAGCTTTTCAGTTCACATGTAATTAGATCATAGATAATTTTCTATGGCAATTCCAGTTTCCTAAATTATCCCAACGTTCTTTCACGCCTTTTATTCTTCTAACTTCTCAATAATATAGGGCAGAATTTCTTGCTCCATTGAGTGACATGGGCGATGGCAAGAATATTGGAAAAAGATAAATTTCAGATTGTAACATTGAGAAAAAAAAGGCTTGATTTTCCACTTGGGATTTAAACAGTGAGTTCAGAATCTCACCAATGAGTGGTGACTACCCCATTTCATATATTTGCATATCATTATTAACTAAACTCACCTTTTTAAAAAAAAATCATTCATACGATGAGCGCATCACTGGCTAGGCCTATCCCAGAGGGCTGTCAAGAGTCAGTCACCTTGCTGCGCATCTGGAGCAACACGTAGGGCAGACCAGGTAAGGATGGCAATTCCCTTCCCTAAAAACCCTGAAAGGAATTAGTGAACCAGATGGGTTCTTTCCAACAATAGACAATGGTTTCATGATCATCATTAGACTCTTAATTTGAGATTTTTTATATTGAGTTCAAATTCCACCATCTGCCATGTGGAAGGTCACTAGAACATTTCTGGGTCTCTGGATTAACAGTTCAGTGATAATACCTTATTTTTTTAACAAAATATAATTTTCACTAAACTTGCACCTATGTTTTAGGTTCCCTTGTATGACTAAAATAAGTCTTCTATTAGTTTATGAAGTCTACCAATTTTCTTATTATACCTTATAACATTAGAAGTATTTGTCTCTAAGAGGCCCATAATCCCCCTATTTCTCATAGTATATGAATAAAACAAAATGTGATCTTTGGCATCTCTTGCAAATTTTAGTTAATATTTACATTTTTGGCACAATAATTTATTTTTTGTGAATTCAAAAACATCTCAAACCTAACATTAAATTCAATCATATTACGCTTGTTGTTCACAGGATGTTCCCCTCGACTCAGATTGTTCACTAATTCAGTTTCAATACTCATCAATCTAGCCTGCGCTTCTCCACTCTCAGTTCTAAAATGCATGGTTCCACACAAAATACATTCCAGAAAGTCATTGTCTTTGCAAATTCAGGTATTTTCTGAGGGGTCTTCTTTTAGATCAATGCTTCTTTATTAAACAAAATCACAACTTAATCCAACAATTAAAGAGTTAAGATTTAAAATTTACAATGGAATGTAAGCAACATGGTGTACCCTTGTTTTCGGGTAAGTGTTGCAGGTAGAGAGAAATGGAAGCTGGTTGTCCTGCTTTTTAAATCGTGTACCTATGAATTTTCTTACTCAAAACTAAACCTCTTTAAGAAGGTATACATGCATTT
Source organism: Chiloscyllium plagiosum (assembly GCF_037043375.1). NCBI lineage: Eukaryota > Metazoa > Chordata > Chondrichthyes > Orectolobiformes > Hemiscylliidae > Chiloscyllium > Chiloscyllium plagiosum. The sequence goes on along the minus strand of NW_028270158.1, from coordinate 37,010,703 downwards.
TGCCTCAAGCGTTCATTTTGCTTGATATGACAATGGTTATGATATCCTTTGCAACATAAGAAACTCTGATGTGTCTACCATGGTATTGAAAGAAATAACTCACTAGAATGTACAAGTATTACAAGCACAGGAACTTTATTGTCTGCCCCGACATTAGGCTATTTTTTGCAAACAGTAGCATTCTTTTATCATTGCGCCATGCTTCAAGTTTAGATAAAGTCTGAGATCTTTACACTTTTAGGGTTACATGAGTATGTGTCTTAAAGTTATCCTGATATACTAACAGTAAGACATAATCCAACAGGGAGCTATTATGATTCCTTTGTTTCTATAAAATTTGACCAAACCTGAAAGCAGCCTATTTTCTAACAGCTGCAGAAGTTTTCGAAAGGTCTTCATTAAAAACCAACACATGAAAACACACAGGCAAACATCAGCCACCTTATTAAAAATAAATCAGGGCAGAGTTCAAAATTATACTTCCCTTTTTTACAGTTGTGGATTCATACTTAGGCCATGCATTGATAACAATTTCTAAAAATCCTCAAACTATGCTTCGACTTGTGGAAATAGGTTAACTTATATAAATTCTTTCTGCTGCGATAGACCTGCAAATGTATTCTATCCTGAGAGAATTTTGCAGGTTTGAAACTTCAAATGGAGGAGTGAATTTTATTTCAGGGCACAGTTGATAGCTATAAAGCTGATGGTGTTCCTTTAATAACTTGACATGTCTCCTGGTTAGGCTAACAACTAGCCCACAGACCTGGGTGTACTATTTGAGATTAAAAAAAACATAGTTTGCCTTGCTCACAGATGGTCTGCATGTAGATATATAGCTCACTGGTACATGGCTTACAGAGCTGGATCACCTAAATTAACAATGAAGCTATTTACCAATAGAGGAGTTAGATATTCACCAGCATACACTCCCATCCTCTCCATCACCTACAGACTGAAATCAGAACTCCCATAAATTGGACAAATGTAGATGCATCAAATTCTGGAACCTGAGCACAATTCAGGCCCAGCATTTCATTTGGTACCCCTTCCACTGGATTCCACTTCGAGCTTCATTTAGGTCTGCAGTGTGCACTATCTGTAGAATGCACTGCAACACTACACTAAGCTTAAATGAACAGTATCTCTCCAGCTCATAGTCTGTAGTGACAGGAAAGAAAAGGGAGCAACATCACAGGCCATCATCCACAACTTCCATTGCAATTTGCATCTTGCCCTCACTTGGTTTTATACTGCATTTCTTGATTGTCACTGGATCAGCATCCTGGAATTCCCAGTCCAACAATGCCATGGAAGCATCATCAAGTTAAGAACTGTAGTCCCTCAAAGAGAAGGCTCACATTCTAACTCCAGATGGACATTATAATAAAACTGTGAATTGTCACTCACAATGTGAAAATAAATGTATTTTTGCAACACTATCTACTTAATGATTGCAATTAATAAACCAACTGTCGTGTGATTATTTATTCAGAAACAGGAGAACACAAAGGTTCAACACTTAATCTTTTTAATGTTGTTATCTGTGGGGAACCCATTCCTGTTCCATTTAATGATAACTTGACTGCATGTGTGATCTGTGAGGAAATTCCAGTTATGACAGCAATTGCCTTTAAATATGAGTTTTAAATTCCCCAAGCACCATTTCCATTTAAATTCAAGATGCAATTTTTTTAGAGATTATATGTTCATTCCTGCTCATTCCAAACTCTCCAGTACAATCTAATTATCGAAGTTTGACATGCCAAATTCTGCTCTAGCATTGCATTAACTCATTAGAATGTTCATTAAGGCAAACTTCTTGACAAAACCCAGGAGTGCAACAAGCTCTTGAAGACAGTATAAATCAAAATAAGGTGACGGGAGGTCAACTTCGTAATAAATAACATTCTTTCAGATAGTGAAGTACTGTAGTCCAAAAAAAGTTTCTTATCAACATAATTCTGCAGTGTGAGGTGGGTTTGTCTGAAAAACAAAGTCGGCTAAGTTAGCAGAATTGGAAAATATTGTGTTGTGCTATTCAATATTATTCACGGGATTGATGATTGTAACATGAATATGAAGAGAATATGAATGGGATAAAGACAAAACTGGACATAAGCACAATAAGAGAATAAGTTCCCTTAATCAACAGGTGCCACGTCTTCCAATAATAACATCATGTCTGGTCTCTCACAAGACCATGGTCTTCATAATGTCACGACAAATTGGAGCAGGGGTAGGTGATACCATCCATCAAGCTAGGAGCCATTCATCAAGATCGTTGCTGATTGATTGTGCTCCATTTCCTGTCCGCCCCTCATAATCTTTGACTGTCTTGTCTGTCAAAAGCAGTAGGACATGGCAAGTTCCACTGGCAGAATGTGATGAGGTATCAACAAACTACATTGCATATTTTGCTTCAAGCATCAATGATGTTATACATTACTGGGCAGCACATTGGAAATCAAGCCCTTCCACTCCCACAGTAATTGCAAACATTAAAGATTTTAAAATAAGTGTCCCAAATTCCCAATTAACCTGATTTTCAGAGCCAGGCATATAGAAAGCATGGGCCAGGTTTCTACACATAACAAGACTTACTATTTATCGCAAGTAATTAGACGTGTGCTCCAGAAAACAGTTATAAACTGTCAGCAAATAACACAACAAATTAAAACTCTCATCCCACTATAAACTCCGTACACACATGCAGGGATGCATACATGCAAATGCACATACTAAGAGACTATGAATGAAGGAAATCTGGAAGGCAGATCAATGGTTCCAATATACAGATTGTTACGATCATTGCAGAGACATAGAGATATAAACAGACCCTTTGATCCAACTCATCCATGTCGACCAGATATCCTAACCTAATCCTAACCTAACCTAATCTAGTCCAATTTGCCAGCACTTAGCCCATATCCTTCTAAACTCTCTTTTACCCATCCAGACGTCTTTTCAATGCTGTAATTGGACCAGCCTCCACAACTTCTTTTGGTAGCTCATTTCATACATGCTCATTTCATACATTTCATATCTGCGTGAAACAGATGCCCCTTAGGTCCATATTGTATCTTTCCCCTCTCATCCTAAACCTATGCCCTCTAGTTCTGGACTCCCCCACCCCAGGGAGACCCTGTCTATTTGTCCTATCCATGCCCCTCATGATTTTATAGACCTCTACACAGTCACCACTCTGCTTTTGGCGCTCCAGGGAAAACAGCTGCAACCTATTCAGCCATAGCTCAAACCTTCCAACCCTGGCAACATCCTTGTAAATCTTTTCTGAACCCTTTTGAGTTTCACAATATCCTTCCAATAGGACGGAGATCAGAATTGCATGCAATATTCCAAAAGTAGCCGAACCATCGTCCTGTACAGCCGCAACATGACCACCTCACTCCTTTAGAGTCATAGAGTTATAGAGATGTGCAGCATGGAAACAGACCCTTCAGTCCAACCCGTCCATGCTGACCAGATATTCCAACCAAATCTAGTCCCACCTGCCAGCACCCAGCCCATATCCCTCCAAACCCTTCCTATTCATATACCCATCCAAATGCCTCTTAAATGTTGCAATTGTACCAGACTCCACCACTTCCTTTGGCAGCTCATTCCATACACCTACCACCCTCTGTGTGAAAAAGTTGCCCCTTAGGTCTCTTTTATACCTTTCCCCTCTCACCCTAAACCTATGCCCTCTAGTTCTGGACTCCCTGACCCCACGCAAAGGACTTTGCCTATTTATCTTATCCATACCCCTTATAATTTTGTAAACCTCTATAAGGTCACCCCTCAGCCTCCGACGCTCCAGGGAAAACAGCCTGTTCAGCCTCTCCTTATAGCTCAAATCCTCCAATCCTGGCAACATCCTTGCAAATCTTTTCTGAACCCTTTCAAGTTTCACAACATCTTTCCAATAGGAAGGAGACCAGAATTGCACACAATATTCCAACAGTGGCCTAACAATGTCCTGTGCAGCCGCAACATGACCTCCCAACTCCTGTACTCAATACTCTGACCAATAAGGGAAAGCATACTAAACTCCTTCTTCACTATCCTATCTACCTGCGACTCCACTTTCAAGGAGCTATGAACCTGCACTCCAATGTCTCTTTGTTCAGCAACACTCCCTCGGACCTTACCATTAAGTGTATAAGTCCTGCTTTGTGTTGCTTTCCCAAAATGCAGCACATCACATTTATCTGAATTAAACTCTATCTGCCACTCCACAGCCCATTGGCCCATCTGATCAAGGTCCTATTGTAATCTGAGGTAACCTTCTTTGCTGTCCACCATACCTCCAATTTTGGTGTCATCTGCAAGCTCATTAACTATACTTCCTATGTTCACATGCAAATCATTTATATAAGTGATGAAAAGCAGTGGAGCTATCACCGATCTTTGCAGCATACCACTAGTCCCAGGCCTCCAGCCTGAAAGGCAACCCTCCACCACCACCTCTGTCTTCTACCTTCGAGCCAGCTCTGTATCCAAATGGCTAGTTCTCCCTGTATTCCATGATATCTAACGTGGCTAACCTATCTCCCATGGGGAACCTTGTTGAATGCCTTACTGACAATAGACAATAGACAATAGATGCAGGAGTAGGCCATTCTGCCCTTCGAGCCTGCACCACCATTCAATATGATCATAGCTGATCATCCTTAATCAGTATCCTGTTCCTGCCTTATCTCCATAACCCTTGATTCCACTATCCTTGAGAGCTTTATCCAACTCTTTCTTAAATCAATCCAGAGACTGGGCCTCCACTGCCCTCTGGGGCAGAGCATTCCACACAGTCACCACTCTCTGGGTGAAGACGTTTCTCCTCATCTCTGTCCTAAATGGTCTACCCCGTATTTTTAAGCTGTGTCCTCTGGTTCGGCACTCACCCATCAGCGGAAACGTGTTTCCTGCCTCCAGAGTGTCCAATCCTTTAATAATCTTATGTGTCTCAATCAGATCCCCTCTCAGTCTTCTAAGCTCAAGGGTATACAAGCTCAGTTGCTCCAGTCTTTCAGCGTAAGGTAGTCCCGCCATTCCAGGAATTGATCTCGTGAACCTACGCTGCACTCCCTCAATAGGCAGAATGTCTTTCCTCAAATTTGGAGACCAGAACTGCACACAATACTCCAGGTATGGTCTCACCAGGGCCCTGTACAGCTGCAGAAGAACCTCTTTGCTTCTATACTCAATCCCCCTTGTTATGAAGGCCAGCATGCTATTAGCCTTCTTCACTACCTGCTGTACCTGCATGCTTACCTTCATTATCTGGTGTACAAGAACACCCAGATCTCTTTGTACTGCACCTTTACCTAAATTGATTCCATTTAGGTAGTAATCTTCCTTCCTGTTCTTGCCACCAAAGTGGATAACCATACATTTATCCACATTAAACTGCATCTGCCATGCATCTGACCACTCACCTAACCTGTCCGGGTCACCCTGTAATCTCCTAACATCCTCCTCACATTTCACCCTGCCACCCAGCTTAGTATCATCAGCAAATTTGCTGATGTTATTACTAATACCATCTTCTATATCATTAATATATATTGTAAAAAGCTGCGGTCCCAGCACGGATCCCTGCGGTACCCCACTGGTCACTGCCTGCCATTCCGAAATGGAGCCATTTATCACTACTCTTTGTTTCCTGTCAGCCAACCAATATTCAATCCAAGTTAGTACTTTGCCCCCAATACCATGCGCCCTAATTTTGCTCACTAACCTCCTATGTGGGACTTTATCAAAAGCTCTCTGAAAGTCCAGGTACACTACATCTACTGGATCTCCCTTGTCCATCTTCAGAGTTACATCCTCAAACAAATTTCAGAAGACTAGTCAAGCATGATTTCCCCTTCATAAATCCATGCTGACTCTGACCTATCCTGTTACTACTATCCAGATGTGTCGTAATTTCATCCTTTATAATAGACTCCAGCATCTTTCCCACCACTGAGGTCAGACTAACTGGTCGATAATTTCCTGCTTTCTCTCTCCCACCTTTCTTAAAAAGTGGTACAACATTATCCACCCTCCAATCCGCAGGAACTGATCCCGAATCTATCGAACTCTGGAAAATAATCACCAACGCATCCACGATTTCTCAAGCCACCTCCTTCAGTACCCTGGGATGTAGACCATCAGGCCCCAGGGACTTATCAGCCTTCAGACCTAACAGTCTCTCCAATACCAATTCCTGGCAAATATAAATTCCCTTAAGTTCAGGTCCTTCAGCCACTGTTACCTCAGGGAGATTGTGTCTTCCCCAGTGAACATAGATCTGAAGTACCAATTCAATTCTTCTGCCATTTCTTTGTTCCCCGTAATATATTCCCCTGTTTCTGTCTTCAAGGTCCCAATTTTAGTCTTAACAATTTTTTTGCCTTTCACATACCTAAAAAAGCTTTTACTATGCTCCTTGATATTTTTGGCCAGTTTACCTTCGTACCTCATTTTTTCTCAGCGTATTTCCTTCTTAGTAATCCTCTGTTGTTCTTTAAAAGCTTCTCAGTCCTTCGTTTTCCCACTTATCTTTGCTATGTTATACTTTTTCTCTTTTAACTTTATATGTTTCTTAACTTCCCTCGTCAGCCACGGACACCCATGCCTCCTCCTAGGATCTTTCTTCCTTTTTAGAATGAACTGATCCTGCATCTTCTGCATTATACACAGAAATATCTGCCATTGTTCCTCCACTGTCATCCCTGCTAAGGTATTACACCATTGAACTTTGGCCAGCTCCTCCCTCATAGCTCCATAGTTCCCTTTATTCAGAAATATTGTCACTTCCGATTGTACCCTCTCCTTCTCAAATTACAGATTGAAGTTTATTGTATTATGGTCACTACTTCCCAATGGCTCCTTCACTTCGAGGTCCCTGATCAATTCTGGTTCATTGCACAATACCAGATCCAGAATTGCCTTCTCTTTGGTAGGCTCCAGCACCAGCTGTTCTAAGAATCCATCTCAGAGGCACTCCACAAAGTCTTTCTTGAGGTCCAATACCATCCTGATTCTCCCAGTCTACCTGCATGCTGAAATCCCCCATAACAACTGTAGTAACATCTTTGCGACAGGCCAATTTCAGCTCCTGATTCAACTTACATCCGACATCCAGACTACTGTTTGGGGACCTGTAGATAACTCCTAAAAGGGTCTTTTTACCCTTAGAATTTCTCAGCTCTATCCATACTGACTCTACATCCCCTGATTCTAGGTCCCCCCACACAAGGGACTGAATATCATCCCTTACCAACATGGCCACCCCACCCCCTCTGCCTGTCAGTCTGTCTTTACGATAGCACGTGTAGCCTTGAATATTCATTTCCCAGGCCCTGTCCACTTGAAGCCACGTCTCAGTTATCCCCACAATATCATATCTGCCAATTTCCAAAAGAGCCTCAAGCTCATCCATCTTATTTCTAATGCTTCGTGCATTCATATATAGTATTTTTAATTTGTTACTGCCCTCACCCTTCCCATCAACTCCTATTTCACTCAACCTTACAGCATGATCCCTTTTTGAGTTTTCTATGTAGATCACATCCACCTCTCTGCCCTCATCAATGCTTTGTTACTTCTTCAAAAAAGTCAATCAAGTTTGTGAGACATGATTTCCCACGCACAAAGCCATGTTGACTATCCCTAATCACTCCTTGTCTTAATAAATACATATACATTCTGTACTTCAGGATTCCCTCCAACAACTTGCCCACTACTGATATCAGGTTCACTAGTCTATTGTTCCCATGCTTGTCCTTACCACTTTTCCTAAATAGTGGCACCTCACCTGTGACTATCAATGATACAAATATCTCAGCAAAGGGCCCAGCAATCACTTCCCTAGCTTCCCACAGAGTACTAGGATACACCTGATCAGGTCCTGGGGATTTATCGACCTTTATGCATTTTAAGACATCCAACACTTCCTCCTCTGTAATATGGACATTTTGCAAGGTGTCACCATTTATTTCCCCACATTCTATATCTTCCATATCCTTAACCACAGTAAACACTGATGCAAAATACTCGTTTAGTATCTCCCCCCATCTCCTGCAGTTCCATACATCTTTGAGGGACCCTATTCTCTCCCTAGTTACCCTTTTGTCCTTAGTGCAATTACAGAATCCCTTTGGATTCTCCTTAATCCTATTTGCCAAAGCTATCTCATGTCCCCTTTTTACCCTCCTGATTTCCCTCTTAACTATACTCCTACTTCCTTTATACTCTTCTAAGAATTCACTTGATATCTGCTGTCTTTACTTGACATGTATCTCCTTTTTATTAACCAAAACTTCAATGTCTTTCTTCAAGCAGCATTCCCTATACCTACCAGCCTTTCCTTTCACCCTAACAAGAATATACAGTCTCTGGATACTTGTCATCTCATTTTTGAAGGCTTCCCATTTTCCACCTGTCCCTTTATCTGTGAACATCTGCCCTCAATCAACTTTTGAAAGTTCTTGCCTAATACCATCAAAATTTGCCTTCCTTCAATTTAGAACTTCAACTTATAGATCCGGTCTATCCATTTAAACTGATAGAATTATGGTTGCTTACCCCAAAGTACTCTCCCACTGACACCTCAGTCAACTGCCTTGCCTTATTTTCCAAGAGTAGGTACATCCACATACTGAATCAAAAAATGTTCTTGTACACGTTTAACAAATTCCTTTCCATCTCAACCCCTAACTCTATGGCAGTTCCAGTCAATGTTTGGAAAGCTAAAATCCCTGAACATAACCACCCTAATATTTTTATAGATAACTGACATAGAGTCATAGAGATGTGCAGCATGGAAACAGACCCTTCAGTCCAACCTGTCCATGCCAACCAAATAACCCAACCCAATCTAGTCCTACCTGCCAGCACCCAGCCCATATCCCTCCAAACCCTTCCTATTCATATACCCATCCAAATGCCTCTTAAATGTTGCAATTGTACCAGCCTCCACCACATCCTCTGGCAGCTCATTCCATACACGTACCACCCTCTGCGTGAAAAAGTTGTCCCTTGGGCAGCACAGTGGCACAGTGGTTAGCACTGCTGACTCACAGTGCCAGAGACCCGGGTTCAATTCCTGCCTCAGGCGACTGACTGTGTGGAGCTTGCACATTCTCCCCGTGTCTGCATGGGTTTCCTCCGGGTGCTTCGGTTTCTTCCCACAGTCCAAAGATGTGCAGGTCAGGTGAATTGGCTATGCTAAATTGCCCGTAGTATTAGGTAAGGGTTAAATGTAGAGGAATGGGTGGGTTGCGTTTCGGTGGGGCGGTGTGGACTTGTTGGGCCGAAGGGCCTGTTTCCACACTGTAATTAATATAATCTAATCTAATCTAATTAATCTAATCTAATCTAATCTCTCTTTTATATCTTTCCTCTCTCACCCGAAACCTATGCCCTCTAGTTCTGGACTCCCTGACCCCAGGGAAAAGACTTTGTCTATTTATCCTATCCATGCCCCTCATAATTTTGTAAACCTCGATAAGGTCACCCCTCAGCCTCTGACGCTCCAGGGAGAACTGCCCCAGCCTGTTCAGCGAGTCCATATAGCTCAAATCCTCCAATCCTGGGAACATCCTTGTCAATCTTTTCTGAACTATTTCAAGTTTCATAACATCTTTCCGATAGGAAGGAGACCAGAATTGCATGCAATATTCCAACAGTGACCTAACCATCGTCCTCTACAGCCGCAACATGATCTCCCAACTCCTGTACTCAATACTCTGACCAATAAGGGAAAGCATACTAAATGCCTTCTTCACTATCCTATCTACCTGCGACTCCACTTTCAAGGAGCTATGAACCTGCACTCCAAGGTCTCATTGTTCAGCAACACTACCGAGGACCTTACCATTAAGTGTATAAGTCCTGCTAAGATTTGCTTTCCCAAAATGCAGCACCTCGCACTTATCTGAATTAAACTCTATCTGCCACTTCTCAGCTCATTGGTCCAACTGGTCCAGATCCTGTTGTAATCTGAGGTAACCCTCTTCGCTGTCCACTACGCCTCCAATTTTGGTGTCATCTGCAAACTTACTAACTGTACTTGTTATGCTCGCATCCAAATCATTTATGTAAATGACAAAACGTAGAGGACCCAGCACCAATCCTTGTGGCACTCCACTAGTCATCTTCTTACAAACTTGTTTGTCAATTTCCTGCTGACTATTTGGGGTTCTATAATGCAATCCCAATAAGGTGATCATGCCTTTCTTATTTCTCAGTTGCATCCAAATAATTTCCCTGGATGTATTCCCAGGAATATCCTCCCCAAGTATAGCAGTAATGTTATCCCTTATCAAAAACACCACTCCCCATCCTCTCTTACCAGCACCCCCCTTTCTATCCTTCCTATAGCTTTTGCACCCTGGAACAGTAAACAACCATCCCTGAGTCATGTCTTTGTAATTGCTATGATATCCCAGTCCCGTGTTCCTTACCATGTCCTGAGTTCATCTGCCTTCCCTATTAGACCTTGTGTATTGAAGTAAGTGCAGTTTAATTCATCAGTTCTACTTTGTTCTGTGCTTTGTTCCTGCCTGCTCTGACTGTTTGACTTGCTCCTTTTCCCAACTGCACCAGTCTTAGACTGATCTTTTTCCTCACTATCTCCCTGGGTCCCACCAACCCCGCCACCTCCCCCCGACCCAACCTTACTAGTTTAAATCCTCCCAAGCAGCTCTAGCAAATCTCCCTACCAGTATCTTAGTCCCTTTCCAATCTGTCCTTCTTGTATAGGTTTCTTATGACCCAGAAGAGATTCCAATGATCCAAAACTGTGAATCCTTCTCCCATATACCAGCTCCTAAGCCACACATTGACCTTGCTCTATCCTCCTATTCCTACCCTAACTAGCTCAAGCACCAGGAGTAATCCAGATATTACTATACTTGAGGACCTCCTTTTTAAATTCCTGCCTAACTTTCTATATTCTCCCTTCAGAAACCCATTCTTTTTCCCTTCCTATTTCGTTAGTTACAATGTGTACAATGACCTCCTGCTGGTTCCTCTCCCTTTTGAAAACATTCTGCACCCTCTCTGAGATATCCTTGATCCTGTTCTTACAGTCTTATGCTGGTCAGCAAGTTGCCTTTATCAAACTGCTTCCACTGGTTTGCAAGAGGCACGGGGTGGCTGATTCACCTATAAATGGTCTCTGATTTAGCAGTTAAAGTCACTGCTTAAAACAACTGCTGAAGAAAAGATGAACTGATTTTCTTCTCATTTAAAATGTGTTTGGCTGTAGAGAACAGAGAGACAGGTTCTGTCCAGATGGAGATCAAAACACTTCTCTAGCTTTCTCCAGTCCCAAGAACTAAGAATGATTCATATAGTTGTTAGCCAGCAAAACCTTTTGTCATCAATAGTTTGGCCACTAGCCCATAGACCAATCAACTTCCTGTTGAAACCTATCTGCAGCTGTACACCAAACCCCTCAGTTTCAGTTCATTTGCAATCACTTCAATTATAACTTAGTCATGCAATTATTTCAACAATGCTTGTCATAAATGTCAGGTTTGGTTTTGATTTGGTTTTGAAACAAACTCTTTCTCATTTCAATCCACAATTCTAAAAAGTACAAAATAAAAAGCTGTTTCTGCAACAGCTGATTGCCAGCCAGTGTTAAATGCTTAAATCATCTATGCCAGAACTCATCTGCTCATGTCTTCTCTCTTTCAGCATTTTTCTATTTTAACCAGTTGTCATAGCAGTCGGGAAAGTACCCACAAAAAACTAGTGGGGTTCTGTTTAACTATGCAGCTCAGGAATCATGGAATAATTATGACATCATGGAATCATTCCTTCTCCCTCAGACGTATCCTCCTTTCAACCAACATTGTGTTACTGCAAGGAAAAGTACAGAAGTCAAAGTTAACAGCCACCTACATGGAAAGGTACTCCATGTTTACAGTCACCAAAAGCTGTTGAGATGCACCTAACTTAAACTGAGACCTGCTTAAAATCACAAAGGGGATCTTTGATGCATATCAGGCAAAAACACTTCGAACATTGTAAAGCAAAAATGGCTGTGGAGAGATAGAGTGGAAAACTGTTTCAAAACGTAAAGAAGCATGATCATAGCGGAATGTGTAATATGGAGGAACTGATTACCCTTATAAAGACCACAATCACTATGGAATGTGGTGACTGGAGACTCCTCCAGTTTCACAAAAGATTACAAAGTATGCAATAGTTTTGGGGAATTTGTAGTCATTTGATAATTAGGATGTCTGAATAGCCCACAAAATTGTAAGAACGTTTAAATGTGTGAAGCAAAATACAATTGGGGTAACAGTCTTTTTTTTAACCTGTGTTCCATGTGTACATAGCTCTGTAAGAAGTCATTGGTTTGTTCAGATCCAAAATGTTCTTTGTCCCTCGTGTCACTCGAACACTACAGCAGTTACTGCTGCCTGTCCCCTTCAGGGTAAACCACATGCTGACATTTGAAAGATTTGCCCAATCCTTAGCCCACTCAATTCTACATCAGAATTCAAATAGCGACTGTTGTTGGATTCAAATCTTGCATGCATATTTCTCTTTTCACTGTACATCAGTTAATAACTGTATTTCCTGGATTTTCTGCTCATATTTACGTAGTTTTGTTTTCAACCAATGTTTAAAAATTCATCATGCTATTGGTGACTAAATCACCTGTCATTCCGAATTGAGATTATTCGCTCAGTAAGGTAACTGATCATCTTGTTCTTTTCTCAAATTACAAGAAACCAAGAAAATATGTTAGCTTTTTTCAGTGCACTTATCTGCCAATTCAGAAAGCTAATCTGACAAACTTTCTGCAATTGTTGAGCTGCACTCAGTGAGCAAATTATAAAAAGTCATGAGCATCTTCCTATCTCTTTTGATCTATCTTAGCCATTAACCGCAGAGGGAATGAAATATCAAGAAATTAGATTTAAAATGCACATTGAAATTAGCTTGTTATCTTTAGATAGTCTCTCTGCAAAAGCAAAATATAATCACTCATAGAAGTAACTGATGAGAGACTTTTAATTGGTTGATGGCTTGAAAGGATACATTGGTGTTATTAATATATTCTGGTTAATTGCTAGAGAGGAAGAATTTTTAATTCTGATCATTAAATCTATTCAAACCTATTCAAACAGTTCAAGTACTCACTCTATGACTGCAATCCCTCTGAGTGCTCGATGGAGAGTATAAAATTAACAACTTGATTTTACAAAATAAATTGTTAATGACACTGTACACAATTATAAATTATCATTAGAGAAAGAATGTGTAAAAGGTGCTTACCAAGTACTGAGAAATAAAGAATGCCTATTTGTCTAGTTTATTAATTTACATGGGTTAAAGAAAAACAATTCAAGAAGATGCTGGGCAGAATTATATTCTTCTTATTATTAACATTTGTGTTAGTGCAATGTGAATAATGATTCTGAGCATCCAGGCCTTAAAATCCCATTCTACTATTTGTTGCCGTGCCATAATTGGTGTTGGTATTTACATATGCTAATAATAATTAGCATAAATTTTCAGCGCGCAGACATATAATGGCAATCTTCTGTAATATATACTGCCAGGGGAACAGCCCTCCCCCCAACCCCACACACACACACACACACATACACACAAAAGTTATGGTAAATGCACGGGCTGTTCATTCTTTCCTCGTGTTGTAAGGTTTTATTCACGTATATCGTCTTTGGTATCCACAAGTAAAATTGTCTCTGAGAATATTATGGGCTATTTATGAGTCCTGATAATTTTTGCGTTGATTTACTGTTAATTAGAAAATGGCAACTCAGTGAAGCAAAAGCAGGCATTTAATACATGAGACATAACAATCTAACTTAAATAAAGGACAAATTTCTAAAATCTAAGCTTTAGCATTACCTGCAAAAAAAAGTCATACTTGAATTAAGATTTTGTAGCTTTTGGCAGTTTTGTGGTTAATTTCTTTCTTTAATATATTATAAATGAGCAGTGTTATAAATGAATGCGCTTGCCTTTTTGATACATTAAGCTGTAGCATGAAACATCACTGATGACTTTTAGCAGCATCACTGGTTCCTCGCAGAAATATTACAAACCTATTTTAATTATATTGCGGTCCTAACAATGGATACAAAGAGATATTCATTTTGCATTTTGTACTGCCACAAATTCCAAGGGTGTGAATTTCCCCATCCAAGGAGGTGGTGAGGAAGGTTTTGTGAGGGACAAATGATTAGGCAAAGTGGTTCTGGAGAGGTTCGACTTGCTCCCTTCTCAACAATTCAGCGACCAAATGCTGGATGAGAAAGCCCATTGGGGCTTTCTGGACATGCCTGACATTAAGGTCCTTACTCTGTAGCTGGTTTGCTGGCTGGAAAACCAGGCAGTCTGCCTGCCAAACCAGGCAGTCTGCCTGCCACACTGGCATAAGAGGAGGCTTAATTTCTCCTAACTTGGTACCAATCAGGGACAAAGGATGGGTGAAAGGGGGGAAGCTGCTGAAAGCCATTACCTTGCCTTTATTTCCATCATTCTGATCTCTTCTCTCCCAACAACACCAACCTCACAAGGCTCAAACAAAAACACCAACCTTCTTGCCATTAGATCCCCTGAAGACCAGGCTTCCAGCAATGATTTGCAGCAATAACCCTGATACCTGTGGTTTTTGGTGAGGTGGGACTTCAACACCAATGAATGTGATTCACTGAGATGCTTACATGGTCAGCTCTTAGCAAAACAGATTGGAGCACAACTGACAACCTTTCCCATTTGTGGGAATGGAGACCTGATCATCACTGAGCAAGCCTGCCCTTATGCTTAGTCACTGGAGAATTTAATCCTGACCCAGGTTTTCTTGGGTATTTGTGGAAGAAGAACGCAAAAAAGGGACAAAATTAATGGACGATGTTGTCAAATATCAAAAGCATGCTGTAGGATTCCCAGTTTGTGGTGAGAACTCACATTGAAATGCAATATTGCGATAATGGGGCGGCACGGTGGCACAGTGGTTAGCACTGCTGCCTCACAACACTAGAGACCCGGGTTCAATTCCCGCCTCAGGAGACTGACTGTGTGGAGTTTGCACATTCTCCCCGTGTCTGCGTGGGTTTCCTCCGGATACTCCGGTTTCCTCCCAGAGTCCAAAGATGTGCAGGTCAGGTGAATTGGCCATGCTAAATTGCCCGTAGTGTTAGGTGAAGAGGGGAATGGGTCTGGGTGGGTTGCGCTTCGGCGGGTCGGTGTGGACTTGTTGGGCCGAAGGGCCTGTTTCCACACTGTAATCTAATCTAATCTAATGTATGAATAACAGGCTTGACTATAAACAAAGCTGGAAATATGTTGCTGGAAAAGCGCAGCAGGTCAGGCAGCATCCAGGGAACAGGAGAATTGACGTTTCGGGCATAAGCCCTTCTTCAGGAATGAGGAAAGTTTGTCCAGCAGGCTAAGATAAAAGGTAGGGAGGAGGGACTTGGGGGAGGGGCGTCGGAAATGTGATAGGTGGAAAGAGGTCAAGGTGAGGGTGATAGGTCAGACTGGGGTGGGGGCGGAGAGGTCGGGAAGAAGATTGCAGGTTAGGAAGGCGGTGCTGAATTCGATGGATTTGACTGAGACAGGGTGGGGGGAGGGGAAATGAGGAAACTGGTGAAATCCGAGTTCATCCCTTGTGGTTGGAGGGTTCCTAGGCGGAAGATGAGGCGTTCTTCCTCCAACTGTCGTTTTGTTGTGGTCTGACGATGGAGGAGTCCAAAGACCTGCATATCCTTGGTGGAGTGGGAGGGGGAATTGAAATGTTGAGCCACAGGGTGGTTGGGTTGGTTGGTCCGGGTGTCCCAGAGATGTTCTCTGAAACGCTCCGCAAGTAGCTGGCCTGTCTCCCCAATATAGAGGAGGCCACATCGGGTGCAGAGGATGCAATAGATGATGTGTGTGGAGGTGCAGGTGAATCTGTGGCGGATATGGAAGTTTCCTTTGGGGCCTTGGAGCGAGGTGAGGGGGGAGGTGTGGGCGCAAGTCTTGCACCTCCTGCGGTTGCAGGGGAAGGTGCCGGGAGTGGAGGTTGGGTTGGTGGGGGGTGTGGATCTGACGAGGGAGTCACGGAGGGAGTGGTCTTTACGGAATGCTGATAGGGGAGGGGAGGGAAATATATCCTTGGTGGTGGGGTCCGTTTGGAGGTAGCGGAAATGACGGCGGATGATGCGCTGTACATGGAGATTGTTGGGGTGGTAGGTGAGGACCAGTGGGGTTCTGTCCTGGTGGCGGTTGGAGGGGCGGGGCTCAAGGGCGGAGGAGCGGGAAGTGGAAGAGATGTGGTGAAGGGCATCGTCGACCACGTCCGGGGGGAAATTGCGGTCCTTGAAGAAGGAGGCCATCTGGGTTGTGCGTTTTTGGAACTGGTCCTCCTGGGAGCAGATGCGGTGGAGTCGAAGGAATTGGGAGAATGGGATGGCGTTTTTACAGGGGGCAGGATGGGAGGAGGTGTAGTCCAGATAGCTGTGGGAG
This sequence comes from Chiloscyllium plagiosum, assembly GCF_037043375.1. Lineage (NCBI taxonomy): Eukaryota > Metazoa > Chordata > Chondrichthyes > Orectolobiformes > Hemiscylliidae > Chiloscyllium > Chiloscyllium plagiosum. The sequence continues at coordinate 36,994,212 of NW_028270158.1, read as the reverse complement.
TCGGTCGGTTTGTAGTAGATGTCCATGTTGATTCGGTCGCCTGAGATAGAAATAGAAAGGTCGAGGAAGGGGAGGGAGGAATCTGAGACTGTCCAGGTGAATTTGAGGTCGGGGTGGAAGGTGTTGGTGAAGTGGATGAACTGTTCAACCTCCTCGTGGTAGCACGAGGCGGCGCCGATACAGTCATCGATGTAGCGGAGGAAAAGGTGGGGGGTGGGGCCAGTGTAGTTGCGGAAGATGGATTGTTCCACATATCCTACGAAGAGGCAGGCATAGCTGGGGCCCATGTGGGTGCCCATGGCTACTCCTTTCGTTTGGAGGAAGTGGGAGGATTGGAAAGAGAAGTTGTTCAGGGTGAGGACCAGTTCAGTCAGTCGAAGGAGGGTGTCTGTGGAAGGGTACTGGTCGGTACAGCGGGAAAGAAAGAAGCGGAGGGCTTTGAGTCCTTCGTGATGGGGGATGGAGGTGTACAGGGACTGGATGTCCATGGTGAAAATAAGGCGTTGGGGACCGGGGAAACGAAAATCATGGAGCAGGTGGAGAGCATGGGTGGTGTCCCGAATGTAGGTGGGGAGTTCTTGGACTAAGGGGGACAGGACGGTGTCAAGGTATGCGGAGATGAGTTCGGTGGGGCAGGAGCAGGCGGAGACAATGGGTCGGCCGGGGCAGTCAGGTTTGTGGATTTTGGGCAGGAGGTAGAGGCGGGCGGTGCGGGGTTGCTACTTGCCGGCTACTTGCGGAGCGTTTCAGAGAACACCTCTGGGACACCCGGACCAACCAACCCAACCACCCTGTGGCTCAACATTTCAATTCCCCCTCCCACTCCACCAAGGATATGCAGGTCTTTGGACTCCTCCATTGTCAGACCACAACAAAACGACGGTTGGAGGAAGAACGCCTCATCTTCCGCCTAGGAACCCTCCAACCACAAGGGATGAACTCGGATTTCACCAGTTTCCTCATTTCCCCTCCCCCCACCCTGTCTCAGTCAAATCCATCGAATTCAGCACCGCCTTCCTAACCTGCAATCTTCTTCCCGACCTCTCCGCCCCCACCCCAGTCTGACCTATCACCCTCACCTTGACCTCTTTCCACCTATCACATTTCCGACGCCCCTCCCCCAAGTCCCTCCTCCCTATCTTTTATCTTAGCCTGCTGGACAAACTTTCCTCATTCCTGAAGAAGGGCTTATGCCCGAAACGTCGATTCTCCTGTTCCCTGGATGCTGCCTGACCTGCTGCGCTTTTCCAGCAACACATTTCCAGCTCTGATCTTCAGCATCTGCAGACCTCACTTTCTCCTCCTTGACTATAAACAAACCAAGGAGTCATTCAAACAATTCTTTGAAAAAAAGGTACTTTTCTTTTCTGTTTATGATTTTAAATATATTAAATATTCAGGTAACCTACCCGTTCAAACAAAACTGTTTTAAAAGTTGTTATCCCATCTATGGAACTCTTTATGAAAAATACACGTAGTTAGTTTTATCAAAACGCACCAGGTTGCAGTGCATTAATGTTTATGTTTTGTTGTCTGCTTGCTTTCCTGCAATGCATGTACATATACTAATATGACCTACATTTGCAAACATGATGAATAGTAAAACAAATTCTAGCTCATTCACAAAATTTGATAACTACTGTTGCAAACATGGAATTATGTTTCACCTCAGGATCAATTGAAGGGAGGTTGAGTTTCTGGCCGAGATATAGACTGCCCAAACCTCTTCCAGTCTATTGGAATTATCCCAACACTGACACATTCCTTTAAGACAGCACCAAATTTATTGACTAATCTTTTCGTCCTGATAACTCATTCTTAAGCTCAGCATTATTTTTTCTTGTCTGATTACCTGAATATCTAATGGGATCTTCCTGTTTGCAGGAAGTGAGAAAGTCTGCCTGACCTTCCGCATATCAGGTAGCTCATTGGCTGCCGATGGATTTTCTGCTGGAATTAGCAGGTCTGACAACTGATCCTACAGGCTCACAGGTCAGCAGCTCCAGAACTCAATAGCACTTTAGCAGAGACCATGGGTGCTCCTGTACAACTTTCCCTTTATACATAGATGGATGGCTGCTGACAGGAAAGGGAAATGGGGGCAGGTTTAGGGAGGTGGGAAGAAGTGACCAGGGAGGTCTAAATTGAGGGGAAATGTGTGGCTCTTAGCAGCTCGCTTGCACTAGGTCCATTCCCTTGGTCTTACGCAGATTGAGGACCCAGTTCTCATGCAGCTGACAACCTGCCCACTCTGGTTAGTCAGTCAAGTAGATAAACTCTTTCTTATTATTAATTGACCATTTAAGTGGTGGCAGACCAAGAAAATCCACCCTTAGTTTTCCCATCAAGGACATAATTGATGAAAGATTGGGAAGGTGATGGAATTCTGCTTCAACACCAAATTACCTAATTAACTTCACTTCCCGCCTCCAGGTTCCCACCTCAGTCTGGAAGAATGTCACTCAGGATTTTTTCCCAAATATCATTTTAGGTCATAACACTGTAGCACACAAAGTGCTACCAGTTAATTCATTATTGAAATGTAAAGCGATAAGTGACATAGTTTACCAAGGATTCAGAAAATTTTATGAACATTGCAATGATATTCTTGGTTTATGATTACAAAAAGACAGCAGAAAGAGTGATATTGTTCATTTTATCCAAAAGCAGGTTCCCATGTGGAGTTGATTCTAACTTTATCCTTTAGTTTCAAAAGCTATTCAATATTTTTCTAAAATGGTGAAAAATACTCCTTCTCAGGCTTTTAACTTTGGAGCAGAGGGCAGTGGAGAACGCATTTTCAGATTTCACAACTAATACATCAAGAAAAGGAAACATTTTGGGCTGCTGTATGTTAGGAGTCTGTAATAAACCTACATTCTATTCTATAAAATCGACCTTATCAGTCATCTTTAAAAAAGGCCTTAGCTATTTGCTCACCTTACAAATGTGACATATATCAAAGCCATTCTGTAGCATAATGGTTATCCTGATCAGACCATTATTCACTGTATGTCATGCAAACTCACAAACGGACCAAATGACACCATGCTTGGACCTGAAAATAGTCTGTCCTTCCTCAAATTATGCTGGAAACGCAAAGTTGCTCAAAAATTTGACCAACATATTAAGCAAGGTGTTTTGGACTCCTACAACCTGCATGGGCTGCATGAGTGATCCTTCCCAGTCACAGGATGCTACCAAAGATCCAAAATCGCATGCCCTTCAGTAATATTGTGTATGAATTTCAGGGCAAGTGCAATGATAGGTAGACAGTCCATGCTTTTCAATGATTCATTGATTAAATACACCCACATGATCCTTCTATTGTTCATTCCACAGACAGTACCCACTGAGCCTGTGTTTGCTGAACCAAAACCAAAACATCGGCTGTCAGATGTGATTCCACGATTAGGTAACACTTGCTGAACAATTGATAGTCACTAATAGCTGCACCATCAACTAATTTAAAATGATTGGTTGAGTCAAAGCATGGCCAGTTTACACAGATGTGACATATATCCATACAGAGGGACCAGTTCTCTACAATCAAAGAGATTACGTTCAGCCTTGCACCTTTTTTAAATTACCTGGGAGTTTGAGAAGACTTAGATCTCTGTTGGTTTATTCATGGCAATGCCTTAGTCAATTAGAGTCAAATTACCAACTAATGAGTAGCCTTTTCTTCTATAATATAAATCACGATCATTTGGAATTTAGCATTTTGCATTTGTCCTGATGAGTGCAAGAGAGAAATCTGCAGCAAAACATCTATTTTCAGCAATGATTTAAATTTATTCACATTTAATTGCAGTTGTCACCTCTCTGTTCATTTCATTAAATTGAATCTACAATCCTGAATTATTTTCCTGTTCTCTTTAATATTTTGGAAGCTCCTATGTTAATGTGTTCCCCAAGTTTTAACAGTGTGTTCCTTTACCGGAGTACAAATCAATAAAACAAAAATTAGGGAGTGAGTCCACTGCTTCTGCAGTTCTAGTAACACCCATTTACCCTCAAATGTTTCCTGTACGTTAATAAAGCTTTGATGCATAGTTCCTTGTTCCTTCATAACAAAATCTTGGATTTTTATAATTAACATTTTCTGAAAGATGAAGTATTTTATGGAAATACACATTATTTTATTACAATCTATGTAATCTTCAAGTTCTTGCTCTTCAAAGTAAGTATTAATGATGTGAAAACTTGCCTTTAAGTAACCTTTTACACTCAACCCAGAGAATGCAGGTTGGGATGGGTTTCTGCTCTGTCATATTATCTTACAGCAAAATACAAAACAGGAGTCACTGCGTATGTGATGAAGTAGTAAAACAGAGCAATGAGATGACCAATTCCTTTCCCTGAGGAGACTAATCCCTAAGGGGTGGTATAGTTGTGGATTGACTTTTCACAGAAAAAATACCAACAGAGGGTGTGTTTGCACCAGTGACATATTAAACACAAAAATCTGAATAAATAAAGTATTGTATTAAAAAATTCCAAATTTGCTGGGGTCTCACACAATCTGTACAGCTGGTTGTCGATAACTCTATCAAAGTGCTCACGCATTTTACTTTGAATTATGGATTTTAAAGGGTGGATTTTAACTTCTGGATTGAAGGCCATGATAATCATTGAAATTCTCACCACAGATTTCCATGAAGACCCGATTAATTTTAGAGGCGAGTCTCTTTAATGTTCTTTTGGCCAATTGCCGACCAAAATAGGATGATTTCAGTCATGTCCTGCAGTCTGAAGTGAGCAGCAGCTACTCCAGTGTTCCCTTCCTTCTTGGTTTTTCCCCAGCTTTTCCTCCTCTCTCTATTGCCCATGTCATAGATTGCCCTTCTTCTCCAACCCAAAGGGCAAGTCTAGTAAGCTCCCACTGACTCCCACTGAATGCACTGTTTGTGAAGTGGATGAAAGCAGTCATGCATTATCACATTGTTATTCCTGAAAGTCAAAATTCATTGAACGGTGAAAATGGGCAGGAAAATGTCAATTGACCAGAATATAAGACAGAAAACCAACCAAGAACTAGTATGGTAAAGATGAACCCTTCAGCTAACTTGCCTACATTAGCTGGGCAAGATAATTGCACATTTAGTAAAATCGTGGCAGAATGATTTCAGAGAAAAGAATTACAAACAGCATAAATATTAGATGTTCACTAAACACCTTTGTGTCCACTGGGTGTCTACAGCCGATCCTTGTGTAGCACAGTTACAACGAAGAATTGATTCACACTCGTGGCCTACCATTGGATCCTTAAGCACCTGTTTTGCACAAGAGAAGCAAATACAGCAACATGATCCAATTTCTAAGCCAATGCATTTTTAGTGTAAAATTCTTAAGCTGCTTTTATTTGAGTAAGCAGCAAATACCTACAGTGACAAGGCAGCTAACCGAATCCAACACAGCCTGTTTGGACTCGCAAAGAGATAAAATATTAAAATAAACTTGTTGAGATTTAATCTTTGCGCTTAAGCATGCGCAGTACATATTTTTCAAAGTGATAAAATGAAAGACTAGACTTCAAGCAATCCTGCACAGGTTTGCACATTTGTCCTGGATTTTCTGCAGCATGGAACATTAATAGGATTCACCACTGCTCAGGACACTGTGACACAGAGATTGTCCCTTTCAATGTTGTCACAGGTCAACAATCTGAGGAAGGTAGCATTTTTTTTCAAATGCTCCCCAATCAGTCTGTTTTCTTTTTGACCCAGAAGTGAAATCTGGTAAGTACATGCAAAATGAAGGTACATAGCAGAAGATGCCCGAGTGTCAAAAACCCCTTATCACACAACTGCAGTAACAGTAAAAATCCTCAAATCGAAACAATCCCCTGCAGAATAAGGATATAAAATTATAACTGGAGCTTTACAAAACCTGACTGCTGAGGAGTAAAGAATGGGAGCATCAATAATGCTGCCCATATTGATGCAGTGTTCTGATAATTTAGAATAAATAACATTATTCAGATATTGGTTTGTTTCAGAATATTTGCATTCTCCTTGGTTTCTATAAAAATTGTATAATGTCATAGGAGCTTTTAACTGCATATTAAATGAGGTTACAAAGAATGAAATGCAGCACTCAAGGCAAAGTTTTAGATGCAGAACTGCAGAAATCACAAAATTCCAAGTTATAATTTTGTGTTGGATCATCAGTTGCTATTGACACCAGGGACAATGGTAGATGGGAGCTCCCCCTCATAGACAGCTCCCCAACTCCACCTCATCCTCCTCTGGGTCAACGTTGTAACCAATTAACGGAGGTCAATGGAATAATCTCATTAATTTCCAGGTTCCTGCAAGCAGTAAGAGCAGTTTATTTAACTGGAGGCAGACACTCAGTAGCAGACCACTGACCCCATCCAGAAAATCTCTGGCCTCTTTCATTGCAGCAGCAGTCACAGGTCACCCTTTATAAGGAGCCTATCCCTAATCTTACAATCAGCTAGCTACTCTAATTAGTTGAGTAGATCTAACATTTTTGTTTAGATGTTAAAATGGCTATTTCAAATGATCACTTGAGCTCTTTAAATAAGTTGGGTGGCCCCATCCAACAAAAGTCGACATCTTACTGTAAACTGGTGGATGCTCTATGATAGAAATTCATCCTCAATATGAAACAAAGATTTTAAGCTTTCTTTCTTCCAGTTCAGCAAAATGTGATGCATGAGAATTGTAGAAATAGGTCCTAAATTCTAAAGGAAATCTGAAGATTCCTAACCACAATACCTCAACCACATTGCTCTTTAACCAGATTAGTTACAGCAGATAAAATCCCAACATCTCTTTTCATCACTGTCAACCTCCATTGTTGGTGAGATTGCAGTGATTTTACCCTTCCATTACTTTTACATCTTTCCTAAAAAGGCATGGTAAACTGCGCATATTAATCCAAAGTAAGTCCAAAATAACATTCTGGAGCTCGATGTAACTGTTTTAGGTTTTCAGTTCTGTAGTGTCTCAATATAAAGCCAAGAACTCCTTTTACTTTTGTGAAATTCCTATCTTTTGTATGATCTCCTTTAATGACCTGTGTATCTACAAACCAAAGCTCCATGATTCATACTACATGGAAATTCTTACCTTCTAATCTGTGTTTCTTTGCTTATTCTAATTGTTTTAAGATGCCATTTTTTCCTCATAAGATGGGTGGCTCAAAATCTACAGCTTTTCACAACCAACATTTTATTGTGAATTGTCCATAGACAGTGATGGAATGGGCTTAAATAATATCCACATACTGCAACACTTTGAAATACAGCTTTCCTGACAAACATTTCAAACCTTCTTGCTTTATTTAGGAGGAAAACATTGAAAGAAAATGAGAAGAACCAATCATAGCAATTTTCATTTGGCAAATGAGGGAAAACAATGAAGCACTGATTTAAAAATGTAATCAGAAGAAATGAACCGTGAAGCACAATTAATGGAATTAGCTGTATTGCTGAATGTGCTTGCACAGATGCCACTCACTTCTCCCATGCATCCACTATCTAATGTCTGCCAAGGGAGCCATTACCCAACAGCCACTGCTGATGGCCTCCTGTGCTTTAATCTCAGCAAATGATGGATCAGGGAGTCATGGATCAGCACCACCATAATATTCTCTTTTGGATAAGCTATGGAGAATGGCACATAAACATTATAGTAGGGTATGATGGGAATGCAGTGACCAAGAGGTGATTGAATAGATTATTATACAGCAAATAAACAGAACATTCTTAGATGCTCAGTTCAGCTTGGGTCACCACACAGGAACAAGATGATGAAGTGACTACTGGGCAAGGGATATTTAACCTGAAATGAAGTAATATGAAATCTCAAGCATGTAATTTTTCCTCAGTCTATTAAACTAGAATACAAAGGTAAAGCACCATGCACTGCAGCAACCCTTCCTGTCAGATTACAGGGGTCACCTTTGTCAACATGACAGAACACTAGCATTTCCAGATCTCTGTGGGTTACAGAAACCTTTTGGTTTTCAGGGTAATGGGGGATGAAAGGGGTGAGCCGTAATGGACGTTGAGCAAAGGAGGCCTACATTTTCAATGTGCGATATCCAGTGTCAACAATAATGGTACTTTTATCAAGACAAATCCAATGCAGCAGGAATGGATATTAATAAATGATGTGGAAGTAAGGAGAAACAAAGAAAACACACATTTTCATCTTGGCCTAATGATAGCTTTGATGTATACAATGATAAGGTATTTTTGACAGAGCAAATGAAAACATGAAATTTAGACCTAAAAGTATAACAAATAGATTACATAGAATTATATAGAAAATGCAACATAGTAACAGGTCATTCAGCCAAATCAATCCATGTTTACATTTATATGCTACTCATGCCTCCTCCTATTCTGCCTCATCTAACTTAATCTGTAAAACCCTGTACAATAAGATCCTGCCATCTGCAGGACACACGTTTCCAATAAACGTCGGAAACAGCAAAATTACATGTGGTCAATATGCTTTATTTTTGAAGTCAACTTGATAGGTTCCTTCTATCCAAACATTGTTTCAGTTAATATAGGTGTTACTGATGGAGTCCATTAATATCTCCAATAAATAACCCGCAATGTGGTAACACGTTTGCTAACAGTTCTAAATTAACTTCTACCCCTGGGAGAAACTATTCTTACATCTGACCCCTGTGAACAGAATTAGAAAGCTTTCCAATCTATGTTTTTTTCCAAAGCAATTGTCATGGGTGGATGCAATTTCTTGACATAATTTGATTTGTTGTTTATTTATACTGTTTTTTCCGACTTTGTGCAAGGCTACGTAGGCTAATTTCAATGTTTTAGCTGTTGAGTTTATGTTGCATATTATGTAGACTTTATGTTTTGCATCAATATAGATAATATTTCAGTTAATTGGGGTCAAAGCTGTCTTTGTTGCAGGTTTCATCTTTATGAAATGGTGTATCTTCTGCCTCATAGATGATTGAGTTTAGTGACCTGCGAGCTCCGTCAACACTGGCATTGTTGTTTCCTAGTAAACCTTAGTGGAAGCCATCATTTTTGATAATGTGTGAAGTACTGGAATTTGGCATTATTTATTGTGTAAGGGATGGGGATGCATGGAGGTACTTTGTAGATTTGTAAGACTTCTGGGAGGTGGAGCAAGCCGGCAGGAAGCAGACCTTTACTCTGCTGCTAAGAAGAGTGCAATTGGTGTTGCAATTTATGTGGCAGTGGGTGCAAGTTTGAAGAATGCTGGACAGTCACTTCTTATGATAACCAGGTCCAGATGATGTCAATGACCAGATGTTGGTATGGACAGGATACATTTGTGTAATATCGAAGTGTTGTGGAATTCAGTCAGGTCAGTAAATTTATAAAGGCATTGTCTGTTAGCGTTGATTTTGTCTAGTCTACATCAATCAAAGCAAGTTGGACATGAATCATTATTTGCTAAAATTCAGGTCCTGCAGTCACCCAGGATGAATAACTTCTTGTCCTTTGATCATCAAGTGAAGGCCCACATAAATTATAATGCTTTATTTTTACTTATTGTCTTGAGCTTTGTAAATTTTTCATTTTTGTGTTTTCTTATGTTACCCATGTGTTTGGTATTTTCCTGTTTCCAAACCCTCAGTTTTCTTTTCTCATCATTCATCCATTGCATTTTGTTCATGTTTAGGTATATTGTTTTATTTTAGAAGATTTTTTTTCTGGGACACTTAAGCATTATTGTATTTAAAATGTTTACCATTCCTGCTCTGCATCTTTTATTGATATTATTGTCAGTTTTGTTTCTAAATTTCTACTCTAACCTCATTAAAATCTGGATCCTCTCCAATTTATCACACTAGTTTTTTGCCCCTCTCAAGTATGATTCTAATTGATAATGTGTTATGATTACTATTTCAAAAATGCTCTCCTACATATATGTTTTGGTTTAATTCCACTTTTACCAGATAAACGCGTGAATTCACCCTCGCTGGCTGCTAACATAGTGAGAACAGAATCAGAGACACATTATAGGAACTTTATTATCTTACTCACTTTAGCCACCTTCTTTTGCCAATTATTTTCAGAATAGTTGAAACCCCCTATGGTTATTCTTCTATGATTTTTAAAACTAATTTTCAAATTTGTTTGCATATGTCTTTCTCCATCCCCTTCCAGGAAGTGGGAAGACTAGCTGTATTACTGTGGTTGATCATTTATTACCTTTCACTTCCATCCACACTTTGATGGTTTTTTTGATGGTTGTGTCTTGTTTTTCTGTCACCATGATTTTATTTCTAACGCGTTTGTCTTCTCCTTCCAGTCCCTTCCACCCCTTTCCTCGCCAATGTTTCTGAATCCTTAAATCCAATTTCACTTCTTTCTTGGCTGAATCTCACTGATCCCAACTGCATAAAATTCCTTGCAACTTTTGACCTGAATCTTCCATATAGCTGCAATCAATGTCAGACTGTAGCTCCATGCCTATTTATTTGTGCAGCGATGGAAATCTGCATTCTGGTCAAGAGTTCTGATGGCAGCCTCTTTAGAAATATAACCTGGTGTCATTTGATCTTTGACTGTAACCTGGTGTTGTTTTATTTTTGATCTCAGTAATATAAAGCAGTCATCCATGCAAGAGATCCTGCATATTGCTGGATAATTGTTGGGAGAAGGACGTGGGGAGGTACAAACCATTTTTTTGCAGCATTAGTTGCCATGTTCTAGCAAGTGTACTTTCAAACATTTCAATAGCCTTTCAGTGTGCTAAAGAATGAGTGCGGGTGAGTGAATGAATGGGTAGGTGGGTGAGGAAAGTTGGTAAGTGAGGATAGCAGCAGCACAGGGTGCTGGTGGGTTTGGTATCAACCGGTTAGGCTGACATCTGGATGGGATGCTGGTGGTTGGTGGGGATGGTGACAGGTAGATAGAATGGTAGGTTGGTGGTGTGGTGGGTGGCAAGGCGAAATGTGGAAGCTGAAGTGAGCACTGGGTGAGAGACTGGGTAGGCTGCCTGTTGTGGGTAGAGTGACACATGTGTAGAGTTGAAGCTGGGTTAGGTGGATAGGCAGATTGAATTAAGAAGGAGCATAGAGTCAGTCAGGGAGTTCGGGTGTCCAGAAGGAGGTGGCTTTTAGGGAGTTTGGTGGGATTCCAGGTTTGGGGGGGAGGGGGTAAAAAGATGGGGCGTTGGTGAAAAGGGTGGAGTTGAAAGGTCAGGAGGACTTCAGGGTGGTTGACTGGGGATATGAGGGAAGGGTCAGGAATTCAGTTTGATAGATGACCAGGAGTTAGATTTGGATTTTTCAACCTAACATTGCCTGGGTAACTATACAGGTAGGTTAGTCAAGCCTGTCTCAAGTTCTCATCCCTAACGGGCAACCGTAGACTTTTTCAGAAGGTCCCAAGTGTTGAATTATCAGTTTAAGTGGCTCAACATGGAGTTGAGTCAGGGACCTGGATGTCATTACATGACCAGCAGCTACAGCCACTCCATGAGGTGGCAAAATATGCAAAGGCTGTGTCTAAAGATCACTCTGAAATGTATTAGTTATTAAATCCACCAGTGATCTTCAAGTAAACAGAACCCACATACCTCATTGCTGTTATATTTAGTAAGCACATCATACCAGAATATACAAAGGTGTTTTTTTTCTTTAAAGTAAAGAAATAGAAAAAAGAAAAAAACAACGAACAAGATATAACAATAATCCATAAGTTCCTAAAGTACAGGCAACGGAAAGAAACAATTTTTTTTCATAAACTGTGCGTACTTCTGAGTTGGCCAGGTCTATGCTGACAATCAGAATGATTGCAAACCATGCTTTCTGAAGGCTATTTAAAGATTAAAGGTCCATCAGGAGCCCTATGTTGATCAAAGGAAGAATGCAGTTAAGTTCAAACAAAAGGGAAAAAAGACTCGGCTGTTGTTGGAAATAGTTTGGAGTCAACAGAAGGCAAAGCATGCAGTGTAAAAGTACATTGGGCCTGTCTATGTGAGAAAACTGACTGCAATGTCCTGACCAGAAGCTACAATAGAATACAACTAATCAAAGATCGAGGTAGCAATATGGCAGCAGCAGCAAGAGGTGTGTAAGAGAACTGTGTAAATATAGGCTGATACATAGAGTGCACAACAAATAGACCCTAGTCAAGACTTAGAGTGGAACAACGTCCAACTGGAGGACAAGTAAGCTTTCCACATTGTGAATATCACATATTGGCAGGCAAAGTCAGGCATCTAGAAGATTGGCCACAATCAAGATCATCTGCCAGAAGAAAACTATTGGATGCCAACTCAAACTTAAAATTGACAGAGTAGGAAGTTCAAATATATTATCAATTTGAATCCTAAACATGTCAAATAATCATTGGATCTCAATGGTACAATCAACAATTGTTGGTTGAACCGCATACAATGACTCATCATTGTATTGGCATAATAACCTTGCAATGCATCTATGGCAGTGCATCAAGGAAACCACAAACATTGTAAACGGTAGTTAGAAACAGTCCAGCAGTGACAGCACAACCAGAGTATACAGATCTCAATATTGAGACTATCCACGAGATTAACCAAGTGTCCATAACAGCTGAAGAGACCAAATATACTTGTGTTGGGTCAGTTTGAATTTACACTATATCAGAGTGGACAGCTCAACCATTAGACTTTTCAAAGGTGATGCTGTATTACATCTCAGAGAAGATGCAAGCCATCAGTCATTCCTCCAAAGAGACCATGAACCACGTGACATCCCATCACATTACCCCAGATCAAGTGTGCTCACCGAGTGACTAGTTCACACTATTAAATCTTTTATCATGAAGTAGATGACAACACAACAAGACTTTCATGGTGTGATGTCACACCACAAAACTACACCTCTGGTTATATTCAGAAGGCAATGGAGAATGATATTGCCAAGGCACCACCTGTCTAAGTTCTCAGAGATGTAGGACAATGTCTTGACAAGTGATGAAAATGATGCATGGCTAGCAGACAGGTGCAGAACAATCCCAACTACATCAAAAAGAAAATTTCAGAGTCACAGACAGTACAGTGAGAGCATGTTCACTTGCAGTAAAAACTAAAATGTGCAGTAAGACTAGTTCCTACAAAGTCACTACATGCAACAAAGCAATGCTGAAATGGCTAACAGAAATAGATTTAGATTTAGATTACTTACAGACCCTTCGGCCCAACGAGTCCACACTGACCCGCCGAAGCGCAACCCACCCAGGCCCACTCCCCTACACCTAACAATATGGGCAATTTAGCATGGCCAATTCACCTAACCTGCACATTTTTGGACTGTGGGAGGAAACCGGAGCACCCAGAGAAAACCAGACATGGGGAGAATGTGCAAACTCCACACAGTCAGTTGCCTGAGGCGGGAATTGAACCCGGGTCTCTGGCGCTGCAAGGAGACATCAACTGTACCCAGCCAACACAAAGAATACACCCAGATAGCATTGATGTGATGGAACAACAGGACAACAACCAGTACACTGACAGCATGTTTGTAACTCAAGTGCAGTAAGAAGTGAAATCTACATTTTCAAAGCTTATGTCACAACAATATCTGGAAAAGTTGTCAAATCACTGAAGCAATACATGAATTCTTAGAATTCTATACTTGTAAATTTTACAGTCATTATCAGTTAGCTCCATTGGTTGGACTTCTAGCTTACAGTAGAGAATGACACTAACAGCATGAGTTCAATTTCTACACCAGCTGAGGTTACCATGAGGACTCTCCTTCTCAACCTCTCCCCTCACTGAAGAGTTACTACACCTCTCTAATGACCAATCAGGAGTATGGTGACTTTATCATTTTTGGATATCACTAGAACATCACAACACCAGGGAAAGATCAGAATACCTAATTCCTGTATAGTCAATGCATCAGGATTTGTAATGATTTCCAAAGCTTACCTCTGGTTGTATATCTGGCCTCTAAAAATCTAGAGGTTGGAAGAACCAGATTATTATTACTTGAATATTATTGAAAAGACGGACATGTTGTTGAAGTTTTTATGTCTTGCATTCTTCAGGAAAAATACAAGATTGCCAAATTTCCAATGCTCGTAACTGATAGTCCACTCTGACCTATTATTACAATAAGTAAGGGTTAATCTATCTTCTTTATGTGTTCATGTCCATGTGCACCTGTGAGTCTTGCAGCAAATTCTAACTTCACCTACACTGTGCTATTTAGGCTCAGTGATGTGCAGCTTCATGACATAATTACAAGGTTTCTCCTGAGTCCTGAAGCCCTTTCACAACACCAATAACCATGTCAATTGTTGGGATTTTGGAACAGTCTTGTGAGCAGAAAGGGGGGACCCAGAGGAGCAGAGTGTCTAATCTTTCCTTTGTAATCTAAAGGAGAAATCCTGCTTCTCTCAAAAAGTGAAAAGACTATAAATGACTGCTTTGTGTCTGGAAATATCTCTGTGTTGTCCTTAACTGGAGGGAAAGCTACGGCAGTCTCTGTTCAAGCTGCACTTAAAATTGTAGCCAGGGCTCAATTATGTCCTCAGACTCTGAATTGGGTAAGATTGAAATGCTTGTTATTTCACAGGGAAGATGTTACTTCCAACGTATCATCGGCAAATTAAATTAATGTGTTGATACGTATTTAAGATACCATTTAAATGTTAAAGTCAAGAGGGATTAATTGCTGCATATGCTGTACTGTATCAATAAAGATGCTGGCTTAGTTGCAATGGGCTGGTAATACACTGGCCCAGGCCAATGATCTGGAAACACAGGTTCTATGACAACTGGTGGAGCTTACACTCAATTAATAAAAAACCTGGAACAGCAAGCTTGCTTTTGTAATTGTGACCATGAAGCTATTGTTGAATGTCCCAAACTGGTTCACCCATGTCACTTAAAGGAAACCTGCTAATATGAATCTGACCCACAGCACCATTGTGGATTGCTCCCTCCATTCAAGGGTAAATAAGGTTGGGTGACAAATGCTGACTCTGTCAGTGACACCGACATCTCATCAAAGAACTTCTGAAAATCTATGGAAGCATCAGAAAAATGATGTAAACAGTGGTTTATAAATTACTGTTTATAAAGCATAAATTCACTAAGGATAAAGTCATCTAGACTTTGTCACAGCTTATATTATAGGAATGAAAAAGAATGCATGGTTGATTAATGACCCAAGGTGCTGTACTTAATAGAACAGCACACTATTAAGACAGGCAGAAGATCACTTTAAGTAGGAAGTCTTCACATGCTAATGTAGCCATATTTCTCTGTTGCTTTGCAGAGTACAGTACAATGAGTGACAGTCTTTCTGATCACATCAGTCAGCTCTCTCTCATTTCTTTTTCAGGGACTGTTATTGGGCCTGCCTCAAGATAAAGTAGTAAAGAACTTGATTCACAGTTCTATGGTTTTACATTCAGCAATGAGGCCACATAAAATATGCATCATGACATTGGTTAGCTCTTAGGTGCATCACTTGTGCAATATCTATTTAGGAAACCATCAACACCTGGGAATCGCATCTTGCTAAGACATAGCTTTTTTTTGTGAATTTTACCCTCATGTAGTTCATGCTCATTAATATTGAACATGTGCTTAGCCATTTTTCTGAATTTGATGGAAAGCACAAGCTGATTTAGATGGATCAGGCGAGTAAAATTTGACCCTGTCCCTGTTAGCTCTACCTACCCTGTTCATTTAATATTTGCTCATTCTCCATTTTGTAGTTTGAAATTCTGAAAAATCCTGATTTGTTTCCATTATTCTAGCAGTCCATAAAACTGTATTATTATCTGGAGAGCTCACCATCAAAAGCCTTTTTAAAATTAGCAGAGCTTATAAACAGATGTTCCCCATAGTCATTACACTCTTTACAGTCAGGCCTTGTGGTTATTGATCCAGCTGCTTTCTCTGATTCAAACTGAGGTTCTTTTACAGATTCTCAGCTTCTTTGTTAGATGGTGATAATCACCGTGATTCTCAATAATTTGATCTAATTGTAATTTTTGCAGTTGAGATTATTTTTGGTAGTTTAATGCTTTTCGTCTCGACACAAGCAAATGGTTTTCTCTCACAGATTCATAAACGCAAACCACATTTTGCACTGTATCACCAGACACATCTTAAAGTATTTTCTGATCTACTCCTGCACTCTCCCCTTCCCATATGTCTTTAAAATGACTGCTTCACTTTCTTTTTATTACTTAATATTCATTCTGACTTTATCTTTAAGTCATCGGTTTGTTTAGTTGGAAAATGCATTGTTATGATATTGTTCTTGCTACTTTTAATCCAATCTTTATTTCCAATCAATTGACACTCATCTAATTTTGTCTTTTGCTGCAGTTATTCGTGCACCACAAAATCCAGTAGATTTTCTCATTACCCATTACATTTCTCCCACTTACTCATTACACTTCTTTGCTCCTGATTTGGTGCTACCTCATCACAGCTATCACTGACGCACATCTCTCGGGTTCTTCAATTTTACATTGCTACACGACACACAATTACATTGCCTTTGTCATGTTCCATTTTCCTTCTTCTTTGGTCCTTATCTTCTTACTTGATCTGCTTCTTACTTGATCTGCTTCTGTTCTTTCATCTGCAAGGTCCTTGCTCCATCTTTGATGTCTGTAACGCACAGCATCTCTTACAACACAGTGGATAATAAACTATTCAAAAAGAAACTACTTGTCAAAGGTCACAGCATTGTGTTTGCTATCTGCCTGGCAGTAAACATTTGAATATATTTTCTTTTGTCTTTATAGTAGTTTCTGTTTTAAGTGCCTACATTTAAATCTAATTTGCAGCATGAACCATGACCTACTTAGAAATAGTGCAGCATATGCAATTGAACCACTCTTGGAAACTTAAGATTCATAATTCCATTTACAGTCTGTTAGATTTTCTCTGCTGGAATAACATATTATATCGCCAACCCACATAGTGTTTAAAAGGTAATCACAAGCATATTAATGACCTTTTCTCAGTTGCTTTATTGAGGTCAACTTTCACTTCCTACTTTACTGTTGAACTATACCCTACCATCGTTAGCTCATGTCATTTTTTAAAAAACTTTATTAAATACCTTACTTCAAAATTGACAGCTTAGATTTAGACTGCATGATTAAAATGGAAATGTGTCCAGAAGTGCTTTCCACAGGTCTCGATCAAATAACTAGACACTGAAACAAAGCTGGAAAAATCAGAAGGAGGGGAGGCAGTAGAGTTATGGAATAATGTTGGGCTGGTGTTCCAGAACCTCAGGCCAATGCTTTCAAGAACCTGAGTTTGAATCACATGGCAGATGGTGAAATTTGAATTTTAGCTTTGTTCAGTTGTGGGATGTGGGTGTTGTTGGCTGGCCAGTATTTATTGCCCAACCCTAGTTGTCCTTGAGAAGGTGATAGTGAGCTGCCTTCTTGAACCGCTGCAGTCCACCTGTTAACCCACGATGCCATTTGGGAGAGAATTCCAGGATTTTGACCCAGCGACAGTGAAGGGACAGCTATATATTTCCAAGTCAGGTTGGTGAGTGGCTTGGAGGGGAACTTGAAGGTGGTGGTGTTCCCAGTTTCTGCTGTCCTTGTCCTTCCAGATGGAAGTGGTCGTGGGTTTGGAAAGTGCTGTCTGAGGACCTTTAGTGAATTTCTGCAGTGAATCTTGTAAATAGTACACACTGAGCATCGGCAGTGGAGAGATTGGATGCTTGTGGGTGTACTGCCAATTAAACTGGCTGCTTTGTCCTGGATGGTGTCAAGCTTCTAGAGTGTTATTGGAACTGCACTCACCCATGCAAGTGAGGAGTATTCCATCACAGTCTTGACTCTAAAAGTGAACATTAGAAACTATTCATAACTCTAAGCCCCTCTTTCTCGTAACTATTTATTACCTACCTCCAGCTCAATAGCAATATGCTGTTCCAATAAGACATTTATTAAAATTACATCAATTTAATTTCAAAACCACACAGTTGCTGTTAGTTTCTGTGACTTCACTCTTCCAGCTGCTGAGTTCCCTGGGTCATCTTCTGGCGCCTCAACTGTGACTATCGATAATACAAATATCTCAGCAAGAACCCCAGCAATCACTTCCCTCGCTTCCCACAGAGTTCTAGGGTACACCTGATCAGGTCCTGGGGATTTATCCACCTTTATGCATTTCAAGACATCCAGCACTTCCTCCTCTGTAATATGTCACCATGTCACCATCTATTTCCTTACGTGTATGGAATGAGCTGCCAGAGGAAGTGGTGGAGGCTAGAACAATTGCAACAGTTAAAAGGCAGTTAGGTTGGTATAGGAAGGGTTTGGAGGGATATGGGCTGGGTGCTGGCAGGTGGGCTTAGATTGGGTTGGGATCGAGTTGTACCGAAGGGTCTGTTTCCGTGCTGTATATCTCTGTGACTCTACTTGTTTTTGGTGTTTTCAGTAGGTTGCCTGTTCAAAAGTAATTTGGATTGAAAAGCTGGCTGTCAGCCAGAGTGGGAAGCAACTGGGGAATGGATGTCAGGTTATAGTGTGCAGTGGGCCCGGGTGTGGACTGCGAGGGTTAATGGGATATTGGGGTGGGGCAGTTGTCAAGCATTGGACACAGCTGTCTGATTGTAAGAATCTCATTGTGGTCGCATTTCAAAGATAATGTGCCCAATCTCCCAGGGACTGACAATCATAGCTATTTGATTCCTTTCTATTTATCCTTGCCCTGGAGTTTTAACATTTTGGGCCTGTACTTCCAATTCAGGGCTCTTGGGAACAATCCTGATCAGAAGCTGGCTGGCATTATGTGGAATCAATGCCAGGGGTCAAAACATAGCCCCTTCTAAAAGCAGCAGCTTCCATGTTCCAGGGGTTGAAGATCTAAAACCTCTGAGAAGCTATGGAGTGAAGATAAGTGTGTTTGGAGATCAGGGATGGGGGTAAGTGAAGAAGACGTGGGGTGGCGGAGAGGTATGCTGTCAGGTAAGAGGAGGGATCAAGTGGGGAGTGGGTTACGAATTAAGGTGGCAGCTGGATGGATGAGAGGTTGGGTGACTGATGGGTGAGGGGGAGGGGTTCCACACAAGTTGGAGGAAAGGGGGCAGGGCCAGGGACAGATATCATGGGCTCCAGTACTACTCCTAGTTAGGCCCCTCCCCCTAACTCAACCACAATGGTCCCAACCTCAACCCAAGTACAGTAGGTCTATTCCTGACCCAAATGCAGGGGTGCCCGGGAGTCCCCAGTTCCAGTTGTTAGGCTCTGATGCATCCTACTATCTGGGTCCGTGTGAGAGAAGCAGGTAGATGGGTGAAGAAAGGATAGAGTCAGGTGGATGTTATCTTTGCTTCAAAATTGTAGAGAATTCTAAATTTTTGTCTACTTGAAGGACGAAGTTTCTGGTCCCTAATAGTATCATATCCACATTTAGGTGCTGGCCCAGATCATAACAGGTTCCATGTGACTGTACAATATACAAGTGCATTCCTTCAAACAAACTGCCAGGATTGCTGAAGCTTGGAAATCAGATCTGCAGGTGCTAAAAATAAAAATTAAGTAAAAATGGAAGTAATCTTCCTTTAAACAAAATGGACCAGCATACCTTTGAGGCTCAGGAGGAGCTCCTCAAGCTGCAAATTTTTTGCTTGGCACTTTTAGAAAGTCAACTGAGAAGCTGTGTGAGAAAGATTTTAGGCTAAAGTGGATACTGCGGATGCTGGAAATTAGAGTCAAGATTCGAGTAGTGCTGGAAAAGCACAGCAGGTCAGGAAGCATCTGAGGAAAATCGACGTTTCAGGTAAAAGTCCTTCATCAGGAATTTGATGAGAAAGGTTTTGTCAAGCTTATGATAATGATCAAATAATCATTTGCTCGTTAGAGACTGATTACCTACCTGAGTTAGTTTATTGAAAAAGTGAAGCACATTGCACGGTGGCACAGTGGGCGGCACGGTGGCACAGTGGTTAGCACTGCTGCCTCACAGCGCCAGAGACCCGGGTTCAATTCCCGCCTCAGGCGACTGACTGTGTGGAGTTTGCACATTCTCCCCGTGTCTGCGTGGGTTTCCTCCGGGTGCTCCGGTTTCCTCCCACAGTCCAAAGATGTGCAGGGTCAGGTGAATTGGCCATGCTAAATCGTCCGTAGTGTTAGATAAGGGGTAAATGTAGGGGTATGGGTGGGTTGCGCTTCGGCGGGTCGGTGTGGACTTGTTGGGCCGAAGGGCCTGTTTCCACACTGTAAAGTAATCTAATCTAATCTAATCTAATTGCAAGTTATAAAGAAGATATTGCCTGCAATCCAATAGGTTTCTTTGTGTTGCAGTTTGCAAACCTAAACCAGCCCAACAGTCAGACAGAATCATAAACATGCACTTGCATAGCACTCAGAATCCTTAAAGTAGTTTTCTCTGAGAGGCAAGGCACACATACAGTACCCCACTTGTTTCTAATGAAAGTTTAACTATTTGCTCTAACACAAGTCTACGAATCTCATTAATATATTTGCTGATAAATCCAGATCATGTAGTGGTGATTTTGTCTGGAGGTGTTGCTGATTGTTATCGTCATCAGTGATGCTATCTGTCATTGCTGTTGGTGTGGTCAAATTTTTCTTTGACAGACTGTAATTATTGTCCCAGAATTTGTGATACACTGAATCATAAGTGTTTTGCAGCTCATTCTTCTGTGCACTATGCATCTCCATTTGTTTTTTTCAGGTCTGTTTTTCTCTCTGTATTGCTTTGAGCTTAACATCACATTCTCTGCAATGTGATGTTTCTTTAGCCGTTCATCCCGAGCCTGATCTGTTTTATACTCCATGTTTTCCAGTGAGTGAATTGAATTGATGACTCAGAGCTCAGAGTTCACTCTGTGAGCTGAGTGGCGATATCCCTTCAGAATCTCAGAGTTGGTGTTCTCAAGTTTGTATTTATCCTCAGCCTTGTTCAAACTTCTTGAACTTTCACTTTTCTGACTAAAGCAGAGAACTGAGATTTTAGCTTTACTAATAACGAAGAAAATTGAGTAGAATTAGAATCCCTACAGCGTGGAAACAGTCTCTTCGGCCCAAAAGGTCCACACTGTCCCTCCGAAGAATAACCCATCTCCCTACCATATATTTATCCCTGACTAAAGTACCCTGAACACTATGGGCAATTTACCATGGCCTGTTTAACTAACCTGCACACCTTTGGATTGTGTGAGGAAACTGGAGCACCCAGAGAAAATCCAAGTAGACATGGGGAGAATGTGCAAACTCCACAAAGAGAGTCGCTCGAAGCTGGAATCGAACATAGTTCCTGGTGCTGTGAGGCAGGTGTGCTAACCACTGAGCCATTGTGCCACCCTGAAGTGTTCTGTACTTTTTCACGTTCAGTCCTGAAAGTGTTTCCAGAATCGTTGTGTTACGTATCTGATGTTTGACTAACTCTATAGATTGTGTTTTATGTGAGATCACTGCATACTGATATAACTGCAATTGGTCCAGCTTTATTTATGTTGTAGAAAATCTGCAAAATCTTTATCAGATTGATAGTACTTTGACTATTGATCCTGTACATGGATTTAGTGAATCATTATATGCTGCAAATTTTACATTTGTAGTATTCATCATTGCTTGCCAAGTCTGTGTGTACATTTTATACAAAATTTGAAGGGGCAGTATAATGATATTGATCTAGTATCCATCTTAGCCAATAACAGTCACCAATTTTATGAGGACAGCTAATTTGTATTTTTGTAAACACTTTAGGCATTACAATAACACTGAGACTTTCCATGAGATTAACAGTGTGAAACATATGTTCATCAGGCTTTATCTTGTTGTGTATATCATCAGTCTCTGGTTTGTCAATCATTTCATGGATATGCTTCTTGTGGGATACCAGATGGTCTTTACTGGAGTTTGAAATTTTCCTTGAGTGTGCCTGTTTGTGTTAGCACATGACTTGTTACTACATCAGCCTTTGTTCTAATAAATACATGGCCTCTGCCAATGGCCTTTTCTGCCACATGCCTTGCAAAATTGTTTGGGAGTCGGATATTGGTTTGGTGCTTGCAGAAGGCCATGCCTTCCATATATTTTGTTATGTTTGAGTGTTCTTGTAATTTTGTCAACCACTGAGTGTGTACTTAGGACCTTTGAGTTTTTTCAATCTGCAAGGATCAGTTTCTATTCACATCCATTCTTCAGTAGCTCTTTGATATAGTAAATAATTGATTTGTCCAGCAATTCTATCTGGAAAGCATCCATGGAGGTGAATGTGACCACCAATTATTCTGCTTGCTAGCTTCCCACTTGAAAAATAATGAATTATTTTTTTCTGCAATGTGATTAAAGTTGTAAAATATTTACAATGATATTTTAGCACTTGGACTTCAAATTCAAGACAGATAGATTTTGTTTTGCTGTGAAGATAATGATTCTCTTAAACAGGCCAAAAAGTCATCTAGATAGTGACCTATGTGCATTCGTTCTATGAAAGCATGTGACAAGTGCCTGGGAAACATCTGTAATAGCTAAAATGTTTTTACTGTTTAGTCATCATAAAGTAAATCCATCAAGGCTATTGCTTTAATAAATCAAAGAACTGTGGATGCTAGATATCTGAATCAAAGCCTAAAATTGCTGGAGAACTCAATAAGCCTGGCAGCAACTGTAGAGAGAAAGCAGAGTTAATGTTTGGTTCTTATGAAGGGTCACTGGACCTAAGACATTAAATTTTCTTTCTCTCCCCGAATGCTGCCAGACCTGCTGAGTTTTTCCAGCAAATTCGGTTTTGTTTACGGCTATCAGTTTAGTTTTTACTTGAAACAGATGGTTCAAGATCCCAGTTCAGAAGAAAAGCTTTTAGATTAAGGGAATCAGTACCTTAGAAGTAATAGTTTCCACTCTGTGCAGCTTGCAAGCTGAAGGTGCGTGTATAGAGGTCTTCACTTTGTTCAAAGAGAGAAAATTTAAGCCTTCAGAATTGTGAAAGACTCATGCAAGCAGGCTCAGAAAGGAAGCATAAAATTGTCTTCACAGTCCAAGGAAAAGAAACTGGGAGAAGTCAGCTAAGTAAATAATTAAAGAATTGAGACAGAAGTGACATTTTCCTGAAATTAATTATCTGTAAAAGGATAGTGTTGGGAAACAAGTTGAAATTTAATTTTGATGTTTAAGTTAAGATCTTTGAAACCATCACCTATATTTATATAGCTGTGTTAATTTACTTTTATCTTCTTTTGTACATTAAATTGATATTCTATTGTTAAATAACATCTGCAATTTCAGTGACTAACTGCTACAATGCTCAACTGTGAATAAAATATGCAACCTAAATGACATAAATTCTAGTTAATGAATTTGAAAGATTAATCTGACTCTCAGTTGGCCTTGTAATATGGTTCACATCTCTTATTCTTTTGGACGTGTTATGTCTGTGTAGACCTTGATTTCTAATTGCTAAGTAAATCTTAATGACTTGTTTCTTGGCATCAGACACATCTGAGTCTAAAAGCCATAACTCTGAATTCTGTTTAAACATTTTAAGTTCTCTTAGGAGGTCTGCTGTGTCCCAATTTAAACCAGGGAATTTTGTGGACATTCTTTGACAATCCCTTGCCCGATATTGAATTGGTACACTTCCAAGATATTTTCTACTGCTGTTTTGATTAATTACATAAATAATATTTGTCAAATAGACCATCAGTGATTAGGAATTGATTAACGCTGTGGGTTAAAACTGTGAAATATATTACACGTTATAAACAAGACCTTGGAGCAATCAAACTGGATTCTGCGTGTGCAGCTTGGTAAAACCTAAAGCAGACTAACAGCTGGGTACGGTAAGGGCATCATAGACACACAAACATGGAGTTCCTAAAGATGAATTTTATTAAAGTCAAAGAGCACATTCAAATGACTTGGTACTTTTCTTTGTCCAATTGTTTCTCTTTCACTCTTTTGAACATAGGAACTCTGCCAGAGCAATAATGATTTTATTCTCATTGGTGGAAAGTTCACATTTCAATCTTTGCTTTCCAACAGATCTGATATTACCAGTTGGTTTAGTCAGGATTGTTTTCTGCTGTCTCTTGTAAAAATATTGCTATTCCCAGATTGCGGGTTGATCACTCTGAGCCATTTATTTTGCTGCTAAATTTTACAAAGGCACTATTAGAGCTTCTAAATGAGACTTTACTGAAAAAAAGAGTCAACAACTACATTCCTATTGTGACAGCAGCTGTTATATCTGGCCTCTTGCCAAATTTCTCTCTCCTTTCACTTTCAGTCCTCTTCCAATCTGACATGCAGCTACCAGCTTTCCTGTGGAGGAAGATAATCTTTGTGTCTAACATTTACATTCACCTCTAATCTTGGTGATTTTAATAGAGAACTGTCCTCCATTGCTTTATTATTCTCAGTTATTTGATGAATCATTTGTTATTACCTCAGACATTACCAAAGACTTCACGAAGTTTGATTGTACACATCAAAGTAGAATGGGGGGAATATCTGCAGGATATTCATCATCTCCCACTCTGGTGGAAAAGTCATGAAATAACATTTATTCTGGGATTTGCACAACCCTTTTGCTCAGGTAATTGCTGGTGAATGGGGAAAATGGCACTCTAATTTTTCAAGGTGAAGCAAATTCCCACTAAAGCTACAACTTTAAGTCAGGAGAAAGTCAAGTGCGCATTCAGGTAATTTTTATTTAGCATTACTTAGTTTCGTATAAAATTGCTCCAGCTCTGTCTTTGTTGGATTATTATTGAAGTGTTTTGCCATAAAACCATTGATCATAAGTGTATTCTGTTATGGCAGGGTTTGGTATACTGTGCCAATGTCATATCCTTTTATTTTCCTTTAGCTTGGACTATAGGCCAAAATGGGCAAAGGACTAGAATCACAGAATCCCTACGGTATGGAAACAGGCCATTGGTCCAACAAGTGAAGTGGAGGGAAGTGCACAGGCACAAAATTCATATGCAAACAGATAATGGTAAAATAATTTGAGGGAATTAAGAGAGTTAAATGATAAATACAAATAGTGCGAGTGGAGTGTCACCAAGCTGAATAATTTTGCAGGTGATCAAAAGTGTCAAACAGTGTGAGTAAAGTGTCAACAGCTAAATGGCAAGCAAAGGGATGACCTATGCAGAAAAAAAAATACTGGAATTTATTGCAAGCTGTGCTGATCTTCTTTGATCAAATGGTGGAAAGTACGTGAACAAAACAGAGGATGAAGACAATACCAACACTGGCAATAGCAACTGAGAATGTGTGTGAGGGGACCTGATGCAAGAAGGCTAGTGAAGCTCTGCTTTATCATTGTCTTGTGTATAGTGTATGGACAATAAATATTTAACAGTTAGTTCTAGCCTTTTGTTCAACCTTATATGTCTCTAAAAACTGCTTACAATGTTCCTACAGTGGGTGGGTGCAGCTGGCACAGTACTCAATATAGTTTATCATATAGCTGTAAATGACTATCTTAAAACTTCAAACAAAATATGCAGAACCATTTTATTAATTCCCAAAACGCTTTTCCTGACAACATCAATCGATCCTCAAAAATGAATAATACTAAAACCTCTGGAAATGATAGAGTCAGTTTTGAGGAACAATTTGTCCCTGAACTTTATCCAAATCCAGAATAGGACATCTCTGAGTGAGAATGTGTTTGACACTTACTTGCACAAAATTTACATTACTGTGCCCTTTTCTGACACAGTCAGGTACAACCACCCATAAACTCACTTCCCATGCCATTCAGAAACATCTTTCCTGTATCATTTTTCAGCTGATACCTGTCTAAGCAAAACATTGAGGAAAATTGGACGACTGTAATTTTTAAAAACCTTTGTGCATGAGTATCAATTTCTGAAATCAGACTGGGCAGCATTTCATATGCATTACAGCATTTTTCAAAACAGTACCAACTATGATAGTTCTAATCTTCTATTCTGAAATGTTTCTAAGATCTGAGGCAGGAGTTTGGCTGCTGATGCTGTCTGCATAACAAGTTGCAGAAACACGGCAGGGGACATTGTTAATAAATAAAATCTGTAGCAGTAGCTGAATTTATAATACAGAACCCACTGGCATTTAAAAATAAAATGTAATGACTATTTCAGTCCTGTGTGACTAAGGGGGCCAGCTCAAAATTACTGAGGACAGGACCCTAATAAAATAAAAGGAGTTGTAGGTTTTATCTTTGCTTTATTTCAATTCTTCATCCAAGTTGCAGATTTAGATTTAAATGCTAAGGCCAGAAAACAACATGGGTCAACTTCAAACAATATCTAAAGGAATGGAATAGTAAATGGAAATGGGAATATGATGAAATATGATATAGACAGCAGATAAGAAAATAAATTCAGAAATGAAAAGAATGAGGGGTGGAAATGTCCCCTCCCTGGTCTACTGAGAGTAATGGTGACTGTGGTTCCAAAATATGGTGAAAATGGAAATCAGATCCTTGATGTTGAGAAAAAAATTCCCAATTTTCCTCTCAAGATTTAAATGACAACTTTGCAATCTCACCTTAGAAAAGCAACTACCTTATTTCCACAAATTTACAGATCATTCAAGTTCCAACTTGTTTTATTTTCCTCACTTTTCCAATTCTCCTGTTGAGAAAGGAGATGGTACAAGTTCCCAAAAGATAAACCAGAGAAGATGCCTGGGGGCTGTGGTTCACTGTCTGTCTGTCCCGATCAAAATCCACCATCTCTCCACAACACTGTCCCTACACACTCCATACAACATCCTCAACTCTTCATCTGTGCAACTCCACATCGACAAAAATCCAACCTCACCACAGCATCCAGCCTTCTCTCAGACTGACTCAAACAACCACGTCTGGCCTTCAGTGCTATTATGGAGCTCAGAACTACCAATGAAGTGCATGCTCCTGTCAGGTTGCTTTGCACACAGGAACAGCCACACATCTCATGCATCGACGCAGATTCTTTTTTGTTGACATGGACATATGCATCGCGCTGAGCTTGCTTTCTTTCTGCTGATTCAGCTTAGTGTTTGCTTGGAGGCTGCCAGTCTCTGCCTGTTTCACTTTGCTTTCTTAGTGTGTACTGACTTCAGCACTGAATTACAGGCTGTTACCCTCTGTGTCAGTCACATTGCTTACTTTACACACAGGTCCTCAGCATTCAGTTACCTGCTGCCAGCCTGTGTGATTTAGTGAGGTTTTTTTAGAGCAAGGGGAGAGCTAGGCAGCTTGTAATGGTGGGGAGCATGGAGCTGTCAATCTACCAATCAGATGGGTGTTGGACATGTTGCTATGCAGCGCTATGCCACAGTGATGTTGCATCCACAACCTGTGTCAGCAGCACAAACAGTGAACACTCTGCATGTGTCTCAGGTTAGGGGCTATGTCTGAAAGTCAAAGGGGAGCAGTCTTATTGGCTTCAAGGGGGATGACACTCAGGAAAGGGCTACTGTGACCACCCTTCAAGGAGTTTGTCCTATTCTAGTGCAGGAGGTTGGCCTCCTGATCTCACTGGGAGGCAGGAGGACCAGAACAACTTCGATCATAAAGCACATTTCAGTTGTACTGGCTGAAGGAGTATTGCTTCATGGATATGTGGTGATAACTGTTAGCACAAGTGTTCACTTACAATGAAGAGTGTGAATACCTACTTAGTCATTAGTTTGCTACTGTTTTCTGTTTCATGCTAATTGCACTTCTATCACTAATCTTTTCTGTTAAGTATGTCAAGTCTTTCTCTGATACATTAAAATGGCTGCCAGGAAGCCTTCCTTCCATTCTCCTTTCTGTATCTGAGGTGGCATTGAGTTTCAAACTCACATCTCTCTGTATTAATATATCTCAGCTCAGTACCTCAATGGACAAAGGGACAAACTACTTTATAGTGCTGAATATTTCTCGTCATTAAGCACAATATAGGGTCACCAATCTTTAAAGGACCACTAGCATTTTGGAAATGGACTCAGAGAAAAACAACATGGAGGATCCTGCAAATGAGGGGCTTAAATTGAGAGCGGAGATTCACAGAACCCAATGCATTATTGTCAGAAGAAACACGATTGAAGATTTTATCTGAATCTTAAAATGCTGCAAGGTTTGGATAGTATTCATTGTGACAAAGTATTTAACTTGAACTGTCAATGGAAGGCTAGAGGAAAAGAACAAAATTAACAAAATTTGAAGGGGGATTTGTCATTTGAAGCAATTCGATCATTCTACAGAGTTGCAGTATGTGGAATTAATTGAAACCAAAATCAGTTATTGCCGCTCTTGATTAATTTCCTTTAAATGAGAGCTGAGAGTTGGGAAAGATTAAATGCTACAAGGCTAAATAAAACCAGTGATGATCAAATACTTTTTATAGAGCATATATATTACTCCATAAAAGGTTTTCCTATTAAGATGAGGAAAATATGGAATTGTCAAAGCAAGGAAAGCAGAACATCACAGATAAATAACATGAGTTGTAATATTAAGAATTACATGAGTCATGATGGAGTCTATGGATAGAATCTTGTTTTATTTTGAAACTAACTGTGGCAGTGGGTCTAAAAACAGGATATATTTCTATGAGGGTGAGGGGTTAGATTTCTTATTAAATACATTCTTCTCAGCTCGATGCCTGTCCATGCCTGGGTAAAATGCCAAAATCAATGGACAAAAGCCAGCAGTTACACATGAAAACAACAAAAGCTTCAACACTACAGAATATATGGAAAGCTATTCTTGAAGGATGGTCTGATTCAATTCAGGATGTCCACAAATGTAAGACAACACTGGGGATGAGCTAGTCATCTCCCAATGAACCAATTTTAAAGGAAGGTGGGTCATCATAACAGAATGTCTATGACTTGCTAACAACAACTTGATGCCTCACACATGGGTATAGATTAGTCAAGAAGCTTCCAAACTGAGTAGTTATATTGGACTTGCATAAGCAGTGACATCAAAAACCTTGCTAAGAACTGCGAGACATATCGAGTGCATATCAAGTGCACATTCCAAGTCAGCACAAAGAATCACTGACATCCCTTGAAATCTTTGGTTCAAAATCACATCCATCCTTTATCATATCCATGGAAGTAACTGCATTATCATTGTTGGAGACCTTACCAAGTATTCTGTCATTCATAAATTGGTCAACATGTTAAACACAGCTGTAGCGCACACTCGAACGCAAACATAAGTTTATTCAACATTCCTAGAGAGAACATCACAGATCAAGGTCTGCAAATATTGGTAAGCCTTTCCAGAACATGTGTGGGAATGGACAAAGAATTACATTACTTCTCCACACTAACCCAAGCCTAATGATCTTGTTCAATTCCCTCTTTGCACAGTTAAAAATCTAATTCTCAATTGGAAACGGGCCATGCAATATCAAACTTGTATTGTTGTTAGTGATAGCAACACCTCTGAGTGCAATCACTCTTGTTCTCATGCTTGCAGAACAATTTACCAGCTCATACTCAAAGTATTCTTTTTGAAGCTTGACAGCAGCTTAGAAAACACGAAGGACAACTAATGCACACAATAAAAATGCAGGTACAGAATTGCCAAAATTACAAATGGTCCAAGTTCACATTCAGGATCACACAGAACATATGTATTAACTAGCTGAAGAGAATGTGTTAAGAGCAGAGATCCTGTGAGGTCCATAGTGAGGTGATAAGTGTTCTTCCTGAATAGTCCAGTGATGGAAGTATCTCTTCAGAAGACAAATTTTCTGTTCCATAACAGACCTCATTGGTTCCTGGCAGCGCTGTAGTCCTAGTAGGTGCAAATTACTGCAGATGATGAAATCTGTACTGAAAACAAAAAATGTTGGAAATTACAGTGGGTCAGGCAGCATCTGGGGAGAGAGAGCAAGTTAAGAGTCATCTAGACTTGAAATGTGAGCTTGTTGTCGCTCCATGGACACTGCCTAACCTGCTGTGATTTCCAGCATTTTTAGCACTGTGGTCCTCTTGGGTAATAGTCTAAGGCTGTGCACTGGGGTCATTAGCCACATCTTCTGGCACACCTCTTGTAACTCATGAGCCAGGCCTGGAGATGATGTAGAGGAGGAAAGGGGTAAATATTCACAGAACCTGGGAGTTGTGTAAAATGGAAATACTGTGACAGCTCTGCAGTAAGCAGGTGAAAACTGGAGGAATTATTGCCTAGAGCTCCAAATGAACTGGACATTGAGAGAGAGAGAAAGAAAGAGAGAAAGAAAGAGAGAGAGAGAGAAGGAGAAAAAAAATCCACAAAAAAAATCCACATCTGTTGAGGAGTGTGGCTGGATGATATCACTCTGCTCTGAGCACAACATAATGTGCAATGGATGGCTATTGTACCTGAAGGAACCTTGGAATGGCTGCAAACCAGGAAGGCTTAAGCACCTCACTTCCTGGAGGGATATGGGCCGGGTGCTGGCAGGTGGGACTAGATTGGGTCGGGATATCTGGTCGGCATGGATAGGTTGGACCAAAGGGTCTGTTTCCATGCTGTACATCTCTATGACTCTATGACTTCCCTGATTCCTTGGTGAATTGGACAACCTCTATTGCTTTTCTGGAAAGTGCATCGTGAACTCAAGAATACAATTGTGGTCTGCCAATGAGGAAATGCCACACATGTCACAGTTCAGGTTTGAAAGGAACTGGTGGTTGTGAAGGTCAGTCCAGCTGTGAACTTCAACCCCACAGCCAGAACACTTTCTCCCAAGCCAGTTAGCTACAGGTCACAATAGACACAGGTGTTGGCTTCCTCCGTTTCCTGAAGATATCTCCAGCATTGCCTGTCACTCATTCGCAGGGAGCAGGAATATCCTCTGGACCACCATCTCTCAGTACGCTGCTCGAACACCCTTATTCCCCTCACCCACACCTGCAGCTTTCGGAGCCTCCTGTCTCCAGCTCTGTTGGCTCTACTCATTCCTTCTTTTCATCCTCCTGCTCCTAACCTTAACAATACTGCTACAGCTGCTGGGTTGAGTTGGTCAAATATCTAACGTGGAAATATGGATCTGTGAAAAAAACATCAGGAATGAAAGGTTTGTTCTCCGTCTGAGATCTTGACAGAGTCAAGCAATCATTTGGGTCCTCATCAGATTGCTCATGTGCTGACTGAAAGCCTGCACTACTGCCACTTCTACTCAGTAAGATTCTTCTTCCATCATTCTGTGTTTTTTTCCTCACTGTACGACATACAATATTTTTGGAGCCTTGATCGTTATGATGATTTCCACTCATGCTGCTGTTAACTCAGCCAGACTCCTCCTTGCCTTCATTGGAATCTATAACACAGCCCGACAAACTTGCAATCAACAGTCATGTATAAAGTTTCATCCCCTGTTTTTAACTGTACGATGGGTGGTCTTGCGAATACTCCAGGATGGTGGAATGTGAAATAATTCCCCCAGAACTATCAAAGATGTTAGTGAGCATTAGGTGTCCTTCTCAGAGTTAAACGAATCACAAACATGGCTAGTTCTCCCTGTATTTCATAAGATCTAACCTTGCTAACCAATGTCTCATGGGGAACATTGTTGAACGAGTTACTGAAGTCCATATAGATTACATCCACTGCTCTGTCCTCATCAATCACACTTAGAGACACTCTTCAACTCCATTCATAAGTGTTGATATGAATTCAATAGAGCTCCCTTTATCCAAACACCCTGTAACAACTCTCATTCATTCACCACCAGATTTTCGCAAAACCAACTGACTCGCCTTTAGGTCCAACCACCAGTGATCCCACTCACCATTCAGTTTTGAGTGTGTCAATCTCGCTGTCGCATGAGAAACCTGTTGAGAAAATTGATGATAAGTTCTGCAGATAAAGCCAATGCGGCACCTGAGAAACCCACCCTTCCAGGTTTCTCAATGGAAAATCCTGAAAGCCATTGATTCCCAAAACCTTTCATATCCTTTAGTGAACTTTGGGGGCCAATGTCTCTGACTGGTCAGCACTTTCTGTTCCAGCTCTAGTGCAACATAGCTTTGTTTCCCTTTGGCAATTCTAAAAAAGGAACAGAGAAGGAGCAGTTACAATGTGATGCTGAAAAGCAGAGTTCACATCTCACTTTCAATAGTTTGCTAACGGGCAAAGTGAAGCCAGTACAAAATTGCATTCTCTCCAGGACACAGCTTCTAAATCAAACAATCAGATTATGGTTCAGGAGGCAGGACCAAGAGGTGTATTCACTTCTAATTCTTGCTGGAAAGAGCAACGTTGCCAAACCTATTCAAATTACATTCATCTGGACAAATGTGAGAATGCTTGGGCAGTATCTTTGGTTTCACCATGATCATTCTTTGGTGAGCCGTGATAACTTGCAACCAGTCAGCAGCATTTTGTCTAGTGGTATAAATTGCAGAGATTGTTCAAAAATGATCATTCTTACATTTGTGGAAAAGCTTTGGTGACGTATCCATCTTTTCAATTATCCTGTACTGACAGGCAACATTTTCAGAGATGCAAACCCACCTCCAACTGTGACCACTGTCTGTGCACGATTTAAACAGAATGAAAATATGTGCACTTTCTAAACAGCCAGGGTAGTTGAACCTGGGATAGAGTAGTGCAGTTAAAATGTCGACGGTGTGGAATGAATCCTCTGCAAAACTTGCACTTTTATTCAGTCAAATAAATCTTTTTTTTCATGTTGCATACCCTGCTCACAACTGATCAGAAAAGTTCACCTTTACACCACTCCCAACAGCCGCCTGCCCTCACATCAATTTTACTACCTTCAAAGGCAAGCTCTTAAGAGCTTCTTAATGAACTAAAACCATCCAATTAATGCTGCAGGCAGCTTTGCTGTCCCATTCTTTCTACTTCTCCACCCACCATTGAAGGAAAAAGTGAATATGGAATGAGTGGCGGAACATTGTGGCCGATGATGTTGGCATCATTTATTTCAGTTGCCTGCCTCCATGCCAACCCTGATCACTATCCGGAAATCCAACCCACAGTACCTGAGGGATAAAGTCTGATCTGCCACCTATTGCAGCTCGTTCTTATATTATGGACTTTCTTTTCCTTGCTAATGATTCCAAACAAGAGAATTGTTTATTGAAAGGCAAGATTCAGTAAAGTCAAGATTTCGAGGTATGTTTGGGATATGTAGTGATGTGGGCAGGGATGTGGGCAGATGAATCATGGATGGTTTAGAACTGTTGTTGTCTGTGAATTGGTGGCTAAATCCTCAATGAAAAGTAACTAGAATTCTACTTGAGGAAGTTCAGATCTTGGAAAGACGGACTTTATGGCAGAAGATGATGCCATAGTCTGCCATAGTAAACCAATGGGATCCATCTTTGTTGTATCTGGTATTTACTACATAATTTATAGTAAATATTGACCACAATTTGCCTGTTAATTCATGCTTAATTGATGTTGATTTTGATTTCTTTCTTAAAATAAAAGTTTTAAAACAGGATTTTTGTCCATTGTTTTTCTCAGTTGCACCATTTAGTAAAGTTAATTCATTTGGTTTGTTGGTCTCCACAAGAGAAATAGAGAGGGATCATTATTATTAACCTTCAGACTTTCCTCAAAATATCTACATTATAATTGAAAGCCATTAGAAATATGAAGAGAATTCCATTAAGTTATGATGTGAAATATTACCAGCCATTTAAAAACACGTAAAAGTGCCCACTAAGTAATTTTTTTTATTGGTTCTCAGCTGGATATTTCATTAAGAATATAGTGTTGCCATATAGTTGATCAGATTTGTAAAAGTTTATAAGTACTAAATACGGAACATTCCTACTTTATGGGATGCATGTTGAACTTCTTGAACTTGATAAATCATTGACTCAACTGTGCACATGAGGATCAAGTCCCTTATTATAATGAAATGCCATTTACTCATTTATTACTATGTTACTTACAGATCTCAATACTGGAAAGAAAATTGCCAGAAAAATATCATCTATATTGAATTACTTTTTCAATAGAGAATGATTTATGGCTGATTAGATAATTAAATCAAATACCGGTAGTTGGAAATAACCCTATTTTTAATCATGCCTTTGAATTGAAAGTCCTGCATCATGAAAAATCATGACCAGCTTGAAAATGACAAGTCCACTGCCTTTTATAGTCAGCTAGGATTTATTGTCAATTAACTTATTGAACTGAACAGTCAGCATAACCTGGTACTCAACATTTCTTTAAATTATTCGCATCAGTTATCAAGTACCTCCGCATCAATGCAATAACATTTCTGAATATATTGAACAATTCTTTAGGTTTGGCTTTAATGTACATGTAATGCGGTTTTATCAGATTATTATTTACTTTTTTCAGTGCTGTTTCCTAATGAGAACAGGTAACCCATTGATTAGAAAGAGTCCAAGGGTGTATTGATTTAATTGACTGGCCTGTGAAGAAAGAACTGGTGCTACATTATGCTGATCCCTTTCTATATTGTTTCCTTTTGTTAATAAATTCAATGGTTGCTATTTTTACTATTTAACAGCTTGCAAGTACATGGACATGAACTGTTTTTGTTCAAATTATCGACTTCTTTTTTAAATAGTTAAAAGCATTTTCTAACAGCATTACAATGAAAACCTTCAATTTTCACATTGTATTATCCTAAAAGAATTTGGGACTGTGAACTCTTTGTGAATATGATAACTGCATCTTTGTATCCGATGAAATTGAGATACAGGTTTCCTGTGCTTTACCCCCAATTAATGCAGGTAGTCCTTGATTAAAGGAATTTCAATTAACACAGATTTTACTTTACCACCCATGATTCCAATAATGCTAGCCTGGTTTGCAATTGCACGTTTCCTACTGACTCCCAGAAGCACAGAGGAATAAATGCATGCCTAAACTTAGCATTTCTGGTCAAGTTCCTCTTCATTAAGCTGGTTTTGATCATTATCTGGCTAAATCAAAATTAGAACCATTTTAAAAAATTGTTCATGGCCTTCCATCTCTATGTAAGCAATCTTATAAGCGAGGCAAATAACATTAAGATATATTCTTTATGCATTTTTCAAATCTTTTTTAGTGTTTTACATTAGCTTCGTACTTGTATGCAGTACTTGTTTGATGTCCCAGCAGCCGAACCCAAATATTTGCATAGGTTTCCACAGGAATATGTGTTTCAAAAATGTGATGATTTTTATACATTTAATTACCACATTAATCCTACTATTTCCAATAGCAACCTTGAATTAATTGTAAATTTGTGTTCATGGTGGGTGCATTATTCTTTCCAGAACCACATAAGTGATAAGGTTATGCTTAATCTCACATGTGGGTTTCATAGGTTCGTGTGGTCCTTCTGCAGCATTCTGGAGAAAACAATAACTTGCAGCGCAGCAACACAGCGAATGCTGCCTGACCCACTGTGCTTTTCCAGCAACACACTCTCAACTCTGAAACTTTGTGCCCCAGTCATTTCTAAGAGATGGAAAATTACAATAGAGTCAAAGAGTCAAAGATGATGTACAGCACAGAAGCAGATCCTTCAGTCAAACTCGTCCATGCCAACCAAATATCCTAAATTAATCTATTTCCATTTGCCAGCTCTTGGCCCATATCCCTCTCAGCCCCTCCTATTCATATACTCATCCAGATGCCTTTTAAATGTTGTAATTGTACCAGCCTCCACTACGTCTTCTGGCATCTCATTTCACACATGCACTATCCTTTGTATGAAAACGTTGTCGCTTAGGTCTCTTTTAAATCTTTCCCCTTTCATTATCACTTTCGTTGATAGCTCCAAACTGCATTTGTTGTTGTATTTCCTCCTAGCTCTACTCCCATTCCTCTAATTTTGGTATCTTGTACAGCCTCCTCTCTTCACCATCCACTGTTACATTACCTTTTAGTGACATAAGCTCCGCAATAGATTGATGTCTTTTTACAAATAGGTCTGGTTGGTATCTGGATTGGCAACCCTCTGTTAGAACAACATGCTGATAAGGAAGTCACTAGATGATATCCTGGCTTTTTCATCTTAATGTCTGTTATGGTTTGCCAATTCTCCACATTTCCATTTCCACTTCCTAACTCCCTGTCTTCTGGGCTGCTGCATATACCCCGATAGCTGGATTTTCCCGTGCACTGTAGGAAACGCAGTCTTCCTACTTGTACATTTTGCAAAATGCATAACTGAACCACGTGTGACTTTTCACAGGGATTTATCTTTTCATGCAGGGGTTGGGTTCTCAATGCGTTTCCTTGTGAGTTGCGATGAGGAATGTGTATGTGGTGGCAGGCCATTTAGAAAGCCCAACTAGATTCTTCAACACAACAGCTTAGCTCCCAATTTTGTTTAAAGGCACCCTAAACGTCATCCCTCTGTCCTCTTAAACAGCCCATGCCACCACATGCTCCATCAGTTTGCCCACGTTAATCCTTGACCCTTCCGGCCCATCCATTCCCCATGCCCTCTAAGAAAATCAATGGTACCTAAATATTCCTTCAACCCCAATCTCATGCCCCAACAGATGCCCCATGCCACATCACCTCCGTGCTCTCCATGTACCCTCACAGCCATTCATCAAGCATACACTATTTGTTGCCCACTGGATCTATGAAATAGCAATGGGAATTATGTTCACAACATTGGGGGATAAAGAACCTTTAACGATTTACTAATATCTTGAAATAAACAAAGTATCATTCTCTATACTGGAGAAAACAAGAAAAAAGTGCAATCCTTTAAGTAACTATTAGATTGGTAAACAAACAGAGAATTGCACCAAATATGCATGCTCTTATTATAGCCTCTTAGAATTTTCAATGGTTCTTAGATCAATGAACCATCTGCTGAGTTGATTACTTTTTCAATCTTTTGAATCCTGGTCAAGCATTCATTAAAAAGCTTCCAAATATATTGTCTGACACTGAAGGAACAGAATGGATTCACAAATAAAAATGGAAATTTCTGGAGAAATTCAACAGGTCTGACAGCATGTGTGGGGAGAGAATCAGAGTTAACATTTTGAGTCCAGTCATTTTTCATCAGAACCTATTAAATGAGTTCGCATTTCTGTTTCAAAACAGAGTGCTTGTCAATGAATAGAGAAGAGCAGGTACAGAAATATTTTTCAAATTTCAAAAGCAGGGATTTTTTTTTATAAACGATGAGAGTTGTCAGTTGATTTAAGTCATAGCCCAAACACATCAGCAGAGGCTAGCAGGGTTTTTATTACATTTTTAGTTTTAATGCATTGTGGCATTTCCTTCAATGAAACAAATACTCGAATGCAAGACAACACTTGACAATGGTAGCTAGTGTCATCAAATTACCTTTGCAGAATAGACTACTAAGATAAATCACAGCTGTAAAAATGCATTTACATTACAAAACAGCATAATAATGATATCTGAAAGTGTCAAAACATTTTCACACTTATCACGCAGAATGCTCCCAGTTCTCTAGCAGCGTCCGCTGATGGTCACAACTCTCTGAGAAGGAACTTCCAAAACCCACATCAGAAAATGAAAATTGTTTGCAGGAGGAAATACAATTTTCCTGTCGCACTCACAATGGGGATTTTAACTTCAAAAGAGGTCCTTGTGTCTTTTATACCCAAGCATTATAAGGACACAAATATGCCATGGGATTTGGAAAGGCAGAAGAAAGTTGCTTTCTAAACAAAACAAAATGAAAATCCAGCTTGATATGTCTTTTAATGTCTTCAATTTCTTTGATTTGTCTCTGTCTGAGACTGAAATCATCTATTTTCCAGTTCAATTGGAGTGGGTTACCCTAAGTGTTACCCTAACATTTGAAAGTTAGGGTAACACTTACAATGTTGGCTTTAACTGTTGAACAATCTTTCCAAACCTTTTCTTCTGTTGCCTTCAAATGACAACATATTTCAAGAGGACATGACCAGATGTTGAAATGGGCAGGCACAGGCTGCTGCAAGTCAATCAGGAGTAATGCAAATGATTCTTTTTTGTAAGAAACATGAGGAGGGTACATACACAGGCCATTGTTGGTGACAACAAGGTAGTTGAGACGGATGCTTAAAAGGCTTATGGAATTTTTTTTATTTGTTCATGGTTTGTAATCATCACTGGCAAAGCCAGAACTTGTAACTCATCCCTAATTGCTCTTGAGAAAGAGTTCGTGATAGCCTTCTTGAACTGTTGTAGCCTATGGAGCGTAGAGACCCTCACAGTGCTGTTAGTCCAGGAGTTCCAGCAATTTGGCCAAGTGACACTGAAGAAACAGCGACGGAGCTCCACACTAGGGTGGTGTGTGACTCAGAGGGGAACTTGCAAGGGCTGGTGTTCCATTACAAAGCTCTTATAAAATAGAGTAATACAAAATCAAGAAAACATATGCTAATAAAAGAAAAACAGTTGCTGAAAATACACAGTAAATAAGTCAGCATTTGTGGAGAGAGATTTATCAGAAAGTGATGCTAAGCCCATGTAAAGCACTGTTGGGCTCAGCTGGATTGTTTTTGGCCTGTTTTGGGCACCAGGTTTTATGATAAATGTTATAAGCTGAGAGAGGTTTCTAAGAATGTTTTCCAATGTAACAGTTTGACTCTACAGAGAGTCCAAAGAAACAGAGATTGTTCTCCTTACAACATATTAAGGGGAGACTTGGCAGATGTCTTGAAATTCATTGTTTGAATGAGAAACAGTGAGAGACAGTTTTCTGTGGCAGAAGGGTTGTTAGTCATAGGGTACATAGTTAAGGAAGTGGAAAAAGAACCAGATTGAACATAAGATTTAAACATTGTAACATGCTGACACATTCTGGAATATACTCCTTAAAGAGTGTTGGAATCAGCTTCAGTATTAATATTTAAAAGGGATTTGGATGGTTATGTGAAGGGAAAAATATGGTGGGTTCAGGGGAAGGGGTAGGAATTGGGACAAATTGAGTAACTCTTTCAAAGAGCTAGCATAGGCAAAATGGTCTAATTCTATGCTGCACTGTTTCCAAATTGTATGAAATTAGGAACGCACAGCATTATCAGTGATAAAGTAGTCATCTTTCTAATTATCTCAAATTTATTGAACACCATAATGCTGAATTATATATTTCTGAAATGGCTTGTTGCTGTTTTTTGAATTGCAGAACTAGAAGCCCTGTATTCTAACAGGGTTCTGCTGCTATCTCACTGTGTTTCCAGACTCAAGGGGAAACCAGTAACAAACCCTCCCTCTGCCTTGCCTCCCGAGAAACAGTGTAAAGCCTGAAAGCTATTGTGTTCACCAGAGAACATTCCTGGTTTCTCAGCAGAAGTACAGCAGCAGACCTATAAACCCCATGGACTTTCTTATACACATTCAATTGAAATCAAGTAGACATATGAAAGTGATGTATAGAAGTACATCTTTTGTCCATAACCAGTTTAATCTCTTGATTTGAATTTCTTGCAACTAGACTTCACCATTCAAACAAATGCAAAATAGTAAGCTGAGCAAAAAAAAATTCCTGTTGCCAGAGAAGATTATGAAAAGAATTTTGAAGAAGCCAACTAAAGAGTTTTATCTCTTTAATCAGATTGTTTTTAAAATCCATCTGTCCTGCCAATCTTGTGCGAAATTAGTGAGCAGGTGTTACAAATGTTAGCTTCTTGTAAGTTTGCATGTTTTACATAATTATTCTTGACAGGTTTGAGCTACTTGGTTGGAGGAAATAAGGTAAATTGGATTTTTGAAAGTTAACTTTGAAGAAGTGTAATGATAATGCAATAGTCCATATTTGGTTGTGAAATAGATTGTATTATATGCATTGGAACAATTACAACATTAATCAATCAACAGCTCAGAAGCAACCGGCAGCTCTGTCGTGATTTCTGCTTCAGGAAAGTAACAATTACCTCTGTCTTGGTGCAAAAGCAAAATTAGAACAAAGCACTATAATTCAGGCCGGATATCAAACAATGACGAGACAAAATACAGGGAAATAATAGTCCTTGGTGTCATGGAGTAAAGATAACAATCTCTTCTACAATGTAAGCAAAACTAATGAGCTGATCATTGATTTCAGGAATCGGGGGGGGCGGTTGCGTGTATAGCCGTATCTACATCAATGAAGCTGAGGTGGAGGTGGTCGAGACATCAAGTTCCTAGGAGTATCAATCACCGACAATCTGCTCTGGACCATCCACAATGATGTGATGATCAAGAAGGCACAACTGTGATGAACTAGGCCAGACCAGTCAAAATATTCTTAAGCAATCAACCCACACCATAACTTTGCAGTTTGTTTCAATAAGTGTACAGTGAAAATTACCCAGAGTGAGAGAGCTAAGTTGACTACTAGGTTTTAAAACAGACAGAAATTTATTCACAAAATTACATAATGAAACACAAAGAACAGAATAAAGAACCCCTAGAGAACTCAGTCTATCTAAACTAGACTTAATTATGCTGTTCCAAATATACACATCAGTCCCAATAAGCAAACCCCCTTAAAAACAACAGTGCAAATGGAATGATGCTTACAGGTTGAAGTTAGAAGGACAGAGAGAGAGAGAGAGCCTGTTTCCACACAGCTGAACTCCTAACTAGTTCGGACTTAACTGCTTAGCTAGAGAGCTGACCACTCCTCTTTCATTATACAGGTTACTTCCAAAGCATGATCACTTTGGCCTGAAGTCTTATCTGTTTACATATAAACAAGAAGGCCTCTCACTACCCTTTAATCTCTGCACCAAACCAGTCTAATCAGAACTAGGAGCTGGTTTATGACGCCTCTGAAAAAAACCAAGGACACAGTATCCTTAAGAAAAGGAACAACATTTGGAAAAAAAAGGACCAGCTTTGTGACACCTCCCCCCTTAAAGAAAATGTATCACCAATACCAAAAGATGGCTTCATTTCTAAAACCCTTCCAAAACAAGCTGGTTAGTATCTAAAACACACATATACACTATACTATCTATACACAGGCAAACCTGCACAACTACATGCGAATTCAGGCCATGGCACACCTGCCACCGAACACCTCCATTTCTCATTCGAGTCTCGATAACGCGTCAGCAATCACATTTCTGTGATCTGCCACATGCACAATTGTCAAATTGAATGGCTGAAACAACAAGCTCCATCTAAACGGTTTGGCATTTTTGTCCTTAAAACTTTCCACAAATGTCAATGGGTTATGGCCAGTGTATACGATAGCCTCAGATGCATTGCTGGTAATATAGACACTGAAATGTTGTAATGCCAACACCAAGCTTAAAGTCTCTTTCTCCGTCGTTAAATATTTCTGTTGATGAACTTTCAATGTCCTGGAAAAAATTCCCAATGGATCTTTCTATTGCCTCGTCATTCTCCTGCAGGAGCACCGCACCAACACCCACATCCCTGGCATCGATAGCCACCTTGAAAGGCTTTGTGTAATCCAGTGTAGCTAATACTGGGGCAGTGGTTAACACAGTTTTTAGGCTGTCAAAGACCTTTTGACAGTCTGCTGTCCACTTCTTGCCCTTTTTTAACAATTCGGTGAGTGGAGCAGCCACACTACTGAATTAGACAATAGACAATAAACAATAGGTGCAGGAGTAGGCCATTCTGCCACCATTCAATATGATCATGGCTGATCATCCTTAATCAGTATCCTATTTCAGCACAACTTTCGGTAAAATTGATTCAATCCCTGGAACCGTAGAACTGCTTTTTTCATTGCCGGTGTGGGAAATTCCCCAATTACTTTTGTTTTTGCATCCCATGGGGCCATTTTTCCATGTCCAATAACATGGCCCAGGAAGATGACTTGGGCTTTGGCAAACTCACTCTAGCTAGGTTTACCACCAAGCCTGCATTCCAAAGTCGATCGAACAAGTCTGATAAATGCTGTAAATGTTCCTTCCATGAGTGACTAAAAACTACCAGGTCATCAATGTAAGCAGCACAATTAGGTAACCCAGCAATGAACATATTAATCAGTCTCTGAAATGTGGCTTGAGCGTTTTTCATACCAAATAGCATGACTTTGTACTGATATAGTCCATTTGGTGTTACGAAAGCCGAAATTGCCTTTGCTCTCTCTGACAGAGGTACTTGCCAGTAGCCTCTGAGCAAGTCCAACTTAGAAATGTAAGTTGCTTCTCCCACTTTTTTCACATAGTTCTCCAGCCATGGAATTGGATATGCATCAGTCTTTGTAACGGTGTTGACTTTGCAATAGTCCACACATAACTGTTGGGTACCATCTGGCCTTGTCACCATGAGTATGAGTGAGCTCCATGATTTGGAGATGTTGGTGTTGGACTGGGGTGTACCAAGTTAAAAATCACACAACACCAGGTTATAGTCCAACAGTTTTAATTAGAAGCACATTAGCTTGAGCGACCTGATGAAGGAGCAATGCTCCGAAAGCTAGTGTGCTTCTAATTAAACCTGTTGGACTATAACCTGGTGTTGTGTGATTTTTAACTTTGATTATGCCAACTTGGAGCATGCACTCTATCTCCATCTGAACCTGTGCCAACTTTAGAGGGCTATGCCTACAAGGATGTTGCTTAATTGGAATAGCATCTCCTATCTCTACATCATGCACAATTGGGTTAATACTTCCCAGGTTATTTCCGCATATCTCCCCATTTGATAGTAATAACTCTTTCAGGTCATTTTGATTTTCTTGTGGAAGGTAACTTAATAATCTATCCCAATTTTTGATAACTTCAATTGTCCAATTTAATTTGAGGAATATCCAGTTCAGAATCCTCTGAACTTGGTTCTTCCTTCTGTGCTGTAATCATTAACACCTTCTCCTCTTGCTTTCCTTCCCTATCAAAATACCTTTTGAGCATAATCACATGACACACTCTGTGAAGTTTCTTCCTGTCTGGAGTCCTTATCAAGTAGTTCACCTCACTCAATTTCCTCTCAATTTGATAAGGTCCACTAAACCTTGCTTTGAAAGGCTCACCTGTCACTGAAAGTAACACCAATACCTTATCCCCAATTGTAAAATTGTGAATTCATGATTTCTTATCCACTTCCTGTTTCAT
The DNA here is from genome assembly GCF_037043375.1 of Chiloscyllium plagiosum. Lineage (NCBI taxonomy): Eukaryota > Metazoa > Chordata > Chondrichthyes > Orectolobiformes > Hemiscylliidae > Chiloscyllium > Chiloscyllium plagiosum. The sequence goes on along the minus strand of NW_028270158.1, from coordinate 36,951,296 downwards.
TGTCTGCTAGGATACTTTTAAATGATGTCTAGCCAACTCGCAGCTCTATTTAATCATCCTCTAAACTTTGACACATAGTCCAAATGGGTGGTCTCTGAATTCTGACTTATTAATTTTGCCTTAATCAATTTTAACAGTCCTCTTTCTTCATGCCCAAAAATTAATTCAAGTGGAGTGAATTTGGTGCATCTCTGATCGCAAAAAGTCCAAGTGAAACTCCCTTATCCCAATCATCTGGAATATCCTGACTATAATCCCTCAATGTAGTATTTAATGTTTGATGCCATCTCTCTACGCTCCCTGTGATTTGGGATAGTACACAGTAGATTTGAATTGTTTTATTCCCAAGTTATCCATAGCCTCCTTGAATAGTTTGGATATGAAGTTTGATCCTGGGTCTGACTGGATCTCTATTGGTAGTCCATATCTAGTAATAATTTAAGTAATTCTTCTGCAACCTTTTAGCTGTGATGTTGTGTAATGGGATTGCCTCTAAAAATCTAGTTGACATATCCATTATTTTTAATTAATACTTATTCTCACTTTTTGTTTGAGGTAGGGGACCTACACAATCAATCAAGACTCTTGTGAAAGGTTCCTCAAATGCAGGAATTAAATGGGCAGGTCTTATAACTACCTGTGGCTTTCTGATTAGCTGACATGTGTGACAACTCTGGCAAAATTCAACGACATCCTTGTGTTAGTCCAAGCCAGTAAAAATGTCTTTGTATTTTAGCTTGTGTTTTCTTCAGCCCTAAATGACCTCCAAGTGGTAGCTAATGCACCACTCGCAGCACCTCCTTTCTATACCCTACTGGCAAAACAACTTGGTTAATCTATGCCTATTTCTCATCTGCTTGAATCTGTGATGGTCTCCATTTCCTCATTAGAACACCATTTGTTTAGTAATAACACACAGGGATGCATTCACTCTTCTTCTCTGTAAATGTTTTTTGTTTTAACTTCTCATCTTGCTGTTGTAACTCAATAAGCATAGCATGTTTACCTTGTTGCTCCTGTTCTGTCCCACTTATCTGATCAAAGAAGTCTCAGATAAACCTATGTCAGCTTCCTCATCTGTGCCTTTTGATGTCTCCTGCTTCATCTTGTGCCTCTGTGATCTTGTGACCACACAATCAGGGAAAGCTCCTGAATAAAGATTCTTCATTTCTTCAGTTGCCTGCCTCCCCACTGGCTTTTCAACTAGAGTAGGCAGCACACCTACCAGTGAATCAGCTATATCATTTGCAAGGACAAATTGTATTCATGAAGCTGAAAGTTTGTTCAGTACCCCTATCACAAACTCTCCACTCTTCTCTGGATCTTCTAGCCTCACTTTACGTAATTGAACACTTTTTGTCACACCATGAATTCCTGTTACCAGTATCTGGCAATAGTCCCTCAGGAGTTCATATCTTCTCATCCTTCAGCATCACAGACTGAGAGAATCCTGTGTCCCTTATTATTGTAACCTCTTTACTATTGCCCCTGACCCACGTGAATAATCTTTACTCTTGCATGTATATTTTTTAAGCAGATCTGACACTTCCTCCTTCACCAATCTCTGATCACCTTGTACACTCTGAGGCAGTTGTCTAACTCCCCTTGTGTTTTTTTGTTACTAGTCCAGCAAAACCCCCAGGCTTGTCTGGTTTTCCTACATCTGGCTTTCTCCTAGCCCACCAACACTGTGATTTCGAATGGCCCACTTTATTACAATGAAAACACCAGAGCTTTTTAACTTGTTTGTCCCGCTCAAGAGTTTCTTTTTTACTCTGTGGTAAGTTATTCTTATGATCTCCACTGAGGTCTACCTTTCCCTTTCCACATGAGGATTTCCCTTTGCCCCAGTTTCTATCCCTCATGGACTGAAATTGATTCTGGAAGCCAAACTGTGTTTTGCGGACCAGCTCATAATCATCAGCCACTTGAGCTGCTAATCTTGCTGTTTTAGCTCTCTGCTCTTCCACATGAGTTCACACTACTTTAGGCAAGGACTATTGAATTCCTCCAAAATAATTACCTCTCTAAAGGCATCATAGGTTTGTTCAATTTTTAAAGCTCTTATCCATCTATTGAAATTACACTGTTTGATCCTTTCAAACTCAGGTTTAACCTGGGTCCCTCCTTAGATTCCTGAAACGTTGCCAATAGGCTTCTGGTACAAGCTCATATGCAGTTAAAATGGCTTTTTTCACCGCCTCATAATCACCAGATACCTCCTCTGATAGTGATGCGAATACCTCACTAGCCCTACCTACAAGTTTCATTTGGATTAACAAAACCCACATTGCCACTGGCCACTGTATTTGTTTAGGCATCTTTTCAAATGAGATGAAAAAAGGCTTCCACATCCTTCTCATCAAATTTAGGCAATGCTTGAACATACTTAAACAGTTTCTCACTGGGTTTATGACTACCAGGGGTTTGCTCATCCTTACTTTCTTCCTCACTAAGCCTACCTTTAGCTTTTATCTCCAGCCTTTTAAAATGACTTTCCTTTTAAAGTGTCAGTTTCTGAAGTGCAAAAGCTCTCTCTTTTTCTTTCTCTTCTGCTGTTCTCTCTTTTTCTCTCTGCTCTACTGCTCTTTTTTCCCTCTCCTGTGCTTTTAATTGTAACTCCAACTGTTTCATTTCTGCTGCCCTTTCCTTATTTCTCACCTCTAATTCAAGCTGCTTCATTTGCAATTGAATTCTTGCCATCTCTATCGATTCTGATGGTTTCTTCAGCAAGTTTAAGTATTGTGCTACTGCTGCAACTACCTCTCCTTTCTTCACAGAAGCAGGCATTTCCAATTCTAGCTGGTCTGCTAATTCCTGCAGCTTGGTCTTACTTGCCTTTTGTAAAACTTCCAAAGTCATTGCATCCACTTCCAGAAAACGTTCGATGACTGAAAGAGCCATGACTATCCCAAGCTTTGTCTATCCAATCAAACCAACACCTGAAACAAAGACGCTAGCACCTACCACTCACTGTTTAGAATCCCACACAAAGGGCCCCCAAATCTGTTATGGACTAGGCCAGACCACTCAAAACATTCTTAAGAAGACTATAACTTCACAATTTGTTTCGGTAAGTGTACAGTGAAAATTACCCAGAGTAAGATAGCTGGGTTGACTATTAGGTTTTAAAACAGACAGAAATTTGTTCACAAAATTACACAATGGAACACAAAGAACAGAAAAACAACCCCTAGAGAACTCAGTCTATCCAAACTAGACTTAATTATACTGTTCCGAATATACACAACAGTCCCATTAAGCAAACCCCTTCGAAAAATAGTACAAATGGAACAGATACTTACAGGTTGAAGTTAGAAGAACAGAGAGAGTGAGAGAGCCTGTTTCCATTCCTTTTGAACTCCTAACTAGTTATGGACTGAACTGCTCAGTTAGAGAGCTGACCACTCCCCTTTCATTATACAGGTCACTTCGAAAACATCACCACTTTAGTTGAAGTCTCATCTGTTTACAAATAAACAAAAAGGCTTCTCAGTACCCTTTAATCTCTTTACCAATAAAATCTAATCAGAACCGGGAGCTGGTTTATGCCCCCTCTGAAAAAAACCGAGGACATAGTAACCTTGAGAAAAGGAATAGCTTTTCAAAAAAGGGGTTAGCTTTGTGACAAAACAACACCTCCTCTTCCTCAAGAGCTAAGTACATTCAACATGTTCATAAGGACCTTCACCAACTTTGCAGATGCACCATAGAAAGTATTCTATCTGGATGCATCATGGCTTTGTACAGTGACTGCTCTGCCTGGGATCATGAGAAACTACAGAAAGCTGTGAACACAGCCCAGACCATCACAGAAGCTAACCTTCCATCCATTGACTCCATCTACATTCCTTGATGCCACAGAAAGGCAGCTGACATCATCAAAGATCCCTCCCACAAAAATTATAATCTCTTCTAACCTCTTCCAACTGGCCCAAGACGCAAAAGCTCAAACATATGTACCAACAGGTTCAAGAACAGCTTCTTCCCCACTGTTATTTGACTTCTGAATGGACCTCCCAAACTTCAAATCTAATGTTGATCTGGCTTTTTCACTGCTTCTTTTCAGCCATAATTACATATTCCTTGCTCTGTTCAATCTCGATCTTTGTGTTATGATTTGCCTGTACTGCACGCAAAACAAAACTTTTCACTGTACTTAGGTATATGTGACAATAATTATAAATCAAATCAAATCCTATTATGGAATATTATTGGGACAATCATGTAATCATATTTTTATCATATAGCCTTTGGTCATATAAGTGTGGATTTAATAAAATGCATCACTTTGAATAACAATGACGCAGAATACTGATACCTTGAACTATCACTTGGGTAGGTTAGTGGTATGTTGCTGCAAGGGGCTCCAGGAGCTTCCAGATTATTGTTGTCTCATAAAATGTGGAGAAGCAGGTCCATTAGCTGTAAACCTATATTATGACCACTGTTTCCCAACACTTCCCCATTGAAGGCTTTTCCATTTGCCCCATTTCATTGCCGAGAGCTAGACACAGAACGTCTTCCTTGTTGAATTGAAAATCAAGGAAGTTCTTTTGTACACATTTTAGGAATTACTCACATTATTTTCATTTTATAATGTTGTGCTGCCAGTCCATTTTAGAATAATTGAAGATCCCCACTCCCCATTTGCATCCCAATATCATAAACATCCATATATTTTTGCAATTATAAATGCGGAAGGATATTAGTGGAATCATAAATGACAGCTAATGCTAAATTATAGGATTTTTAAGTTCTAAGTCACCATAATTATTGAAAATGTGTTAGAACCATCGAAAGGAAAGATGATTTCTCATTTAGTTACATGAAGGATAACGAGGAACTAGGTGCTCTTCAGAGGCAAATAAAATAATAAAACTATATACACCACTGAATTCTGGAATAGCATTCACGTTGAGTGGTAGGAAAATGTACAGAAAGATCAACAAGGCTGTTGTACTGCTGAGGAGACAACTGAGAGCTAACTTTCACAGATTTACAAAAAAAATTGTCAACACACTATTTTACCAAGATACAAGGGAAAAGTAGACTTTAATTCAACCCTGGGAGCAACCAATAAAATGAAGAAGTAAAGAGCCTCTTAATCATCTGTCAGCTATAATTACGAGGCTCTTAAACATCTGAAATAATGCTGGAAAGGCCAAGGATATTGACATTGGAAATTGCTACAAATTGGATCTTAGGGTGAAGAAGGGTTTACAGCCTGAATGTTGAAAGCCAGACATACGATATGAGACAAATGGATTTTTGAATCTATTGCAACACCTATTGGATGATGCAAGGCTGATGTAACAATAAGTGGACCCCTCAATCAATCACCAGAATACCAGATGCAGCTGTCTTAAATGCAAACGCCCAACCATTTGGTGCAACTGGAATCCAAGTCAAAGCCAGGTGATGCATTTTTCAATTCCTCAAAATAATCACTTAAAAGGATATAAAATTTCATGTACTAGAAATAAAGCATAATCATAAAGGTGAACGTTCACACACCTCACAAATAATGAAATAATTTAAGTGCGCCAGACTTGGTCATGATTTGTCATTGACAACAACAAAAGCAGGAGGCTAGCTTTTGCAATATATTGTGTTTAAAGTGCTAACCGTGAAAGTATAGCTCATTTGGGCAATGTTAACTTAAATGCAAATGGTATCAATACTTTCTGGTCTCTGGAAAAACTACCGTAGGTGTAGAATTATTCCGCCATCTTGTGTAGCTTCAATTGTGTGGAAAGTGATAGTGTAATTATGCCTGCTAAATCATGAAGCTAAAAATGCCTTTCCACATTGTTTTGGCAGAAAATTTATCATAAATTTAAATTTAGTCCTTATTCCTTGCTTGGAAAAAGCAAGATATACAAAAAATGAGTACAAGATATGCTTAACAGTCATTGAGAATGATACACAGATTTTAGATGATGTCGAGAGTTCTTTCCAATCAGCTAAACCTAACTTCCTTAACAACATTCTTTCTGACATTTCTGTGTAGTGGTGTGTAGCCTGGTAGAGCCAGTATATTGTTAAGTTCCAAGCTCTGATGGTCTGAACTGGTATTTTTACTCAAAATAGAGATGAGACGAATGGGTTCACCAATTTTTTATGTGCAAATGTCATTATAACTTTAGGCAAGGGGCAAAGTTGTGACTAAATGTGAATATACAAAATTTGCTATCTGATTGTATCACTTCACCCTTTGCTTCATGAAGACAGTATTTTGCTGCCTGTTCTCCCATTAAAATGCTTTGTGTGATATAATTTTATTAAATGTTTAGCTGAGTATGACCCAAAACTTGCCACAGAAAGTTAATTCAAATATAGCTTTGTTCTGTGCTGTAACCATTGTTGCTAAACTCTGAGTTATGTCAGACATGGGTTTTGAATTCACTGAATGAAACATTTAACAGAATTTTAAAAAAAAACTATGGCCACATTCCAATGACTTGAAATCACAAACTCAAAATTAGCTGAATATTTGCATCACTGTACCTCTACATGCCATAGCTATTAAAATTGAAACTCTGACTGTGCGAAGTCATTCTAAAAACAATTACCTTAATGGTGGACGATTGGTCATCATCTCCATCACAGATAACAAACTATATCAACAATCACCTGGATGCTTAATTGGGTTAGGGCATACATGTTGCTGTTATGGAGAATGCACACAGTATTTCAAAATAAGTATGGTCCAGCTTGGCTTTAACTGAAAAAAAAATCAAGTAACAGGAAATGATTTCTCCAGCAACAGCAGTTCTGTCTGCAAGGACTGCATGCTTATTTTAGAATATGCCAAATTAAGCATTTAACCAAATGTATTCACAGCAATGCTCATATGGAATTGTAGCCCTAAGATCCAACTAACAGCCAGTGTGGATCATTTGGGAAAAAGATAACCAACCCTCATTAGTTACTACCTATTGCTGTTCCAACATAAGACTCTATTAGACTTAAGTCCAACTTCAAACATCAATTATTATCTCTGTTGTAAGACATTATGTTCCCTGCTGTTGTCATGTAGCACTGTCTTACCAAATGGCTGCAAGTTAATGTAAAAGATGTGATTTAAGAGATGCAAGTTTACTGCAGCAATGATTTTGCATAATTCTGATCTCTTCTTTCTCCTCTAAACCCAGGAGCCTGCCTGCTATATTTAATTGGATATTGAGATCAGAGGTAGACAATCAGGAAGCCACCTTAAAGAAATAGCTCTGCCAATCTGACATCTGGTGAATGCAGACTTGATATCTCATTTGGTGACAATCTTGGGGTCCTGGAGATCATGGGAAAATCATACTTAAATGTGACAGTTGTCAGATACAACTTTCTGAATCATATCGCTCTTTCAGTTTTTGTGGTGAAACATTTATTAGAAAGAGAAAATAAAGTGTCAGCACTTGTAAATATCAGAACATTCTGTTATGAAGAATTCCTATTTATTGCTGTTCTACTTGAATGTTTCTTTCAGGACTAAGAAATTTGAGACTGGATGGAATAAAAAGAGATTTTCTTCTTCCTTAGTAGGTAAATTAATTGGAACTTACAATTCTGGAGGTGCGCAAAAAGGGCAACATAAAATTAGCCAACAGATGAAAGATAGACTAGGCAATGGGCAGGAAGCTATGAAGTGTAAATGACAGTGAAAGGCATGAGGAGTGGCTCCCTATACCTTCCTGCTGCCATGATAACTTCTTAGTAGCAGGAACGCCAGAAAGGGGCTTACCTATTGAACAGAGTTGATTGACCAATTAAGCCAACTTTTTATTCAATCATCAACCACTTCCAGGATTAAAATCCAGCTCCTGCCAGGAGTATTTGGAAGGGGCCTACATCACATGGTGAGATTGCTCAGTAAATCTTTGGGTCTTCCAGTGAGTTTAGTGGGGCTTTCGGGGCAGCCACTTTCACTCCCGCACCCCCCCCCCCCCAACCCCGGCCAGCCAAAATAGCAATGCTCTCCTGTAGCTATGACACTGCCACTGGAGGGCCCATTACTCCCATCCTGGCAGCAACATGTTAAATTAAACTACCTACCAGGCCTTTGAGATTCTGTTACTTGGAGGTGGCCTCTCCTTCTTCCTTTCATAAAACCACGTCGACTCTGTTTGATTATTTTAAGCTTTTCTAAGTGTCCTGCTGTTTCCTCCTTAATGATGGACTCTAGCATTTTTCTAATGATGGACGGGAGGCTAACAGACCTGCACTTTCCTGCTTTCTGTCTACCTCCCTTCTTGAACATGGGTGTCACTTTAACAGTTATCCAATTCACTGGAACCCTCTGGAATTCAGTGAGTACTGAAATATTTTGACTCATACCTTCTCTGCTACCTTTCCCCACACAGTTATCGTGCCAGAGCACAAACATAATTTGAAATAAAGACAATTTTATATCTTTGAGGCAACTTATGCAGGAATTCTCTATTAACACTGATGAAGTGTTTGACGAAATATATTGTGCTTTGAGGTTCAACAGAACCAATAGACCATGCTTGCTTTTTGATGAGTTTCTTAACATAGATATATTTTTCTCATTAACTCCTGGGTTGAATAGCTAAAAGACATGAAAGGTAGAAGTACAAGATTGATTTAGAGTGGAGGGATAGAGTTCATCATGAATCAAAAGTCAATCAATATATAATAAGTTTCAGAGCATATATTTCAAAGGTATATTAAATGTAATTGATGTACTCCACAGATTCATGAAATCAGAAGTTTGCAGCCCACTGACTATGATGAACTATTTAAGCCTAACATTGCAAAATTACTTGTATTGGTAAAGTGCTATGTGTACCAGGCATGGGTTCCTCTAAAGATCTCTTCTGAGATTTTTCACAGCAAATGAAATGAAAGTTTTTATTTGGAATTAGACAACATTAACCAATTCCATTGGATCTGATGATGCCACTTTCTGCAGGGTGCCTCAGACAAGTCCACCTTTTTCATCAACCAAAGTTTCCGATTTACTGTGGTTGATGGGGCCCTTAGCTCTGCCTGATCCATTTCCAATGTTCCTGCCCTCACCTTTCATTCCTTCCCAAGGCACATTCTCCCTTTATCCTCACTTTCCACTCCACCAGCCTCCATAGTGCTCCAGGGAAGGTCAATGCAAGCTGGTGGAACAACACCTCATCTTCTGCCTTGGTACTTTACAGCCTTCAGGACTGAACATTGAGTTTAACAATTTCAGAGCATGAAGACTTCTTTCCTCATCTGTAACCAACCCCCACAAACCTAGGTCCTGGCATGAAGTAGGTTGCTTTCAGCACGGCCAACCCCCATTTTTAATGATTGATTTTCAGCCATCTAACTTCTCTTCCTTCTGGCCAACTACCAACAATCCATTTGTCTGCCTATTCATTTTTCTCTCCCTTTCTGGGACCCGTCTCCACCTACCTGATCAACATTTTCAGAATATTGAGCAGCCTGGACAGAGTAGATGTCAGGAAGATGTTTCCATTGAGAGGAGAGATGAGGACCCGAGGGCACAGCCTTAGAGAAAAGGGAAGACCTTTTAGAATGGAGAAAAGAAGAAATGTCTTTAGCCAAAGTGTGGTAAATCTGTGGAATTCACGGCCAAAGGAGGCTGTGGAGGCCAGGTCATTGAGTATATTTAAAACTGTGATAGATAAGTTCTTGATTGCCAAGGACTTCAAAGGTTATGGATTGAAAGCAGGAAAATGGGGGTTGAAAAACCTATCAGCCATGATTGAATGGTGAAACAGACTCGATGGGTGAATGGCCTAAGTTCTGCACCAATGTCTTTTGGTCTAATAGACTTATCTGCTCACTCCTTCCACACCATCCCTGACAACCCCCACATAACCCCTCCACTCTCCTTATCATCAGCATAAATACTACCTTTTACTAGCTGCTTCTAGTTCTCAAAAAGGGTTATTGGACTCAAAAGGTTAATTCTGTTCACTCTCCACAGATGCTGGCAGACCTGTTACATTTCTCTAGCAATTTCTGTTTTTGTTTGTTAACCAATTCCATTGCCAGGTCAGGAGGAATATATATTATACGCAGTTTTGAAAGTTGAATATAAACTTATGTGGAAGTTTTAGGGCCAGTGTTCTGAAGGCAGACAGCATGAAAATTAATACCATTGGCTCATGTTCCACTTTAATGTGACTGTTCTTGCTACTGATGAATTTGCTTAGGTCATTGGTGCAAAAACATTACACCAAAGAATGTTGCATTCTTTTTGTACAAAGCAGGGATGGTGTAGTGTTAATGGACTAGTAATCCAGAATCCCAAGCTAATATGTTGGGCAGAAGGGTTTGAATCCCACTGTAACAGTTGGTAAATTTGAATTCAATACAAAAAGCTGAAACACTGACTGTGTAGCCACTGTTGATTGTCATGTAAATCCTTCTGATTCACACATGATATTTAGGGAGGGAAAATGCCATTCTTATCAAATCTAGCCTACATGTCATCCACTGTCATGAATCTGTAGGCAGTCCCTGGCTAACAAATACGTTCTGTTCTGGAGTCCATTCACAAGTCAATTTGTACGCGGGTCAGAAAACAACACAGGGCAATGGAAATCAGCCACTTGTACGTTTCAGCAATGTTCATATAAAATGAATAATTTTTATGGGGTCTTTAAAATCACACCCCTGTTTGAGGTAGTACGAGCATTCATAAGTCAGACTTTCATAAATTGGGGATACTTTGAAATTTTTAATTGCCTTTTGGACAATTAGGATGGCCAATAAATGATGGCCTAGACAGTGACACCCTTAAACAAATTCAAACAAAAATTTGGTTGGCTTTGAGTTCTGATCATAGTTATAGATCTTTGGCACTGACATTTCTTCCCACACTTTTTTTTTATTTTCATTGCAGTGACAAGAAGGCAAGGAAAGCGAAAGATAAGAGATAAAGGGAAATGTTGGGTGAAGCAAGAAATTTGAACAGAAGCTGAAGCAAATAGAGTTGGATATGATACAGAGGAAAACAGACAGCAAATTGAGAGATCAGAAACGTAAATAAAACTAAAAGATAGGGCTTTAACATCGCATTGAGGAAGCTTAAGTGTTTTAGAAAAATTACAAACAATTTGGACCAGAGTATGCCACCAGGACAGCACAGTGGCTCAGTGATTAGCACTGCTGCCCCACAGTGCTAGGGACCTGGGTTTAATTCCCACCTCGAGTGACTGTCTGTGTGGAGTTTTCATGCTTTCCCTGCATCTGTGCAGGTTTCCTCCGGGTGCTGTGGTTTCCTCCCAGATGTGCAACTTAGGTGAATTGGCCATGCTAAATTGCCCATTGTGTTAGGTGCATTAGTTCAGGGTAAATATAGGGTAGGAGGGTGGGTTACACTCCAGAGCGTTGGTGTGGACTTGTTTGGCTGAAGGGCCTGTTTCCATACTGTAGGGAATCTAATCTAATTATTATTAACCAGAAACGACTTTCTCCAAACTTCAGTGGCTACGTCATATGTCAGCTGGCAATTCAGGCTTCCTTATGAAATCTATCTGGCGGAAGGAACATTCAAAATCCTAACCCTAACCCTCAGGGTATTTTCAGCTAAACAAATATTAGAATTCTAATTATTGGATAATGTGAGGTTTAAAATAGTAAACAAGAGAGCTTGGCACAGTGTTATTTAAGTAATGTGGTTTGAACAATCCAGAAATTGAGGTGCTATATTTGGCCATACAGTATTTCTTAGATTAATATTTTACACAAATGTTATGCCAGCAAGTTAAATGTAATATATACTGAGATTTGTGAAGGTCTTTTTGCCAATTGTACATCGAAGTACTATCTTATACAGCTCTTCATTTATAGAGCAGCTTCAACTTACTTATAGTTGTAGATAAATGGAAAGGACATCCATTAACAGTATGATTTGTCTCTCGGTATAATTGAACAAAGGTACTTGCTTGACAATGCTGGCCTTTTGAAATGCTGGCCAACAGAGGAAATCTGTTTGCCTCTCTCAGAAATCTGAACAGTCAGCTTCTTCAGGTAATAAAAAAAAGTTTTACAATATTTGCTTTCAAGCCAGATATCAAGAAGTTCAAAGTCGATATCAGTACGGTATCTTCACCTAATCCATCATAAAACTCTGGGCAACTGCTCTCAAAAAACTCCATGTCCATGTAGAAAAAGAAGAAACAAAGTTACATTTATTCAACAATGACCTACTCACTAACATTCAGATGGGTTCTGCCAGGTTCACTCTAACCCTGGCCTCATGACAGCCTTTGTTCAAACCTGGACAAAAGAATTGAACTCAACAGGGGAATTTAGGATGTTGCCTTTGAGATCAAGGCAATATTTGCATATATATGATATCAATAAGATAGAAAAATTGCTGTTAGTCAGAACCAAGGTAAAACTCGCTGTTATTTGGAGAGATATCTGACACAAGGAAAATGATCGCAGTTGTCGGAGGCCAATTATTTCAGTCCCAGAACATCATTGCACAAGTTCCCCAATATAGGTACTTTTAAATCAACCTATTGAGACATGTATGACACACCTCTGAAGTGGATGGGGCTTGATGTCAGGTTTATTGGTTCAAAGGACATTACCATTGTGCCACAAGAGCCTTAAAGTTCCTCAGTGTAATATCCTAAAACCACCAGTCTTCAGCTGTTTCATCAATTACTTTTACTCTAGCATAAGGTCAGAACTGTGGATATTCACAGACAATTGCATGATGTTCAGCACTATTCACAACTGCATAGATTCTGAAGCATTCCTGTATATATTGTCAAGATCATACCTTGCTATTTTCTGGGTTTTTAATTGTCAGCTGAAATAGAATAACGATTATTTTCACAACCAAGGTTTCTGGAAAACATTGTTGCATTTTTAAAAGTTACTTGAACTTATTGTAAGTTTAGTTTATTTTTGAAGAATGTAAACTGAACTTCCAATAAATTCAGTTTAGTCTCCAACTAGGCATCCCCATTCTTCGTTTGAAGAATGAAGATGCCTAGTTGCAGACGACTGGAGCCAAGGAATTTTGGGCAAATAGAAATTCGGCCAGCAACAAGTGATTAGTTGTCAAAGACAATGGTTTTCTGCCTACCAACAGCAATGTGATTGGCTCCCACATAGCTGTGGGTGTGAATGTTTGTGTCAGAAGCCATTAGACCTTTAGAAAGGAAGAAGTTGTCCTTTCTCTGCAGTAAAAAAACCCGAGGCCTGAAGAAGACAAATTTATTTTCCTTATCAGTTGCTGTAAGCTGTAATCTTCACACAATAAGTCAGAGACATCATATGTGTGAACTAGTTGTCCAGTTCCTCCTGCAAGCGAATGAATATACCTTGAGAAGGAAGTTGGAGGAGCATAAATCCGGATAAGCCAAAAGGATTTCGGCCAATCCCACAGACATGTAGCATTGAACAGCCTTTCCAGTCTTCCCCTGCACCCATAATTCCCTTTTCTCCTTGTGTCTGTCTGCATGTCTGTCTGTATGTGTGCATAGAAGGAGTTTTATAAGGGAGTCAGAATTTTAACTGTTAGAGATATATGTTGAATGTTCCTAATTATATACCTATAGCTAGAATCTATTTACTTGTAATAAATCATCATTCTCAGAAGATGCAGGAGCCTGGTCCATGCTTTCTATTAATGTGTGGCTGAAAAACAGGCAAATTAGGAAATTTTATGTATCTTTATAAAATCTTTAAATTTTGTGATGACTCAGGAATAGCGGGTATAATTTCCAACACGCTACGCCAGTGAACCTTAACAGTATGCAACAGCACTTTACAAACCCACAACTCTGTCATTTAGGGAGAAAAGGTGTGCGCATACCATCCCTTCGAACTACACATCATTCTGATTTGGAAATGTGTCTCTGTTCCTGTACAACCATGTGGTCAAAATCATGGAACTCTCTGTCTACCTGCACTGTAGGTGTGCATACATCTGTATACTGTTGCAGTACCAGAAACTATCTCACTCACCCCAAAGGATGTTCAATAAATGCTGGACTAACAAGAAACACCCTAAAATTATGAGTTTTTAACATTTCTATTTGGGCAACTATTAGGCTTTAACAAACAATTATCCTTCCCATAGCAAACACATTGCAACAAAAACTAACTAACGGGAACAATTCCCTGTAAAATATTTAAATAAATAATAATGGTAATTTACCAAAAAAATTTAAGCATGCTGTAACACTAAAATAAGTTTTCCAAAATGATTGGAAAATTGCTTGCAACTAATCTTAAAATTTACCATCTTAGAATTCCAACAGTATGGAAACAGGTCCACACCAACCCTCTGAACAGTCACCCATCCAGACCTATTCCTCTATAGTTACCCCTGACTAATGCACCTAGCCTACACATCCCTGACACTATGGGCAATTTAGCATGGCCAATTCACCTCACGTGCACACCTTTGGACTGTAGGAGCACCCAGAGAAACCCACGCACACACAGGGAGAATGTGCAACTCCACATAGACAGTCACCCAAGGCTGGAATCAAACCCAGGTCCCTCGCACTGTAAGGTAGCAGTGGTAACCACTGAGCCACCATGCCACTCCTGTACAACTATTCTACTATGGAAGAATAAAGTTGGTGATTTGTACATTTGTCAGTTTGAATTAGTTTTCTTCAAAGAACTGTGAAGAGAACACCATAATTTTACACCATAATCTATTGTAACTTGGGGATTTGTTTCCAGGGATAAAGTAGAATTAGCTGTGACATGACATTTGTAGGCTTATAGGTAATACTGCTGATTTGAAGACTTGAAAGGAACTTAAGTATCAGTGCAACTATTACATTTTCTTAAGATTTGTTTATAAAAGATGGTAAAATGTTTCATCTGTTAGACAGGAAATTAAAGTCAATGGAAGTATGAATTCATTTTAACTAAATTTTGTTCCCCATACAAAGAATCTGAAATTTTCTTTTAAATCATGACCTGGCAGGCCAGGCAGGTCAGGCAGCATCCAAGGAGCAGGAGAATCGACGTTTCGGGCATGAGTCCTTCTTCAGGAATGAGGAAAGTGTGCCAAGCAGGCTAAGATAAAAGGTAGGGAGGAGGGACTTGGGGGAGGGGCGTTGGAAATGCAATAGGTAGAAGGAGGTCAAGGTGAGGGTGATAGGCCGGAGTGGGGGTGGGGGCGGAGAGGTCAGGAAGAAGATTGCAGGTTAGGGAAGCGGTACTGAGTTCGAGGGATTTGACTGAGACAAGGTGGGGGGAGGGGAAATGAGGAAACTGGAGAAATCTGAGTTCATCCCTTGTGGTTGGAGGGTTCCTAGGCGGAAGATGAGGCGTTCTTCCTCCAACCATCGTATTGCTATGGTCTGGCGATGGAGGAGTTCAAGGACCTGCATTTCCTTGGTGGAGTGGGAGGGGGAGTTGAAGTGTTGAGCCACAGGGTGGTTGTGTTGGTTGGTCCGGGTGTCCCAGAGGTGTTCTCTGAAATGTTCCGCAAGTAGGCGGCCTGTCTCCCCAACATTGATAGGGGAGGGGAGGGAAATATATCCCGGGTAGTGGGGTCTGTTTGGAGGTGGTGGAAATGACAGCGGATGATACGCTGTATATGGAGGTTGGTGGGGTGGTAGGTGAGGACCAGTGGGGTTCTGTCCTGGTGGCCTCCAACACACCCCATCCACCTGGACACCCCGTGCTGGCCTCTTACCTGCCAGGGATATATTTCCCTCCACTCCCCTATCAATGTTCCGAAAAGACCACTCACTCCGTGACTCCCTCGTCAGGTCCACACCCCCCACCAACCCAACCTCCACTCCCGGCACCTTCCCCTGCAACCGCAAGAAATGCAAAACTTGCGCCCACACCTCCCCCCTTACCTCCCTCCAAGGCCCCAAGGGATCCTTCCATATCCGCCACAAATTCACCTGCACCTCCACACACATCATCTATTGCATCCGCTGCACCCGATGTGGCCTCCTCTGTATTGGGGAGACAGGCCGTCTACTTGCGGAACGTTTCAGAGAACAGCTCTGGGACACCCGGACCAACCAACCCAACCACCCTGTAGCCCAACACTTTAACTCCCCCTCCCACTCCACCAAGGACATGCAGATCCTTGGACTCCTCCATCGCCAGACCATGGCAACACAACGGTTGGAGGAAGAGCACCTCATCTTCTGCCTAGGAACCCTCCAACCACAAGGGATGAACTCAGATTTCTCCAGTTTCCTCATTTCCCCTCCCCCCACCTTGTCTCAGTCAAATCCCTCGAACTCAGCACCGCCTTCCTAACCTGCAATCTTCTTCCTGACCTCTCCTCCCCCAGCCTATCACCCTCACCTTGACCTCCCTCCACCTATCGCAATTCCAACACCCCTCCCCCCAGTCCCTCCTCCCTACCTTTTATCTTAGCCTGCTTGGCACACTTTCCTCATTCCTGAAGAAGGGCTTATGCCCGAAACGTCGATTCTCCTGTTCCTTGGATGCTGCCTGTACTGCTGCGCTTTTCCAGCAACACATTTTCAGGGTAAACCTAGGCCAATCAGGAAGCCCTGGCTGACCAATATAAACTGCGGATTGGGCGCCGCAGGGAGTTGAGTACATTATTTCCCCCTCCAACTCTATTTCGATTTCATCCCTGCCCTCCCCTTCACTGTTTGATCTCACAGCATTGCCTTTTGTGAAGGGCACTGCTTGTCACTGGCCACTCAGGTGTTTTCCTATCTTCCTGGTGGTGGAAATTGAATAAAGATTTGTGCACCTTGTGTCTCTCACTGTGTCTCACACCTACACACACACAACATGGGTGCTGGGGAAAAAATAAGCACTACCGCAGTTAGGCGGTAGTGTGGAGGTAAAGAAAGAGAAAAAAAACAGTGGATTCAGTATCTCCTGAGTTCAGGGATGAACCCAAGCCGGCTGGCTGCAGCCAATGTACTGTGCACAAGTGGTGACTTGGTGCCTGGATACTGGCCTCTATACAGTTACTCCACTTTCCAGTCTGAAAAACCCTGTTTATCTCAACACTATGCCTTCTTTGTGTTCACCAATCCTCAATTCATGCAATACATTACCCACAATACTGTAATTTTTTATCTTGTTCAATATCAACCTTATTTGTTATATCCTCAAAGTACTATTGCATTTTTGTCAAATGTGAGTTTCTTTTCACATAATCATGTTCCCTCTGTTTGATTGCATTAAACTTTTCTAAATAGTCTGCTATTTCTTCCTTAATATGGACTGCATCACATTAGTGGTTTTCCAATCCAATGGAACCATCCTGAAATCCAGGGTGTTTCTGAATATTTCAACCAATGCCTCCACTATCTCTGCAGCCTCTTCCTTTAAATCCTACAGATTCAGGCCATCAGTTCTTGGTGACTTGTTTACCTTCAGTCCCATTAGTTTGGTAAATAAATACTCTCTCTCTTGATGGAATCTGTTCCAGTACACTGTCCCTCCCTTTAGCATCTTGCTTGTTTGACATCTTTTGGATTGTGTTCCTCCACTGTGAAAACTGATGCAAACTATTGATTTGTTTTGAAGTATTAAGTTAAAAAGAGGTGAGTAGTGTGACTTTTTTTTAGATTACTTACAGCATGGAAACAGGCCGTTTGGCCCAACAAGTCCACACCAACCCACCATTCCCTACATTTACCCTTTCACCAAACACTACAGGCAATTTAGCATGGCCAATTCGCCTAACCTGCACATTTTTGGACTGTGGGTGGAAATCAGAGCACCCAGAGGAAACCCATGCAGAGAATGTGCAAACTCCACACAGTCAGTCACCTGAGGCAGGAATTGAACCCAGGTCTCTGGTGCTATGAGGCAGCAGTGCTAACCACTGTGCCACCGTGACTTTAAGCTAAACAGCCGCTAAACAAAACCACCATAAAACTGTTTATTAACATTGTATCTTCAGCATTCTTGTTGGTAGCTTGCATGTTGACAAGATCCCCAATTTATTCTTATGATACAATAAACTTTCAGTAATGTGGAAAATAAAAGCAGCAAAATGTATCAGGAATTCCTGTTCAAATCCATTCAAGGTGCAGGAATATTTTCAGCACTTGTAATGGTTAATATTTCTCTATAAAGTCTCTATTCATAAGATATTGCAGGTTTCATTCAGAATGTAATCAAAGGGTGAACAGATTAGGAAAATTACAGAGCAGAATCTTACAAGAGCCTGAACAATGTGCCCTATGGCAAGAAGTTTGAAAGAAATGTGTTAGAAGTCAGACAAAGCACTTCTCCATGTTGGGAAAAATCTGTTGCATTTTCAAACAGCCTTCTGAGACAAGATTCTCATTGGGCAGCAGCAAGATGCTTATTAACAGGGTTCACTGGCTGTTAACAGCATCATTAGCATTGAATCTTGCCTCAAACATATACAGCTTTCTATCTATCACCTGCTGGGGGGAAACTGGGCATTGACAATTCTTGATATTCAAGTCAGAGAGGAGCCCATGAACTGAATGTGACCCACTCCCTTCACTGTATAGGCACAGATCCCCTGACTGATAAAATGCCTGACTGGCCAATCCCCTGGATTGGGATGGGAGGCTGCCTGTGACTGACTGTGCCTGGATGCCCTGACTGACAGTGAGGACTTAAGTGAGGACTGTTTCCCTCAGACTTTGAGATCTGGCTGCCCGCTTGCTGCACATGCAGTGTGCTTGCCACATCAGTTACTGGCACATGGATCGAGTGTAAGGTTGATGGAGTGCATTGCTTTTCTACAATATGAGGACTGTTAGCCAGCAAGGCAAGCTGCCTGCTGTTGTCAGTCGGCTAATTGGATCAGCAAGATAAGGCAGGGCAGAGATTTTGTGAATATACAGGTAAGTGCTCTCAGCAACATTAGCAGAGCAAGTGAGCATCTGGGAGATGCAGTCTCATCCAGTCTCTGAGCTGGGTGCCTTTCCCTGAGCATAAAGTGTCCTCGCGACAACCTTATAAAGCTAATTGCTGGTGTGCCCTGCAATGCGTGTCTGTGCTCCCAGAGTGCATTGCCACTGCTTCGGAGAAGTGTCAAGTTGGTGGTAATGTTTTGGCAGATGGCAGCAGCTAATGTCTGTGGAGGAGAGAAGCTTGTGCCTGGTGCCAATTGATTGTGCCTCGGATGTAGCTTGGTCACAGGCAGAGGTCACAGGTTCAGAGCAAGTGGCAAGGGGAATCCGCCAGGCACCTGCTCTGGCTTCCTTGTCAAGTTTCCCCAATGTCAAGCTTGTTTGTGAGTTTGATAAAATGGTAAGATGGATATTAGTGAGGTGAGTTGTGGTGTTAATAAGGCGTGTTACAAACATTTCACCTTGCCATAAAATGAAGCAAATGGAGCTCTTGTGTTGCAGTGGTAGTGTTCCTACCTTTGGACCATTTGCTCCGGTGATGTGCAATAATATCTTTGAACAGATTAGTTAGAAAATATCTCGACATAATCAATCCCTGACAACTTCCATATGATTTTGGGCTCTTGTGTCACAAGGTTTGCGTCTCTACCCCTGAGCCAGGAGGCCTGGGTTCAAGTCCCACCTGTTCCAGAGGTATGTCATAATAAGTCTGAACAAGTTGATTAAAAATATCAGATCCCCTACAGTGTGGAAACAGGCCCTTTGGCCCAACAAGTCCACACCGACCCTCCCAGACCCATTTCTCTCTGACTAATGCACTATGGGCAATTTAGCGTGGCTAATTCACCTGACCTGCAGGTCATTGGACTATGGGAAGAAATCCACACAGACACAGGGCGAACATGCAGACTCCACCCAGACAGTTGTCTGAGTGTGGGTTTGAACCCAGCTCTCTAGTGCTCTGAGGCAGCAGTACTAACCATTGAGCCACCATGCCACCCCGTGATGATCGGGACGTCTTGTCTGATTCTGCCACAAATTCTGCTATAGTCCGCATTGCTCAGATCCTTGTAAGAATGCACCATCAAAGTCTGACTACTGAAGTGATGAGAGAGTTTATGTTAGTCCTGCTGTGATGGATTACAATTAAAATGGAATTCCATTGATGAACATAGATAGGAATGAATCCATGGGGTTGGAAATAATGAATGTGTTATTTATAGTTAAAACTTCTTGAAATAAAATATGCAGTATTGATCGTGTTTTAGCTACATAATTGGCATTTAAATTTAAGATGAATGCTATTTTGGAATTCACCCAAATTGACTGCGTAAACAATGTCTAATTAGCACAAATTATTCATACAGCCTCCTTTCAGTGCAAGTAATATATACCTTCCAATTATACAGAAAAAAATAAGTTGCTTTTGAGATAATTATGTACAATTTCTACTTATTGTTTGCATTGGAATATAAAGTAAATATTCAGCTTTCATGAGGGCAAGTATTCCAAGGCTAAAAAGTATTGTATTGATTCCGGCTATCTAAGTCTTCAAATATAACAAGGAATTACAAAGGAATATTCTGAAATGGAGTGAAAGTGTTGAGTAAACACTATATAGATTAATAAAGGCAACAGCAGTCATTGGTAATTTGGAATTCTCAGTATTGCTGGAAAGACATATTCTATCAAAACGTTTTCTTTCACTTTGCAAGAATACAATTCAAGAGGAAAACAAACATTCATACTGTCTGAAAGGAGAGTGCCTTTTCATTCACAACTGGATTCTGATTGGTAGAGGCATTACCAATTTCAAGATTACATTCTGTGTGGCAACATGACTACTATAATTGTAAAATATCTGAATGCAAGATAGCAAGCTTCAAATATGCCTGTTTTTCAGCAAAAGTGAAACAAAAGCTATTTTACAACATGGAGTAGACATTTTCTGTGAACATAACTTGTTGTTTACATAGTTAACAGGAGTATTGTTGTCTCCAGTGGTCATTGGTATTTACTTTATTAAAATCTGTCCATTGCAGTTGAGTCTGCATTTCAACATTGAAGTATAAATGGGTTTTAATTCTTTCTTGTATTCTTCATTTCCATACAGAAACTCAAAGAAAAGTGGTTTGGCGCATACCCTGCAAATATGCAAATTTAGGAAACAAACACTCAACATGCGAACATGAATCATGGTTTATGACTTGTGATCAGAGAATTTGTGTGAAATAGCTCATGACATAAATAAAATGACATTATAAACCTGATGTTCTGACCTGTACTTATCTTTCAACTTGTGTCACTTAAAAGATATTCTCTGATTATTTATCTTGTTATGTCTCCAGGAACGTGCTGCATGAAAATGGCTGCTGTATTTTCTACATGTTTATGATTCTTCATTGGCTGTGCACTGGTTAAGTAGTCATTGATCAGGATTGGGGAGAAACCCAGTCCAAACTAGTGCTCATAACTGGTTGACTTGGCAATTCAGTATTTTACCATTATCCTGTCACACCCAGATTTTAAGGCCCAGTGTTTTCGGACAGTAGCAGTTTTTACATTACATTACTTTACATTACTGTGTGGAAACAGGCCCTTCGGCCCAACACCGGCCCGCCGAAGCGCAAACCACCCATACCCCTACATTTACCCCTTACCTAACACTACGGACAATTTAGTATGGCCACTTCACCTGACCTGCACATCTTTGTGACTGTTGGAGGAAACCGGAGCACCCGGAGGAAACCCACACAGACACGGGGAGAATGTGCAAACTCCACACAGAGAGTCGCCTGAGGCGGGAATTGAACCCGGGTCTCTGGCACTGTGAGGCAGCAGCGCTAACCACTGTGCCACCGGCTGCCCAGTTGCAGGCATGACATAACCACCAGAATTCTAGGCATGGGAATGACCTGAATGTTTTCAGCATTTGTTTTCTTTTTAATGATACACCTTGATCCAACTGGTAGAACAAGTTCCCAAAACACCCAATTACAAGGAGTAATTAGTAGAGTATTTAAAAAGTCACGTAATGAAATCTGAATTGTCCTAACATAGCTCATAACTGTCCAGAAAGTTTTACCAATACCCATCGTCTTTTCATTATTAGCCAAAGCTCAGTAATAGCACTTCTGAATTAGAAGATCATGGATTCAAGCCCAACTCTACAAACTATTGCATGTAATCCAAGCTCTCATTTTAGGGCACTGGAGAGGGACTGCTGCACTACTGAAGGTAATGTATGTCAAAGGAGACATTGAACTGAGATTTCAACAGCTTTCTCAGATGAATCCAAAGGGACACATGGCACTGTTCAATGAAGAGCAAGTGAGTTCTCTCAGTGTCCTTCACATAGCATCATTAAAATAGATTATCTGGTCATGTATGTCATTGTTATGTACGGGACCTTGCTGTGAGCAATACGGTTGCTGTATTTTCTTACTTTATTACAGTGACAACATTTCAGAAGCTATAAAGTGCTTTGCAATGACCTGAAATCATAAAAGCTACTTTATTAATGCAAATTAGAATCATAAGATGACACAGCACGGAAACAAAGCTAAGCTTTGGTTTGACTAGTTCTTTGAAAAGTTAACCAAATAGCCCAGTTCTTTTGTCTTTCCCAAATTTCTGTGATTTTTTTTCTCTTTGAAGTAATAATTAAATTTTCTTATGGAAGTTGTGAATGCATCTGCTTCTATTAACCTTTCAGGCAGTATAATCTGAATTGGAGCACCTCATAGAACAATGAAACCAGTCCTCCTGATCTTCCTTCTGGTGCGGTTTCTAATTGCCTCAAATCTGTGATCTCTGGCATGTAATCTCTCCCTCGCAAGTTTTACCAACATTTCCTTGTGGTGCAATGGTAACACTCCATCTCAGGTCTGAATGGTGTGTCATAACAAGCTAAACTGAATGAATGTCAAACTGTAAATCCTTCTGATCTGCCAATGGCAGGTGGTAAGAGTGAGGGTGTTTCCTGTCAATCAGAACAATGTACTAACTGCAGAGCAACCAACTGTACGTATTGAAAGACTTCATGTGCAGGTGCATGCCATAAGCAAGCAATCCTTATTCAAAAGGACTGACATACACACACAAACTGTTCATGATTCACTATTAAATCTTCCTTTAACCTTCTCAGCTCCAATGTGAAAACCCAAACTGGCCTCAGCTCTCCATGTAGCGTCTTTGTACAATTTTAGTCAATTGTCTCTGCCTCTTTCTCTAAAGCCTTGCTATCTTTCCCAAAGGATGCTGCCTGGAATTGCACACAATGCTTGAGTTAGGGCCTAACCAGTGATTTGTAAAGGTTCAGCATCAATTCTGATTAAAAGTGTTTGATTTGAGATATTAACTTGGATTTTCTCTCCATGGATGCTCCCAAACCTATTGAGTATTCCTCGCATTTTCTGTTTCTATTTTAGCATAACTTTCGTGCTTCTGCTTTTATATAGTGCGGAAAAGATAAATCTTAAAGCTAAAATATATATCATCAGGATCAGATGTCAACTAAAAATTGTACAAAATCTCAAAACCAATTGCAACATGCTTTTCCAATTAGCCTCCTTTGTTACAATCTCATCTGACCTCCTCCCTCTTTACCCACTGGGCTAAATCTTCCTCAACGTTGTTTTCTCTCTTTGTTCTGTGCTATTGACTGTCTCTGACTTATCTTTATTTTCCTATCAAATCCTCTTTTAGCTCACCTTGTTTATGAAGCCCAATAACTACTTATTTCCCTAATCTCTTACACAGCCTTGTGTACTACCTGTCATGTTGATATCCAAAATATTTGTGATCGTAGGCAGAGAATAATACAAGTCAGTCACCTGTCAGAAATATGGTACACAATGGAACCTTGCTACAATGACAAGCACAAGAAGGCTGTTGAACATGGCTCCATGACCTTACAACTGTGGAGGTGCTAAAATCATGACCATCCAGTTTTGTTTCCTGATCTTGTTTGATTTCAGTCTTTCCAAGTCAATATCTAAAGCATCTCAAACAATGAATTCATTTGAGTCCCTCCATCATTCCTTCTAAGATCTCAATTGTTTTCTTCAGTGAACATGTTATTTAAATCTGTGTTATTGATGTTACTGATATTTATTTTTGTGGTACTTATTCCCCTTTGGTACATAATGTTAGCACCACTTTGACTTTAGAACTCAAGGCTTTCCCTACCCTAGCCACGCAATGCAACTTCAACTTCAGATGTTCCTTTCCTATGGAAACCATTTTCAATGTAAATGAGAGACATTCTTATAGCATCTTATGTATGAGAGTACTATCTGTACTGTCAGCCACATTATAACAAGATCACTCATTTTTTTTGAAAAGGTCAAATGCAAAATACAAAGCCTTTCAAAAAAGCAGACAACGTTATCATGTGTGATCAAATCAATGTAAAGGATTTAAATCAATGTATTACAGCTATATAATATGTTGGAAATATCTGAGTTCTGTTTACCCCTTTACTATTACAAGTGCAAGTCATGACTCTCATTTGGTGGATAAAAATACATCTTTTACTTCAAATTTAGCACTTTTGATTCTTTAAATTTCAAATTTGGGTGTGTAAATTGGCTTTATTCTTTTTTGCTTTTTTGAGTGCAAAATAACAATATAGACGATCAAATTGGCGGGCAATGATCTGTCAGGCATCAAGAATTCGTCACCTTCTTCATGGAGATTGGCATGTCAAAAAGACGTACTGCAGGATCTTGCAAGATCACTGGATTTTCACAAATGAAGTAATAGATTACCCTTGTGTACTCCCTGTCATGTTGATGTCCAAAATATTTGTGATCATAGGCAGAGAATAATACAAGTCAGTCACCTGTCAGAAATATGGTACACAATGGATCCTTGCTACAATGACAAGCACAAGAAGTTAAAAATGACACAACACCAGGTTATAGTCCAATAGGTTTAATTGGAAGCACACTAGCTTTCGGAGCGACGCTCCTTCATCAGGTAATAGTGGAGGGCTCGATCGTAACACAGAATTTATAGCAAAAATTTGCAGTGTGATGTAACTGAAATTATACATTGAAAAATTGATTGTCTGTTAAGCCTTTCATCTGTTAGAATACAGTGATAGTTTCACTTCTATCATGTGTAAATCACAAAACACTTTTTTTAAAGCTGCATTCTCGGGTTAGCTGTTAACAATGGTGATAGCTAGACAATATGTTGAAGGTGTTAGCCCCCTGTGTTCTCTGTCTATGACCTGATGTTTAGATTGATTCTAATCTAAAAAAGTGAGATAACAGAGTTTTACATAAATTCATGCAGTTTTTGAGCTCAGAGTTCTACATGAATGCATGCAGTTTTTGAGCCAAGTGCAATGTAACTCTGCAAGTACAAATTCACCACACAAAATATATGTGTGCATGTGAGTCTTTGTCTGTGTGTGTGTGTGTCTGTCTGGGGTTTGACAAAGGCTATGACAACGGATGAATGGGCACCGCACAACAATCAACAGACGGGAGGGTTCCCTCCCAGTTGGGGAACACTTCAGTGGTCCAGGACATTCAGCCTCAGACCTTCGGGTAACCATCCTCCAAGGTAGACTTCGGGACAGGCAGCAGAGGAAAGTAGCCGAGCAGAGGCTGATAGCTAAGTTCGGTACCCATAGGGAGGGCCTCAACCGGGACCTTGGGTGTCATGTCACATTACAGGTGATCACCATTGCACTACACACACACAGATATTCCTACACACACACACTCTCACATACACACGGACACAGGTACACACAGACATGCACACAGACACCCACACACACCCTTATAGATACACACACTCCCACACTCACACATGCACCCCCTCACAGACTTAAGACACTCTGCACTCACTACACACACACACACACTTTCTCACACTCTCAACCCCCATCCCAGACACATACACACACACATACACAGACAGACAAAGACCCACATGCACACATGTATTTTGTGTGGTGAATTTGTACTTGCAGAGTTACATTGCACTTGGCTCAAAGACTGCATACATTCATGTAGATCTCTGAGCTCAAAAACTGCATGAATTTATGTTGGACTATAACCTGGTGTTGTGTGATTTTTAACTTTGTACACCCCAGTCCAAGACCGGCATCTCCAAATCAAGCACAAGAAGGCTGTTGAACATGGCTCCATGATCTTACAACTGTGGAGGTGCCCTTACAATTGAGTCAGCTCAAAGACCCAATCTTTAGATTGTGGGAGAAAACCCACACAGACACAGGGAGAATGTGCAAACTCCACACAGACAGTCACCGGAGGCAGGAATTGAACCCAGGTCCTTGGTGCCTTGAGGCCATCCTTCTTTGCCTAAGCTCTATGCCTCAGCTACGTTCCCACAGACGTGGAAGCCGGGACAACTTTGATCACCCTCACTTTATCTTCCAATAGGTGTAACCCGGTCCTGTCACCTCTGTAGCACAAGTGGATCACCTGGAGTGCCTGGAACACACATTTTTCTCTTCTGAAGCCCGCCTGGGAGAAACATCTAAGGACTATGTCTAAGTTCTCTAAGTGCTCCTTATTGGTCTTCCTTGATATTACATGTCAGCTAGATAAATGGTGACCTGGGGTAGACCTTGAAAAATGTTCCACATCATCTGCTGAAAAACTACACACGCTGACGCTACCCTAAATGGCTGTCTTGTACGTCTGTACGAACTCTTATGGTATTAATTGTAGCATACTTCTGGGAATCCTCATGTAACCACAATTGCAAGTACACATCGCTCATGTCTCATGAAGGACAAACCCCTGCCGGCTTTCCTTATAAGTCCTCGATGTGAGAGATTGGGAATTTATCCAGCTTCTATAAGCAGTTTACCATTTGTTTAAAATCCCTACAAACGCAAACTGACCCATTGGGCTTCATAATCGGTACAACAAGTGCTGTCTATTCTGCAAACTGGACTGGTTTGATGACTCTTGTGCTTTTCAGTTTAGATTCCTGCCTCTACTTTTGCCCATAAGTCAAATCCACTGGGCTGGCCTTGCAGAATTGTGGAATTGCTTGCTGGTCAGCATGCAAGGTGGTCATGTCTCATTTGATAGTTCCTACATCTTCCTGAAAACCTTCCAGGTATTTAATTAGGATTTCACTCAGGCAGCCATTTTATAGTCCAAAATGTTGAGCCAATCTCAATGAATCTTTCTCAATCAATTTTGCCCCAGCCTTTTACTACAATCAGTAGAAAATTAATCAACTGCTTCTCACACAAGTTATTTCCTCAAACCGTAAAGGTTTCCCGGTATAGGTTCTCAGTCTAGCCAGGTTCTTGCACAAAGTTATGGGTTGGAGTACAGACTGAATTTCATTAAAGACTGAATTTGCAATATTGATCTTGTTTAGAACAGGGTGACTATTTAACCAAAAGTTTATTTTGATTGGTTCTGACTTAGATGTTGCTAAATAATTCAACTGTTCCAAGCCAGATGTAGGTGGACTTGCCAGGGTGTGCACACTCCTGGATATCAACCAATGAGTTCCCTTCCTCAATTTAGTTTTTGTGTGACTCATTTGGTGTCTCGAGTATATACCATCAGGAGCAATAATGGTTTACCAGACCAGATCCTGAAATCAATTTTAACCATTTGGCGATGGCTTGACTTTGTTTTGGGGTTTTGCTATGGGTTGACCTGGAGTCAATCTGTTCAGGATATGCCCTGAGTGAGCCTATGAAATTGTCTTCACTCAAGTGATATCTCCCAAGCTCAGTCGGATTGCTGGGGGTGTCCATTCCCATTGGAACACCCTGTAATTCATATGTTCCACTTGCCACATTTTCCAACGATGAAGTTAGTTGTAGTGCCTGTTGGTCCAATTGGCCTTCAGCTAGCAGGCACTTTTGCATGATTACATCAATAATTCCACATACCAAATGGTCTCTCAGTATGCCATTAAGAGTTAAACCAAAGTCACATGACTCTGCCAGTCATCGTAACCTTGTCAAAAATGCCATAACAGATTTCCCTGGTTCTCAAGTTGTGAGTAAAAATGATAGCAACTCAGAATTAGAGGCAGCCTGGATTAATAAAATTCCTTAACTACATCCTTCAGCCCTTGAGAGATTTTAGTAGCTGGTGCCTCAGGAAAAGTTAGGCTCCTAGTAATCAAAAAAGCTGCAGATCCACAAGCTATCAGGAGGATGACTTGTTTCTTTTCATCTGCCTGGAAAATATACTGGATTCTTTCCACAAACTGGGCCCTGTCTTCAACAGCAGGGATAATAAGTCAGGCTTCTTAAATAATAGCATAATGCCAGAAATGCTCACCCCAACTCAAAGACGACTGTTGTGAGGGAACTGCTTCAGGAACCTGCTTCGTTCTTGTTGCGACTGAAGTAGCTCCAGAGAGGCCAGTTTCCCATCACCAAATCACCCTTTATTTACACATGGAGAATCATTGCACTGATCCAGCTCCCTCAGAGCCAGCTCTCAGAGTGTCAGGATGTCTGACTCTCCTGTTTTTATCTGTCAGCCAGGGCTCCCTGATTAAACCAGATCAGGGAACAGCCCCAAATAGGGAACTCATATTCTAAGAGGTCTACCTGGCTGACTTCATTACAATCACTCCAGTTTCAAATCTAAGTAGTCTGTCTTGGAAAAAATGTTGATGGTAGGTGTGTTCCCATCTGCTTGCTACTCTTGGCTTTCTATTTGCTAAAGTTGGTGGTTTAGGATGAGTTGTTAAAGGAGGTTTGGCATGTTGCTGCAAAGTATCTCATAGATGTGGTGGCAGAAAGAGTGAATGATACATTGTTGGCTAGTGGATGGGCTGCTGATCCAGTGGATACTTTGTCCCAGAAGCTGTAGAGCCTGTTGAGTGTTGGTGGAGCTACACTCTTTGAAATAAGTGAAGAGTATTTCATCACATTCCTGACTTGTGGCTTGTAGATGGTGGAGAGAGTTAATCACATTGCTGAGAGTCTGGAGTCACCTATACACCAGACTGTGTGAATATGACAGATTTCCTTGTCTATAAGGTTTTCATGAATCAGATGGATTTTTACTGGCAGTCTTGTAGTTGTACAGCATAAAATCATCAAAGATCTTAGACGGCACCTTCCAAACCCAAATCACTTCCATCTAAAAGGCCGAGGGCAGCATAAACATGGGGGCACCACCACCTCCAAGTTTCCCTCCAAGCCACTTGTCATTCTGATTTGGATGTATATCAGCATCACTAGGTCAAAATCCTGGAATTCCCTTCCAAGGGACATTGAGTGTCACCCCACAGCAGGTTGACTGCAAAGGTTCAAGGCAGTAGTTCACCACTATCTTCACAAGCTGAAAATGTGTTGCTGGAAAAGCGCAGCAGGTCAGGCAGCATCCAAGGAGCAGGAGAATCGACGTTTCGGGCATGAGCCCTTCTTCAGGAATGAGGAAAGTGTGTCCAGCAGGCTAAGCTAAATAGTAGGGAGGAGAGACTTGGGGGTGGAGCGTTGGAAATGCGATAGGGGGAAGGAGGTCAAGGTGAGGGTGATAGGCCGGAGTGGGGGCAGAGAGGTCAGGAAGAAGATTGCAGGTTAGGAAGGCAGTGCTGAGTTCGAGGGATTTGACTGAGACAAGGTGGGGGGAGGGGAAATGAGGAAACTGGAGAAATCGGAGTATATCCCTTGTGGTTGGAGGGTTCCTAGGCAGAAGATGAGGCGTTCTTCCTCCAACCATCGTGTTGCTATGGTCTGGTGATGGAGGAGTCCAAGGACCTGTATGTTCTTAGTGGAGTGGGAGGGGGAGTTGAAGTGTTAAGCCACGGGGTGGTTGGGTTGGTTGGCCTGGGTGTCCCAGAGGTGTTCTCTGAAATGTTCCGCAAGTAGGTGGCCTGTCTCCCTTATATAGAGGAGGCCACATTCGCGGCCTTTTTCACTATCTTCACAAGGTCAACTAGGGACTGGAAATAACATGCTGATCAGCCAGCCAAGTCCACGTTCCACAAATGAATTTTTAAAAAATCTATATTTAATAATTTTAATTCCTGGATAACTGCGGACAAAGTCTCGTATGTGGACAGGCAAGTTTCTATGGGAATCTATTTTTGGTAGTGTTATGAACAGAACTTTTGTGTTTGAAATTATAAAACTTTTCAATATTTAACTGCTAACATCTGAGATTATTACTTAAAATTAGCTCCATCTATCATAGATTCCACAAGATGGTAACCCTCGCCTATTCGACATTTATCACATCTCACAAATGTTAAATGCTTTACCTTTGAGCTATTATGGAATTATAACAGCAAATTGAATGTGGCAAGAGAAGTTGAAGGATGATAATAAAATAATTTTTGAAGTTATATTAAAAAGAAAAGGGATGTTGTGGAGCCACTGAATGTGTGATTGGATATAAGAATGACAATCATACAAGATAGAATACTGTAAAACAGCTTTTCTTAAAGCAAAGAGGAGACATAAATTATTTTATGTGCGTAGACACGTAAAAAGTTTTACCAAGTGTAATAACTCAGGAAACCAAACTGAATAGGAGCATAGTTTATTGTTGACCATCAAAATAGTGTCACTTCTCATGGTATACACAGTCCTAGCCTGAGACAGACAGTTCAGTAGACCCATCCTTGGGACTAAGAGAAAGTGAAGACTGCAAATGCTAGAGATCAGAGTTGAAGAGTGTGGTGCTGGAAAAGTACAGCAGGTCAGGCAGCATCCGAGGAGCAGGCAAGCCGACATTTTGGGTATATGCCCAAAATCATCTTCATTCCTAATGCCTGAAACATCAATTCTCCTACTCCCCGGATGCTGCCTGACCTGCTGTACTTTTCCAGCACCACACTCTTCGACTCCATCTTTGGGACTGCTACCCAGGTATCCAGGCTCATAGGTAGGGATACTACCTCTGCACCACAAGAGCCCACTCAAAGTTTGCAAGCAGCTTTTTATCATGTCTAGATATTTTCTAATCAACCTTCTCCAAATTATTACTGCACTCTACTAGAGCAAGTGAGACTTGAACCCAGGTATCCTGGTCCAAAGATGGGGATGCTACCACTGCAAAATAAGAGTCCTCTGAGTCGGCATTAGTTTTGTTTTCATTTAGCCTATTTCTATAATCAACATTTTCAGAGATGTTCTTACGCACCTCTGGAGCAGATGGGTACTTGAACCCAAGCCTCCCATCCAGGGATACAGACACTACCACAATGCCACAAGAGGGCCACATTAATTAATCACTGCTACTGATAGTTTTGTAAAAACAATTGGAAAAAAAATAACTTAAGGGGTCTGGGAAGGTGTATGTGTCGTTCCTTAAATACTATGTGGGCAAAGTTTGGGCTGCCCAGTACACATCTTCTCAAAAACATTGCGCACAGGAGGAGTGCCTAAGATCGGGTCAAAGGTATGTATTGGCCTCTGTATTTTAAAAAGGTATCAGAAGTGTGTCATTCATCAAGGTTAAATTTATGGAATCAAAGGAAAAATGATGGAGCCTTTGCACAGAACTAACACAATAACATATGGCTTTTGAATTCAGAGAAGGAGATTCATGTTAGTGGAAGTGAGTTAGAAAAATCATATTTGGACTATATGAAAAGATGAATATTGAACCAAAATAATAAGACAATTTGTAATATTTTCTAAACCTTATTTAGTCGACAGTGTGCATTTTGAGTTGCTGTAGCACAAGAAAGGTTATCAAGATAGAGAAGAGGGCATCAGCTGAGGGAATAGAGGTATTGGATTAAGATGATTAGATAAATGGAGCATGTTCTCATTTGACAAGAGATGACTGAGACATGGTACGCCAGCTTTTGTTTGGCCACCCTGCCATCCAAAAGACAGGAGAGGGTCATGGGTAAATGAAGAGCTGGACAATTTTAAACATAAGTCAGGCCTCTGTTAAAAAGAAAGCAAGGGTCTAATTACCATCATACTATTGTGGCCTAACATCACCATATGCAACATGAATTAATTCAATAAGAAGTCAGGAAAACTTCCAAGCTCTGAGATATATTACAACTGAGACAGGATCAGGCAACTCTCCAAGGTATGAAGTTCTATCCAGTGTTCCTAATGTACAGAGCAAGCAGGAATAACGACTGCTTCCCCTAAACATTCTGAATTCTAACTTCCACAAACCCTCCTAACTGCTGGCCACTCCTCTCTATTGCCATCAGCAAATCTTGTTATCTACAATACACTTACCGGAGGTACAGCATTCCTGCTCCAGCCAAACCCACATTTGAAGAATGCAGATTGATACTAGTGACCCAGAAATAATCTTCAACGCAGCTGCATGGACCTTCCTTTCGACCCCCTGGCCTCTGGCTTTCCTCAGGCCTCTTAAAAAACATTGAACTAATGGTCTCCTACTTCTCTACTTCCATACCTCTATGTATGACACTGGCAATACCTGATCTTTGTTCCCATGTCATTGGTCAGAACTGTGCACGCTGTCGAATTCTCCCTTGTCCATTCTTATTAATGTCAAACTTTGGTTGTCCTCCCCAGTCATGATCCTATCTGGGTATAGGTGATGCCCCAACCCTTTGGTTCAATTCCTTCTTGCCTCAGTATCCACTGTGCCATAAGCAGGAAACATTCTCTCCTTTGCCAATCCTTTAGTAAATTATTAATTTTCCTGATTGCCTGTTTCTGTGCCATTGTTCAGATAATAATCCAGAGATTTCCAGCTTTGAGGTTCAGATTTTTACTTTATCTCCAAACTCCTGACTCTCCCTTTGTGGGGGCTGTTCCCTTTCCTTACCCATATTGATCTGCCAACACTACAGTGTGAAGAAAATTGCCCCTCAGCTCCGTTCCAAATCCTTTGCCTCTTAAAAAATGCTCCTTAGTTTTGAACTCCCCCACCCTTTGCTAATTAATTTATCTATACCTCTCATGGTTTTATAAACATCTCTAAGGTCATCTCTCAACCTCCTATGCTCCAGTGAAAGAAATCACAGCCTATCCAGCCTTCTAACTCAAACCTTCCAGTCCCGGCAACATCCAGGTAAATCTTTTCTGAACCCTCTCTAATTTAATAATATCCTTCCTGTGGCAGGGTGACCAGAACTGTACACAGTACTCCAAAAGTGGCCTCACCACCTTATTGCACAACCCCAACTCCTATATTCAATAATCTGAACAATGAAGGCAAATATGCTAAATGCCTTCTTAACCTAACTATTTGTGAGGCAATTTTCAAGGAACTATGTACCTGCACCCTTAGATCCCTCTGTTTGACAATACTCCCCACAGCCTTATCATTAACTGTGTGAATCCTGTCCTTACTCTTCTTACCAAAATGCAATACCTCACATCTATCCAAGTTAAACTCCCATCTGCCACTCCTCAGCCCATTGGCCCAATTGATCAAGATCCCTTTGTAGTCTTAGGAAACCTTTTTCCACTGTCCACTCTACCACCTATTTTGGTATCACCTACAAATTTAATCACCATACATCCTAAATTCTCATCCAAATCGTTTTTATAAATGACAAATAATAGTAAACGCAGCAGTTGATTCTGGATGAAGGGCTTATGCCCAAAACATCAACACACCTGCTCCTCAGAAGCTGCCTGACCTACTGTGCTTTTCCAGCATTACAGTTTTGACCTAGCAGTTGACTCTGCCTTGTAAACAGAGGTGGGACTTATCAAAAGGTTCTTAACAGATCACACAGGGCAGTTCAGGGGTCATGGAAGAATGTTTGAAAAGAGTATAGTTAAGATCTGAATAACAGTTAGTTGGTAATAGAAACAGACAGCCACGGACTCCATGTTATAAGTTCTAAGTTTTAGCTGTGCTTCAGGGAAGGTTGGACTTGAATGACTCTCTGATGTTAGAATGAAATTAAGGTGGCGATCTAATTAAGTCTAGTTAATTAGTTACTGCTGAAAATGTGTTGCTGGAAAAGCGCAGCAGGTCAGGCAGCATCCAAGGAACAGGAGAATCGACGTTTCGGGCATAAGCCCTTCTTCAGGAATCCTGAATCCTAATTCCTGAAGAAGGGCTTATGCCCGAAACGTCGATTCTTCTGCTCCTTGGATGCTGCCTGACCTGCTGCGCTTTTCCAGCAACACAGTTTCAGCTCTGATCTCCAGCATCTGCAGTCCTCACTTTCTCCTCCTAGTTAATTAGTTAAGCAACTAAGTGTTAAAGTCAAGACTTAGGCGTCCTTAGAAGCTGCGAAAGTGGGCAGGATGCTGCTCTGGGCTGGGAAAGCTATGAGGGCACTCAGAACAGTCCTGCAAGAATTAATACATCAGCGCAACTGAGACAGCGAAGGTTGAAGAATCACAAGTATTATTTGCTTCAGACTTACAATGTTCAGGATTCAACATTGAGTTCAACAACTTCAGCGTACGAACACTGACCTCATTTCCATTGCATCCTCCTTACCCTCCAGTGTTTTGTTTGCATGATTTTGCTTAACAGCAAAGATGTATTTGTGTCCTTCCTTTACTAACATTAGGACTCCCTTTGTCTTTTGCTCTGGACACACTCACCATTGGCACTCTCCCTTTCTTCCTTTGTCAACAATATAAACAATATCATTCCCAGCTCCTTTCAGTATTTGAAAAGAACCTTTGGATTTGAAATGTTAACTCTATTTCTCTCTTCAAAGGTGCTGCCAGTCCTACTGGATTTCTCCAACGTTTTTGGTTTTTATTTCAAATAGAATCATAGAACCCCTACAGTGAGGAGAAAGGCCATTCAGCCCATTGAGTCTTCACCAGCCCTCTGAAGAGCATCCGAAGACTCAGCCCCCTACCCTATCCCCATAACCTCCAATCCACCTAACCTCCGCATCTTTGGATTGTGGGAGGAAACTGGATCACCAAGAGGAAACCCAAGCAGACATGGGGAGAATGTGCAAACTCCACATAGACAGTCACATGAGATTGGAATTGACCTGGATCCCTGGCATTATAAGGCAGCAGTGCTAACCACTGAGCCAGCCAGATCTCCAGCATCGTCAGTACTTTTATTTTATTCCAACCGAGAAAGATTGGAATTCAGGGAAAACCTAGGGTCAGATCTAACTTGGTAAAGATAGCTATGGGTGAAAAGTTAGTTTTGTGTCTGTGAAGATGTTTGGAGTGCAGTTTCCAGAGTCCAGGAGATTGTGGACATGGGACAGGAGGCTGATTGAGTAGAACAACGTTTGGGAATCCATGATGAAACAGCACAAAAGGAGATTTCAAGGCCAAATCCGTAAAAGAAAAGAAATGTAAAGTGAAGTTTAATGAGATTTGACAATATAGCATAGCATGACCATCTGTTGGAATTGCTGAGAAATGCAAGGGATCTGTCTTGATTGCATTTGTTACTTGATGTGCAGTGTAGGGTTTTTGAGCACAGACTGTAACTTGTATTTACCACATCTTAACATTTTCAGTGTTAGAACTAAATTTTACATGTATCACAGACTGTATTACTTCTGTAACTTGCACCATAAGGTTTTGCTGTTGGTTTAAAATCATGGAATCTCTTCACTTTATTCTCTTAGTAAGGCCCCTTGATCTAGTCTTTTGATTACTTTAAAAAATTCAAAGTTATTAGCCCCTAACCAAACTATAACATAATGTGATAATCTTAACCAAGATGATAACATAATGTGAGACATCACCCATAAGTCCCTAGATTGCATAAATGGACAGATGTAGATAGTCTGTCCTGTGTTGGAAAGGGTGAGATGTAAGCTCTGTACAAAGCTCTCTGCACGAAAATGATTTGGACTCCTCCTTGCTCTTTGATATTGAGTGGAGAATATAGTGTCATAGCTGTACAGCATGGAAACAAACCCTTCCGTCCAACTCATCCATGTCGGCCAGATATCCTCAATTAATCTAGTCCCATTTGCCAGCATTTGGCCCATATCCTTCTAAATCCTTCCCATTCATATACCCATCCAGATGTCTTTTAAATGTTGGAATTCTGCCAGCCTCTACCACTTCCTCTGACAGCTCTTTCCATACACACTCCACCATCTATGTGAAAACGTTGCCCCTCAGGTCCCTTTTAAATCTTTCCTCTCTCACCTTAAACCTATGCCCTCTAGTTTTGGACTCCACTACGCTGCGGAAAAGACCTTTGCTATTCACCTGATCTATGCCCTTCATGATTTTATAAGCCTCAGCCTTTGACGCTCCAGGGAAAATAGCCCAAGACTATTCAGCCTCTCCCTATAGCTCAAACTCTCCAATCCTGGCAACAATCTTGTAAATCATTTCTGTACCCTTTCAAGTTTAACGATGTTCTTCCTAAGTAGGAAGACCAGAATTGAATGCAGAATTCCAAACGTGGCTTAACTAATGTCATCTACAGCCGTGACATTAACCTCCCACCTACTATACTCCTGTGCACTGACCTATAACCTCCCACCTACTATACTCCTGTGCACTGACCCATAACCTCCCACCTACTATACTCCTGTGCACTGACCCATAACCTCCCACCTACTATACTCCTGTGCACTGACCCATAAAGGCAAGCGTATGTTTTTGAAAGCGTGAATTCTTGTGCTTATCTGAAATTTGACACTCTTGTATTGAGACCCAACCAGTACCCTTGCACCAACACACTCATTCGATTGGCAGAAATGGTCCACACCCTCAACAACTTCTCCTTTGAATCCTCCCTCTTCCTTCAGCAAAGGGGTAGCCATGGGCACCCACATGGGCCCCAGCTATGCCAACCTATTCGTAGGATACGTGGAACGGTCCATCTTCCGCAGCTATAGTGGCATCCCCCCTCACCTTTCCCACTGTTACATTGATGACTGTATCAGCGCCGTCTCATGCTCCAACAAGGAAGCTGAACAGTTCATCAACTTCACAAATACCTTTCACCCTGATCTCAAGTTCACCTGGACCATCTCGGATACTTCCCTACCCTTCTTGGACCTCTCCATCTCCATCTCTGGTGACTGACTCAACATGGACATCTACTTCACATTCTCCCACAGCTACTTGGACTACACCTCCTCCCACTACGCTCCCCACCTGTAAAAACACTATCCCTTACTCCCAATTCCTCCACCTCCACCAAATCTGTTCCCAGGAGGAGCAATTCCACTCCAAAACATTACTGATGGCCTTCTATTTCAAGGACTGCAATTTCCCCTCCAATGTGACCAACAATGCCCTCTAGTGCAACTGCTCCACTTCCTGCACCTCCACCCTTGAATCCCTCTCCCCCAACCGTAACAAGGATAGCACCCCCTAGTCCTCACCTTTCACCCTACTAATCTCTGGATACAACGCATTAACCTCCACCATTTCCACCACCTATAGTCAGCCCCCACCACCAGAGATATAGTTCCCTCCCCACCCCTATCAGCATTCCACAGACATGATTCCCTCCGCGACTCCCTCGTCAGATCCACCTCCCCCCATCCCCCCCCCCCCTCCCCACCCCCCCCCCCCCCCCCCCCCCCGCCCCACCAACCCACCCTCCACTCCCGGCACCTTCCTTTGCCACTGCAAGAGGTGTAAAACCTGCTCCCACACCTCCCCCTCACCTCAGTCCAAGGTCCTAAAGGACGCTTCCACATCCAGGCAGAGATTTTCCTGCATATCCAAATACCTCATCTACTGCATCTGTTCCTATCGATATGGTTTCCTCTACAATGGAGAGACAGGACACCAACTCGTGGAATCTTTCAGGAACATCTCTGAGCACCCTACAACCCCACCACCCTGTGGCTGACCACTTCAACTCCCTCTCCCACTCCGCCAAGGACCTGCAAACCCTAGGCCTCCTCCACCGCCAAATCCTAGCCACTCAAGTTCTGGAGGAAGAACGCCTTATCTTCCATCTGGGACCCTTCAAGGAAGCGGCACCAATGTGGATTTCACTAGTATCCTAATCTCTCCTCCCCCTACCTCATCCCAGACCCAACCCTCTAACATGGCACAGTCCT
Source organism: Chiloscyllium plagiosum (assembly GCF_037043375.1). Taxonomy (NCBI): domain Eukaryota; kingdom Metazoa; phylum Chordata; class Chondrichthyes; order Orectolobiformes; family Hemiscylliidae; genus Chiloscyllium; species Chiloscyllium plagiosum. The sequence continues at coordinate 36,913,575 of NW_028270158.1, read as the reverse complement.
CTTGAACTATCCCATCTGTCCATCTTCCTTTCCACCTATCCACTTCACCCCCCCCACCACGACCTATCACCATCACCCCCCACCTGCTTCCACCAGCTACCTGCATCTACCAGCTTTCCCAGCTACCTCACCCCCATCCTCACCACTACTCTCCTATTTACCTCTCAGCCCCTTTTCCCACCCCCCACATTCATGATGAAGAGCTTATGTCTGAAATGTTGACTCCCCTGCTCCTCGGATGCTGCCTGACCTACTGTACTTTCCCAGTGCCACAACTTTCCACTCTTGCATTACCCTGATGAGTCCATTGTTGTATTGTTTCTGAAAATGAAATGACAGCAATGTAACAAACTTTGGCACACACGTTGCCTATATTTCCTTGACTGCATGGATTATGGTAGCATGGTAATTATGTTTCTGGAATAATAATTCAAAGACCTGAACCAATGACCCAGCAACATGAATTGAAAGCTCACCACATCAGCTGGGGAATTTAAATTCAGTTAGTTAAGTGGATCTGGAATAAAAATCTAACAGCAGCAATGGTAACTATGAAATGACACGTGTGTTATAAAAATCCATCTGCTTCCTTTTGAAAGGAAATTTGCCAGCCTGGCTACTTAAATGTGATTCAGACCACAGCAACACGACTGACTCTTAAATACCTCCTGAAACAGAACAGCAAGCCGCTCAGTTGCATTCAAGGGTAATTAAAGATGTTACCTTGCCAGCAACACTCACACCCCATGAATGAATAAAAGAAATCCAATCTGTTATTGGAAGAACTTTAACAAATATATACCAGGAGGGAATCTTATGCATCATCTGCAATTTAACAGCTATTAAACACCCCTGCATTGCATGACAATTTATTTGAATTAGATCTGCAGAGAAATAGTCTTTCCAATTAAAAATGTAATTTCTACTGGAACAGCATGATTTTTGATAAAAGAAATTCTGACATATGGGATCTCTTGTATTATTATGTGTTTTGTTTATTGCATGAATTTTTTGCCAGATCTGTAGACTAGATGATGTCAATAATTTAACAACCTCCTTGGGTTCAGCAAGAAGTCATGTCTACTGCTCATTCTGCTTCTCCAACTGTTAAAAAATCAGGTAGAAATTAATCATTTATCTTCTATGCAGCCCAGTGCTCTCTTGCACTGGTGTTAAATTTATCAAGGATTTTTCTTTTGTTATGTAAGAGCCTAGTATGTTTGAATGGGTTTGCATTCATGTGCAATGTGCTGATTATATAATTGTGAGTTATATGCCTTTGTCCTTGACAAAGTTAACAAACATGCAAATCAGTTATGAGTTTTGCAGTAATTATAACATGCTAAGTAAAGATTCGGTCTTGATATCAGCCTCAACCTCAAGAAGACTCAAGTCCTTTACCAACACAACATAGGGCAAGTTTCAGTCGATCTCTCAATTAAGATAAATGGAAAAATCCTCCCAAGTGTGGAATATTTCCTCAACCTGGGAAACATCACTCATATAAGGTTGACATCAATGTACAGATTCAATATCACATCCAATCTGCAAGCACTGCCTTTGGACACCTAAGGATAAGAGTCTTCGAATTGCAAATCTGTGCTGATACTAAGATCCTTGTGTAAAAGGCATGCAGTTGTTCGAGTATTCTGTATGGTTCAAAAGCTTGGCTTATGCACAGACATCAACTAAAGGCTCTTGGAACGTACCACAATCTTGTTTGAGATGGATTCTCTGCATCTGCAAGGACAACAGGCTTACTATTATCAGCATCCTCGGAGGAGACAATGTACCAGCATCAAAGTTATGATGTTCTGAAACCAACTCCATGGGGTCAGCCACATGCTTAGGATGCCTGAGTTCTAACTAGCAAAGCAAATTACTTTCACAGGCTCTCGAACAGGAGGAGGATGAAATAAGCACTTAAAAGACTCGCTGAACATTTACTTCAAGAAATACAACAGAATCATAGAATTCCTAAAACTTGGAAACAGGCATTTGGCCCAACAAATCCACACTGACCCTCCAAAGGGTATCCCACCTGGAACAACTCCCCCACCCGATTACTTTTTTACATTTCCCCTGACTAATTCACCTAACCACTATGGGCAATTTAGCGCGGCCAATTCACCTGACCTGTATATCTTTTGACAGATGCCAACGTCTAGGATACTCAGTCAGAAAAAGTTAACTTGAAGGAATCTCCTGTCTGAAGGGACACAGTTCACATATCAGCAAGAGAAGGTTTGGAAAAGGAACCCGAGGAAGGAACGCCAATAATCTTGAATCCAGGTACCAAATCCTCCTCCTGAGTGTGCAGTTGGAAATGTAGTTTTCAGACTGGCCTCATCAGCCAAGTAAAGACCCACAGAGCCCATGATCAGTGACACAGAATTTCCGAGGTGGATAATCATGTTCATTTGCTTGTGATCACCAACAATATCATGCTAACGCCATCGATTAAACCTTCAGACGTGAGAATACTTTGGGAAAGGGGACTCCGAAAATTGATCCTTACCCATGTTTTCTTCCACTTCCAGAGTTGATTGTCTTAAATAATCACACAACAACATCAGACCATAAGATTTGGAACACAGGTTGGCTAATCAGCCCATTGAGTCTGCCATTCAATGAGACTGTAGTTGATCTGATCTGAAAATCTTCAATAATCAATTATCCTCAACACTTTCCTGCCTTATCCCCATTAACCTTAATTCCCTTAGTAGCTATCTATCTCAGCCTTAAATATACCTTAAAGCCTCAAAAACCCTCATGGTCAAGAATTCTACAGATTAGCTACTGTCTGAAAGAAAGAGATTCCTCCTCATCCCAACCTTAAATTTGTAACCCCTCATCCTGAGGTTACACTTTCTGGTCCTAAACTCTCCCACAAGTGGAAACAAATTCTCCACAGCTACCCTGTAAAGCGTCTTCTTATATGTTTTGATAAGGTGTCTCCTCATTCTTCTAAATTCTAATGAGTTCAAGACCAACCTCCTCAACCACTCCTCCTAAGAAGATCGCTCCATATCTGGGATCAACCTAATGAGCCTTCTTTGGATTGCCTTGATGCTGATATATCTTTCTTTACGTAAGGGAGCTAGAACTGTTTACACTACTCCAGCTGTGCTCTGACAGGTTCCTTGCATAGTTTTTAGAAAGACCTCCCTAATTTATATTCTGTTCTCTTTGAAATAAAGGCCAACATTCCATTTACCTTCCTTATTACCTTTTGAACATGGATATCACATTCTTATGATGCGTGGGTGAGGACCACCAATTCCTCTGTGCTGCGGCTTTCTGCAGTCTTCATCCATTTAAATAATATCCAAATCTGTTATTCTTCTTGCCAAAGTGCACAACCTCACTTTTTCCCACATTATGTTGCATTTGTCATTTTTTTTGTCCACTCATTTAACCTGTCTATCTTCTTCTGTGGACTCTTTCTGTTACCTGCACCATTTGTTTCCTACCTATTTTTGTGTCATCTTCATATTTGTTGATAGTACATTCACTTCTATCATTCAAGTGATTAATAAGTAGTGTTAATAATTGTAACCATATTGTGCATGCAACTAGCTACTTCCTTTAAAATCCTAGGATGCAACTCATGGGATCCAGGGAACTTATCAGCCTTTAGCCCCATTAGTTCCCCTTATGCTTGTACTTTAGAGATAGTTACTGCATTCTTTTCCTTCTCCCCTTTAACCTCCTGAATATTTGGTAATATTGGAATGCTATTAGTGTCTTCTATTGAAGAATAATGCAAAACATTTACTCAACTTATCAATCATTTCTTAATTCCCTCTTATTATTTTCGCAGCCTCATTCTCCAAATCAGCTGATGCTTTTGGCTTTTGGCTTTTCTCTTACCTTTGATATATTTAAAGAAGCTGTTAACGCCCATTTTTAAATGTTATTTCCTATTTTTCCCTCATGGTTTATTTTTTCACTTGTTGTTGAAATGTCTTGTTCATCTTTTGTTTATCCTTTGTTGGCATTTTGAAACTTTTGGCTTACCATTAATCTTTGCCACATTGTATGTTTTTTGACTTTCACTTTGATACTAACTTTAACTTCTTTGATTAACCATGGTCAGTTTATCCCCTTTCTAAAAGCATTCTGTCTCACTGGGAAATATGAGTCAGTAAGGTGTAGAGCTGGAAAAAGCACAGCAGATAAAGCAGCATTAGAGGAGCCGGTGAGTCGATGTTTCAAGTTGGGGCCTTTCATCAGGACTGGGAAATATCTTCACTATGAGATGTTAACTATTTCCTTAAACATCAACCATTGTTCCTCAACCATCTGTTCAGCTAAAGTCCTTTCCCAGTCCACTCCAAACAACTCTGTATTCATTGTTCTGACATTTCTTTTATTTAAATTTAACAGTTTCTGACCCAAAGTTCTCATATTCAAACTGAATGCTGAGTTCTACCACGTCATGTTCATTGTACCCGAGGCAGTCTTTTATTAAACCTGCACTATTACACATTACCATATCCAAAATAGTCTGATTCATGGTTGAATACACAAAATACTGTTTTAGGAAACTATCCCAAAAATACTATATGAATTATTTCTTTGGCTATCTTTGTCAATTTGACTTGCCCCATCTGTATGAAGATTAAAATCACCCATGATTAATGTATTGTCTTTTTTTTAACATGCCCTCGTGATTTCATGAGTTATTACCTGTTCTATGGAACAGCTACTGTTAAAGAGCCGATAGGTGACACAATACAATGTAGTCTTCTCTTTGTTATTTCTTACCTCCAATCTTACGAATAATCCATCATTCATTCCAACATCATTTCTTGCTATCATAGTCATCGAGATATAGCGCATAGAACCAAACCCTTCAGTCCAACTCATCCGTGCCAACCACAAATTCTAAATAAATCTAGTCCTATTTGCCAGTATTTGCCCCATATCCCTCTAAATCCTTCCTATTTATATACCCATCCAGATGTCTTTCAAATGTTGTAATTGTACTGGCCTCTACCACTTCCTGTGGCAGCTCATTCCATACATGTACCACCCTCTGCGTAAAACATAGCCCCTTCTGTCCCTTTCAAATCTTCTCCCTCTCACCTTAAACCTCTGCCCTCTCTGCCCTCTAGTTTTGGACTCCATCATCCCAGGGAAAAGGCCTTGTCTATCTATGCCCCTCATGATTTTAAAAACTTCTATTAGATCACCCCACAGCCTGTGATACTCCAGGGAAAATAGCTCCAATCTATTCAGCCTCTCCCTATAGCTCAAACCGTCCACCCCTGGCAACATCCTTGTAAATCTTTTCTGAACCCTGTCAAGTTTCACAAGATCCTTCTGATAGGAAGGAGACTATAATTGCATGCAATATTCCAAAAGTGGCCTAACCAACGTCTTATACAGTCACAACATGACCTCAACTTCTGTACTCGATGCACTGACCAATAAACGCAAGTGTACAAAATTAATTCTTCACTATCCTACCGACCTGCAACTCCACTTTCAAGGAACTATAAACCTGCATTCCAAGGTCTCTTTGTTCAGCAACACCCCAGGACCTTACCATTAAGTATATAAGTCTTGCCTTGATTTGCCTTTCCAAAATGCTGCACCTCACATTTATTGAGATTAAACTCCACCTGCTAATTCTCAGCCCATTGGCCTATCTGACCAAGACTCCATTAGACTCTGAGTTAACCTTCTTCGCTGTCCAATACACCTCCAATTTTGGCAACATCTGCAAACTTACTAACTAAAACTCCTATGCTCACATCCAAATCACTTGTATAAATAACAAAAAGCAGTGGACCCAGCACTGATCCTTGTGGCACATTGTCGGTCACAGGTCTCTATGCTAAAAAACAACCCTCCATCACTAACCCCCGTGTCTAATTTTCAAGACAGTTCTGAATCCAAATAGCTAGTTCTCCCTGTATTCCATGTGATCTAACCTTGCTAACCAGTCTATCATGAGGAACCTTGTTGAACGCCTTACTAAAGTCTGTATAGATCATATCCAGCACTCTGCCCTCATCAATTCTGTTTGTTACTTCTTCAAACAAAACTCAATCAAGTTTGTGAGATATGATTTCACACACAAAGCCTTGTTGACTATCCCTAATCAGTCCTTGCCCTTCCAAATATAAGTCGTGTCTCTTAGATTCCCCCCAACAACTTGCCAAACCAACGATGTCTTTAGTTCCCTGGCTTTTCCTTACCATCTTTCTTAAATAATGGCACCACATTAGCCAACCTCCAGTCTTCCAGCACCTCACATGTGACTACAAATGTTACAAATATCTCAGCAAGAGGCCCAGCAATCACTTCCCTCACTTCCCTACAGACTTCTAGGGTACACCTGATAAGGTCCTGGGAATTTATCCACCTTTATCCATTTTATAATGTCTAGCACTTCCTCCTCTGTAATATGGATGATTTTCAAGATATTGCTGATGCAAAATTCGCATTTAGTATCTCCCTCATCTCCTGCGGTTCCACACATAGGCTGCCTTGCATAAGGGGATTTATTCTCTCCCTAGTTACCCTTTTTCTCCCTAATGTATTTGTAGAATCCTTTTGAATTCTCCTTAGCCCTATTTGCCAAAGGTATTTCATGTCCCCTTTTTGCCCTCCTGATTTCCCTCTTAAGTACACTCCTACTGCCTTTATACTCTTCTCAGGATTCACTTGATCTCTGCTGTCTGTACTTGACATATCTTTCCTTCTTTTTCTTGGTCAAAATCTCAACTTCTCTTATCATCCGGCATTCCTTACACCAACCAGCCTTGCCTTTCACCCTAATAGGAGCATATTGTTTCGGGATTCTCGTTATCTCATTTTTGAAGGCTTCCCACTTTTGAGCTGTCCCTTTATCTGTGAACATCTGCCTCCAACCAATTTTTGAAAGTTCTTGCGTAATGCCGTCAAAATTGGCCTTCCTCCAATTTAGAACTTTATCTTGTACCATTCCATCTCATGCCATTAAAGCTCATATCCTTCCATTATTGTCTGTCTTTTTGAAAATTCATTTTCCCTTGAATATTTACTTCCCAGATTTGATCACTTTCTAACCATGTCTCCATTAAAGCTTTAAGAATGGAGGGTTCTAGGAATTGCAGATTTTTTATATGTGAATTTGGACAGATAAGATGTCTGTTAGCTCCTGCCTCACCTGCTCCTCTTGCACCTGTTGCTGCTCAGGAGATCGTAAAATTGGTTCCCCCCCATTACCAATGTTGTGCAGTTTGCAACAGTGACCACAATTCTAGATACCTGCTTAGGGTTTAACTACAGAGCTCTGAAACAGTACTGGAAGCCAAAACATTGCTTGAGAAGGCAAAGTGTTTGTGACTCATCTTATTGGTATTTTCTGACAAGAGCCATGAACATTGCCAGATGCCAGAGCTGTGTCACCATACTGAACTGTTTGAAAATTGAATGTGCTCCTGAAAGATGCATATGATGCACACATTATCTGTCATTTTTCACACTGATTGTCCCCAGAGTGATTTTCTGCACCAATATAGTAGCAACTTACTTCTGGACAGATATATATGCAGACTTATCTGCCTGCCACATTGGCAATTTCGAAGCATGCTTAGCACTTGAAAAATGTGCACTATCCGGTTGCTTTTACACGCAAGTGTATACAAATTCTCAAATATTTCACAATGTCTTACTCAGGAGCTTATTACAAATAGTCAGGTATATGTTATCAGGAAATATATGGCAGAGTGGATGGTGAAAAATGGATTGGATTTCACATTGTTGAAGTATTGAAAATGGAGTTAACCCACAAGTCAGTACTACGTCCCACTTTATGTTTGTGATATACATTTGATGGCTTAGATTTGCTGCAGATGGACCATAAGGGTACCATTTACTGATCACACAAAAGTAAGAGTTTTGGCAAGCTTGGGAATGACAATAATAAGATTCAGGATAGCATGTGCAGCTTAGTGGAATGCACAGAATAGACGCATTGTAATGAGATGATACATTTCGGCAGAATCAGTACAAGATCAGGTTTTACATCCAATAGAAAGTCACTGGTTATTGAAGAATAATGACTCCACAAGATCAGTCCCTTCTCAGTGCAAGTGCAGGAAGGTAAAAGCATAAAAAAGCTAATAAATGTTTTGGGTTTTATAAATAGACACTTTGAAGAAATCACCTTTTATATTCTGTGTGATGATTAGGCCACAGCTGGAGTCCTGCATAGAGTTTTGATTACTTATTTGTGGAAAAGAAATTAAACCACAGAAGGAATAAAAATGTCATAAAAATGAGGTATATTTAATCATTTATGAAAAGATCCTCAGCTCAGCTTGCTCTACAAAGCTATTTTAAATACAATATCACAAGCTTATTGGCAGAGATAATTCAAACTCTTTGTAGTTCTTTGACTGGATGTGGACATTACTGACTAGGTCAATGTTGCTTACCCATCCCTAATTATTGGAGAAGATGATGTTGAACCTCTTTCTTGAACTGCTGCGAACCTTGGTGAAATAAGTCCACAGAAGCCAGTATCCTGTCACCAACTTGCCCTTTATTTACATGGACATAATACTTGACACTGATCCAACTCCTGCAGAACCAGCTCTCAGAGTGAACAGAACCTCTGACACTCATGTTTATTTTTTTGTCTCCCTCAGAGCCAGCTCTCAGAGTGACACTCCTGTTTATATCTGTCAGCCAGGGCTCCCTGTTTGGACCAGATTACCAGCTTCAATCAGGGAACTCAAATTCTGAGGTCCACCTGGCTGACCTTGAGTCATCACTACACTCGGAGGTAGACATGTTCATTGCACTGTAAGGAGAGGGTCCCAGCAGTGTGATCCCATGACAGTGAAGGAATAGTCACATATTTCAAAGTCAGGATGGTGAATGGCTTGGAGGGGAACTTGCAGGGGATGTGTTCTTATGTGTTTGCTGTCCTTTTCCTTCTTAAATGGTAGATGTCCCTGGTTTGGAAGGTGCTGTCAATCGATACTAAAACAACATTGCGCAGTTATTGTGTCTAAAACGAGAGGACATAGTCTGAGAATTAAGGCCAGACTGTTCAAGAGAAATGTTAAGAAACACTTCTACACACAAAGGGTGGTGCAGGCTTGGAACTCTCATCTATAGTCTGCAGTTGATGATCGTTCAGTTGTAGTTTTAAATCTGAGATGGATAAATCTTTGTTCAACAAAGATATGAAGGGATATGGGCCAAAGGAAGGTATGTGGAGTTAGGCCTTAGAGCAGCTATGACTGTACTGAATAGTGGATTAGGCTGAAGGGACTGAATGGCTTCCTCCTGTCGTTATGCTTCTAAGTTCCGAATTGGTTCAGTCTGAATTGAATGGGCAATTCATTTTTTGTCATTGTCATTTAGTTTCTAAAATTTCAGCAAGTCCAGGATAAAAACAGAAGTTTACTCTCTCCATTTGAATGAGAGGGTATTTGGAAATCCCATGAGAGAAGAAACGTACAGTTTTTACCGTCCCTCTCCCAGTCTGGGGGTGAATTGGAAAGCAGCAAAATGAGGATCCCATCACCATTCCAGCTTCACTCAGTTATGTTCAGGGCAGGAAATTTTGTGGACAGCTATTTCAGCTGAGGACAATTAATGCCCATAAGATAGCAACAACTACTAACTTTAGGACTCAGCTACCACCACTGGTATACAAAGGGTGGCAAGTGAGGGCAGTTGTCACATTGAAAGGACAAAGTATAAATCCTGGCAGTGGCAAATACTTCTGACTGTGATGAATGGGAAAGTTAGACGATCATTGGATACGAGAGATGCCATAGGGACATGCTAAGTTGTTAATGAGGCAGATTTTGCATGAGTGTGATCAAATAAATGAGAAACCCAAGGAAAAGATATGATCAAATTTAGTTTCAGTGATAGAAGAGGAAGTCCTCACCAATTTTTACCCCTCTGCTCTTCTATCTACTCACTTTTTCCATTCCACGTATTTATGTACCTCACATTGCCCCTCAATCACCTTCTTATAGGGTTTTTCTAATTGCTTAGCAACTCCCAAAGGCCAGACCTTTGCCTACAGGGTCCTTCATATCAAGAGACAACCTGACATTGAATACTTAGTTACCTACCTGGGGTAAGTTAGCTCAGTTGGCTGTACAGCTGATTGGTGATGCAGAGTGACACCAACAGTACGGGTTTATATCCTGTATAGACAGACGTTACCATGAAGGGCCACCTCTCAACCTCGCCCCTTGCCTGATGTGTGGTGACCCTCAGGTTAAACCAACTCCAGTCATCTCTCTGTCTCTCTCTCTCTCTCTGTCCAATGACAGAATGACTGTTTAAGATTACCTAGCTAGCTGACAAACACTGAATATGGCTAGTCTTCTCAAATGAAGGTAATGCAGAGCTGCTGCTGGTTTTCCACATAGTGGGTAGTAATTTCCACCTATCAAGGGCTCAGTGGTTAGCACTGCTGTCTCACAGCACCAGTGTCCCAGGTTCGTTGCCAGCCTCAGGTGACTGTCTGTGTGGTGTTTGCACATTCCCGCTGTGTCTGTGTGGGTTTCCTCCCACAGTCACAAAGATATGCAGGTCAGGTGAATTGGCCATGCTAAATTGTCCATAGTGTTAGGTGCATTAGTTAGAGGGAAATGGGTCTGGGTGGGTTACTCTTCGGAGGGTCGGTGTGGACTTGTTGGGTCAAAGGACCTGTTTCCACACTGTAGGGAATCTAATCTAATCTTAAAAAAAAGTCTATCAGTTGGTAAATTCAGGTGGAGGGGGAGTATTGGAGACAGGTAAAAGGGTCTGTGCAACAGCCTAACTAAGAAGTCCCCACTTCAAACCCATCATAGGGAGGGCATTATATTCCACTTGTATTCTTGAAGTACCTCACATATTCCCCTCTTTCTCACAAGGGAAATTTGCATGCAACTCTTGATAATCTCTGTCTGCCAGCAACACCTTCCCTTAATCAAAATAGATTGGCCACAGCGACAGGTAAAATAGGCATTGGGCAGAGATTTATGGTGGGCCAACTAAGTTAGCACAAGGTGGGACCCAGCAGAATCAGATGCTTTGGACAGGTGGGGCTGGTGATTTGTGAAGTAAGGGGAGGGGGGGTGGGGCATGTGCGATTTGGAAGAGTGAGCTTTAAACTCCATGGAAGGAAGTGAGGTTCTATCTTCTTCAATGCACAAGAAGCACCCTTCAAAAACAACAGTCCCCTTCCTAATCATCATTTTCAAAACATTTTATGAAAAGGGATGCTCATTCCCACTTGCCTGCCACACGACGCATTCTGTGGGGTAATATTTGGTCAGTTGAGCTTTTCTAATAACTTCAATATACACTTAATTATTTTTTAACACAACATGGGTTATCTGTACAGGGGGCAGGAGGGGTGGAGGTTGTGAGCTCACGATGGTGGGAAGGTGATAAGCTAGCCCCTTGGTAATTTTACATAACCCCATACCAAAATACATCTAGCAAGGTCACATAATACCCAGATCAAGTGTTCAATCATTTCCTATTCATTCTTTTGTTCAAATTTAAACCATTTTTCTTATCAGCCTGTTCAGAGCTGTTACTACACACCTCTGGAGCAAATGGGGCTTGAATCCAATTCAGGGATCGGGACATTGAACCACAAAAGGATCCTTCCAGTCTATCCTTTGTAACTTCTTTATTAGTTGTGTCATCTGTGGATGTTCTCACCAAGTCTTTTTCTCTCTCTGATCTCTCTTTACAATAGAATCCAGCCTTTGTCCATTTCTTTCATTTTAGAAGCAGCTTCCAAAGCAGCAGGAAGGTTGTGCATTTTCAATTTAATTTGAGTCACCACTAAACCGTAAAGTATTCAGAAATAATAGGTGCCAACTGGCTCATTAATGAGACTAACTGATATGTGCCTCTAATAGCCAGAGATCCCACATCAGCCTCTTTCACCTCCAAATTCATTGGTGGAGATTTGCCACTGCCAGAAAACTGATTGTAGGTCCATTCCATGACAAAGTGGGCCTGATCACGGCATTTCCCAATTGTCATTTGCTGCAGAAGAACAATCAGTAACTGCAGAATACAGATTTAAGGTAATTGTCAAAAAAAGGATGAGATGAGGAGCTAATATTTTTACCATCTGATGTGGACTGCGCTGTCTGAAAGTGTCATGAACAGGTAATTAGATACGTTCTTGCTAGACAGAGGATTACAGCACTATGGGGAAACATCAGAAATTAGGTCTAATTGGATAGTTGTAATTGGACAGAAACAATGGGTCAAATGTCTTCCTTCAGTAACAAGAGATTCATTTGATGACAAAGTCAAACTCTCACTGTGATTGCCAAAAATGCGATTAGTTTCTTTCTGAGTGTAATATATCCAAATTTTCTGACAGTGCAAAGCTCAATGGAAAAATAAGCTGCGAGGAAGATGCAAAGAGGCTGCAAAGGGATTGGGCAAGATGCCAGAGTACAATGCGGAGAAGTGTAAAGTTATCTGCTTTGGTAGAAAGAATGGAAAAACAGACTCTTTTTAGTGGAAGCGAGAGATCAGTGACTGTTGATATTCAAAGAGCTTCAGAGAGACCTTGCAAATCAGAGAACACTAACATGCAGGAAACAATCAGGAAGGCAAGTGGTTTGTTTGCCTTGGTTGGAAAGGGATTTTAAATTACAGACGTACATTTTTCTGGTTTAGTGCGACCATACAATATTGCTCTGCCTACTGAAGAAAGACTATACTTAACTAAAGAGGAGAGCAATGATTGTTCACTGGATCGATTTCTGAGGTAAGAAGGATGTCTTATGAGGAAATATTAAGTAGATTCGGTGAAATTATCTCAACATTAGAGAAATGAAATCTCATTGGAATATATAAAATTTGGAAAGGACCTACCAGTACTGGTTCTGAGCACTTCTTGCCTGTAACTAGAACCAGAGATCCTAGAACTAGAGATCATAGCTTCAGGATACAGGGTTGGCAATTTATATTGAGGTGAGGATAAATGTCATTAATGAGAATATTCATATCTGTGATCTTTGAAATCAAAGGGGATGAAGGGAAATGAAGTTTGAACAGGAAAATGGAGCTGATGTAAATGTTCAGCTATGATTTTATTGCATTGGTCACATGGCCTACTGATGTTCTAATTTCTGAAGTTCATATTTAATTTTCAAAACAGGCCACCAGATAGAATGTCATATGAATATCACACAATGGAATTTTCATTCCTGCCATCAAGGAGTGAAATGCAGAATGCAATTTATGGCTTTACTGTTCTTCATTTTGGATCAAGGAACCTATGAGAATACCAGTAGCCTCTGCAAAAAATTGAAAATAAGTAAAGAGCATTCAAGCATGCTCAGGTACAGAATCGGAATCACATTATTTGAGTTAGTCTCAACTGTACTAGTCAAAATGTCAATAACAATTACCAATGCTCCATTACATAGCTGCCCTTCATTACACAATACAAAAAGTAAATCTATAATAATACACAAAGGAAATAAGTGTTACTGCCATTTTGGATGGCAAATTTTGGCTATTATTGGATTTTTTTTTGTTTGTGACTAATCAAAATATAACAAAGTGCTGATCACACGTGCTGCTTGCCAATAGTTACAAAAGGTATGTTCATACTTTTTGATGCTTAAGAGTAATGAGTACTGCTATTTTGATTTCTGTATTCTGAAGTTTTGAATCTAAAATTGAGGTTAGGGATTATAGAGTCAGATCACAGAGCAGACCTGATCTAACTGAACATGCTGAAGCAGCTCAATGACCTACTCTGTTCCTGTTTATTATGGGACTGTATTTAAATCTGCATAAGGTCACAGAGTAAACTATATTGTAGAAGTCCCATGGATTTTCCCATAAACAGACTTCCATATTTGTATGATCAGTCTGACATTAAATTTGTCACTACCTTCCTCTTGGTACATCCAGGACTTGTCAGATATTTAAACAGTCGATGTCCATATGCAGGAAAACTTAGACAATACCCAGACTTAGGCTGATAAGTTGCAAGTAACATTTGTGTCACACAAGTGCCAGGCAAAGACTATCTCCAACAAGAGACAATCTAACCATGATGCCTATGATGTTCAATTACATCACTGTACTGAATGTAACAAGGTCAGCCAGGCGGACCTCATAGAATATGAGTTCCCGGAATGGGGCTTTTAATTGGTTCCAATCAGGGAGCCCTGGCTGCCAGCTGGAAACAGGGTGTCAGAGGTTCGGTTCACTCTGAGAGCTGGGCTCTATGGGAGCTGTAAAAGTGTTAAGGACTTTCCATGTATAAATAAAGAGTGACTTGGTGACAGGATACCAGCCTGTGTGGAGTTATCATTGACCAGGAACAGAACTGAGCCAAACCAATACTGTAGCCACAAAGACAGGTCAGAGGCAAGGACGTCTACTGGAAATAATTTGCCTCTTCTCACCCATCCATACCACTATCTATAAGGCAGAAATCACGAGTGTCATGATACAATTTCCACTTGCCTAATGATTACAAATCCAACAACACTGAAGAAGCTCAACTCTATCTCGGAGTAAAATAGCTCACATGACTGACACCCAAACCACCTTCAATATTCACTCCCTTCACCACTGATACACAGTGTTAGCAGTGAAACATACTATTTACAAGATGCATTGTAAGAATTCACCAAGGTTTGTTCAACAGCACCTTCCAAACCTATGATCTCTATCGTTTAAATGGACAAATGCAGATGATGCATGGGACACCACCATTCAAGTTTCTTTCCAAGCCACGTACTATCATGACTTGTAATTATATAGTCATTTTGGCATTGTTGCTGGGTTAAAATCCTGAAACTCCTTTTCTAACAGTACTATGGTGTCCCTATAACTGATTTCAATAACCAGTCAAGGACACAGCTCATCAACACATTCTACACTGTGATTAGTGATGAGCAATAAATGTTGGCCAGGTTTGTGATAAGCATATCCAATGAATGCATAAAAATAAAATGTTAGGACATATTATTTCCTAAAAAACCAGAAAAAACTAAAACATCAAGACCTAGAATGCTTTTTGAATTAGATACCTTAACTCAATCAGTTAACATGAAATTTAAGTTCAAGAATTTCCAGATAGGTCTGGATTTCCATTACATTAGAGAGGTTCTCCATCATGGTCAGAGAGACGTATAAACCTGGCCCCAAACACGGCACTTCTGATTGCTGAGTCAGAAATATGGGCAGTTCACATTTACACATTCATATTCTTCAGGGGCAACTATATATATATATATATATATATATATATATGAGTCAAAAGCTGCCACCATATAAGCTGAGTTTGATTGCCTTGGAGTTTGAAACCTAAAATGTGTCAAATAGATGTGTAAAGAACAGTTCCAAACTTTGTGCATTTCTTTTGACATACAAGATACCACTCTGGAGAAGTAATACAACCATTTGAATGTGGTCCAAGAACAATTGGGAGAATACCAGGAGCCCTTTGGGTGTGTCCCTCAGAATTGTTAAAAGCAGGCATGAATATGCACAGAAGGATATGAACTCATTTAACTGTGAAGATCCTTGAAATTGTCAACAAACCTGTAAATTGTCAAAATCAACTGCCAAGAGGACCTTGTAAAAGTGTCAAGGTAAACTGTGAAAGGCAACTGTCCAAGGGAGCTATCAGAAGAGGCATTTCAAAAGTATTACTAGTTAAGTCTCTGTAAAATGGTCTGCAGTGTTAATAAAATCATTGCTTACTATTTCACTCCATCTGTGGAGCCTCCATTACTGAATTATTGTGCATGACTAATTTCATAACGATCTATTATCACAATAGGGTAACTGCCATTTCACAGTTTGACAGATCCATGGAATTATGGACTTTTGGAATAGTGTCTGAATTCCAATGCTTGTTGCAAGAAGGGATTTTGTACTTGAGCAAACTGTTGTTGCCATAAGGCTTTATGTGGTTGAAGTAATTTAGTAAACATATTTTTAAGCATAAGATTACTTTATAATATAGTGAAATCTGCAATAGACAGATAGAACTTTATTTGATAAAACTTCATTTCATTTCATTGCATGGATCCTGAGGTCAGCCCATGGCTTCCAGTAAAATAGGGGTGGAACAGGAGTTCTGAGATTGGGGTTCATTGGCTGCATCTGCTTTTCTTTTCATTTTTTTTCTTTTTTTCTCTCTTTTCTCTTTTTTCCTTTCTTTTCTCTTTTATTTTACTTCCCCTTTGTGAAAGAGCTTATTCATGGTGTTGGCATCGGTGGTGGCAAGTGGACTATTGGTGATGGCAGCAAAGGTGAGTTTGGGTTCCCGAGGTGGTCCCAGCGCCAACTCATGGCTGATGCAATGGAGGCGAGTTTGGGTTCCCAGCAATGTCTGCGTTCAGAGCAGATTCATGAAGGTGGAAGTGGGTTTGTGCCAAGAATGATATCTGGCAGGATCAGCAATGGCTGCACCAGTAGGATGACCCAAAGCAGATTCATGGGAGTAGCAGAGTCGAGGTTGGGCTGATGCGGTACCTGATGGCAGAGGTGATGTCTGTGTTGGCGAGGTACAACCAGGACTCATAGTGTGAGGACATTGGTGGAGGTGAGCTGGCACCAAAACATGGTGACTTTTGTTACATGGGTGGTGTGGCAAAGGAGATTCGTGTCTGGCCAGTACGTCCAAGGCCCTTGGTGGAACATTTAACAAGAAGGCTGATAAAATGGAATATTTTTTCTTTATCAATTTATTTTTCTGTTTTGCATTAAACGGTTTGGTTTATTATTCTGTTAAGATAGCACTAGAGACACTATACAACACTGTTCACTGTATTTTGTAACCAAATATACAAGCCAATAAATGAATCAAATCAAATCAAATCAACAAAGGGCAAATGTCTAGGGGTGTGGGCATGGAATGATATGGGTTTGCACTGAGTATAACATTCTTAACTCAATGTTCTCCTCACTACTTCCAGGAACACAAACTCCAATGTCTAATATAGCCTACAGGCCCCAGGAATTCTCCTAACTCCGTGCACTTGACCTGTGGTTAAAATCAAAAGCGCAAGTACCTGTTCTCCTGATTTCAAAAAGGAATCAGATTTCTCTGGCAGCCTAATTAGAATATGATCAAAGATAAACATTAATAAACAATCAGGGCCAAAGTAAAGTTGAAATAATATTGTATATTCCTCTCTAAGTGTTGAAATTTAACTTCTCAGTCATTCAACCATCATTTATACGCATTAGGCACATGTATTTGCAATTGCTGAAGCATTTCAATTTTGCTATGATTTTTATGTGAACTGAAATTATATTAAAAGAAACAGAAAATATGGAGCAGTTTGCAAAAAAAAACACTTAGATAATTGTAATAAAACTCCTGAAGGATGACTGTTTTCACTCTGTGGGGAAATCTGGACATAATTTGAGAAGAATATGCCATTGATTTATAAAGTTTTAGCATTAGGACAGGGATAGTTATGCACAGAAGAATTGATCTATTTTGGAAAGAGAAACCGGACAATATGGCTGAAATTTAAGCAGGATGACAAGGCCCTGATTACAGGTCTCAAAGTTGAGTGAGTCAGGCATCTCCCTGTTATAGGATGCCAAGCTGCAATTTTGTTAAGTCTGGCAACTAATTACTCAACATCAGAGCTCCCATCCCTTTGCATGCTGGCTGCTGGCCTTGAGCATTCAGCCAATCAGACTGCTAGTAGGTTTCAGTATTAGAAGCATTATCAGGATTGATGGCCACCTCTGGAACTGCACCAGGGTGAGGATACAGAGCAATTGTTGCCACCTTTGCAATACATTCAGTGGGATGTAGGTGAGGTGCCTGCTGAGGGAGAGCTGTGTGCATTGATGAGGGCAGAGAGTTGTCACCGTGCAGGTGGCTCAGTGACACACTACCTGATTAGGAATTTCCCTCCACCCCACCTCCCCCACCCTAATCACTTCTAAACCTCCAGGGACCCTGTTGACCATGCAGATGAGAATCCCATAGTAGGGGCCTTAAGTGGTTGAATGACTCTAATGGTATTTTTCTAGATGACTGCTACAGTTCCTTATGGTATTTACCACCTTGACCAGTATTTAGTAATAGGAAAGTGTTGGTTGAGGTAGTTCCCATCACCAGTCCTCCTATATCTTTGCTTTGATGTGGAACTACCTAGGGATGAGTGGTAGTGGATACCTGATAATAGAGTATGTACAAAAGAGGAACCATTTTTAGATAACAAGAGGTTTATTGTATGACAGCAATAAATATAAACATATTTTATGAGGCATAGTTACAGGGACCTTGGAAGCTTGTACAAATACATCTGCTCATTATAAAAGCTAGGATAGAATTCCTAATCCCACCCACAACAGTGTGCGACATGAGTAGAACAGAACATGAAGATTGACCCATTCAAAACCATTATCTTGAACAACAAATTTTGGCAGAGGAGTGTTCTCCACCTTCCATACTGCTACTTAATTTCTATTTTGCTGGAAAATGATGGGATATACAGAATACTCTTGCCATCACCGCTAGCATCCCTTATCTATCATTCCCTCATAATTCTACAGGCCCCTCCCAAGTTCCTCCCTAAAAGCCTGATAAATGCAGCCCTACATTTGCCTTCACATGTTCAGAGTTTTCCCAGTGTGAAACAAAATCAATAGATCTGGATTTTCATCCCTGAGGTGGTACTTCTTAGTCAGGTTATTTTTCAATTTGACTATCCTGCTTCCTGCCTAACTGTGTCCACCCATACTATTTTCATTATGTCATGAGATGTGGATGGAATGAGCCACTAGCTCCAGAAGCAGACCGGGTGTGGGTGGATATTAAGGTAGGCAGTGTGGTAGACTGCATTCCATTAACTCAGACATCAGTCCAGTTTGGTGGATGAGTGCTCAGCATCCTAACCCACATTCCTGAGCCCCCTTTCTCCTCACCCCCAATTCATTACCCCTCTTTAACTTTTAAACAGTCAAAATAAACAAGTAATCATTCAAACACCTCTTTAAAAAGCCTTCGTCAATTAAACTGACACCATTCAAATTTCAGTTGAAAAATATAATAATGCTTACATGCTGAAGAAATAGTCAAATATTTTTTATGGAACATTCAAAATCCTCTCTAAAATATGACACTATTGTTCACTCTTAAACCTGTCAATAAATACAAAGTTCACAGTTCATTTGACAGCTGTGTCAACAATTGCTGCTGAGATCAACACAGCTCTGTGACTTGGAATTCAGTTAAGCATGCATATTGGAACTCCAACGCACAGCTGGGTCAACAAAACTGCACTGACTGCACTGAAGGATTTGAAGCAATGAAACAGCTAAACATCTATTGTAATGCTTTAAATGTTCAATAAATGTTGAACTATCAACTAAAAGAGCTGAAAATGTGTTGCTGGAAAAGCGCAGCAGGTCAGGCAGCATCCAAGGAACAGGAGAATCGACGTTTCGGGCATAAGCCCTTCTTCAGGACTATCAACTAAAAGAGTCAGCCATCTGTTCATCTGTTTCAAAGGTTCACCAGATAGCTAGACTACTTATTAGAGAAAAAGATGAAATCACAAAGGAAAAGAGAGATGTTAAAATCTGAAGCTCAATGCTGTTGATTACAGAACATTCTTTAAGCAATAAATAATGTATTCTACTGCATTCAAATATTCTCATAACATTAGTAAATTTAAATGTCATTTAACTTTCTAAACAAAACCTTATCACAATTACTGTATTAAAACATATTTAACTTACCATATTTAGTTATATTATGACATATAACATTTTGGTGATGGTGACCACAATTCTGTGACTTTCACCTTGGTTATGGAGAGAGATAGGTGCGTGCAACAGGGTAGGTTTTACAATTGGGGGAAGGGTAAATATGTTGATGTAAGACAGGATCTGAGGAGCATAAGTTGGGAGCACAGGCTGTCAGGGAAGGATGTCGTGGAAATGTGGAACTTTTTCAAGGAACAGATACGACGTGTCCTTGATATGTATGTACCTGTCAGGCAGGAAAGAGATGGTCGTGTGAGGGAACCTTGGTTGACGAGGGAGGTTGAATGTCTTGTAAAGAGGAAGAAGGGGGCTTACATAAGATTGAGGAAACAAGGAAGCGAGGTCTGGCTCTGAGACTCAGAAGGGAAAGTGGGAGAGGAGGAGAGCGCTAGTTATAGGAGACTCTCTAGTTAGAGGGACGGACAGGCGGTTCTGTGGACAAGGGCGAGACTCTCGGATGGTTTGTTGCCACCCGGGTGCCAGGGTCCAAGACGTCTCAGACCATGTCTTCAGAATCCTTAAGGGGGAGAGTGTGCAGCCAGAAGTCGTGGTGCACGTTGGCACCAACGACATAGGTAGGAAGAGGGGTGGGGAAGTCATTCAAGAGCTCAGGGAGTTAGGCTGGAAGCTAAAAGCTAGGACAGACAGAGTCGTCATCTCTGGGTTGTTGCCGGTGCCACGTGACAGTGAGGCAAAGAATAGGGAGAGAGTGCAGTTGAACACGTGGCTGCAAGGATTGTGTAGGAGGGAGGGCTTCAGGTATTTGGACAATTGGACTGCATTCTGGGGAAGGTGGGACCTGTACAAACAGGACAGGTTGCACCTGAACCAGAAGGGCACCAATATCCTGGGAGGTAGGTTTGCTAGCACTCTTCGGGGGGGTTTAAACTAATTTGGCAGGGGGATGGGATCCGGACTTGTAGTCCAGCAAGTAGGTTAGCTGTTTTTCAGGATGTCCAAGAATGTAGGGAGGCTGTGGAGAAGGTAGCACTGACAGGGAATACTTGCGGACACAGAGATGGGTTCAAGTGGGTATACTTCAACGCAAGGAGTATCAGAAATAAGGTGGGTGAACTTAAGGCGTGGATCGGTACCTGGGACTACGATGTTGTGGCCATCACAGAAACGTGGATAGAAGAGGGACAGGAATGGTTGTTGCAGGTTCCTGGTTACAGATGTTTCAGTAAGATTAGGGAGGGTGGTAAAAAAGGAGGGGGGGGGTGGCGTTGCTAATTAGAAATGGTATAACGGCTGCAGAAAGGCAGTTCGAGGGGGATCTGCCTTTGGAGGTAGTATGGGCTGAAGTCAGAAATAGGAAAGGTGCAGTCACCTTGTTGGGTGTTTACTATAGGCCCCCCAATAGCAGCAGAGATGTGGAGAAACAGATTGGGAAACAGATTTTGGAAAGGTGCAGAAGCCACAGGGTAGTAGTCATGGGCGATTTCAACTTCCCAAATATTGATTGGAAGCTCTTTAGATCAAGTAGATTGGATGGGGCGGTGTTTGCACAATGTGTCCAGGAAGCTTTTCTAACTCAGTATGTAGATTGTCCGACCAGAGGGGAGGCCATATTGGATTTGGTACTCGGTAATGAACCAGGACAAGTGATGGGCTTGTTAGTGGGTGAACATTTTGGTGATGGTGACCACAATTCTGTGACTTTCACCTTGGTTATGGAGAGAGATAGGTGCGTGCAACAGGATGGGTTTTACAATTGGGGGAAGGGTAATTGCGATGCTGTAAGACAGGATCTGAGGAGCATAAGTTGGGAGCACAGGCTGTCAGGGAAGGATGTCGTGGAAATGTGGAACTTTTTCAAGGAACAGATACGACGTGTCCTTGATATGTATGTACCTGTCAGGCAGGAAAGAGATGGTCGTGTGAGGGAACCTTGGTTGACGAGGGAGGTTGAATGTCTTGTAAAGAGGAAGAAGGGGGCTTACATAAGGTTGAGGAAACAGGGTTCAGACAGAGCATTGGAGGGATACAGGAGAGCCAGAAGGGACCTGAAGAAAGGGATTAGGAGAGCTAAGAGAGGGCATGAAAAATCTTTGCCGGATAGGATCAAGGATAACCCAAAGGCATTTTATGCGTATGTGAGAAACATGAGAATGACGAGAACGAGGGTAGGTCCGATCAAGGACAGTAGTGGGAGACTGTGTATTGAGTCGGAAGAGATAGGAGAGGTCTTGAATGAGTACTTTTCTTCAGTATTTACAAACGAGAGGGACCGTATTGTTGAAGAGGAGAGTGTGAAACGGACTGGTAAGCTAGAGGAGATACTTGTTAGGAAGGAAGATGTGTTGGACATTTTGAATAACTTGAGGATAGACAAGTCCCCCGGGCCTGACGGGATATATCCCAGGATTATGTGGGAAGCAAGAGAGGAAATTGCAGTACCGTTGGCAATGATCTTTTCGTCTTCACTGTCAACAGGGGTGGTACCAGGGGACTGGAGAGTGGCGAATGTTGTGCCCCTGTTCAAAAAAGGGAATAGGGATAACCCCGGGAATTACAGGCCAGTTAGTCTTACATCGGTGGTAGGCAAAGTAATGGAAAGGGTACTGAGGGATAGGATTTATGAGTATCTGGAAAGACACTGCTTGATTAGGGACAGCCAGCACGGATTTGTGAAGGGTAGGTCTTGCCTTACAAATCTTATTGAATTCTTTGAGGAGGTGACCAAGCATGTGGATGTAGTATACATGGATTTTAGTAAGGCATTTGATAAGGTTCCCCATGGTAGGCTTATGCGGAAAGTCAGGAGGCATGGGATAGAGGCAAATTTGGCCAATTGGTTAGAAAACTGGCTAACCGGTCGAAGTCAGAGAGTGGTGGTAGATGGTAAATATTCAGCCTGGAGCCCAGTTGCAAGTGGAGTTCCGCAGGGATCAGTTCTGGGTCCTCTGCTGTTTGTAATTTTTATTAATGACTTGGACGGGGGAGTCGAAGGGTGGGTCAGTAAATTTGCAGATGATACGAAGATTGGTGGAGTTGTGGATAGTGAGGAGGGCTGTTGTCGGCTGCAAAGGGACTTCGATGTGATGCAGAGCTGGGCTGAGGAGTGGCAGATGGAGTTCAACTCTGCCAAGTGTGAGGTTGTCCATTTTGGAAAGACAAATAAGAATGCGGAATACAGGGTTAACGGTAGGGTTCTTAGTGAGGTGGAGGAGCAGAGGGATCTTGGGGTCTATGTTCATAGATCTTTGAAAGTTGCCACTCAGGTGGATAGAGCTTGTAAGAAGGCCTATGGTGTATTAGCGTTCATTAGCAGAGGGATTGAATTCAAGAGTCGTGAAGTGATGTTGCAACTGTACAGGACTTTGGTTAGGCCAAATGCGCAGTTCTGGTCGCCTCACTTTAGGAAAGATGTGGAAGCTTTGGAGAGGGTGCAGAGAAGATTTACCAGGATGTTGCCTGGAATGGAGAATAGGTCGTACGAGGATAGGTTGAGCGTGCTAGGCCTTTTCTCGTTGGAACGGCGAAGGATGAGGGGTGACTTGATAGAGGTGTATAAGATGATCAGGGGAATAGTTAGAGTAGACAATCAGAAACTTTTTCCCCGGGTACAACAGAGTGTTACAAGGGGACATAAATTTAAGGTGAAGGGTGGAAGGTATAGGGGAGATGTCAGCGGCAGGTTCTTTACCCAGAGAGTGGTGGGGCATGGAATGCGCTGCCTGTGGGAGTGGCAGAGTCAGAAAAATTGGCGAACATTAAGTGGCAATTGGATAGGTACATGGATGGGTGCTTAAGCTAGGACAAATGTTCGGCACAACATCGTGGGCCGAAGGGCCTGTTCTGTGCTGTATTGTTCTATGTTCTATAAGAATTTGTTAACATCTTTTAAGCTTACCTGTCAAAAGGTTCCCAACTCTAGAGTTGGTTTCTTACTTGGTCCACAGCCTTCAGGGTGGAGGGCAAAGTGGGTCTTACTCCATGAAAACAGTGGCGACTCCAAACCTTCCAATCCTGCAATGGATTAGGCAATGGAAAAAAATACTGTGTCGGGCTCAGTATCCATATGCTTAACCCATGATCTCAAAAAACAGACATGATGGTAGTGGGTTTGGGAAACCTAGAATCATAGCCAGTGCACCATATGTAAGCTTCTCTAACTCTACTCCAACATGGATGGACATATGGAAGTTCAGCTCATAGTCCTTACCCATTGGTATTATAAATAATTTCCCTTCAAAACTCATTTTGTTCTTTCCACACAACTTGTACACCTAACTCCTTAGTATAATTACAGTGTTCACTATTTTAAAATTAAATCTTCACCCCATATTCTGTCAAATTCATTTACACATTATTCAAAATTCGATAAAGTTTAAATTAACATGAGCTCAGTAGAAACTGGGATGTGGTCCTATTAATGTACAATTTGCTCCATTATTACCAGCTTTAATTTTGCTGTAGCTTGATATTTACCTGTCCTTTTCAAGGGCCTAGTTTAAAATAAGCAGACCAGGTCTCATGTGGTAATCAGAGTCCAAACTGCAACATCAACCTGAGGCCTGAGTGAGGATTACAGAGTGTTAGTTTTGATTTTGTCAAGTGAAGGAACCTGCCAAAGACCTAAATCCTGTATGGGTAGAGGGTCAGGGATAAAGTTTAAGGTTTCCCAGAGGCACAATGAGGGAAGAGTGTCCTCCTGTGCTTTCAAAGGAGTTTTGTAACTCCCTTACACTCGACCATGCTCATTCCCCACTCCCCAGGTGCCTTTCCACTGTGACTCTGATTATTCAGCTTGCGCTGTCTGCCCACATTCAACCCTGCAGTCTTGCCAGATTTTCCATCTTCTATGGGCGCTCCACTGAATCCTCCCTTAAAATTGACACTAATATTTCTATATTTGTGGACTTCTTGATCTTTACGGAGTCACTCACACATGCACATATTTAGTAAAGTGGAAGAAAATTTTCTCAATGATAGGCAAAGTTTATTTCAAATACAAAAATTTATACATGACTCAAAAGTTTGTAACGCGGAGTCTAAACAGGTGAGTTACATGCAAGTTTATTTATTCCATAATTATTGTGATAGACAATAAAAATTAACAGCAAAGTGTGTCCTCTTCTCTGTAGTTCAGACACCCCAAGACATAATAACAACAGTTTTCCAAGTCGCTATTGAAAGTAAAATTCCAACAATAACATTTTAAAGTGTCATACCTAGCTACAGGAAGCATGCAACATTTGAAAAGCTAATCACTGGAATTTAAGAGGATATTGAAGGTTGTTCAAGGTAGGATACATTAAAAAGAGGTAAGATGTACATAGTTAAGCACTGAAAGATAACAGTCAATAATTCAAGTTTGACGAAGGAACAGATCAAGCTCGAAGGGCAACACGAAACAAGATGAACATCAAAAGAGCAATATCTCAACACACAGGAGAGCCTCATTAAATGAATAGCCAGGCAGGCAATTACTGCAGAGATGTAATAATGACCATGATCAAACAGAAGCAATCAGCTCAGTAGGCAACAAAGAAAATGCTGAGAGAAAATATGAAATTACACCATTAAAAGCTAATTATTCTTTAAAAGAAATAAAAGATAACTAGAGGGCTTTCAAAAACATAACACATTCTCATTGTGTATCCATGAACACCTTGACATTTCTGGTAATAATGACCAGATAGTTTGGGCTAATCAGGGTAGAAGTTTAGTTTGTATAACAACTGCATGGTTACAAGGCACTAGATGGAGCAGTTACTCAGAACACAGTCTTTTGACTGTTTTGACTTCAGTCCCAGACAAATGGGATAAACATCTGTCCCTTCCAATGCAATTAATGATCAAAACTGAAATGAGTTTGCTCAGTAGTATTCCAATTCCCCGAGGAGCTGAGCTCATTGCAAAGTATGCACCTTAAATGTGAGATGTTTGGATGGGTTGTGAAAAAACACTCGACAAACCTCAAAAGATAGGTATTGTCAGAAATATAGAGGACCATTGTGCTGCAGCAGCTGGGTCCAAAAGGGCAGATTTGGTGATAGCCACCTAGTTGGAAAAACAGTGGGCAGTTTATTTTAACAATAAAGAAAGTGAGTAAAAATCATTGGATAAAGGCATGCAATGAAATAACTGTTTAAAATCAACTACCATTAGAATTGTTGGCAAAGAAATTGCAGATTAACTTTACAATTATATTCCAACACTGTTGGAATTTTCAGATGTTATACTCTTGATATTAAGTGCACAGTAAAAGAGCTGGATCATCCAAATCACATATTTGAACACTACTAGTATCAACATGCATCAAATTGCACAAACATTTTAGGCATTTGTACCCCAATACAATGTTGATTTATGCTTTTCCCCCATTTTTGCAATCATGCAGCCCCTTAATAAAAATGTTTTTGATATATTCTCTCACAAAGTAGCCATCATTTATTGCATCCGTTACTCCCAATGCGGTCTCCTCTACATTGGGGAGATTGGGCGCCTCCTAGCAGAGCGCTTTAGGGAACATCTCTGGGACACCCGCACCAATCAACCACACCGCCCTGTGGCCCAACATTTCAACTCCCCCTCCCACTCTGCCGAGGACATGGAGATCCTGGGCCTCCTTCACTGCCGCTCCCTCACCATCAGACGCCTGGAGGAAGAACGCCTCATCTTCCGCCTCGGAACACTTCAACCCCAGGGCATCAATGTGGACTTCAACAGTTTCCTCATTTCCCCTTCCCCCACCTCACCCCAGTTCCAAGCTTTCAGCTCAGCACCGTCCCCATGACTTATCCTACCTGCCTATTTTCTTTTCCACCTATCTACTCCACCCTCCTCCCTCACCTATCACCTTCATCCCCTCCCCCATTCACCTATTGTACTCTATGCTACTTTCTCCCCACCCCCACCCTCTTCTAGCTTATCTCTCCACCCTTCAGGCTCTCTGCCTTTATTCCTGATGAAGGGGTTTTGCCCGAAACGTCAATTTTGCTGCTCATCGGATGCTGCCTGAACTGCTGTGCTCTTCCATCACCAATAATCTAAAATCTGGTTTCCAGCATCTGCAGTCTTTTTTTTTCCGCATAAATTTGTAGCCTGATCTTGAGATACAGAACACATTGAATCAAAACAGACTTGAGAAGGATATCTGAAGGGATGTGTATTTTGATAGACTTAGGTGTGCACTACAAACTGTGGCTGAAATCCATGGCTGTTACCTCCAGATTCAATATTCCTGTGCTTCTCTGACAAGTCTTCTATCTTCCCTCCCGTCCATCAGCTTCATGTTATCCGAGGCCCTGCTGCCTCTATTCTAACTCAGATCTAGTTCTGTTCATCTGTTCATCCCCCGGCCCCTAATGTTTTAGTTAAACCTCATATTTAAAATTCTTGTGTCCAAATTCCTCCATGCCTTTGATGAATCTATTCTCCAATCTCATACCATCTGTATTCCTCCAATTCTGGTGCAATTTCACATACCCTTTCATTGGCAGCCTTGCCAGCTTAACCTTTGGTAAACTGAAGAAGTAAGTATTTGAAGACGATGATCTTAAGTCTAACACTACTATCATGGTTCACCAGGTAGTAGTGATTTCTATATGCTTTAAGAGACTTGGACAACTGACAGGTGGCAGCTCAAAGCACTGGCAAATGCCCACCCAGTGGTCTCTTGCCAAGATATTCCAGGTCACGTGGCAAGAAAGATGCTCCAGTAACATTGTCCTCCTTCAAGCCAATGTGCTAACTGTTGAGGCACCAAATGTGTATCAGCCACACTTGGTAGGACATGCTTGATATTATATATTCCTGTAGAAAATGTTCTATTCAGAACTCAGTCATGACAGGAGACTCCCAGGAGGATGGAGGAACTTTACAGATATCCTCAAATCCTCATTGAAAAGGTCAAACACCATCAGAAGAATTCAGAATTCTATCCTGGAAAGACATATGAGTCTTGTGATATCAAGGTATCTCTGTATATAAACTTTTTTATATCCCAATGACCATGTGCTTGCTCTAAGGTATGAAAAAGTTTAAAGGTTGCAATTTTCATATAGTGCTCTATACACGATTTAAAACTTCAGCAGCAAGAGACCGTTTGATTGCTGTTGCATAAACCATTTCATATTATTGTTCCAATCTTTATACTTGAAAGTGAATGTAATCAAAAGTTCACTTGCAATGTGAATTATTAAAACATGTGAATGGCAATATTTGAAAATAAAATGTGTTATCTACCCAGCATATTTGATTGGTAACAACAGATTGCACCCAGACAAAGTCATGATTTTACAAAGTTAAAAATCACACAACACCAGGTTATAGTCCAACAGGTTTAATTGGAAGCACACTAGCTTTCGGAGCGACGCTCCTTCATCAGGTGATTGTGGAGGGCTTGATCATAACACAGAATTTATCGCAAAAATTTGCAGTGTGATGTAACTGAAATTATACATTGAAAAATTGATTGTCTGTTAAGCCTTTCATCTGTTAGAATACACTGATAGTTTCACTTCTTTCATGTGTAAATCACAAAACCCTTTTTTTAAAGTTGCATTCTCGGGTTAGCTGTTAACAATGGTGATAGCTAGACAATATGTTGAAGGTGTTAGCCCCCTGTGTTCTCTGTCTATGACCTGATGTTTAGATTGATTCCAATCTAAAAAGTGAGATAACAGAGTTTTACATAAATTCATGCAGTTTTTGAGCTCAGAGT
Organism: Chiloscyllium plagiosum; assembly: GCF_037043375.1. Taxonomy (NCBI): domain Eukaryota; kingdom Metazoa; phylum Chordata; class Chondrichthyes; order Orectolobiformes; family Hemiscylliidae; genus Chiloscyllium; species Chiloscyllium plagiosum. The sequence goes on along the minus strand of NW_028270158.1, from coordinate 36,885,140 downwards.
TCTGCATGAATGTATGCAGTTTTTGAGCAAAGTGCAATGTAACTCTGAGTTACATTGATTGGAATCAATCTGAACATCAGGTCATAGACAGAGAACACAGGGGGCTAACACCATCAACATATTGTCTAGCTATCACCATTGTTAACAGCTAACCCGAGAATGCAATTTTAAAAAAAGGGTTTTGAGATTTACACATGAAAGAAGTGAAACTATCATTGTATCCTAACAGATGAAAGGCTTAACAGACAATCAATTCTTCAATGTATAATTTCAGTTACATCACACTGCAAATTTTTGCTATAAAGTCTGTGTTACGATCGAGCCCTCCACAATCACCTGATGAAGGAGCGTCGCTCCGAAAGCTAGTGTGCTTCCAATTAAACCTATTGGACTATAACCTGGTGTTGTGTGATTTTTAACTTTGTACACCCCAGTCCAACATCGGCATCTCCGAATCATGATTTTACAAGGATGCCTTGTGAATAGATTTGCAACTTTGGCCCAGAAATACCAATCAAGATTGGAAACCTTGAAAATCATCATCAAAATCATTCTCCTTTTGCAGCATTAAGTGTGGAATTCTGATGTTTAACTTTTCAATGGATACTTTGACAGCTACTGTGATAAGGCAAGTTTATAAGGGGAGTGAAGGGTACAGTTGGCAGCGAACAGGTGAGGTATCAGGATGCTTGGTGAACCGGGGCAGAAAGGTGCCCAGTGGACGACTCAAGTAAATGGATGAGTGCGTATGTTAGGTTGAGGGGTCATCGTGGGAGGGGATGTCGGGTGTGGTCTGGTTTGGAGGGTGTATTTTGGGGTTTAGAAGGATCAGGTCAGGTCAGGTTTGGTCAGGTATAGCAATGAAAATGGGGGGGGTTGGGTGGGGTAAGGTAAGCAGAGTGGTACTGCCAGGTCTATCTTGGGATGGCTCAGGGGAAAGAGGTATCGGGTCAAATTGGGTCTGATCAGGTCTGATTTAGAGATTGGGGAATGGTTAGTTGAGTCTGACAGTGCTGTGTCTGGATTGGGGAAGGTATTTGCTGTGGTCTGGGATCTGTTGCATCCAGGGGGTTATCAGGTTTGGTTGGGTGGGGTCAGATTGGGTAGTTTCACTGTCAGGTCATAAAGGGTTGCTTCAAATTGGGATTGGTTGGGGTTGCGAGCTGATGTTCAGTCAGTCAGAGTTGGGTGGGGACACATTGGTGTTGTCAGGCCTAAGGGATGTTGGAGGTCTGGGGGTTTAGTTCGTGGGGTCAGTGGTGAGTCAGGGGTTCAGTTTAATAGAACTGGAGGAAAAACATAGTTTCACTGGAGGAAATTCAGAGAAAGTTCATGAAGATAATCCTTGGTTTGGAGGGACTGATTTATGAACAAAAGCTAAACAGGTTGGTACTCCCTTCCCTGGAGTTTAGAAGACTCAGAGGTGAAATCAATAATTCTTAAGGGTCTTGACAGGGTAAATGCTGAGAGGATATTTCCCCTCATGGGAGAGTCTTAGAGTCATAAGAAAGTATAGTCTCAGAACAATGAGATGAGGAGGAATTTCTTCTCTCTGAGTTATTAGTCTTTGGATCTTCTTGCCACAGAGAGCTATGGGGTGCAGTCCTTGAGTATACTTTAAGGCTGAGATAGATAGATTCTTGATCAGTCAGGGACTCAAGAGCTATGACAAAAAGGCAGGAAAGTAGATGTGAGGCATGTTGGGTCTGCCATGTTCCTATTGAATGGTGAAGCAGGATCAAGGGGCTGATTGGCCTACACCTGTTCCTATTTCTAATGGTTTTATGGGCCTTATTTCCCAGGAATTAGAAAGGCTTTTAGCTTTCTAATCAATGCACGATAACTATGAAAGCTTTAGTAAGTTTGAACCCTTCAGATTCTCTGCATTAAAGGGCCTTTTTTTTTAGTTACAAAAGCTGACAAACTGCCCAAGTGAAATTTAAATCCCCTGGGAAATTCCCTCAGAGTCAGCGACCAACTACACTTGGGATTTCCTTATGGTTCTGCCGCACCAGCTCAGTCTACCCTGCTGTTACAAACATCTTGCCATCAGCATTTCTGGCCCATTGCCTGTGCTCAATGTCTTGGTAAGGGTGACAAAACCTTAACCCTTCAAGTGCTGGGACAGCGAAAGATTTCCAGGTACGCTGAATGAATTAATTTTTAAGATTACATATTATGACATTGAAATTAAGATGATGTTTGTTATCACAGTTAAGGTATGACTAGAGCGTGATATTTACAATTTAGTTACTTCAGCAGATCAGAGTTAGGAATCTCAGGATTGCATCAAAGTCAACAAGTAAAAGAAGATTTAGATTCAGATTTTCCAGTTGGCTTGTAGGGTTCTATGCCCTGTCAATGGGCTAATTCATTTTTCTATAAAGAGAACATAGATTGAGTTGGTGAGACAAGGCTTATTTTGTAACTTGCTTTTATATGCAATGTATCAATTTATAGAGAAACGTAAAATGTGATTCATCTAGTTCTTTACAATGCATCTTCATGGGAAACTAGAAGGGAATTTAAAAAGGAACTGCTATCTTATATCAGGTGGGCCATTTCACTTGACTTAAACAAAGTGTCTTTCAATTGTTGCTTCATAAATTTTGACTTTTTGAGTCTGTCCTAAGCCTTTCTGGTCTGACTGATTAAAAACCCAATTGTCCCTGCAGCTTTAACATTACAAAGAGCATCTATGCCTCTCATTTTGTATCTCCCATGCTACCTGAGGCTTTAACGACAGCACTGTTATTTGGTTAGAATTTTGTTTTTGGAAAATGAAAGATTTCTTCAGATTCTTGAATGCTGGGGTAGAGGGTATAGATAAGGCTGGGAGTCGGGCAGCAACATTAGTTCAATCAAAGCATTGATGAAGTGACTAGTGCAATGGAATTCTGGCTGTAGATGCTTCCTATTTCTGCACTTCTTTGCACTGTCTAGGGTCTTCCTCAATTGTTGGTGGCTGGTTTGTATCGAGTATTGTTTCCATGTATTATCTCCACCGCAAGGTAAAGTTGTGAACAATACAGCAAATAATGCAATATAGCATGCGTTCTCATAAAATCAGAACAGGTTTGGCCCCAGAGAATCCATTTTGCTGTTCAACAAGATCATGGCAGATACTTGACTTAACTCTACATGTCTACTTTGGTTTCATATCATTTGGTGCCTGCAATTATCAAAAAATTATTAATCAGGGACTTAACATTAACAATTGGCTGGCATCAACTGGCATTTTAGAAGACAGCTTTGCCTCCATTATGTGTAGAAGTATTTCCTAACTTCACCTCCTGAAATGCCAGATTCTAAATTTTAGGGTATGCTCCCTTGTCTTAGACATCCTAACCAATAGAAACAGTTTTCTCAACTTACCCTTTCTGTTTCCTGAGTATTGTGAAGCATTGCCTCCTTACACCACTGCCTCTCAGAAAAATAGAGTAAAGTGACCCTGGACTATGTGGTAGAATGTCACTACACTTGTTCAAACAATGGAAGCAATGGTTCAATCGTTAAATTGCTCGATAATAATTCTTGCGGATGTGCTGTTCCTGCATTCTAGTGGAGGTTTTGGAGGGTTTCACGAACCAGGTATTAAAAGGCTATTATTGACATGGCTGCAAAGTGAACATAAAAGGGTATTTTTCAGATTGCTAGGATGTGAGAATTATCAATGCCTTAGATGACGATTGAAGGCATTGTAGTGACACTTGTAGGTAACATAAAGATAAGGATAAGGAAGAAACTATGTTGTGAAGATAACATAACAAGGATGTTGACCAATGCAAATACGTTAAGTAAGTGGACAAAAGGAGTATTCTGTGAGAAATGTGAAGTTGCTCGAATTGGCCAAAAAAATTTTCAAAACACATTTATTAAATAGTGAATGACAGCAGAATCCTGAGGTACAGGAAGATCTAGGTGCTCACAAGAATTTAGAATGCAGATCTCAAGTAATTAAGGATGTTAATGAAATGTTAGCCTTTATTATGAGAGGAATTGAACATAAGAGTAAGGATGTTATAATCTCAAAGACTGTGTGTAAATTTAGTCTCCTTATTGTGAGGAAGGATGCCAATCCTTTGGATGTAGTTCAGAGGAGACTTAGTAGATTGATGCCTGGAATGAGTAGGTTGTCTTATGAGGAAAAATTAGACAGACTGAGCTTATTTTAACTGTAGCTTAGTGGAGAGAGTGGTGATTTGATTAAAATTTATAAGATCTTGAATGGTCTTGACAAGGGGATTTGGAAAGAATGTTTACTCTTATGGGTGAGTTCAGAAATAGGTGCCCCTTTTCAAATCAGGGCTCCCCCTTACAGAACACAGATAGGGGATATGTTTTCTCACAGGCTTTGGAATTTTCTGCCTCAAAATGTTATGGAGACATAGTCATTGCAAATTGTTAAGGTGGAGGCAGATTGATTCTTGTTAGGTGAGGGAATCAGAGGGTAACATTGGGAGATGGCAATGTGGAATTCAGAACACAACTGACCAACCATGATCTCATTGAATGGTGGAGCAGGCTAGAGGGGCTGAATGGCCTACTTCTGATCCTAATTTATTTTTTGCATGGTACGTCAAGGGCACGTTAGTCTTAGCCCTCTGAGTCCTCAGTAAAGTTGTTGTACAACTTGCCAAAGCCTTCTCAACACATTTAGTGCAGCAGCCTTTAGCAGCACAGTTAACAGCAGCACTATTGAATGTGGAGTCTGCTTTTGTTTTTCCCAACCCACTGTAAGCATCAAACTCTGTTTCAGTTACCCTTCAACTGCCCTGAGTCAACTGTTGAAAACTTTGCAATAAGCCTATTGTTGGGGAGAATTGAATGTTGTAACCTCGTAACTCTCAGGACTGACTGTTCTGTAAATGTTATAAGTCATAGATTGCTGACTTGTTCAGGAGAAACAAAATGGATAGGATTAGTGAATTTCATCACACCCATCCAAATGGACCCTAACAACATCAGAGGAATCGGATTTACCTGCTACAAAGAGGAACTGCGCTCTTTATTAATTCCAGAGGAAGCATTAGCCAACAAAACCAAGGCCCCTTCAAAAATGACAATGATGAGCTTCAGTGGTAATTTGAGGTTGACTTCCTTTTCGAAATTTTAGTCTCCCCACCACTTCAATCGATTTGAAAAAAGGAGAGATGTAATTGAGAGACTAAAATTGGGACTATAATTGTGGGCCCTGCTGAAGCAACAAGGACAAAAGAGAACTAAAAATTCCAGTGCCAGCTGGCATGTTAGTCTCCGATGCCAATACGCGCACCAGGTGTACACAGGTCAGAGACAGGCAAGCCATTCAGTTCACTGGCAGCCTTGTTAACGGTGTGATTAGGTGGCAGACTGGGATCATCCTGATACATGGGGGGGGGGGGGATGATGGGGAGAAACAGGGCAAATTAACTTCCTGGGAAGAGGAGACCCGGCAATGGGAGACTGATGTCAATGCTCCTGACAGGTCTGGGAGGCAGAACAGCCAAAGACCACATTGGAGGAGCTCCATCCCATGAACTCTACCTGCTGGCCTAGCTGCCTTTAGTCACCAACTTCTTAAAAAGTGGCTGACAGGGCACAATCTTTTTTAAAGTGAGATGGCACATTTTATGAAGCTGAATAACATGAAGAAGGAACATTCTCTTTCTAAGTTACAACTTCTGCAATGGAAAAGGTCCACAGCTGAGCAGACTGCCTAGAGAGAGTCTTTATGGATCACTCAAGGCCTAGAAGGCAGATTACATTAATTGCTTCCTAAGAAGAGCCATACTGGACTCGAAATGTTATCCCTGTTTCTCTCTCTCTCTGCAGGTGCTGGCATGGCTGCTGAGCTTCTCCAGCACTTACTTGTTTTAATTTATCTCAGTTGTATGTCAGTTCATTCAATCTACAGAGAGTTTTGGTTATAACATTGTTGTATCCATAATTATCAAAACCTGTCATTGAGCAAACCACCAGGCCTGGATTAAGCTGAAGAAATTGATGAAGAATTAATAACAGTAACCTAGGTAACAATATGTTCTCAAGAAGCTTCATAATATATTGAGGAAACTTGTGAATTGCTTCATATTTCAGAGAATTAATTAGGCAAATTAGAAGGTATTCAAATATTAAAAATTTAATAATCGAGATTAGTTCAACGTGAGCAAAATATAGATTATTTTACCATTTACAGAATTATACATATTATACAGAATATTGAGGAGAACTGCACCAGTTACAGAAGGACATTAATGAAGTGGCAGATTAGATAAATAATTGGCATGTAAAATTCAACATGTGAAATGGGACACTTTGATTGGAGAAATAGAAGTGGTCACTTAATATTTGAAATATACCAGTTCAGGTAGAACAGAAGAACAAAGGAATCGCACAGAAAAACAAATACATCAATCACTAAATATTGTGCCACTGGTTAACATGGATAACTAAAAAAAAACAAACTGAACACTAGGCTTTAACTCTAAAGGAAATGAATTGAAACGTAGAGATTTTCATGATGATGGAGTATTCTCCTTTCCATCCTAGCACAAGTGGGGGACGAGCTCAGCAACAGGATGACCAACCACCGAACTTAGAACTTCCAATTTTCAAAAGAATACATTGGAGTTTGTGGTGGTGGCTGATCATTAAATTCAGTAGCTATCTCCACTGAAATGGGATCCAGGTAGCCTTGAAGTGTGATACCTGATGTGTCTTGTAGACTTGATAAGTGTAGACCTGAACTTTGTGCATTTCTTTGCAAAACCAATGCGCTTGTTCTAGAGAGATAAGGTATCTCTTTGGGTCTGGTCCATACCTTGGATGCCAGGTACTTTTTTTCTGAGGTCAGCCATTTTGAATAGGTTAGAATGACCTTTGGGGAAAGTAAAATGCCATTTGGAATTATTGTGGGTGGCACGAGGAGGGTGATGAGGGTGGAAGGATGCTGTATGTTTTATTCTTCATTTCTAAACTGGACACAGTGCTGGATTCCTGAACCAGGGCTTTTGATCATGCTACCTCCACACTCAGCAGTCTCCTCAACTCTCCTCCAATTTATTATCTACTCCAATTTCTAATCCAGCACCCCGCTCACCACCTCCCAACACCGGACTGAAAATACAAGACGTGGAAACCATTTTTAAAGGCCAGATTCAGAGAACCAGGAATTGCCCCAAACCAGTAAACCCAACCTGGGAGTGAAATTTCAATCCTTAGAATATTGCTTGCAGTCCTTGTTGACAAATTAGATAAAACATTTAGAGTCAGTGAAGAAGGTGCAAAGAGGTCTCTCAAGGATAATAGTAGAAATATGTGACCATATTGATCTTGAAAAGATTGGCAGGTTACGTCAGTTTCTCTTCATTTACAAAGATTAAGCAAGATCAGTCAGAAAGCTTTAATATAATGAAATGCTTGCATAAAGTGGAAGAAGAAAGATTGCATCTACACGCAGGGAACAGCATAACTAGGGACTACCAGTATAAGACAGTCACCAAGACATCCTTTGGGAGTTCAGAAGCAAAGTGTTTATCCAAAGAGTGATGAAAATGTGGAACCAGCTCTCACGGGGCTTAGTTGAAACTAATAGCACTGATAAATTTAAGGGCAAGTTAGATAGGCAATTGAAGGAGAAACAAATAGTGAATTATGGCTGTCTGAGTGGGCAACATGCAGCAGGACTTTGTGAAAGAGGCAACATTGGGCTTCTCTCTGATTCTGCACCATTGTCCAAGACTCTCATTGCCTTCCCAAGATTCTGGTCAATTTTTCCATTAAGTATCAACATTATTGAGCTCTTGTTTGTGTAGTTGTATAATGATTTGAACAAGGCAAAACTATGTTCAGCAACTCATTCATGTTGGAAACTCTGCCAAGAAAGATTAAAGCTAAAAGATGAAAAAATTATTTTGATACCTTTTGATGAAAATTATGCATGACCCTTTTGCAAAACATATTCAATATTTGCTGGATGGTTTTTTTTGTGAAAATAGATTTAAATAATGTCTGAAGTATAGCACACACCAACATAAGGTACCAGAGTCAGTTACATTTCCATCCATAACAACATTATGAATGTGAAACCAAATCTGGGGTGTATGCTTGTGCAGAGTCGAAAAGTGTGGTGCTGGAAAAGCACAGCCGGTCAGAAAGCACCTAAGGAGCAGGATAATCGATGTTTCAAGCATAAGCCCTTCATCAGGATACTCCCTGACCAGCTGTGTTTTTCCAGCACCACTCTCTTCGGCTCTGATCTTCAGCATCTGTAGTCCTCAATTTCTCCTGCATGCTTGTGCAGTCAATCAGTTTTTTTTGAATGACTTAAAACCTGTCTCAACTTAATCTTTTCTCTGTATTGCTGATCTTGTGCACCATTACTTTTGATTATACATGCAAATCCCCAATCTTGGTGTCACTATAAAAATGATCGCGCCATGGATTCCCTGTTAAATCCATTTCAGGTTGAAAGAACCTAAGCGATGCAAAGGAGATTGCTAAGGATTCAGAAGAAAATATAACTGTTCTGTAATCCTTCTCCCCATTAGAAGCCTGTGCTCAAAAGGTGAGGAATATTACCACTGGGAAATGGAATGCTTCACTATTTTGATCTACCAGTGCTCTTATCATGTATGCACAGATCAGGTCTGACATTCTTTGGCAGAGCAAAGTTACTTTTCTTCAGCTCCTTTCTCAGAAGAACTGTAAGAGTAACATTTCTCTTACCACATGTTAAGAAAGTTAGATTTTTTTTCAATCTGTGAAATATATATCATGAAACCAGAGAAATCCTTAATTCCCTTCACTAACTTCTCAGCAAGATACGATCTGGAGTTTTCCTTCCCAGCAGAGATCTAGACATGAATGATGCCCAACCCAGCTCACTAACTGTCTTATATTAGCCCTTGATTAGTTTTCCCACTAACTGCTCACTCCATGAATGAACTCTTTTTTGCCAATTAAGGAAGAAGCCAGATCACAAGTCATGCATGACATATATTTATTGGTTACAGTTCATAACATATATTTAAAGTTGATACATAACCATTTAATAAATAAACATAAATGTAATCTGAACTAAGTAGTATTTGTGTAGTATTGAACTCAATAGAAGCAACTGAATATGGATGTAGCTTTGCTCGCTGAGCTGGAAGGTTCGTTTTCAGATGTTTCATCACCATACTAGGTAACATCTTCAGTGAGCCTCCGGACAAAGATTCCTTTGTCCAGAGACTCTCACTGAAGATGCTACCTAGTATGGTGACGAAACGTCTAACAATGAACCTTCCAGCTCAGTGAGCAAACCTACATCCAGAACCTCAACCTGAGCTATAAATCTTCTCAAAGCTTGCTGCCAATTGAATATGTTATATTGCAAATCAACACTAGCAGATACTCAGTAATAACTATAGCAATGACCAGAATGTATACCTATAACTAGGTAAGATTACTTTAAGTGACCTTCCATAGATAAATAAAAGATGTTAAGAGCTTTGAATACCTCAATTTTCTACTTCAACATTCAGAGCTTACATGATGTCATCCTCATTTGCAGCTTGGTTCAGCTTAGTGATTGCAGCTTAATCACTAAGACATTTGTTTTAGATTTTGAGCTTTGTAAACACTTTTTTTTCTCATTGGGGTTTTCTGTTTCACTTGGATCTTCATTCAGGTTGAACCAACCTTACACATGAATGTTAATACCTGAACTTGTCTTTCGCGGACAATTTGCAATTTAATGGTACTCTTAATGCTACCTGTATTGAGATAGTGTAACCCGAATTTAATTTCTAACCTATAACACTATGTTCTTAAAGGCTCCTTGTACAGGTAATGATACAACAATACTTACTAGGTAAAGGTTCTCACAGAAGATTAGCGGAAATAAAATTATTCAGCTGAATTACATTCAGTAGTACATTATAAAGATAACTGTGGTCTTGCCTGCCAACTGTAATTGATCAATGAACAGGCATTCTATTCACTGGACCTCACAGGATGAAGAACCCCAAAGGCACAAACACCATGACCCTTCCAACAAACGCTGTGTGCCAATCAGAGTCTGGCAGTTATGCAGTGCTCAGCAAGGGACCAGCAACAGGTGAGTTGCCAATATATTCACCCGGGATTCAAGATTTCCAGGGAATCCAGGTTAAATGGTGAATGAAAGTTGATGGGATGGCGTATGAAGGGTGGAATTAGGGAATGGAGATAGGGTCAGCATCAAGCTTATGAGTGTAGTCTTCTGTGGGCTCCCACTTTCTCAATGCTGGGTCTGTTGATCAACCAGTGACTGTTTCTTATTCATTCAAGGGATGTGGGGATCTCAGACTGGGCCAGCGTTTACAGTCTACCCTGAGGTAACATTGAGAAGGTGGTGGGAATTGAAAAGTGTGGCACATGAAAAGCACAGCAGATCACGCAGCATCCAAGGAGCAGGAGAGTCAACATTTCGGGCATAAGCTCGTCATCTCCAGCATCTGCAGTCCTCACTTTCTCCTAACTGAGAAGGTGGTGATGAGCAATCCATTTGTGATTAATGTATATGAACAAGGACAGGTTCCAGGAGTTTTACCCAAGGACACTTAAAGAATGACAATACATTTCTCAGCCAGAATGGTGAGTGACCTGGAAGGAAACCTGAAAAGTGATGGTGTTTCCATGTATCTACTGCCCTTTGTCATTCTAGTTGTTAATGGTCATACCTTTAAAAGGTGTTGTCCTCGGAACTTTGGTGAATTTCTGAAGTGCACCTCGTGGTTAGTATATGCTACACTGTTATGCATCTGTGGGAAAGGGAGTGAATGTCTGTGGATGTAACTGGATTGCTTTATTGACTGAATATTGACTACGTACAAAAAATAATAAGCCCAGTCATAACACTGGAAATTATTTTAAACGATTCCAAAACTATTAAGATAAATAGACATCTCTTTAATCTTTTCTTCAAAAGAAGCTTCCTCCTCTTATGACCTCATAGAACTAGCACTCAAACACATTACCATTCAAATGCCACTTGAAAAAGAACTTTCATCCTTCATATCATAATTCTGTTAAATTAGTCAAACAGCCATTCAGAAACCATGAACAAAAGCACAATCTGATTAAGTCCATAGAACTGTCAATCAAACAAATAACTCATTTCCCTTGACAGCTTCACTTTTATTCACTCATGGGACAGGTACATTACTGATCGGGCCAGCATTTATTGCTCATCACTAGTTGCCCTTGACAAGATCATGGTGCGCTGCCTTGTTCATGCACAGCAGGTAGACCCACAATGCCATTGGGGAGGAAATTCCTAACTATGTCAACAATCATTGTTGAGATGATAAGTGGTTTGAATCTCAGCTACTCATTCATAATGTTTTATTTAACAGTTGTCACAGGAAAAGCTCTACAATTGATTAAATTGAGCCTTTGAAAATTTAAATATGAATCAATGTAATGATCTAAGCACAGATCATACATTGAAATGTGATATTTAATAAAATCCTCTGGTTAAAATCTGAATAAAACACTTGAATGCTTCCAAGCATTTCATAATGCTGATCAATTTAATACTCATTTACCTTTTAAGGATACTACATTGTCAACAATAATTGCATTAAAAACAAATTTAACTATTTCTTAAAAACATATCTAACAATGATAATTGAAGTTGGTAAAAATGTACAAATCACCTACAAAAAAAAAATCTAACTCCAGAAAAGGATCCTTTATGTTTCATGAATTTATTAATTTGGCCTGGTTCACACAGACTCTGGAAACCCAGCTGCCTTCCTGAACACCTCAAACTCAGGTAAATTCAAATTAAGGTAGGCATTGAGAGCAAGGGCTCTCCTGATAAAGGGCTTATGCCTGATATGTCGACACTCCTGCTCCTTGGATACTGCCTGTCCTGCTGTGCTTTTCCAGCACCATACATTTTGACTTTGATTCTCCAGCATCTTCAGTTCTCGCTTTCTCCCACTGAGAGCAAGGACCAGAAAGGCATATTAGGGTCTTGACCTACCATGTTTCCCATGCCAAGTTAAATGGTAGCCAATGGAAATCAGCTTGCAACTTCAAATCTTCAAACCCATGTGGTCACTTCACCTTCATTGTCAACTCCATAGTGTGGGTTTTTCCTGAGTCAACATCTATCCTTTGACTCAATAATTTAAATGTACGTATTAATTATTTACCTTCTGGCATTCAGTATAACATCTGAATTTCATTTTATGCCACTGTATGGCATCATCTGCCAGTTGGCCAGATGAATTCGTAAACAACCATTTGGGCAAACTCAAAATTATGAGCATCCTTACAGCTGGAAAACTAAGGAGATATTAGTTTGATTTCAAACCAAGTTCAAATTGTTCTCAGAAGTTAGTTATGCTGAATGCTAAATGTGCCAGATCACATGATGCACCTGAGCAGAGGCATATTAGGATTTTATATGGAAATATTTTGCAACAATTGGACATAAACTGGACACAAATCAATTTTAGATGATATTTCTCCTAGAAAATAGTCTATCTCGTGCTCCAGCAAATGCAACAATCTCATTCATTATTTAAATCAATGCCATCATTCATATTATTACAAATAGAATACTTTAATGCTTTCTGTGGTTTTATGTAACTGGTTGTTCTCTCTGCTTAAAAGTTAGTCCTGATCATTGAGGAATGGAGTCCCAATGCAATGCTAAAGTATTACTTTGGACGACAGGTGCCCTCCCGATATGGGCACCCTATAAATCTTGCTTGTATCTATCTCCATTGTGCAAATGGCTCCCTTACCAAACTTTAGGAAGGAAATATTCTCTTAGCAAATTGCCTGCCAACTTATGTCTGCATAACATTTTAATGAAAGAAAGCCATTCAACTCCTTGAATCTTCTGCCATTCCAACAAATCATGGTCTATAATATGGAAGGTTTGACCACTTGTTTATTCATTACTCAATAGCAAATCAATTTAATTAACATTTTCAATAAACTGATAAGCCATGTGGAAGCTAATTGTCTCACTTCTGATGCCGAACAGCAGCCTTTGATTTAACTTCTAAAGTGCCATTCTTCAAGAAAAATGTATTTGAGACAAGTTGCTATTCCTTTTGAGCATATCACAGTGATTCCAATTGCTGGGCTTCATTAATATGTTTTTGGTCCATTCATTATGTAAAATGAACATGAAGAGCAGCTGTTAGCAGGTTAGATCGAGTGGCTCTACAGAATTATTATTAACATTGCTTTTCCCTAAGTTTAAGAAATAATCTTATTGCTAATTCTAAATTCGAATGGAGACAAAAACTGCAGAAGTTCCTATAAAATTATTAAGCATGTTGTTTGGATTCCAAGCAATTATAAGCAATGGATCTAATCAATATCAATAGCTTGGAAATGTGGTTCAGAATTCAGAATAACCAGACAGTTTCTTCTACCAGAGACAGATGTTTCATTTTGTTCCAAATACATATGGAACTGTTTACATACTGAAGCATACATTCATATTCCTACCAGCAATTTATTTGCATATAATCTTCCAACATTGACAGATCATTGTATACATTTGTAATTATGCACCATATACTTTTTCAGTCAATCAAATCTCTCCTTTATATACTATGTCATTGCATATGATTTTTTGAACTGTGATAATTCTTTGGAAGTCTACCTACAATTAGTAACTCAAATGCCTTCAGACTTAACAGTAATTGGTTCAAGTTCACTATCTCATTTATTAGTAATGGTGATGAAGTGGTTATCCATTTTTCCCAGGAGCGGAGTAAAATTTAGGATCAAAATATTAATTGGTTTCATAAGATCTGGCACGTATAACATTGAATCAATAGCTCTGATGTAACTGTTGTGCACTCAGTTCCATATACAGAATGAGGTAATAAGGAGAACCAAGAATCATGAAATCTAGAGCATAGTGTCTGTGGTTATGCTACTTTCTGACACGTAAACTCATTGGCCATCAACATCACATCATACCAATTATATGTCTTATAAATAAACTTCTTCTGACTTCTGTCCAATATTACTGTCTTTACTGGTAAAGTATTCAAAATATCATCATGGGTATCTGTTGCTTGTCCACATTTGATAAAAAGCCATTATTTCAATCTAGCATCCTTTACATGACACAACAATTTAGATTCAACATCAGTATTAGAAAGATAAATAATGTTTTATCAGAGACACTGGGTGATCCAACTGACTCGGGTTTGGTCGTTCCTGCCTATGTTAGTACACCTTTCATTAATTTCAAGCTTTATAAAAGGGTGAATCTCACTGTCTTATCAGCTTGTTTGGCTAGCGTTCAGGAAGTACAGCCTACGGAAAACAAACTGCATGATTCGGGTGGAGCAACTCGCAAGGTTAATGGTTTGCTACCTGTTGAAAACTGCAAATAGAACTGCACTGAAGAAGTTGGCTTTGCCCCAATTTTGCAAACTGCTAAGCAGTTTTAAAATCATGTTGCTTTCACACTTTGCAAAAGGGTTAGCTTGGTCAGCAGCAATGCACAGTTACAAAATGTTCAATATTCCAAACATCAGACAGGAAGAGTGTAGTTTGTATTAATTCAAATATCTCCACTAACAAAGGCAGAAGAAATAAGTCACCATGCTATCTCTGTGGATGAAAAAAAAGACAGTGCACACATGTATTTAGTGTGTTAATTACTTTTATTATCAGGGACAATAATATGACAAGATTCATACAAACTGTAAAATATGCCTTGAGGGAGTCGTGTCCAATTTACAGTAATGTTTTAGATACCCACCGAGAGACATTCAAATAAAATAGGAATGAACGGTAGAGTGATAGATGACGTGAAAGGGTGGAAACTAGACCAAAGGAGTGTACCTACTGCACAAGATGAATATCGTTGGAAAGTGTGGAATGGATAGATGCAATAACTGGGTTTATTTGGAATAGGCATATCTTAAATTGGATTTGTATGAATGTTTAGATCATAAAGAAGTATGTGTGACTAGCCATGTTTTTCACTCAGAAGCAAGATTAAAATAGATGAGATAATAAACAAGGAAAATGAAAAAGCAAAGAGTAACCATTTGTTTAGCAAATGGACCATTGGGTGCTTTCATCCATTACTCTAATGCAAGGATTTCTAATGCAAGCTGACGTCATGCATATGAAGCTATAGATGTTTGATGGCTCTTTCACCTTGACCATTAGTATTCTAAGGGTGACAGTGAACAAATGCAAAACCTAAACTCCCCTGCAGTCTGGTGTTTACTAATGCCAGCAGAAGTGGTTGAAGTGGATACATTAACAATTTTTAAAAGGCATGTCAGCAAATACATGGGTAGGAAAGGTTTAGAAGGATACGGGCCAAGTACAGGGAAATGGGGTTAATGTGAATGGACATTTTGGTCGGAAGGGACCAGTCTGGTGCAAAGGGCCCACCTCTGGGCTGTGGATTCTATGACTGTAAGTCTGATGCCTTGATATGTAAATATTAGTATTATATTTGTAAGAGAGGTCTTTGGTTTTCTTGGATAGAATCAAAGCCCAATGTTTTGTGTATCTACTTGACATGCAACTGTAAAGAAATGAGCTGTTTTGTAACAATATATCTATGCAAAGAGATGTTTTTATGAATAAAGCATATTTTTGAAATAAAATTTAAAAAACAAAATCCAATTCTAATGCCTCTACTGCAAGAATATCTTTTTAGGAACAATTACTTAACTTTCTACTGTGTCCTATGTCCTAGTTTTATACATCTTCTGAAAGTGACCTACAGTTTTACAGTTTAAACATTGTTTTGTAATAGCTGGGCATGTCTTGCTCCTTTGAAGCTTTGTTGTCCCACAGTCAGCTACTTACTCTTCGTATCTACTGTCGAGCTTATTCTTTGTTAGCTTGTGAATGAGGATTTTTATACCTTCCAGTTTGAATGGATTCTGATACTCTCCTGTGATAATGTTATCCTTCCCCTCTCAGGTTTTCTCTGTGAGTCTTTCACCACAATCTGATTATTTTAAAGATAAAGCGAATGTGAGTACTGCAGATGCTGGAGATTAGAGTCAAGATTAGAGTGGTGCTGGAAAAGCACAGCAGGTCAGGCAGCATCCGAGGAGCAGGAAAATCGATGTTTCAGGCAAAAGTCCTTCATCAGGAAGGGCTTTTGCCTGAAACATTGATTTTCCTGCTCCTCAGATGCTGTCTGACCTGCTGAGCTTTTCCAGCACCACTCTCATCTTCATCCTCGTTTAAAGATAAATCTCCTTTGGACTTTTAAATCTAATATAGTCTCTTCAGTAAATCCAATAACAACTCTGTTACTCATACATTGGATTTTTAAAGTTCTATAGTCATAATTTTAGACAAATCTGTACAAATCATTAATGAACTTATTTATGGATTCCCATGGATGTGAACTATTCCATTAAATTGTGCATTTGCAATAATTTTACTTGTTCTCAACTTAAAGCGATTGTCAAAAGCTTGTTGAAATTCATCAAATGTGAGACAGCTAATCTAAGCGGTGGGCCTGTTTCCTAAAACACAACCTCTAGGTAACTCTCCCCCTCCCTGATGTGATGCTGTGTTTGAATCTTAGACTCTGAGTCGGAATTCCACAAGCAACTGACACTTGCTACAGATGTGGTCTCCATGACCCACAATGGGGTCCACCAGCTCCCATATTAGTAGGTACAACATATCGCCTGGCTCTGCATCTTGACTTTATTCACTTATTTCTTAATTTGGTTTTTAAACAGATTCTAGTAGTCTGCTAGTTTGTAGCCTGTATGTATTTTCCCTATTTACCTTCAATTTGAAAGTAACCCATAATCATAAAATCAGTCGCTGTTACCAACCAACGAATTTCTGATTTACATGTGATATTATTGTATTGTGCTGGGCCCTTGAACCTAGGCTTTGATTTATCCTGTTTAAAAAACCTTACACAATATGAGCCAAAAAAAGCAAGCACAAGGCATCTCTTCCCTTCTGCAATGAATTCCCATGCTGCCCACAAATTCCCAATTATGTCCTCACTCGGGCTGTGTCTCACTCTGGACGTGATCTTTCCTTCCTGACTGTGTGACCCTTACTCATCTTCGGGAATGATTGGAAGCTGCTGAATTGCATTCCCAGTTTTCCTCCTCTCAAAATCAATTTAACCCTGTTCACTTTTTTGTTTGTGTGTGTAAGGAAGAGTTTTAAAATGGAATTAAAAGGTTTAATTTTGTGTTATGTGCCAATGGTTTATAAGTTGTGTCTCGCAAATTTGATTGAGTTTTTTGAGAATGTAACCAAAAAGATTGATATGGGGAGAGCAGTAGACACTGTCTACATGGACTTCAGTAAAGCCTTTGACAAGGCTTCACATAACAGAGTGATTAGTAAAGCTAAGTCACATGGGATTCAGGGAGAGCTTGTTAATTGGATACAAAATTGGCTTGACAGAGGGTGGTGGTGGAGGGCTGCTTTTCAGACTGGAGGCCTATAACTAGTGGTGTTCCTCAGGAATTGGGGCTGTGCCCCCTGTTGTTTGCAACTTATGTCAGCAATTTGGATAAGAATTTCGGAGGAATGGTTAGTAAGTTTGTGATGATACCAAAATTAGCCGACAGTGAAAAAGGTTATCTAAGATTACAAGTGAATCTTGATCATTTGGACCAATGGGCTGAAGAGTGGCAGATGGGGTTTAATTTGGATAAATGTGGGGAAAGTGTAAAAGAAACAAAGGTAGGACTTGTAGAGTTTATGGTAGTGTTGTCAAACAGAGAGACCTAGGAATTCAAGTACATAGTTCTCTGAAAATTGTATCGCAGGTAGACAGGGTGGTTAAGAAGGTGTTCAGTATGTTTGCCTTCATTGCTCAGATCATTGAGTATAGGAGTTGGGATGTCATGTTGAAGTTGTACAGGATGTTGATGAGGCCACTTTTGGAGGACTCTGTACAGTTCTGGTCACCCTGTTATAGGAAGGATATTATTAAATTGGAGAGGGTTTGGGAAAGTTTTATCAGGATATTGCAGGGAATGAAGTTCAAAGGAGAGGCTGGATAGGCTGGGGCATTTTTTTTCACTGGAGCATAGGAGATTGTCCTTATAAAGGTTTGTAAAATCATGAAGGGCATAGAAGATGAATAGCAAAAGTCATTTCCCCAGGGTGGGGCATTCAAAACTAGGAGTATATTTTTAAGGTGGGAGGAAATAAAATTAAAAGGGACCTGAGGGGTACCATATTTTCAGAGAGAGGGTGGTTCAGAAGTGGAATGAAGTATTAGAGTAAGTGGTGGATGCAGGTACAGTTACAATATTTAAAAGATATTTGGAAGGTAGGTGAATAGGAAAGGTTTAGAGGGATATGGGCCAAATTCAGGCAAGTGGAACTGGTTTAGTTTGGAAAACTTGGTTGGCATGGACTAGGTGAACCAAAGGGTCTGGCTTTGTGCTCTCTGACTTGATGAGAGTATCCATGTTTTATTTTGTGGTTTATTTCAATGCAGCTGTCATATCAGGTATAATTTGGAAGCAATTTTAGATCTTAAGAACTGTTTTAATCTGCAGTTGAGCAAAATTGTTTGGATTTTCTTCTCCTAATGCCTTAAATTCTTGCAATACAGCAAAACTAACTGAGGACTTTCTCACGTCTTTGCAGTCGAAATGGTAATTTCCTGTCTTGTGTAAGCCAAAATGGAGGTTTACTGCTTTAACATGGAAAAATGGATGATTTTCTACATTTCACAGCCTATTAAATAATACCCATCCTTTTCATGACTTGCCCAAAAAAACTGGTGCATGCAGACTTAATAAATCTTTCTCACCTGAACTGTAGTTTAAATTATGGATTTCCAGTTGTTAACATGGCCTCAATAGTCATCCTACTTTCTTTTTCTGTCCATTTTAGTTTTAAAATTGCCTTAATTCTGGCTTATTTCTGTTATGAGCTGCAGGAACTACCTTGCAACTTTTAGATCTCAGCCTGCTCTGTAACATTAATTTAATGTTTTCCTTCTTGGTCAAAAGGGAATTTTAAGTTTTCTCACGGATCTCCAACGGCTGTTCACTTCCGAGCTGAATACTTAATTGGGTTGTCTCGTTGAGACTCTCACTTTCCTACAAATCTGTAATTGTCAGGTGCAACTAGCTTCCAGATTACATTGCTTCGACACTTCTTCCCAAGTCTCAAGTAAAAAGCTTTCCCATTAAGTTCTGTTCTCCCTTGTTGATCTTTCTGTGTGATTCTGTGCAGTCTGTTGCACTGTTCAACTGCTGCAATGACTGACTGGCTGTGTGAATAGCTCTTAAAGCTATAAACTCTTTAAAGCTGTAAATGATCGATGCTGCTCTTGTGTCCACTGGAATTCTCACCAATGTCCCTCATTGTATGGTGGACATATATTGATTTACAATCCTCACCGCTGATGACCATCTTGTGAGTTTTACGATGCCAAGCATTGTTGACTCATTGTTGTGGTTGTTGGCTGTGACCAAGTGAATGTTTGGGGAGAGGGACTACTGTCTCATCCACAATGATGTTTATTGCATGATAGCAATCAAGGTCAAGTTACGTTTACAAGATAAACATTGTTAGTCAGACGATTGAGAGGCCAGAGATGTGGGTCTTCAATCCACAAGATTGTTCTGTGGATATTTGGGGAGAGGGGCATATTCTGCATGATGCCAGACAAACCCAGACAGGGCCTCAAAAGGCATGAGTCAGATCCACTGCGGGGTTGGAGCCAGAATTTGAGCAATTGAAGATATGAAGCTCTAACTATTCTGTCCACTGCCTTGTCCCTTTAAATCTTGGAGCTTGTTTTTAAGTGGGTATGGTCTAACCAGCTGAAGCTGACGCCTGAATGGTGAGATCAAATATGTGCTCTGTCAATTTTGAAATTCTAGGAAACACTCCCCACCCCACTCCACGCTCGTCCACCTGCCCCTGCTCTCACTGGCACTCCCCCCCCCCCCCCTCCCCACCACTGTCACAGGCTTCTCACCTTCCCAACCAAGTAGTTCCTTCTGTCCAGCACATAGCTTCCCCTCCCACAGTCTTTCATTCCCTTCTCCCTCCCTTTGCTCTTACAGGGCTTTCCTCACTCCACATTCCCTCTCATTGGGTTTGGGGTCATGGCTAGTGGGGGTTTGAACAGGAATCTGTCTGCGATCATCAGATTGGATGAAACTTAACACAGTCTACATCATGAACCCTTTCAGAAACATTATTGTATACAACAATCAGAACGGAGTATAGCATCAAGGAGCCTGATGTAGTGCAAGAAGATGATGAGTGGTGTCACATGAGTGGCCAAGTTCAGTTAGCACATCATCCACGACCTGCAATATCTGCCTATGTTAATGTATAGTTCACCACATGGAACATTTCAGCAAAGCTAAAGTAAATAACCCAGCACCTAATTGTAAGTAGCTGCTGATCTCTTTAGGTAATAGTTGGTGGCGGGATTTCTTCATATCATTGAGTATATGGTCAGCTGCAGGAGGATAAGGGAAGGTAGAGGATGGAGAGGACCTCCATAATTACAGCCATGGTGCCAAATCAACATGGTGTACCAATTATCAATCATAATCTGTCTATGCTGCAGGCTGTCAGTAGGTGTCGACTATATGTGAGAACACCACTAATTCCTTTTGCAAACTCACGCATTTTGCGTTAGAAGTATGCAATACTTCCATAGTTCAAATAACAGGCACTATTGAACCCAATTTTACCCAAACCCCCACCATGAATCTGCACTTTTTCACCTTTTCCTTGATTATCTCTTGTCTGCACTTCAATCTCTGGCATTTCTTCCTTCATTCAATTTGCATCAATTTAACATTGTAGGGGGAAAATTGAATTTTTACTTTTATGTTGGCAGTCATGTTATCTGTAAATCATTGTTCTGTTGCATTAACCGAACTGATTTGGGCTTCCTGATGGATCCCTCAATTTCTTTTCTATGTCATCTGTCCTCAACTATTTGTGACTAGAAATCCCTTGTCTATCACTTTTCAGATTGTGAATTTTTTTTTCCTGCTGAAACTTTTCCTCAATTTTCCTTTTCTCCTTTCTCCAAAATTCATCTCTTACTTCCTTTCCAGCAATAATATTTTCAGTGAACCATTTTCTCTGAATTGCGCTAGGCCGAAGACTTGCTGTGGAGAAATGAAGAGAATTGGAAATGTGGGGCTCTAAGGCAAAAAGGCAACACTTCAGATTAATAAGGTTCTAAAAATGCGAATAGAATTTTCGGTTTTATTCAAGTGAAAAATATTAAGTCAAGATGCGGAACATATATGAAGACTTGGCTCAGGATAATAATGCTGCTGCCCCTTAACTTAACTCACAGACAGATCAGAAAGTGAAGTTAGCTTTATAATGATTCAAATTTATTTATGAGGCTACTACGTGCTTCAGGCAGGATGGTTAGGTGTCAGGAATAATACCCCCTTAAAAATCTAAGCTGCAATAAAAGCTGCAGGAGCTATATGGGAAGAACAGGCTGTTATTCTCCACCTACAAGTGTTTAATTTAAGACCATATATGCCGGTAAAATGTTGAAAGATCACTCTTGAAGATTCTTATGACTTTCCTATCGCCAATACCAGCTTTGTGGCTCCTCAATTTTATACCATCATGTATTCAGATTAGGATTTGGAAACCAAAGGTAAATAAACTGTTCAAGATGTGGTCAGGGTTATGTACATTTTTAAGAAGAAACCTGCTGACAAATATTCAAATAACTTAAGAAAATAATTTAGCATTCTGTACATATTGTGATCCCTCTTTAATTTAAATTGCTGACAATTGTCGTTTAGGAAGAAACAAAGCATCATCTTGATAAATTGTCATATTAAAATTTTAGCCAGGAAATTAATCCATGCACTATACCCTGACATTAACTGCCAACTCTACGATCAGAAAAATACAGATGTTTACTGCACAGAAGGAGGAATTTCGGCCAATATGTCAGTCCTGTTTCTTTAGTAGGTTGATCCCAAAACTCATCTCACTGCTCATCCCTCCCTCTTACATCTTTCTTACCTTCAAATATTTATCCAATTTTAATATATGCATACTTCAATCTTTCCCTACGCTTAAG
Organism: Chiloscyllium plagiosum; assembly: GCF_037043375.1. Classification (NCBI taxonomy): domain Eukaryota; kingdom Metazoa; phylum Chordata; class Chondrichthyes; order Orectolobiformes; family Hemiscylliidae; genus Chiloscyllium; species Chiloscyllium plagiosum. The sequence goes on along the minus strand of NW_028270158.1, from coordinate 36,863,077 downwards.
AATTTCATGCTGCAAAACTCTGTGTAAGATTTTTCTGACAATCTATCTCATCGGTATCTTTTGAAATGGATGCCTCATTAACATTTATTCCCAACTAGAGGAAATATATTTTCCTATTCAAACTAGCCAAACACTACACAATATTTCATTTCCCTTTAAATATCCTCTTAGCCTTCTCTGTGTCAGTGGGAGTAGTCTCCATCACTGAAGTCTCTCCATTACTGTTTTCGTCTCTGGTGGTTCTAAATCTGGTTGTTCTCTCTGACTATAATGGCTAACAAGTACGGTATATATGTTATGTATTTATACAGCTTTAGTATGATGCTTGATTTATATGGGATTATTGAGGAGCATTATACTTATTTAAATCAATAAGCACTATCACAGGCATTACACTCATGCTGACTTATAAAACTAATTCAAAATTATTGACTTATAAATCTTTGCTTTATCAGCAAAACTTTACTTTTAATTTTCACTTCTGGGAACAGACCTCAGAGTGAGCACTGGATGTGGACCTTATTGGCAAGGCCAGCGTTTATTGCACATTCTGAATTCCTTTAGAAAAGGTGGTGCAGAGCTGCTGCAGTACTTTTGGTGCTGGAATATCTGCAATGCTCAGGCCAACAGAAAACTAATATTTTGAGAAGGGAATGAATTCAAGTACTGTGCCCTGCTCTGTGATTCTTCCTTATTTGGCCATCTGCAAATAAATACAGAGCTGAGAAATGCTTTAGGCATTATTAACCAAGCAAACTCTCTGTTTGCTGGTCACTACTATGGCCATCCCCATTGCTCATCAATACCATGAATATGTACCTGAGAGCAGCCCAGTGTGGACCCATGATAATAGACAGCTCACAGTGAGGCATGACAGAGCCAACAAAAGTACACAAATTTGCCTCACTTTATGGCTCATAAATAAAACAAATACTTTTTACTGAGTCAAAATGTGTGTTGGACATTTAATGATATTGATACAGGGAACAAAATAGCCAGAATGACTACATTTTACACATAATGTATTACAGTGAGGAGAACCAATCACTTGTTAATGAATAATCCAATATTGGAGGATGGGTTTTAGCATGACACAGCTGTAGCAGCTTCAGTTTTGGCTGTAAGCAAAATTTTGAAAGGTGTCATTTTAAAATGCAAGATGAGGATACTGTATTTGAATTTTGACTAAAAGGATAATTAAATACATGTAAATTAATACTGCCAAAACTTATTAAATTGAATAATTGGACAGAAATGAAATAATTCCGTTTACTAGTTCATTCCTTTAAAGCAAAACACATCAGTACTAATTCAAATACAGTAGAAACCAACCCTCAGAAAATGTTTATAATGAAAGAATTATTCATTAAACTCAGCTCTGCTTAAAACAACTTTACCAATGAACCTGTGAGTTTTTAAATTAGAAAAGTGATTAGACTTCTTTAGCATGTGCAGTGACAAATACTTGCAATAATGAGAGACAATAAAAACATCACACCACATTACAAGTAACGAATCTACAAAAAAAAGTACCAGCTTGTTTAATGAGATTTTAGTTTTGATTTTCATGCCCTATTCTGCAGTCATAAAAGGCAAGGTTATTATATTCACAAAGTATGCTAATAAATAAAACTTGAAGAAAACTGAACAAACCAAGAAGTATGCCCAAATTATTCAGGCAGAATAAAATGAAGCTCGGCATGAAAGATAAGAGAACCCATAATAGAAACAAAGTAAAACTGATTAAAATTTTAAGATAAAATGTCAAGTAAAATCATGTCGCTATTGCTGATTTTCTTTCCGATATTTCCTCTGACTGGTACAGATGCTCACAGAATAGAAAATTAACATGATTAGCAGAAGGTGCCGAAACGCATTTCTTGATGTGTCAGTAGCCCTTAGTACCTGCTGCTATCAGGCCAGTTTACATGAGGGACTGGTACAAATCACAGCCAATTTATTTCTCTCTGCTGACAAATGAGACTTTGGGCTGAATGCTGCAGGGAGCATAATTCTCGCGCCACCCGCCCCCCCCCAACACCCTGAGAGGAAATGTTGGATGTCAGCCAACCTATGTTAAACAAGGCCACTCCAAGGAGAAACATTGCCAATGGCCTTGTGCTGCCACCTGTGTGGGATAAAGTCCCACCCTCAAGAATCACCAGCCAATCAGATCAGTTGTAGCAGTCTCGGCCATGCTAAAACTCAATAGGGGGCACTGCTGGGATTGCAGCAAGGCCTTGAACTAAAGAAAGCCATTGTGTCTGAACTTGTAGGGTAAGAGCTGGCTTGTACAGGGTAAATGATCAGCGTACTTCTAAGAAGTGGTTAGGTTTTTGAGAATGGGTGACATCGAGGAGGGTTGCTGCAATGTGCACAGAACAGGACATTTCCTGGAGGACCTATTCCTAACTCCTTCCCACATTTTAAACAGCTTGGCTAAAACATTAGGCTAGGCAGAAGTGAGTACTGCAGATGCTGGAGATTAGAGTCAAGAATAGTGTGGTGTTGGAAAAGCACAGCAGGTCAGGCAGCATCTGAAGAGCAGAAAAATCCACATTTCGGGCAAAAACTCATTCCTGATGAAGGGCTTTTGCTTGAAACATTGATTTTTCTACTCCTTGGATGCTGCCTGACCTGTTGTGCTTTTCTCACACCACTCTAATTCTAAAACATGAGGCTTCCCACTCCTACACCACTGACCATTCTAATTATATTATTGCAATGGCAGCACCATATGCCAATCAAATGACTTGTCAACAAGCTCAATTACCCATTTATTTTTAAATTGTGGGAAGGTGCCCACTTTGTCAAAGTTTGAACCCCCCCCCACTGATCCTACTGCATTCAGTATGAATTCAGCCATGACACTTATGACAGAGGAGGACTTGAACTTGTATGACTCACACAGGATCTTTCGAAGTTGTACAAACAGTGGTTTGCACTCAGCGAGTGCTGACCTTTTATGACCACTTTGCTGATAACTTCAACATTATTCATGTAGCCAGGATCAATTTGCAAGCACCAATGGCATGGATCTAATCACCTTTCATCTAATGTCTGAGCCTCAAGCACCCTCGTACTGAAGATGTATCAAATAGGTGAGGCAATGATTGCAAATCTAATGTAGCTGTAAATTCCAAGTGACTGCTTCATGTTTTGGTGATGACAATGTTGTAACATCCAGCAAACATGCATCCTGGGCTTTCAGCTGTGGTCAGGTGACCAGCAGCAGAAATGGCTATGAGACGGATTAAGAACTTCAATCAAGCATGCTGGGAATTTTGGTCAAGCTGATTTAAACTCTGACCCAGGTTAAAACTGTAGCCAGGACATGCTGTGACTTTTTCTGTCGGCTGTGACCTCCAGTAAGGGAGGTATCTAGGTCTGCTAGACAAACTGGCACAATGTTACCTAATATGGATTATGGTATATGGCTGTTTATAACTTTGTACAAACATTTGGGAGTCGTTCACTTGTAAAATCCATTGGTTGAGATCAAACATAAGTGTTCAGGTTTGGTCAATTCATTGGCTGAGTGCCAGAGACGTTTCTAGGAGCATCGTTATATTTTGTGATAAAAGTTAGCAAATGAAGGATTTTGCAGGTCTGAGCCTTCATGACCAATGCTTGAGAAGCATGTGCCCTGACATGATCATCAGAGAAGACAAATAGCCATGAGGCAAGATCTACACTGAGAGCAAAGTTGGCCACTTCACTCAAATCCAAGCCAAATTTATAATGTTAAAATTAGAGTATGGCTTAAATGTGGATTAAGTTAATGCAAGGTAAAGTGAAGTTAAATTACCTGAGTTAAAGTTGAAGTTAAGTTTGATTAAGTAAGAAATAAATGTTGCAATGAATATATGTTTTATGTTAAGTGTCGGTATTTAAAGACTTACATTGAGAAGGGATTATTTGAATAAAGTCTAAGTTGATTCCCCGTCTTAGTCTGTCACACAAGGAAGAACACCAGGGTAACAGGCTTGAATACTCCTTTCAGGCAACATCTTGGCATCCCTGGGTGGGAATTCCCTCTGCTGTACACCACCATTGGTTGAAGGAGCAACAGAAGGGATGCCCACTTTTGGACAACATGGTGAACGCACTGACACTTTCACTGACTGACCTGGGCCATGTTCCAACTTTGTGTCTAATAGGACTTCATCTCTTGAGAAGGGAAAGTGATGGCTAGCAAAACAAATAATGCGAGACATCATCAACACTGTTACCTGTGAAATATTCCATACAGACTCTTCAACCAATTTATGACTCAAAACACATTTACCCAGGTGCTCTTACTAAATAAGACAAACAAAGGACTGCAGTTCAAACATAGTTTTATTAAAATTATCACAAGTTAAACAAAACAACTCTAACACAAGTTATGTTAATGTTTCCCAAGCTAGGTCGAAAAAAACTTATGCTTGAGAACATTGCGGACAAACTTTGGGAAGACAACACTGGAGCTAGTGCTCAGGGCCTTTGGCATGCTAGTGGGTAATGGTGGTGGTGCCAAACACAGGGTGGTGGTAGGCATTCGAGTGCTTGACCTTGTCCTGAGAGATCAAGACCAGGGGTGGCTCAAGTGGCTAGCTCACGACCCGCAGCTTGGTGAAGGGACAGAGCCAATACCATCAGCCCCTCCAGGTCAGAACTGTCCAACTTAATTTGGGCTGAGGTCACTAACGTGGATTTCACCCCTACTTTGCTATGTTAATGATTGGCGGAAGATGAATATTTGTTAAACCCCCCCAACATCAAACGCAGAATCCATCAGCTTAACAAACAGTTTTTTTGTACGATCCCAACATTCAACAGCAGAGCCTGATCTCTAGTTCTTTCACATTCTCCTTGCCATTGGTGAAGGCCTTGCTCCAAGGAACCACGCAGGTAATTGGTGTACAGTGACCATCCCATATTAAAGTCCATCACAGGCAGCTTCCATCCTAAGCCCCTACCCACCTAAATGAACTTCAGGATCTGAAACATCAGGAACCTTAATGACCCAAAAATCTGGCCTGAGCTTCTGTGAAAATCCGAAGAGCACACATTGGACCCTGGTAACCTCGCTGGAGATTCTAGTTTAAGGTAGTTGGAATTTTTCTCAGGAAAATCTGAGGAACCATAACCTCCTCCATGATAATCCTTAACATTGGGACCCTGCAAGCTTCAAGTCTCCATTTGAAACAGCAACAGCTCCCTTAATAATACTCTCTCATCTGCAATGAGCCCCAATGCTGAAGAAATGCTCATCAGACAAGACGTTAATCAAAGATCAGCAGATTGTCAGTCAGATTTTGATGCTTATTCCAGTTGTGCAATCTTTGTTATTAAGCATGATTAGACCATCCTGGGTTCCTAGAAACCAATGATTTCTGTTCACTCCATCAAGAATTTATATTGTGATGCCAATTCTTCTAAAGATGTGACATTGATGGCTTAGCTCTTTGAATACTTGCTGATTATTGAATTCGCCCCTTGCGCTAATTACAAACTCACGGTCGAGTGTGTGAGGTAAACCAGGGCAAAGTATGACACAAGGTAGTGATTCAATGCAAAACCCAAGGTTAAGTCCAATTCTATCAGTGAGCTAGGACCAAAGGCATCTGCCCTATCAAACAAAAAGGTTACTAAGAGCTTGCTATTTGGCTTTGCTGGCTTTGTGAGATAAAGAAGTATTCCAATGAGACAGTTGTGAAGCAATGGTGTCCGATGGGACACTGAGGCAGATTTGACCACCTTCATCAATTTTGCAATGCACAATTGCCTCTTAAAAGTAAATCAGATAGATCACCTCGAGAACAACGGAGAATCTCGCTACTTGAACAAGAAGAAAATGCTGTTGTGATATGTAAATAAATTCTAGATTTCAAAATAGATGCAGGTGAAGTTTGATAACTTTTATGAATGGCTTTCTTTTTAAATAAAATCAAGGTCAGAGTTCCTCTGGAACAGGTATGCAAGTCCAGCATGTCTCAGAGAGCAGGTGACTGCAAATAGTTCTGGTCTTTATGCTTTTAGATTTACGACATAATGTAGAGGTGCTGGTGTTGGACTGGGTGGACAAAGTTAAAACTCACGACAGTAGATTATTGTCCAACAGGTTTATTTGTCAGGTGGAGTAAATGCATGACCAATAGTTTTGTCTCCAGTGCAGAAGAATCTTGGATCGGTAAGTATTTAACAAAATCAATGAGAAGCAATCTTTTCAGATGAGCTCAGAAGAGGTTTCTCTTCTAGAGGAATTTGGGGATTAAGAAACGTTTAGTTTGTGAAACTTCCAAGCAGGAGAGTTTACTTAGATATTGACAGATTATTAGAACTGAAAAAAATTTAGGGCCTCAGTGTTATGAGAAGATCACATCAACAGATTTGGAAAGGACCCAATGAATTGTTTCCCTATTTCATGGCAAGGAAATTAACAGGATTCAGTTAACTAAAACTTGAGAGATGATTGAGGTAGGGGAGTAAGTTGTCAGGATTTAAGTCCCAGTAATGGATAATGTCAGGAAAGAGATTGAAACTTTGATTTGCTGTGTGTTCTTGATGTTGCTACCTATTTGCTATATTTAGATAGACTGATTTGTTCATGTTTGGGTTCAATTATGGTAATGAACTGTTGTTCTGCAGTTAAAGAAAATCTGCAGCCACGTATGAACATGTCTTGTTACTGTCTATCATGTTAACTGACAAAACCAAAAAATCGATCTGATCCCATTTCTCCAGCGGTACAATAATATCAATAACATAGAGCTGTGGCCGCTGAAGATCTGAAAACAGTTTGCAGTCGTACTATCAACTGGGATCATAACAGTTTGGAAATTGTCCACTTTCTTAATTAAGTGGATATTCTTGGCTCCACAACCGAAGATGATGATTTGGATTAAGATTATGGATTAGTAACTTTAAAAGTCAAAAAAATCAGTACTAAATGTTCCTCTTGATTCAGTAGCAACTATCACTGTGCTGGTTTGACAGTTTAGAATGGCTTCGCATTGCATATCATTGGCCATCAAAAGTGAAGATTCAGAGTCTGGGAGATCTTACCCGTTCTGTTAAAGATTGTTTTGAAGCAAGATCTACCAACAATGATTAAAGTCATTAAGGAACATACTTAAATCTTACAGAATCACAACAAATACTTATTATTCTGGCCAGCGTAGGTCAAAATAAGTCTTCTACAAAGACGACAAGATGTTCCAGCCCTACTGAAGATGTTCCATGACAGGGGAAATGATTGCATTCGGTTCTGTGAGGGATCCCCATGTCAAGATATTGATTACACTTCATTCTGTGAAGAATCATGTCAGTCTTTCCAAGAACAGAAACTTTTATTTCAGAACATTGGGAGACAATGTGTGAAAATTTTCCACTGCTGTCTCTGCTTATTGAAATTTCACAATAAGCAGACTGAATAACATTTGGTGAAAAGCTTTCTCAGTATCTTTCCAAGAATTTGATCAGCATTATGATTGTTTTTCCAGTGGTTTTGGAAGAGGATGAGCTTTTGTATTCTTCAGAGATTCCTAACCAGAAGAAACATCCAAGGGATGAAGCTGATAACTTGCTACTATTGGGTCCAGTCTTGTCATTTCACAAAGAATATTCTGTGGTATCTGACTCTAGTTCTTGATGTAGTTCATATAGATCCCTCTGATACTTTTCAGATGAGAGTGAGTAGATTTCTTCAGTTACTCCTGTACAGTTTGTGTGACCAGCAGTGTTAATGAAGAAGCAATATGTGTGTCTATTGAAGATGGGATGGAAGCCCTGGCAGTTTATTTTTTACAAGGTGGTCACAAAGATCTTTTGGCCATTAGCAAACAGAATGCCCACAATGTGTTTGTTCAAGGGTACAGTGGAAAAGAAGTTCTGCACCAGCAAGAACATCCTTCAGCAATCTCGAATTCCGAGAATGATGTTTTACTTTTATATAAGAGGCCAAAAACCTCATTATCTTCATCTGGTATTCTGGAGACACTCTCCGGTATGACAGTAGTCAATACTGAATATCCTTTCATCTTGTCATTTCATCCACAATGTTTTGCAGTAGTTTCAGATGTGGTCACAACAGCCCTGACTGCAAATCCTCCAGTGCAAACCATGAAGAGGTCTTCATTGATTATTTGCTGTTCTTATCAAATTCCTTTGAAGAAGTGAATCTATATTCAGCAGTTTTCCCAATGATTCACATCCCTGTTCCTCTCTTCAGCCTGCACTAGAGAATAATGTGCAATAACCACACAATGTCATTACTCTGTTACTACAGTTGAATGATGATATACCTTGGGTTTTCTTCAATAGTGTAACTTTATCTTTCATTGTCTGATATTCTTTTAACCAGAAGGCATCATAAAAGAGATAAAATAATTTGGAGTCCAGTCAAGCAGAAGTGTAGCCTCTCAATAGGCAACCACTCTTTATCACCCGAACATAACAGTCTACTGGCCACCAGTCCTTACACTACTATGAGATTAGGGATAACATTACTAATCCTACACTTTTCATTTCAGCTGTTAAAGGTTTATATCAGGGCCATTGCTCTTTTGCCTATTCTGAATGATCAGATCACATGGAATTGTGAGATACCCACTTCAATCTGTAAGCAACAGACTTTTGAAAAGATGTTAGAGCTGAAAATGCAAGTAGTTATAAAGTAAATATTTTTATTTAAATGTTCGTGAGTAGTGTTGGAAACTGCAAAAGTGTATGTGGCAAAATGTAGAGATAGGTTTGAATAAATTTACTGATGTGCCTTGAGATAGGTTTTGTGACCCAGAACTGTGACCTGAGTGGTCATGTGCTAGTACTCTGCTTGAAGATTGGAATCTGTATAGCACAGAGCATGCTGCCAATTGGCCTCAACATCATATGAAGTCTTCTAATAAATATTGTTTAACAGTAATTCAGAGGTCCGGTAGAGTTTGCATGAATGTCCAAAGAAGCCATTTTAGAAAACAATAGATCTAATGGAATCCATTAAATCCATTATCCCAAATAACTGTGGCTTGCTACTCCTTTCTTAGTTCCACAAAGTTTGAGAACTGTGAGTGATTCATGTGCCAGTTAAGACTGCCAAGCAACGAGTAATATCATGAGTATCATGAATAACTGAATCAATATTAATTGCTTTGATGATGAGATCAAGAGAAATTTGGGTGTTCCCATTCAAGGAACGCATATAGTCAGCAGGTTGTTATAGCAAATAATTAGTAAAATACACGGCATATTTACATTTATTGCATGGGACTTATGGTACAAGAATAAAGAAGCCACACTATGATTATATATTGTAAAAGGCCCTTTTGAGATCACAGCTGGAGTACTGTGGTTAGTTTTGGTCTCCACATTTAACATAAGAAATACTTGCTTTGGAGGCAGTACAGAAAACAAAATGCTTGATTGATCCCTTGGATAGAATCATAGAGTCATAAAGATGTACAGCACGGAAACAGACCCTTTGGTCCAACAGGTCCATGCTGACCAGATATCCCAACCCAATCTAGTCCCACCTGCCAGCACCCAGCTCATATCCCTCCAAACCCTTCCTATTCATATACCCATCTAAATGCCTTTTAAATTGTACCAGTCTCCACCACTTCCTCTGGCAGCTCATTCCATACACGTATCACCCTCTGCAAGAAAATGTTGCCCCTTAGGTCTCTTTTATATCTTTCCCCTCTCACCTTAAACATATGCCCTCTAGTTCTGGACTCCCGCACCCCAGGGAAAAGACTTTGTCTATTTATTCGATCCATGCCCCTCATAATTTTGTAAACCTCTATAAGGTCACCCCTCAGTCTCCGACGTTCCAGGGAAAACAGCCTCTGCCTGTTCAGCCTCTCCCTATAGCTCAAATCCTCCAACCCTGGCAACAGCCTTGTAAATCTTTTCTGAACCCTTTCAAGTTTCACAACATCTTTCCAATAGGAAGGAGACCAGAATTGCATGCGATATTCCAACAGTGGCCTAACCAATGTCCTGTACAGCCGCAACATGACCTCCCAAATCCTGTACTCAATACTCTGACAGATAAAGGAAAGCATACCAAATGCCTTCTTCACTATCCTATCTACCTGCGAATCCACTTTCAAGGATGTGAGGCATGTTCTTTGGCAGAAGGCTGAATAAACTAAGGCTATGGTCTCTGGAATTAAATGAGGCTGGTTTAATAAATGATCTCAATATACAATCTCCACTGAGAACAGTGACGATAACATGGTAGAATTTAGCATTCAACTTCAGAGTGAGAAACCTGGGTTAGAACAAAAAACACACAATGTGGCAGAGATGAGTAATAAACCAGAGATTTGGATACATTTTAAAAGACAATCAAAGACAGCCAAAAAACAGAAGGTACATTATTAGGACAAACTTGCAAGTAATATGAAAACATACAGGAAGAGCTTCTTTTATAAAGGAAGAGAGAGAAGCCAAAGTGAACATTGCCCCACCAGAGAACAATGCCAGTGAAATAATAATGGAGAATCAGGAAATGGAAGAATAATTGAATAAATGTTTTCTTTCAGTCTTCACAGTAGAAAGCATTAACAGCATTCCAAAAATGCTAAGTAATCAAGGCACTAAATTGGGGGCAGGTGTGTTGGGGAAGAAATATACAATAAGGTTAAGTAGTATGAGGGAATCGAGTGGGATGAAAGAACTTGTTGGATTACATCACAGGATTTTAAAGGAATTAGTGATCGTAATCTTTCAGCATTCCAAGAAGAATCTTTTTGAATTCTGGAAAAGTCCCAAAAAATGAATGAACAAATAACAGGCCATTTAGTTTTACATCAGTTATGAGGAAAGTGTTAGAGTCTATTATCAAGGACATAACAGTGGAATAGTTAGAAATGTATAATCAAGCAGAGTCAGCATGATTTCATAAAGGGGGAGTTTTGCCTAGTCGGTTTATTACAGTCCTTTGAGGAGGTAAGAAAAAACATAGTGGAGTACCACAGAGATCAGTGCTGGGCTCACAATTATTGACATATTAATGACATGGATGGTGAAAGTGAATGTACCATAGCCAAGTTCAGAGATAATAGATGCTCGGTGGGAGGGCAAGAAGTAAGAACAACACAAAGAATTGAGGGAGGAATATAGACAGTTTGAGTGTGTGGCCAAAAACTTCACAGATGGAATATTATGTGGGAACAATAGAAGAGCTGAATAATATTTAAAATGCCAAAGACTGCAGAAAATTGAAGAACAGAGGGATTTGGGGTCTACATGCGTGAATCATAAGAAGTTAGTGTCCAAGTTCAGTGGGTAATTGAGAAGGTAAGTGGGCCATTGGTCTTCTTTCAAAGGGAATGGAGTACAAAAATAGGGAAGTGTTTTTAAACCTATACAAGGCACTCATCAGAACACACCTGGAATACTGTGAGCAGTTTTGGTCCCTATACTTAAGGATAGATATTTAAGTACCGGCATTAGAGAAATCCGAAGGAGGTTTGCGAGGTTGATTCCAGGGATGAATGGATTTTCTTGTGAGGAGAGATTGAGTAGGTTGAGTTTAGAAGGATGAGAGGAAACCCACTGAAACATATTAGCTTCTTTTGGACTTTACAGGGTAGTTGTGGAGAAGTAGTTTCCCTCTTGTGGGGGAGTCTAGGACCAGAAGGCACTATCTTAGGTAAGGCAGAGATAAGGAGGATTTTTGTTTCTCTCTGCTATAGTAAATCAGTGAAATTCTTTATTGCAGAGGCTTGTCAAAAATGAATTGTTAAGCGTATTCAATGTTGATCAGATCAGTCTTCATCTTATTGAATGGCACAGCAGATTTATGGGCTGAATGGCCACGTTCTGTCTCCTTTTTATGGTCCTATCTCCATGAGAATGACGTGGGGGTCTGAGTCCCTGAGATTTACTGAAGATTTCATCTGTAAGGGACCCAGCTGTGTCCACTACTGCTGTTGTTTCCCTTTAAATTGCAATGGATTTTATAATCCTGAACTGCCGCAACTATCCTTCCACTTTGTTGAGTCTGCCAGTGCCTATCCTGCAATGGATGTAACACCGCTGGTCTACCTGCAACTATCTGTGTATAGTGTTGACATAATTGCTGCAGCGGCATTTACTTTATCCTGTTTGTACTGAAGTTCAATACTGAAATTATCAAGATGCTGTTTTGTTTTCCCATGCCCAAGTTTTCAGTTTTGATGGATCTAATAGGCTTTAATCATTAATTTAAATAGATGCTTTCATGTCATAGCCCAAAACACTTCATAGCTAATGAATTACTTTTAAACTATAATCACTGTTATTTTGTGAACTTGGTGTATGGATGATCTTTAAGTATTTATGTATTTAGCCTCTCAAATGACAGCAGTTCCAGTTTGAAGACTATGTTTACCTTAATCATTTCTGCCTGAGTTCACTTTTCATGTCGGTTATGATGTCAATTCCCCATTTATGTTCTGGATTTACCCCTGTCCCATTACAAGTCTCCATCCATTGTTAGAATGAACAGCAACATAAAATCAAGAACTGCCAAATAATTGAGCAATGAAGGCTGCTCATTAAATTTCATCTTATGCAAAAGGGCTGACCTTGCCAATCATCATTTTTGCAATTCAGCATTTTCTGAGTTGTTACACCCAAAGCTTTCTCAGTAATTTCCTTAATTCAGAACTTTCTGTGGCTGCTGCTATCAATTGGACAGCAATTTAACATTCCAATCCTTAGTGTGCACAAAAACAAAGTTCTAGATATGTCCGAAAATATGCTACATGCTGAAGGAACGTCAAAACTGATAAGGTCAGATGCCCTGGGAGATATGGCAACTGTGACCAGTTGGAGACACCCATCAGCTTGCCCTTGGCGAATTTCACGGATATGACTCAAATGAACTTCATGAATAGGAATTTAAATCTGTCATGAATTTCACGGTGATCAGAAGAGTCTTGTGGAAGGAAGAGAGGCAGAAGATCCTCTTTAACATGTCCATGGTCTCATTGCTGAAAAGGAAGTCTCTTCAAGTACAGTTCCCCTGACATTGTCTCATAAGATGATGTATTCTTTGGGTTGTGAATGGCAGGGTTACAGAATTGTGTACTGGCTTGGCTAATGATTTGTCAGTTTGTCCTGATCACCATTCAGTTATGGTCTCACCCCGCAAGCTTCGCTTCTACATTGTCAATTAACAACAAAAGTTGTGATCTTTCAGATGAGTATTGACACCAATTAGTTGAAGGCAAATGAAGAATGATGTTGGACATTTCAGAAAGGCAAATTTAGTGTATGCATCAACTTTTGAAACGTCAACAAAGCCTTTCAAAAATTATTGTCAATTAATATACAGAGCATGAAAGTGAATTGCTGCTGTAGCTTTAGTTGGTCACCATTTAATATTGTCATCAGCAGCTGACTCAAAGAGTGGGCGTGTCTTAAATGCCCAAGCGTCTTTGCAACACAGTTCATAAGGCGTTCTTGATCTTGAGCAAATAGTCATAAGATATCAGTAAGTAAAATATTCATTTGTGGACTAAAATCACGACCTTCTCAGGGGTAACTAGGATGGATAAATGCTAGCCCAGCCAATGAGGCCACAAATCCAATTACATCATGTCGTGACCGAAAAGGGTGGACTTCTATGTCAAGAATGTAAAACCAAGAGTTGTGGGGCCAGAAACACCATGTTTATAAAGTCTAAATTTAAAGAAAACCAAGTGGATTGATTCAGTCAGCAGCAGCATAGCAACCAAAGTCAATTTATAGACTCCATTTAAAAGGAGTCCCGACAAGCAGAAAATCATGCCTTCTAACAACTTTGCTTCATAAAAGAATGAAACCAGATATTCCAAATCTGTAGTTTCAACATATGTCTTAATAAGCTTAAAAGTGATTATTTAAAGCCCAGATTTTCATCATGTCACAGAGTCTCTCCATCTAGTCAAAAATGGCAGAACTTACTGGAAATTCTAAGTGGGATTTGGTATATCCCATTTATACAGAGGCAGGAATGGAATTGGCTTATGTTTTTCTATACACACTTTTAAGGTAGGAGGGAATTTTAATCACTTCTGGAACTGCCTCCACTCTGGCGTGTTTTTGGTGAAGTAGGTGTTTGAAACCTGAAAAGTGCAAAGTACAATGTGGACCGAGTAAAAATAGGACTAAGTCTTGTGGATTTGTTTTGATATCCAGGGATTCTCTCAACAAATTAGGTCAGGCACCCTTTGGAATGCTATACATAAAAATGCTTGTGCATTAAAAATGCATAACCACATTATGACTGTAGGGGTGAGAAGGGGTGGAGGAATCCAAATCTAGAGGGCATGGGTTTAAGGTGAGAGGGTAAAAATTTAAAAGGGACCTAAAGGATAACATTTTCATGCAGAGGGTGGTGCATGTATGGAATGATGGAATGAGAGGAAGTGGTGGAGGCTGGAACAATTACAACATTTAAAAGGCATCTGGATGGGTTTATGAATGGGAAGGGTTTAGAGGGATATGGGCAACGTGCTGGCAAATGGAACTAGATTAGGTTAGGATATCTGGTCAGCATGGACGAGTTGGACTCAAGGGTTTGTTTCCATGCTGTACATTTTTATGACTCTATGCCTCTGTAACTGTCAAGGTTTTAAAAGAGCTCCCTGGTAGTAAAGGGGTCCTGCTCAGACTGTTAGAGGGATTTGTTGAGACTGTCAAAACATTTTAAACTTGAGTTTTATAAACTTCGAAGAAAAGCCTGGAATTAAAAGAAAAGCTTTGCCTTCCATTTCACACTGTCTGTTGACATAAACTCTGAAGGTATCCCTTACCCAATTAGTACTGCATGATTAATTTAACAAGTACTCACTATTACAGTAAAGTCTTCACAGTTTAAGTTTGATTGACAGCTGCAATGATCTTGGACTTTTTAATGTGAGACTATGAGTTCCAAGTGTGGGATTCCGAAACTTGTTACACTTGAATTAAATGTTCGTTTTGTAATGTTTTATTGAGATATATGACTTTAAATGCAGTAAATGATTCTTCATGCATGAGAACGCATTTCTCAATATGATGAAGCCTGCGATTAAATTTACTGTATTTAATGGAACTTTAATTTTACAGATCTGTGCATGGATTGCCCTAGTGGTTACTAGTTGAATTGGCATTGTAGATTAAAGAGCAAATGGTGGTATATGGTACGTGGGTAATGGGCTGGTATGAGTTGGCATTAAGACAGCACATTGGCTATAAATGCCATGAGGTGGATGCAGGTGCAGAAGTTGGCATGGAAGGTATAGTAGATATGGGGTGAATACCGAGCATTAGATGGCATGGAAGTACAGATGGGGCATGGGGAATAAATGGGGATTAGGCAGCCTGTGAGGGGTGAGGAAAACAGCATAGCGTCTAGTTTGTATTTCATGCTTAATAACCCTTTCTGCTTTCCTACAATTTGATGTTCTTGCTGTAGACTTATTTATCGCAATCAAAGTCCTCATACATGATTAAAACTGCAAACAGGAGTGCTGTGTCCAGGCATGATTGACTGGGTACTTACCCAATCATCTCCATTCTGACTGAGAATAGAGAAGAAAGCAATATCTTGCAGAGAGATTCCAAAATTCATTATTTCCTTTCTGGGCCTCCAAACTGCCTTAGGTGAGGACGATAAATCACAACATGAATTACCAGCCCTCAGTGACTGGGGAATGATTAATTTGCATTTACTGCCTACACGGGAAGCCTTACAACAAGATTACAACTTTTTCCATTTTCATAAGGATAATGGCAGACTGGCAGGAATCATTCAGTAATTTGTCGAGAAATGGAGCACATGGTGTATCTCATCTTCATCACAAGTTGCTGGATGTTTTACAAACTAATTATGGTAAGTGAGATTAATTCAGCATTATGTACAGCAAATTTTAGACCATTATAAATAATCTAAGCCCGATAAGCATGAAGATGATTATTTATCTGGTAAATGTTCGACTGTATGTGCGCATGCATGTCAGAGAACCTATTCTTTCAGCACATCATCAATAAGTGACTGTTACCAATGCAGACACGATTAATCTAGCAAATTGTTATGTAAACAGGGAATCATAATAATGTCATCTCAGCTCCTAATTTCCAAAAGCCAGTTTATAACAATGCATAAATATATCTTTGTTTTAGAAGCTAACAGTCTGAGTGTGTTTAATGAAGAATTAGCAAAGTGTTGATGAAAACTTTCATCTCGAATCTTAGTGTAGTACAATAAAATTGAAAATTAAATTACTAACAGGCCATTAGCTTCAGCAGTGCCTTCTTAATAAAGTTACTTTACTCCAAAACTCATAAATGTTTGGTAAACAGCTGTTCACTTCTCTGTTAACCTGCAAAGGATGTCTTGACTCTAAGTTGAACTGTACCTTCTTTGGCAAACATTCTCTGTTGGCATTGCATGTTAGTTCAGGAGTTGGCCATTACATCAGTGATGGATTCAAATCTTTCAAGAGGTATTACATACATCTCATTTTCCACTTCATGGTTCGGTTAATCTACTGTAGATTACTTCGTTCTCATCATAATCATCACCTTCTCATCGCACTGGTGCAGGGCCTGAACACACCCCAGCCATATTTGTTGAAAACATCAGTTGTGCTACTCAGTGGTGCAAAGGAATTTTGTAGAAATAACCCCATGGTTTATGTTCCAAAATCTCAAAACAAAACTTTCTCTGTGCCTCTATGCCTCTATGCATAGAATCAATGTAAAACATTTATCCTGAGATGGCAAACTTTCCAATGAGTTCAGAATCCTCATTCAGGAGAACGATGACAAATTTCAGTTTATTATGCTGTTGGCAATGTTTACTTGTTTCAGTGTCAGAATTTTTTTAAAAATTACCAGATGAATTTCTGATTTCTCTGTCAGTCTGACAATTTTGGCCAAAGAGAGGGCTAAAACTTGAACTTGAGATATCTAAAAAGCAGACTTTAAAATTATTTAAAAACTAAGTCAGACAATAGTGCAGCTGATTGAAAAAAAATGAGTGGATCCGTAAATAACCCCATGACAATTTTCCTCTATTCCTTTTTGATAATCTACTACCATCATTGAATATGTGCTGCTCATGGCAATAATTTCAGAAATGGTTTTTCTGCAGCACTAAATTTCCAAATGGCTTTCTTAAATTTGCCAGATTTCCATTCCAGCATCCCACCATATATCACTCTGACAGAAACATGATGCCTAAGACCTCATACAATGAGAAGGTATCTTAGCGGATTGTTTTGTGTTCTGGAACAGAATGAAATATGAAGGCAGTTTCAATTTGTTTCACATTCTAAAAGACATACAGTTCTGATGTTCACTATTTTCTTCAAAAGTTTGAAATTGGAACAATCGCGCCATCAATACCTTCAGCAAGGATTGACTGGCTTCTAATCTACTGTTGTTAAACAAGTGAAATGCAACAATTTCAATACAGATTACATGTTATTAGAATCACTTGATACAGAAGGACACAACTGGTCCCAAACTCACCACTTTGGCAGACCTATCTTGTTACCGAATCTAATTAATCCTACCCCCTGATCTTTCACCATACTTTGAAAAGTTTTCCTTTTCAACTAATTTATTAAATTCCTTTAAAAGTTAACTATAAATCTGTTTCCAGTATCCAGTCAAGCAGTGTATTCCAGGTCTTGACAATTTGTTTAGTAAAAAATACAACTCATCTCCCCTCTGATTCTACTGACCTGTATTTAATCTGTGCCTTGAGTCCAAATCCCCTGGTTATTGACTGTCACTTGACTTTTAAGTGGCAATTTTCTTTTGCAGTTCCACTATCATAACTGAAATAAAAATCAAACTATTTCTCTGTAAACCCACAACTCTGCTCGACACAATAGGAGTTTAAAATAAAATAATTCAGTTATCAATATAGCCAAGTTATAAATCTGTTTCAAAATAGAAATCCACCAATCATGTTTCCTTAATTAAAAACAATTATTGATTTATTATAAACCCAGGCTTATTCAGTAAAAATTCAAAGCTTATTAACACCATTTGAAATAGAACAGTATAAATATATGCTTTTCTGAATAACCCAACACATAAGCACACCAATTAAAGAAAGATTTATGAAACTTCCACTGCAATGATCAATTGTACAAAAAAAAGGCCAAAGTGTTTGAATTCATGGAGGAAAAATGGATAGGATATTAAATAGTTCAGATGGTTTTTAGCCTGATCTTCTGATATGGTAAATTGGTGTCACTAGGCACAGAGTTGTTACTATAAACTTATATGTTTGTTACAGGGAACTTTTCAGAAGGAGTTCCTTCAGGTAATGTCAACAAGATCCCTTTTTTGTTCTCATTAATATGCCGCCTTTGTTTGAAGCTGAACCAGATAATGCATAATGCATTTGAACCTGAGCGGAACTTGCTTCTATATACCTGCTCTACATATTTTACTCCTTTGAACAAGCTTTAAGTTCCTCATCTTGTCACTTCCTTCTTAGGTTCAGCACAACATTTTGTTTGATAATGCACCTGTGATATTTTGCTATGTTAAAGAAGTTCCATATATTCAGGTTGTTGTGGTTTTGGATTGGAAGTGGCTACAGTTCATACATGGGAAACAGAGTTTTCTATGTGTAATCTGCCTGGAGATACTTTCCTGGTAAGTCATTGGTTTCCACCTCAGGGTCATGGAGGGAGGTAGAGCCCATGTCAACCTCAACTGGGACAGGAACCAAATTCACACAGTAGATATTATTTTGAACCACATTCCAGCCATATGGCCAACTGAGTTTACTGGTCCCCAATGTATATCTGGTGGGGGAAAATGCAAGATCTGCTGTTCAGAGACAGGACAATTGCTCCTTGTGTGTAATTTGTGATTTACTTACCAATTGTAGTGATTGGGGTGGGGGGGGGGGTGGGGGGGGGGGGGTGGTGGTGCAGGTGAATCACACTGAATATGCAATCCCTGATTGGCCCAGATTACTATCCCTAATCAAGGATTTCTATAATCAATGACATTCACCTTGCTCTTGTTCCAATTACTACACCAACATTACCAAAAAATCACCATTTCTGGAATATCTAGTTTCCCTTTTCTCTCTGTCTGGGCAGGACTTGACCAACAAGTAAAACACTAATTAAGGATAATGTCATTAATAATGGCTCCTTCCCCTTGCCCAAAATTAATTTTGTGTATGCAATTATCAGTGTTATCAAGCAGTATTTACTTAGCAATAACCTGCTCACAGATATTCAGTTCTGCCAAAAGCACTAAAACAATTTAGTTCAAATGTGGAAAAGAAAAAGTAGAATTTCAGCAGTGGGATGAGAGTGATTAACGTTGATGTCTACATTGCATAAACAAACAATATTCCATATTTAGTTTAAGTATCACTAAAAATAACACATGCTGGTTGTTCACAGAACTAAACTAATTTGTACATAAGGTTTTGAATACAGTTGGTTCTAATACAACATGATATTTCTGTTCTTGTGTGATCTTGCGTTATAAGAAAATTGTGCAATAGCTGCACCATTCAAACTAATGAGACTGGAGTTATGTTAGAGCTAATACAGGTAAGGAGAGTTTGTGCTCTACAAACAACGGTGTAAATTCTCCAATTGCGTTAAAGCCAATTCGCATTGAAGAAACATGCGTTACAGCAGAACCAACCGTATAAAAAATGAGATGGTACAAAAATACTTCCCAAAAATCTGTATCACCGAGCCTTTGATTTTTGAAAATTGTGTAAGAGTGGAGCAAGCGAAGCAAAGTCTTCTCAAAGGGTTTTGTTTTAATCCTTCAGTCAAAATTCTTCAACACCAGTATTTTGACATGTGGAGCTGAATTTTACTTGAAGGTGAGAATTTTGGCAGGTTTCATGCAGGATTTCTCTCCATGAGCCGTAGTGAGATTACTCATATTCCTTTCCCAAACTCATTTCATTAGCTTTATGCCATACCTCTACAGTGCCCCATTCATCCTATCTTCCCTCTGACCAGAGGGAGAAGTACTTGCCACTGCCAGGACCTCACAGGACCCATGACACTGGCACTATCTTTAAGGCTCTGCCATTCACGTGACCAAGTGCTGCCATTTGGGAGTAGCCCTTCACTATCCACATGGTGGGAGGGCACCCAAAAACGAACACTTTTCATGGTACAGAAGTAGCACTGCTGACACATCATTGCAAATACAAGTGCTCATTTGTAAATCTATTGCTATTTAAGAACCAAGCTACACAGCTTACACATCCTTAGCATTGACCCATCTCAGAACATTCAGACATGGCCATTTGCACATGCAATGTGTTGCTGAATATGCTGCTGGCACATAATGCAGGGGTGTGATTGGTGTCGCACAGTGCCATACAGCAACATGCCCATGTGAAAATGTACAACTGATCACTGCTAATCAGTTGACAAGCTTCTTGGCTTTGTGTCCATACTAAAAGACAAATCAAGACACAAGTACTGGTAGCCTTTAAGCTCTGGCTGAGGTCATAAAGCACAGAAAGGTAAGGCAAGTCACAACATGGCAGAGACGTTGCAAACATTAATGTAGGCACAAAGTGAGTAACATTTTGAAAGTAAGCTGGACATGCAACTGGACAGTACAGATCCATTAATTTAATGGCAGTAAGTGAGAATATTTTACAGGATTCTATCAAAGCTTGTCTGCGGAACTAGGATACTGATAAATCTTTTACCCTGGATAGTGTAATAAATTTTAGGAATAATAAATTATACCTGCAAACCTAGTGAAATTCCTTAAGGAAGCAACAAAATTGGTAGTTTAGGGCTCTCCACCAGGTACTATATAATTAGATTCTCATTCCTATTTCATTAACATTTCCATTTGAGATTTTCAAAAAAAGGGCACAACCAATTAATGACAAATTAACCAGATTGACTGAAAATTGTGTTTGCAACAGCAAGCAAAGAATGATAAAGGGAGTAAATTCTCTCTGTAGAAATACACATCTACCAATGGTTATGGAGATACAGTTTCTTTGATACCACGTTATGTAATTAGGTTATCACAGCAACTGAGCATAAAAATAATCCTTGCATGGATGTAGAGTCTTACTACTTTAAATCCCATTTATCCACTTGTTTCCATATCCCTTCAATTCTTTTCACATAGCCACCCACAAAAAGTAATGCTGAATATTGGCATAATGAGGAATATTAATGAGTTGAGGTTATGGACTCGGATAGGAGATGAAAATCTAGAAAATTGAAAGAGCATCAGCCAATGTCTGGCAACGTGGAGTTTTTTTTTAAGAATGGGTTGTCAATTTCAAAACTCAGTGAGAGTGATCATAATGCAGGGTTTGGAATTTAAGTTTGGTTTCCTTGATCTGACCAGTGAAAGCAAGGTGAGAAATAGAAATGACAAGGAAATAAAGCAATAAGTACTGAGAACTTGCAGCTGAATTCATACCTGCTACAGGAAAGTGCTTCTTCACAATACGCACACTCATGTAGATGTGATAGGCTCTTTGGAGATGTGATCTGACATGTGGATCTATCTCATCTATTATGCTAAATGAGTGCTGCTTAGACTGTGGGCTGCATGTTAAGAAAAAAACAGCAGTGTCAATTTCCTGGAGTTTCATTTCTCTCTCCATGAGCTCCAGTGAGATTGTAATGCATTTTAAAGCTGTTCACCTCTTGACGTTTACACCACACCTTCTGCGCACCATGTTGTGCTTTCATCAGTGCAGAAATACTCATTACTGGGGCGTCTGCAATTTCCAAGCTGTTCCATATTTCCAGTTCAGTTGTGTATAGGTCAAGCACTCTTAACCATAAATAGCCCTTCATGATATATGTGGGAGGGGAATCAAAAAAGAATGGCCTCTCAGTTGGCCGGGCTTACATTTCATTGGAAATGCGAACATTTGTATTACTGTTTTATATCATCACCTGTCAGATTAACTCCAAAGATCAAGCTACATAGACAACCTGCCCTTACCAGTATACTAAGCTGGAAGCATGTATGAAGGAGTGCTACCTTTCCATTATGCCCAGTGTAGAATAATGTCAACTTGTTGTTCAATGTGGGAACACTCCAAGTTGGAAGATCTTCAAATATTTGACAACATTATCTTTTATTGAGCAACAGGAATAACAAGTAAAACAAGCAAAAACAATCATTATCCCTCCTGTATCCTTACATTCTGCCTCTCCATCACAGTCTAGCCACTGATAATATTCCCCCACTTTAACTTTCAGGAAGTTGACCCCCAGACTGATCATATTCCACCCCTCTGACTAACATAGAAGGATGTCCCTGAGTGATGAGTGGCAGAGCCCCTGACTGATCTCAGTGCAGTTTTCTAACTGACTTGCTGGTAATTTCATGACTGGATGCATTGGAGGTGCAGCACTGACCGTATCTCAGTTTCTGGATTGCAGTGACCCTGACCATCCCAAGCGGCTGACTGTGTTGAAGCCCCTGGACTGAGATTGAACACTGCCCTGGTCTGACTGTAGTTGCACCCTACGCCTGTTGACTGCCCCGCTTGACTTGATCAAGGAGTACTCCTGTTAGACTTTGAGATGTGGCCATTTGGCTGAAGCCCATGCAGTGTGTTTGTCCTGCTGTAGGTGTGGCATTGATGCCCTTTCAGCAGAATGAGCAGCACTTTAACTGATCATTGCTGACAGTCATGGTAAACTGTCTGGATTTGTGCCTGCACTAAACAAGATAAAAATACTGTGAGCCTTTCAGTTCTGAACAAGGCTGCAAAATACAAAATGGCAAGGCAGAGATGCTGCAACATCCAAACAAGCACAAACTGAGTGATTGCTAAAAAAAAAGTAAGTGAAGAGACATGGAGCTGCACTGTTCTCCATGAGATGACCATCTGTTCCTGCACACAATGTGCACGGGCAACAGCCATGCAATGAAATGTGCTGGGGAGCTCCAAAGTGCAGTATTGAAATGGAGAACCGTATGCTAAATGGGCTGGAGTTGTCTGTGATGATACGGTGAGGCTGGTACATGTCCGAAGCCAATCTTAGCGTGCAGGCAATGCAAGTGGTTGTTGCACAGAGTGTGCTCCGAGAGACTGGGGACTGCTGTCTGACATAGAGACATAGACGAGTAAGCAGGAATTGTCATCATCTAGTTCCTCTCTGGGACAGTAGGAAACTGCATAGAAATGAGGTGAGAATCAGTACTAATGAGTTGCAAATGCATCCAAATAGGTCTCTTGCTGCTCACGAGTGCAATTTACATTTTACCATTGAAACCTCAGGTGGGGAATCAGACTTTTCTCAGCAAAAAGAATCTCAAGTTTCTGATCTCGCCTGATTTTTCCATTGGCATTGCCCATATCACTCCAGGGTTGGGAAAATTCAGCCCTCTATCCCTTTAGATCTGAGGTGCAGGTGAAAATTCAGAAAGATGGCTGAAACATTTTTTTAAAAACTAATCAGTAGAACCAGCCACAGTCGACCATTGACAGTCTTGCAGTTTTACAGCAGAGAAGGGATAACAGTGAGCTGCAGTTGGCACGTGGCTATATCTGACACACAGGATCTACAGGCAGAGGATAAACATCTCCAACGTGTCAACACACTAGGGTCTCAGCTGGTTACTGATATTTCTGCCTTGGAACAACTTCTTCTGCCAAATGGACACGATGCTCCTGCTTAACCAGCGGCTGCCAAAGTCTCCACTTTCTTTGCTTCTGGATCCCTTGCAGTGAGTGTCAAAGCCAACTGCAGCATCCCACAGGTATAACAAAAGGTGTGGCTATTAGCTTCTCTGCTAGATTAGGTTCCCTACAGCATGGAAACAGACCCTTCGGCCTAACAAGTGCACACAGACCCATTCCCCTACATTTACCCTTGACTAATGCACCTAACACTATGGGCAATTTAACACATCCAATTTACCTAACCTACACATCTTTGGATTGTGAGAGGAAACCCATGCAGAAACGGGGAGAATGTGCAAACTCCACACAGACAGTCACCCAAGGTGGGAATTGAACCCAGGTCCCTGGTGCTGTGAAGCAGCAGTGCTAACCACTGAGCCACTATACTGCCCCTAGGGCTGATGATGATGCTAGTCACCTGTAATAATGCCAGTCAGACTGAATTCAGGATTCTGGATGAATTCACATGAGATATAGCATCATAAACCACAATGGTGCATGAAGCAGTCATAGATTACGCAGGGACATACATGACCACAAAGGCTTGTGGTCCAATGTATACAAAAAGATCTCTGTGTGGTCCAATGCAAGCTTTCCAGGAATTTGCATCCTGTGGGAGTCTATCCTCCCAAATGTTTTTAATTTTAAAAAAATTCATTCACTGGATGTGGGGATCAATGGGCTCAGTCAGCATCTATTGCCCATCCCTAATTGCCCAGAGGGTAACGAAGAGTCAACCACATTGCCGTGGGTCTGCAATCCCATGTAGGCCAGACTAGGTAAGGATGACAGTTTCCTTCCCTGAGGGATATTAGTGAAGCAGATTAACTTTTCTGACAATCGACAACAGTTTTGTGGCCATCGTTAATTCCCGATTGTTTTGACAGATGGTTTCAAAGCTGGAAGAAGAGTTAATAGCTGGCTGCCGAGAGATGAGGAAGACTTGTTGGAGTGTAGAGCTGAGGTGACAACCTGAGCAGCCATGATCTTACTGAATGGTGGGGCAGGCTTGAAGGGCCAAGTGGCCTGTTTTTGTTTCTTGCTGGGATGTCCATAAATTAAACCATGGCTGATGACCGCAGGAATGATGTAATAAATGCTGCACAAAATTATGCCGTGTTGTTGAGGTGCTGGTATTGGACTAGGGTGGACAAATTAAAACTAAAGTGATGTTGGAGACAAGCTAAATGATTGGAATAGCATGATAGGTATGAAATATGGCAATGGGCATGAAGTACATGCAACTGATTTCCCACCTGTTTGTTGTTCCAATGCGATGAGAATTTACCTTACAAACTCTAGAGGTGTCAGCTGAAATTTGGAGGTGTGGGTTTCTTTGGAATCCTCTTCTATCCTATCAGTATGTTTGTATAACGAGCTATCAATATGTTGAAGATGTGCTTCAGTCCTCATACCATCATCTGGAGGCGTCCTTTAGTAAGTATCAGCCTGGATCTGAAGAAACGTTACGGGAGATGTTCTTTCTACAATGTGATCCAGTCACATGGATTCAATCTTGAGGAGGAAAGGAAACAGGCCCTTTAGCCCAACAATGACCCTCCAAAGAGTATTCCACCCAGACACATTCCCCTACATTTGTCCCTGACTCATGCACCTAACCTATACATCCCTGAACACTATGGACAATTTAGCATGGCCGATTCACCAAACCTGCATATATTTGCATTTTGGAAGGAAACCAGAGTGGCCAGAGGAAACCTGCGCAGAGAATGTGTAAACTCCACACAGAGTCGCCCAAGGCTGAAATCAAACCCAAGTCCCTGGTGCTGTGAGGCAGCAGTGTTAACCACTGAGCCACCATGCTGCCCAGAAAGAAAAGCTTGCATTTATATTGGACATTTCAGAGACTCCAGATGTTCCAAAGTGCTTTATATCTGATAAAGTGATTTAGGAAATAACACAGGCAATTCACACACTATAAGAATCTATAAATAGCCATGTGATCATCAGCAGATAAACTGTTTGGTGATGTTAATTGAGGGAAGACATTTGGCCAGGCTACCAGCAATAGCTTTATATTCTTAGAACTATAGAATCCTTACAGTGCAGAATGAGACCTGTCAGCCCGCAGGTCTGCGCTGACCCTCCGAAGAGTATGCCACCCAGACCTACCCCATTCCAAAACTGTGCATTTCCCATGGCTAATCTATCTAGCCTGCATCTCACTGGACACTATCCACAATTTTGCATGGCCAATCCACCTAATGGTGCACATCTTTGGATGTGGGAGGAATCCCACAGAGACATGGGGAGAATGTCTGTGTCATGTTTGCACAGGCACCCACAGTAGGAATTGAACCCGGGTTCCTGACACTCTGAGGCAGTATAGCTAACTATGATGCCACCTCTTTTCTTCGCAGTTGTGCCATACAACCGTTTTCACATGTGACTGAGAGGACAAATGGGGGCTCGGTTTGTCATCTCAGCTAAAAACTATTTACGTCTAACAATGCAGCATTCCTTCAGTACTTCATTGGAGTGTCAGCCTTGACGTTTCTGCTTAAGAGTCTAGAGTCGGACTTGAACCCATAACATTTATTTCAGAACAGAGTGACTTTTTGGTTGATTTTATGGAAGAGGAAGAAGATAAAGAGGTGAAGGAGGACGATGAAGATGATGTAGGAAAAGGACCACCTGTGGTGCACATTGCTGCTTGGGATTATGTGGTTGACTTAGATTTCACCAATACACCCATCCAACAGCCTTGTGTAAAAGCCAATTTTGCACTCATCACCATCTCCTCCCATCTTCTCATTCCCATTTCCACAACACAAAGCAGTCCAGCAAACAATCAGATCTTCTTTACAAAGCCCCTCAACTATTTAGCTTCAATTCAGTTCTTCTCATTCATCACATAACAGAAAAAATGTCACTTACAAGTCGACAACCAAGAATGAGCAAGATGTGGAAGTGGTGCAGATGAATAATATTATTGAGCTTCACTTCAAGTACAGTCAGTTCTTCTGGAATGCAGTGGTTGCATTCTTGTGCAACACTGTGTTGTAGAAAAATCGCGCTTTAGAAACTGTGCTTAAATTGTTGGTGCTGTAATTATGTTACAGCCAACACATATTTTAAAAGTTTGTGTTTTAGAAACAGCGTCTCTAATTTGTTAATCACGTTACAGCAAATTCACATTGCCAAAGTGCACATTATAACAGAATGAACTACATCGAAACCTAACACTCTAATAATCTATAAGACATCCAGATTGAGACAATAAATCTAGAGAATTGTGGATGCTGGCAATCTGAAATGAAAACAGAAAATGTTGGAAAACTCAACAGGTCTGGCATAATCTGTGGAGGCAAAGCAGAGTTACCATTTTGGATGCAGTGACCCTTCAGAACTTATACCTTGGACAACTACTGCTGCTGCGAAATGCAGCCCTTCTTTCTTCAGCAGGAGTAGAAACATATAACTCAGATCCCTGCTCTGACAACTAAAATGCATTTGGCCAACATCATCTGCAGTTTGGAGCCTCAGATCCCTGCCAGACACTCTTCTACATGCACACATTCAGGGAATATTTAGCTATCAGGACATGAAGCAAATTGTGCACTACAGACAGGAGAAAATTGGGAAGCAGCTGAGCTGAATTCCCACTTCATGGCTCAATTCATCATCAACTCTTCCATGGTACTGTTGTACTTATCTGATAGCAATGAATTGGAGAACCCTTTACTGCACATAACTGGTGTAATGAATGACCAATGCTAGGGCATCAGCCATTCTAATCAAAGTGGCACTTTATAACAGAGAAGCTATTAATAAAGGCCGGCTTACATCCTTTTAATTGGCATGTTTCATGTGGAAAACGGTTGGTCATTCACAAGGCTTCATTGACAAGGCCTACTTTTCACATTTTTTAAAAGATCAGAAAGTAATAAGTGATCATATTCAAAGAGACTTCATTACATTCATATAATAAATGCAGAAAGTCAGCCCACAGAAACAAACATCAAATCAGAAGTAGCTCAGTGGTTAGCACTGCTGCCTCACAGCACCAGGGACCTGGGTTCAACTCCACCCTCAGCTAACTGTGAGGAGTTTGCACGTTCTCCCCATATTTGTGTGGGTTTCTGCTGGATGCTCTGGTTTCCTTCCAAAGATATGTAGGTTAGGTGAATTGGCCATGCTAAATTCCCCATAGTGTGCAGACTAGGTGAATTAGTCATGGGAAATGTAGGGACAAGGTCTGAGTGGGATGCACTTTGGAGGATTGGTGTGAACTTGATGGGCCAAATGGCCTGCTTCCACACTGTAGGGATTCTATGAGGCATACTCACATTTATTGCAAGGGACCTGAAGTATAAATATTTACTATCATTATACAGGTGTTTGTTGAGGCCATACTTGGAAACTGCATGCAATTTTGTTTTCCATATTTCAGAAAGATATTGAAGGCAGGTATTGAAGGCAGTCCAGTGAAGGTACATTAGATTGGCTCTCAAGGTATGAGCATTATTCTGAGCTGATGGATGAACTAAATTGGCTCCATATCCTCAACAGCTTAGAGAAATAGAAGGTGATGGTAAGGAAAAATGTAAGACTCTTAAAGTGTTTGATAGGATAAACACTGAGGGGGTTGATTCTCCTTGCTGGAGAATCTAGATCAAGGAGGCACAGCCTCAGAATATGTGGTCAATCGTTTAGGACTGAGATGAGGAGAAATCTCTTCACCGTAAGGATTGTGAAACATTTCCCAGACAGTTATGGATGCTTCATCATTGAATATATTTAAGGAAGGGATAGACAGATTTCTGGTCTTTCAGGGAATCAAGGAATCTGGGGATTGGACAGGAGAATGGAGTAGAGGCTGAAGATGAGTCATGACCTTCATAAGTACTGGAACAAACACAAAGGACCATTTGATCTAACTCCTGCTCCTATTTCTTATCATCATGTGTAGTTAGCTGTGAATTACAAATTTGCTTGTCTTTTTTTTATTTACACTTCAGACCCCAGTGCATACTTCAAGCTATAAGTAATCATTTTTTAAAATAATATTAAATAATAAAGAGTGAGAGAGGATTTAAATTAAAGGTGAGTTCCTGAGACAGGAAAGATTTAAAAGGAAAACAGTTATTTCTCCCCAGTGGGATACACTTTTATTTATCCATTCATGGGATGTGGACATTGCTGGCTATACCAGCACTTATTGCCCATTTCTGTTAGCTCTTAAGAAGATAATGGCAAGCTACCTTTTTGAACCACTGCAATAACATCTATAGGGATGGCTGTGGCTCTGTGATAGAGGATATTTCAGCATTTTGACCTAGGAACAGTGAAGGAATGGTGATGTAGATCCAAATCAGGGTGGTCTGTGGTATCAAGGAGGACTTGCTATTAAAATGGATTAGGTAACAATTTAGCTACTGACTGAGCCATGCCCTGATATAACAAATGTGTGAAGTTTTAATTCTACGATGTATGAAGCTAAAAATTAAACTATCCAAAATGATAAGAATATTACATTTAAGAATAAAGGCTCAGTATTTAATGAAGATGGAATAATGGTTCCTAAAACTGAAATCAATTAATCTTACACCAGAATTTTCCCTGTAGCAGTACACATGGTCAGTTGACCACTTTTCTCTGTCTCTGCTGTCATATTGTACTCTCTTTGTCACTTCTTTTCTCCTACCTATCTCCTTCTTCTCTATTCTGCTTCCATTTTCCAAGCTCTTTCGTTTCTTTCTCCGTCTGTCTCATTTTGCTTCTATTTGTACACTTTTCTCTCAAATCCTTTTAGAATGATGCATTTTTCAATACAATCACATTTTATTCCCCTAAAATGGGGAGAATATAAAGCCAATTAACTTAGTTCCTCATTTTGATATTCTGGATGACTTGATTTGGAGTCACATATGGCTATATTTCTTTTGTAGTCAGAGTTCAGGTTATGGGTATAAAATAGCAATAAGGCCAGAGATCGCAGCGTGCCCTATCACTGAGAGCAGCATTCAGCAGTGTGCTGGCAGCTGCAGGAGTTGGGGGAAAGGGACGAGTTACTTCCTTGTGTTTTCTTACTTACCGTCCAAGCATTGGCTGTCATTCCACTACAGGGGAGTTTGATGAGTGTCTAGTAAGTGGTTAAAATGTATTTTCTTCCTAATGTTCAAAGTAATATGGGAACTGCTGATGAAATCAATAATATAAACATAAAAGGGAAATAAGCAATTGAATAAAATAAGAAAACAGTTAATTAAAACACATCAAAGATGGCAGGGCAGGTGATGTGTTGTGGCTGAAGTGTATAGTAACTCTTCAGTGCCAGTGTAATCCAGAACAAGTCACATGTTACCTGGATAGATTGTACCAGGAGGCAGTCACACTCATTAGGATAGTCAGGGACAAATGGGTGTGACGACAAGTGAGGCAAGTAAGGGGACCAATGGGACAGAAGCCAAGGAACCTCAACCTTTCCAATTTTACAAGAGGACTTTGATTATTTCAGCTTGTTTGGATGAGAATGAGGACTCCAGGCAGATGAATTAACTGAACATGGCACATGCTACAGGAAACTATTCAAGTGGAGGGAACAAAAAGGAACACAGTGTTAGCAGGATATGGTACAGTGAGGAGCATTGACATGGTTATCTGAAGCAAAGAGCGAGAGTTCAGGTGGCTGTGTTACTGTCTGGTGCAAGGTTTCAGGACATCTGCTCAGGGCTGGACAGGTACTTACAATACTAATGGGAAGATTGTTATTGTCCATGTAAGTATCAATAAGACAGTGCAAAAAAGAATAGAGGAACAAATGCATGGCTCAAAGACTAGTGAGGGAGAGGCAGATTCCAGTTCACGTGGCACTGGCAGCAATAGTGATAAACTGGGATTCATGCCATTGAGTGTATGTACAGCTGAACTGATGATCGAGCATCGAGGAAAGTAGGGAGGATTTAACATTAATTGCTGGGGACATGAGATCAAATTGGATGTGGTAAATCAAACAAAGTGATAAAGATGTTTACATGGGAAATGCTAAACGAAACTGTGACAGGAAGGAATGAAAAACACAAGTCTAAGGGTAAGCTGCAAAAATAATTTTAAAAATGAAATTAAGTCAAAAAATCCCTACAGTATGAAAGCAGGCCATTCAGCCTATCAAGTCCATACCCAGATCCATCCCCCCCACCCTATCCTTGTAACCCTGCTTTTTCATGTCTAATCCATCTAAACTGCATGTCCCTGGACACTATTGAAAATTTACCAAATTTACCTAATCTGCACATTTTTAGACTGTGGCAGGAAACCGGAGCACCTGGAGGTAACCCACACAGACACAGGGAGAATGTGTAAGCCACACAGGCAGTTGCCCAGGGCTGGAGTCGAACCCAAGTCTTTGGTGCTGTAAGGCACCAGTGCTAACCACTGGGACACAGTGCTGCCCACGACTCTGTTTCTGAATGCACACAGCATTTGAAATAACTAAGTATAATCACAGCCATTGCAGAATACATAGCTGCAGGTTGGCACAGTTTGGGGCTTGAAAAGAGAGGGGCAACCAAATTCAGATAACCAGGCCGCCGAAGTGGTTTGGATGGAGATTAGCAATAATAATGGCAAGAAGTCAATTTGGAAATAGTGTACAAGCCCACAACAGTAGGCAAAAAGAAAGATCAAATATAAAGGAAAACGTAGTGAGAGGTTGTCAGAAAAGTTTGGCAATGGTCATAGAGGATTTGAACCTACATATAGACTTCACAAATTAGACTGGCTTAGAAAAGCAGGTTAGATGATGGGTTCACAGTATGTTTTTGGAATAGTTTCTTTGAACAGTATGTTCTGGATTCTCTCCAGACACCAAACTATGCTAAACATGAAATTGTGCAATGAGATATGATTAATTCATGAATTCACAGCTAGGGCACCCCGATGGAACACTAATCACAGTCTGATTGGATTTTACATTCAATTTGAGTGAGAGAGGATGAGTGTATTCAAAATTTCAAAATTTAAAGTGGTATTTGAAACTTAAAACTTAACATAATGTTTTGAACTTAAACAAATAGTAAACCAAAGTCAGCTGAAGGAAACTAGCAAATTAGGTGAAGGGATAAGTGAATACAAATGAAAGGTTATCAGGGATAGACCAGAATGAGGATTGAGGTTACCATCAGATCAACTGAATGACAAAGCAGAAATAGCTGACTCCTGCTCCTTACTCATATGTTTGTTATTGTTGTATGTATTTTACAAAAACATACTTTATACACTGGATAATTAAAAGATATTTTTAAAACAGTGATTCCTTCCCTTTCCAATTTTCAACATAATAGTAAAAAGTAGAGTCTGCTGTGTGACAATGCTATCCAAAATCTGCTTGACAACCATCAAGGTTGGGTGGGGAGGGGAGTAGTTGCACAAATAACCTGTAGCCATGGTGTGAATGAGAATAGAGCATGGGGAGGTTAAAATCAGAGCAGGCCTTGAATTTTGTGTCACTTTGTATCTCTCTTTACTCTTTCTGATGTGCTGTGGCTTGCTAAAAGCCAGCAGAGGGCTGAGGAATTGAGTACATCTCATTATCTCAGGCTGTACACTCCTTTAGTTAGTCCCATGGGAAACCCTTGGGCATCTACATTCCCAGCCTTCATTCACAACCCCTGCCCTCTGCCTCCCACCAACCACCACCACACCCTCACGTGCACTCAAACCCCTGTTACCAGGACTGTCTGCACAACACCTATCTAACTACCGGGCACCAATTGCATGAGCCTCTGGTCCTGCTATACAATTTTCCTTCCTATGCATCAGCCTCTCCATCATTCCCAAAGAATGTAGGTTGGACACAATCTCGGGTTATTGTAATGGAGGTAAAACGACCTGCATCTCAGATCGGTATGGACTTACAAGATTGCTATCCACCCTGGTCAGTCACGTCCACCCTGAAACTTACCCAATCAAAAACCTTGTTAAGAATATACATGTCAGAAATATTAATATATTAACTCCCGTGTTGCCAGATGACAGCACGCTCAAACTTAAGGTTTTTTTTGGATTCATCATCAAACAAAGTAAGTTCTGTCCTCCTGCAGCAGCCTTCATAACAATTACCAATAAAACAGTATTTCCATCTGTTCTACAGGAATTATATATGTAACCTAAAACATTAAAAGAACCAATTACTTTCTTTGAGTGTGCAACTTTCTTAGCTTTCCCTATTTTATGTTAGTGAGGTTATTTTGGTCTATGCTAAAACTGTGCTCTAATGTGTGCACTGCTATTAAGATTGGTCAGTTTGGAAAGGTGAGTTAGCATATAATTTTGATCCCAACTGCTAAACACCTTAATTAGAACTAACCAGGCTAAACCAAAACCCTGCACTCAAAAGCAGATTACATACTATTTTCCTGGAACAATGTAAATGGGCTCCTCGCACACAAGTCCACTGAAGATGGAGTGAAATCTCTCAGGCACAGTGTGGTACATTCTGGAACATTCAAGTTCCATTTGAGAGTGTACACAGCTTCTTAGATATGAGGTACTACTGGAGAAGGTCCTAATTGAGGGTTGAACGGTGGCACAGTCCTTCTTCACAGTGACTGGGACCTGGGTTCCATTCCATCTTCAGGTGACTGCCTATGTGGAGTTTGCAGATTCTCCCCGTGTCTGTGTGGGTTTCCTCCAGGAGCTCTGGTTTCCTCCCACAGTCCAAAAGAAATGCAGGTTAAGATGGATTGGCCATGTAAAGCCCTAAATTGCCT
The DNA here is from genome assembly GCF_037043375.1 of Chiloscyllium plagiosum. Taxonomy (NCBI): domain Eukaryota; kingdom Metazoa; phylum Chordata; class Chondrichthyes; order Orectolobiformes; family Hemiscylliidae; genus Chiloscyllium; species Chiloscyllium plagiosum. Next base: position 36,829,705 of record NW_028270158.1, on the reverse strand, counting down.
TGTAGTGAGCAGGCTAGAGGAGTTAACTATGGTAAATGTGAGGTTACAGCGATTGGGTGGGATGCTATTTGGAGGTTTGGTGCAGACTCGATGGGCTAAGTGGCCTCCATCTGCACTGTCGGGATTTTATGAGTGTCGTGGAGAGGTCCAGAATAGGAGGAATACACATCTCGCAGGGAAGGAAGAATGTCACTGAACCTTCCTGTCACTCCTGTCTCTTGCTCCTGCTGCAGATAGCGCTGTTTTTCTTGGCCTCCTGCCTTTGTCCCATTTCTCATCCAGATCAAGAGGACATTCCCCAGCAAGATGCCCAGGGCAAAGTGCTCCCTTACTCACGATGCGTCAGTAATTGTCCAATACATTAGAGTAGGAAAGCACTTCATTCTTTCAGATAAAGTGCTCAGACAAATTCCAGCAAACTGCTGCTCAAGTATCAGTGCAGTCTTGACAAAGTGTCCCAGTAACTTTTCCCATGTGTTTCCAAAGTTGTCTTTAAACCTTCTGCAACAAATGATGACTATCTCTTTACGTAATGTTTAAAAATGATATCGCCAAGTATTTCCTTCTAAACAGTTTTTTTTTAAGTTGAGAAAGAGAAATAGCTGCAGTGCTAGCCACCAAATTCATGTGCAGCAACTTTAATAAGGATTAGCTGGCAATTAAGATTGTCACTCGCTGACTAAAATGTGTCCAGCGGTCCATCCTAGCACTAGCTTCAATTCTTTTACCAAGATGGTGGGAGGGGCAGGCTAAAGCTATCTTGTAGCATGAGACCATCTTAGTCACATCAGAACCTGTTCATTTTCTAATCACAGTCCACAGAGACATGCAGCACAGAAAAAAGTTCTTCGGCCTGTTGTGGCCCTGTTGGTCAAAAGCAACTATCTAACTATTCTAATTCTAATCAGGGAAAATCAAGTCCTAATGTTAAGTGTTTAAGGATCTCATTAAGTTCATACTTGAAAAGCAAAATATTAAATCATCAGAGGTCTCCCCACAGAACAGTGTGATATTTCAAATTTGTTCTCTTTTCTGGTCTATATGACTAGATTTGTTTACTGTCTGACAACATATTCTCCGATAGTTATTTTGAAGGCCTATTTTTATTGTTTTTTCCCCCTCTGAACTCTATAAAACATATATATATATATATCATAGATTACATTTAACATTTTCAGTTGAACCTCCATGCTGTACAGCTGCTGAAGGATTCAGCAATGGGACTCAATTCTGAGAGCAAAGCAGTTCAGCAAAACATGTTTCCAAATGGGACAGCCAATGAGGAGAATGCAAAAATATTTGTTTAACTTATAGCTGAATTATTTTTGGTCGAGAAATAATATAATTCTTCTGAAAGATTCGTCAGCTCCAAGATTAAATCAAATTTTCACTGCAATCTATCTTTATAACAGTGATTGCAGAATGTGATTGATGATTCTCCAGACTAGAATTCCTGAGCAGCAATGGCCCAATGGCAATATCGTTGCAGTAAATCAAAGAGTATTAGAAAAATGGGATCATCTATCAGACTCTAAAAAGAGGGGAAATTAATGTTGAGGTCTTAAACACTCACTTCACTGTTACCCTCTCCCATTCTCTGTTGCCTTGTCTCATGGGATAGTAAAGATTAGGTAGGAAGTGATGAGGAAAAATGTCATTTGGAAGCATCAGAATATGCTGTTGTATTTAAATAAACAATGCAACATTTACTCTTTTGAGAAACTTGTTTAGATAATTCAAACTTCTTTACTCTACAATACTCACCCTTTTCAATGTTGAAAACAAAACATTTTCACATGTGAGTGTGCAAAGGAAATTGTTGAGCAGTTGCCAAACAGTTTTTCTCTCATATAAATTAAACATATGTTCCTGAACTCCTAATCAATTTCAGTAAATCTATATAATTTTGTGTTTATTTTGAGTACTCACTGGAGTAAACCACTCAGCCCTTTCATGTTATTTTATTTTGTTGTCATGACTGCACTGTATCTTACCTTCATTTAATTCCTGAACAAGAGACAGCCAGAATGGATTTGTAAAGGTTGTCTCATACCTGTTAGATTGGATTTTTTGAGCAGGTGACTAACGTAGTGGACAAGGGAACATTATTTGTTGAAGTTTCTCAAAAGTATTTGATAAAGTTGTTCATATGCAACTGTTAAAATAGTTTGCAGCTCATGAAAGTGAGGGCAGATTATTGACCTGGCTCAGAAACTGGTTGAGTGGCAGGTGACCAAGATGAGTGAGAATGGATACGCACACACAGTGGCTAATGGATAGGCACTCGCAATGGCTAAAGGACAGCGCTCACAGAGGCTAATGGAAAGGCACACAGTGATTATTGCAGTGGAATCTTGTCAGGGTCTGGATGATGTGAGCCAAGCTGAGAGGTCTGACAGAATCAGACCATCTCAATGTCGAGAGCAACCCGTGCTATCTTTATACTTTGTATAAACGATGCAGCGAGATTCTCACTAGCCGGTTGGAGGATGCCAATCATTATTTGTTACATGCCATGTTGACTGCAAAACTTGCCTCATTAAGGGCCAAAGGGCCTGTACTGTGCTATAATGTTCTATGTTCTTAACATTCAGGTTTCTCTTCATCTAATTTGTCAATAAAGCATGGCATGGAAACAAGAGCGTGTATCTGCTAACTTCAGCTCGCCACTTCATTCACTTATGATAAAACAGCATCTTAGGGTATAAAACCACAGGTAACAGCTCCACACACCTCTCGCCCATGAACATTGGCATCCAACATCTACCATCATGGTACCTCTCGAGTATACTGGCAGGCCACAAATGAAGTACATACTCACATTGCAGGGCAACTAATGTCGAAATGCAGCATTTGGGGTTCTTCACACACAAAGACAGACAGCCAGCTCAAGGATTAGATCAGGTTGTGTCTCAGGGCTGCTTACTTGCTCTCATCGCGCTCGGTCACTTATCCGCATGCACATAATATCCATGTCTTGCCATGCCACACCTGTTAATATGCTGCTACTTCAGAAATTGGCCAGCTTACCTCCACTTTGAGTTGCTCTTTTGAGTAGTGGGGCGGGTGGGGTGGATGGGGGGTGGGGGTCATCCTTATGAGACGTCAATCTAACATAGACAGTTCTTGCCAGCTGCATGCGCAGCAACCATGCCTGCATATTTATGCGACCAAATGGTCAAATTGGAAATTCGGTGGGGGCTAGTCCTCAGTCCACTCAAGGAAAGGGGTGTGGTCAGGTGGTCTTGGTAACAACAGTCACAGGTACAGTCTGCACACTATCCAGGGACTTTGCTGCAGTCAGTTGTCCATTTGGACCTTTCAAATTCAGGCGATCTGTCATACTACTCAGCTCTGCAGGATCGGCTAATCAGTTCTGTAAGTTCAAAATCACACAACACATGGTTACAGTCCGACAGCTTTATTTGGAAGCACCAGCTTTCGGAGCACTGCTTCTTCAACAGGTAGCTGTGGAGCAGGGCCATAAAACACAGGATTTATAGCAAAAGATTATAATGTCATGCAACTGATACAATATATTGAACAAACCCAGATTGTTGTTAAGTCTTTCATTTTTTAGTGTGGGTTGCAGGTTTCAGTTCATTAATATGTAAATCCCAGAACTTCTTTTAAATTACATTTTCAAGATAAATTAAGGTTTTATATTAAAAAAAAAGGTGACGTCTCAGCTCAGAAGTGTGAAGTTAGAGTCTGTCTGAATCCCAATCTTGAGTCAGACTGGTTTTATTTCCAAAGTGGAATTTACAAAATATTGCATGGATTGATGGCCTGCATTGACTGCTTACAGGTTCTGCATTTTTTGAGCAAAATAGAATGTATCTGCAAATATAATTCTACAAATACAAATTCACCCCATAGACTTATATGGGTGTGCGCATGCATGAGAGAGAGAGAGACAGTGAGTGTCTGCATGTGAGAGTGTGTGTGTGCATGTGAGAGTGTGTGTGTTTGCATGTGTGAAAGCTTGGTAAAGTGTGTGTATGAGTGTGATGGAGTATAAGCCTGTGAGATGAGTGTGGGGGGGGGGGGGGGGGGGGGGTGTATGTGTGTGTGTATGAGAGAGAGTGTGTATGAGAGAGAATCTGCATTGTGAGAGTATGTAAGAGTGTGGGTGTATGTGTGTGGGTATGTGTGTGTGTATGTGTGTGTGTGTGTGTGTGTGAGAGAGAGAGAAAATAGTGTAGTTGGGTCAGCTGTAATGTGACATGAACCAATGGTCCTGGTTGAGGCCTTCCTCATTGGTACTGAACTTAGCTATCATCCTCTGCTTGGCCACTTTGTTCTGTAAGCCAAGCGATAGCAGTCAGGGGAACTGTGTATCATCATTCAAGGAGCTACAAACACAACTGTCAGAGATCTGGTGAGTCACATCTAGGGGATGCCTGTTCAAGAACAGAAATTGCTAGAAAGACTCATCAGGTCTGACAACATCTTTGGAGGAAAACGAGAGTTAAATGATTCAGGTCCAGTGACCCTTCCTCAGAACTGATTGTTGAAGTTGGTCAGAGATTGCCATAATTAGAAGAGGGCATAATCCTATTGTAAGAAATTAGTTAAGATGCTAAGAAGAATACACCAAAGTATTATCCAGATGCAGTGCTTTTGTTAAATATCTGAGAACTCAGAATCCCTCTCTGGGATTCACAGCTTTAGTGAATACCAATTATACGCAACAGAGAACAAATGAACAGGAATTTAATTTCTGTGATTGAAATTTGGCAAAGCATTATCAATCACAAGTTACATTAGGATGGTGATTAATCTTACACTTGCAGACTGATGGTCTTCATTAGAAGTGACTTTTTAAGAAAATATTGCTGAAGCTAATTAAGTGATTCATGTGTGTTGTGTTCCACCAAGGAAATGAAAAGATTAAACATTATTGCCAAAACTTCATGGTTTAAGAACCTGAACAAATCTGTCATCAGGCAGACATAAATGAAGATACAAATATTATTTTATGTACAATGCACATGGACAAATGTGCCCATGAACCTATTTATTTTCAGGGCATCTATTTGTCAAATGCAACTTCACACCAAAATGTAAAACATTTAAAATATTAATAACTTAAATAATAGATAGTATTATAAATATGCATGTTCTGTTTCATATGTAGGGAACAAATGTTTACCATCTAATCAACATATCAAATTAGACTGACTGTGCATGAAAGCCTGTATCTCCAATTACATAAAATAGTTTACTTTAGAAAATCTCAAATACAAAGCAAGGATTATCCCTTGCTTTAGTGTCTGTGTGTAAGGTGAACCTTACTAATCGGTTGCATAATCTGTGGTGTTCTGTGCAAATATAAAAAGCTCTAATGAGTTAAACTAACTGTTTGCTGGATACCCTTTACATCTGCCATGATGAGTTGTAATTATAGCATTAGGGACTCACACCAGATGAAAATATTCTACCCGCTGCTCTTACAAAGTTTACTGAATATAACCTAGAAGCATTATTCCTTGAATTACCCAATTATCTTTTAAATTATAAAAGTCAAATCTACACCACCAACTGTTCCCAGAACTACCAGAATGTCTGGTGTTGCATACTGTAGTAAAATGTAAACAAAACAGCTCCATTAAAATAGAAAAAAAACACGTCTTTCACATTCCACGTTCCCAGTGGTTTCAATCAAGGGAGCACTTCGCAAATAAACTAAGTCAGTGCAACTAATAAACTCCTGCTCTAATTACTGGCTGCAGTTGTATCAACTGAAGCAAATGAGAAACGTGCAACCATTAATTATCTAATGAGGCCAACAATACATCAGTTGAGGTGGATCTGATTAAATATTAAACAGCAGCATATGGAGGCTGCTGTGAAGAAAAGCCTGGAATCAGCACACATGGAAGAATGATCTACAGCATTCTGAAAAGCAAACTACAAGATAAATATATCGACAAACAACAATGGTGAATAAGTTCAAAATAGACACCAAAATGAATATATTTACAGTAAAGATCAATTGTTGAAACGTACTTTATTTGAAAAAAAAGGATAAAGAATGTGTTTAAGTGTTACAATGTTTTTTTTAAGCCCTGCTCTTTAAACTCACAATAAGAGGCTGAAGCGATCAGTGCAAGTTAAATTATGCTGTCTACTTGGAAGCTTTGATTGACAGAGCATCTTGTATGAGTGATAAAAATTAAGACTATCTGATCCACAGTTTCAATAGATATATTTGTTGACTCTTCCTATTAGTCTGCCATTATGAAAGCTTGGCTGAGTTTCAAGTGAACTAGGGTTTGAGTTCATAAATTAATTGACAGTTTAAAGAGGCTATTAAAGAATTATCTGATTTTCTTGAAACTACGATATCGAAGCTGGTTTTCAGATTAATCTCTCAAGTTGGTTAAAAGGTTTTCATTGTCAATAGTACTTTCACTGTGACTTTTGAATTCGATATATATATATATATAGTTGGAAGGCTTCTTCATCTTCACAAGGATCTTAAGGTCTTTCCATTGTGAAGTACTGTTTGAGTGGCTGTGGAACTGATATAGGAGCATGAAGGTAATCAGGGTGGGTGGAGACATGGTCGCATGGGGATTTGAAGGAAAAACAGGATGGGTGGAGTGTGATGTGGTGTTAATGGTTAGGGCTATACGGGCTAATTATACAGGTTCTCAGGCCCAGAAATCCCAGAATAGGCAAAGTCATAGAAAACTGAGGTCAATCTTCAAACCAGATTATCTGACTGGCTATAAGCTGCTTCCCAAGTCAGCAGGCTCAACCCTATCCAAACCCAAGTTCCCAGAAAAGAAATTGGATCTAACATGGCCGGTTAAGCGGAGTTGGAATTGCCATATCATGACATCTCTTCATTCCTGTTCTCTTGGTCAAAGGTCTGTAATAAGATGAAATGGAACCAAAGGGACAATTATGTAGTGCTGAAGAGGGTGATTATTAATCAAGTAAATAAATACAATAACTATAGATGCTGTGAGTGATGTGAGCAGTCGGCATTCACACAGTTTGGCAGAGTCCTCCGTACAATGGGACATGGAGAATTCTAACAAGAAGAGTCATTGAATGCTTCTAAGTGAGCCTTTAACATTGGGACCTTATTCTGAGGAGTACAAATCATGTTAAGCGAAAATAGTAGGAAGTTGCAAGTGCAGTGGGATTACTGTAAATTTATTCACCCTCATCCCAACATCATTCAAGAAAGGCAGCATTTCATTGAGGGTATATTAACAAATGTGTACAGTTCAAGGTGTGAGGAAATTAGCTCTGTTCCCTTGTGCCTTCAATGAGACATTAGATTGTCATCGTCACTTGCGTTAAAATTAAATTTATGCTAAATTAAAATTAAATTTGTTTTTCCTGTTGCAGCTGAAGCAAATCCTGCTCTTAACTAACTCCTGGAATGGGGAAATATATTTTGTGAAGAGAGAAGAGCCAGACCCTTAAAATGTTTGGGATGTTTATGGCACATCTAATGTTCATTAAAATTTAGCAGGCCGTGTGGAAGGAGGAGACATTCCCAGCCAGGTTCTACGCCTGCAAAAAGTCTTCCCAACAAATGTCATATGCTCCACAGACCTGCCTACGAATTTGGCTCAATGAAGCTCTGCCATGGGATGATGTAAAAGATAATAGGCTAGATTTTCTAAAGACTGGCAATCATATGCTGATTGATTTTTTTTCGTGAAATGATTGAGATGCACACTTCTAACAGGAAATTCCAATCAGTACTCCTTCAGAAATGTGGAGTCTATTTACATTCGGACCAGTTCCATAATATGCAGAGCAGTCAGTGCAAGGCAAACCACATCTGCTTTCTCACAGCAGTCAGTTGCTTCATTCTGGAGTTGAAATGTCCAACATCATTGAGCACTAATTTGACAGCTCCTGTGAAAGGATCAGTCTGCAAGATAAGTATGATTTTTGGATGCCAGGATGGTAATGTGCCAGGTGTATAGGGGTGGGTGGGTAGGGTGCCAGATAAATGGAATACCAGGTAGATAGGGATTAGGGTGCCAGGCAGATAAAGTAGTAGGTGGATGCCAGATATAAAAAAAAGTGACAGGTGGATAGAGTGCCAATAGGTAGTGGATTGGGTGCCTTGGATGTAAAGTATCAGAGAGAACAGTGCCAAGTAAGTCAGGTGCAAAACAGGTACTGTATCGAGTGCATAAGAGCTAGACACCAGGAGAGAGGTTGTGATGGGGTAAGGTGAAAGTTAAGTCACATAAAAGGTGATGAAAGTGCCAGGCTCATGTCAAAGTGTTTAAGTAGGTTGGAGTGGGTTTAAGATATTGGGTATGAGCAGGGCAGAGTCAAAGAGTGTGGTGCTGGAAAAACACAGCTGGTCAGTCAGCAACTGAGGAACAGGAGGATCAACATTTCAGGCATAAGCCCTTCATCAGGAATGAGGCTTGTGAGCCAAGAAAGCGGAGAGATAAATGGGAGGGGGTGGGGGTGGGGGAGGAGAAGGTAGCTGGGAATGCAATAGGTAGATGACGTTGGGGGTGAAAGTGATAGGTTGGAGAGGAGAGTGGAGCAGATAGGTGGGAAGGGAGATGGACAGGTAGGACCATTCAAGAGGGTGGTGCTGAGTTGGGAGATTGGGACTGGGATGGGGGGAGGAGGTAGAATTGCAAAACTGGTGAAATTCACATTGATGCTGTGTGGTTGGAATGTCCCAAGGCGTTCTTCCTCCAGGTGTTGGGTAGTTAGGTTTTGATGATTGAGGAGGCTTAGGACCTGCATGTCCTTGACGGAATGGGAGGGGCAGTTAAAGTGTTCAGCCAGGGGGCAGTGGATTGATGTTCTCTGAAGCATTCCGCAAGTTGGTGTGCTGTCTCCCTGACATAGAGGAGACCACATAGAAAGAAATGGATGCAGTAGATGACGTGTGTTTAAGTACAGGTAAATCTGTCAGATGTCAAAGGATCCTTTGGGGCCTTGGTTAGATGTGAGGGGAGAAGTGTGGGTGCAGATTTTGCATTTCCTGCGATGACCGGGGAAGGTGCTAGAAGTGGATAGAGGGTTGGTGGGGTGGCGTGGACCTAACAAGGGAGTCGTGGAGTGAATGGTCTCTCTGAAATGCAGATAGGGATGGGGAGGGAAATATATCCTTACTGGTGGGGTCTGTTTGTAGGAGGCGGAAATGGCGAAGGATGATGCAGTGTATCCAGAGGTTGGTGGGGTGGAAGGTGAGAACTGTAGGGGGGCTGAGTTATATTCTTGTTGCAGTTGGAGGGTTGGGGTTCAAGGGCAGAGGTGCAGAAAGTGGAGGAGATGTGCTGAAGAGCATTGTCATCCACATGGGAGAGGAAATTGTGGTCTTTGCAGATGGAGGCCATCTGGGATGTTCTATGGTGGAATTGGTCCTCCTGGGAGCAGATGTGGTGGAGGCAGAGGAATTTGGAATATGGTATTGTCCCTTAAGCAGGCCAGGGCAGATGGTGCTGGATCCAGTGAAGGAAAGGAAGTGATGGTTCCCAGATAGGACGTTGGGGGGACATTGCCAGGTCCTGTGGAAACGGAGGGCTTTGGTTCATGGGGAGGGCATTTGGGGGGGGTATGTCAGTCCTGGCAACAAGAGAGAGTGAATGGCTCTGTTGGTGGTGGAAGAAGGTTATCAGGTCCTAGAGTGGGGTACTTTGGATACAAAGTGGAGGTATCGAGTCCTGGGAAGCGGGCTAAAGAAAGGGTGCAGTGTTAGATCTGATGGAGTATCAGGGTAGAGAGGATAGTCACTTGACAAGGTCAGAGAAATGGCTTTGAGTAAGTCATCTGCTGGAGAGAATGTGTGTGGTCGGTGTCGAAATGTCAGTTGAATAGTTACCCATGAGTTAGCCTGGCATTTAATAATCTGACTTTTCTTGAGTAACTCTTTATTGAACCACAGAAGATCCTGCCCAACTCTCCAATGTAAATGAATACTCAAGTATTCCAGCTACAATGGAATTGCTCCATGAAATATTCAATTTCCTATGACTTCCCGTCAGAGCCTGCTATGCTAGGTATTCCACAGGCTCCCCATGTCCATCCATGCTTCAGAAATGATTATTTGACCCCAAATATTCTGCCCAACATGAAACCTTTAAATCTCAACAGTCTACAATTCCGATTTCAGGTGTTTTTGTTTTATAGTTGCCAGAAGTTGATTTGAAAAATCTTACTCTCCGGCAGAGTAATATGTATCTTCATGTTGCATATTTATAAACAAATTGAAAGGTTTGACAAATACTTCAACATAAAAATCGCATTAAACCTTGAAACAAGAAAAAGAATTTGGTCCATTGAGATCCACTCCTTCCGTGGAATTAACTATATGTGATGGAGCCTGTCATATTGTATTCTGAAAACAAACTTTCATTAAGTCACCTTGACCCTTATGGCAATAAGGCTAAGCTTTAGAATAACATTCCCATGTTAGTCAAAACATTTCTTGATGAACTGTATAAGACAACAGCGATACATTGAAGATTTGATCATCTCATTGTAAGCTGATCCCAATTGGATAATTATGTAGCTTCTTAATTGTCTTGACTTCCACTATGACTCCACTGCTGGAGTTTATTTTACAAATGTATTAATCTGAGAAGAGAACAGAAGTTTTCTTCTAAGCCCTCACTACACTTGAGGCTTATTAATTTATAACATGTATCCTGTGATTTTATGTTCACAGTTCAAATCAAAAACCTGTTTAAATCTCCATCAGCTATGTCCCTTGATAGTTTGAAGACTTGGATCATGTTTTTCACTCAATGTTCTTTTCTCCAATTAAAGACATTTCAATTCTTCCAGTTTCCTTATTGTTAGAGCACTAATTCACTTCTTTTCCACCCTTTTAATTTTGTCTAGCCTTTAGGTAAAACAGCTTTTTGTTTTAAGCGAAGATTGCAAAAGTTGGACATAATACATTGAATTTTAGTATGCAAGATTTGGAATACAGAGAGTAGGAATTAAAAGTGGCATATTTGATAGCATCAGCCTGTTGACTTGTGCCTTTAACTAAACCGTGTTTGGTTATAGAGTCATAGAGTCATGCAGCATGGAAACACCCCGTTCAGTCCAACCAGTCCACAACAACCATATTCCCAAACTAAACTAGTCCCACCTGTCTACGCTTGGCCTGTAACACTCCAAGCTTTCATGTTCATGAACTTATCCAAATGTGTTTTAAACATTGTAACGGTACTGCACCATCCATTTTTCTGGCAGTTTATTCCACACACAAACCACTCTGTAAAAAAAACTCCCCCTCATGTCCTTTTTTAAATCTTTTTGCCTCTCAGCTTAAATATATACTCCGTTTTTTTTAACTGCCCCACCCTTGGGAAAAGACCCTTGTCATTCACCTTAGATGTATTCCTCATGATGTTATAAACCTCAATAAGGTCACCCCTCAACATCCTACGCTCTAGTGAGAACAGTCCCAGTCTTTCTCGTCTATTTTTAGAACTCTAACCCTCCATTCCTGGCAACATCCTGCTAAAGTGTTTCATAATATCAGAAATGATATTATTAAACTCCAGTTTAATAATATCATTTCTGTAACAGGGCAATCAGAACAGTATACAGTACTTCAGAAGAGGCCTCACCAATGTTCTGTAACAACCTTAACATGACATTCCAACTCTTAAACTCAAAGACTCCATGCATGCAACTTGTCATGTTCTATATGCAAATTGCTCAATGCAGGCGATACTAACACACCATGTACACTTTAACATCAAGTGCACAGGTATTCCTCTTGCCAGGAGAAACCGAGGTAGTAACAATTGAAGGAATACAGAGCAAAGAAGACTATAAATCCTTCATAGTCTGAATAATACTTCCTTATCTGAAAGAAGGCAAGGGTTTGATCTCAATATATTTACTCTTGTGTTACGTTGTACAATTTAGACTGAAGTTTATTTCTGTACAAACTTCAGAATCTTGTTCTATTATATCAAGGTGGCTGCTATTTTTATTACTTTTGAATGGACCTCATGAGTGTAGAGCAAATTGTTAGCTATTTGAGTCATGGGAAGCAATGTTGATGAATGTAAAATATCACATGATGGAGAGACTCTAAAGAAAGGATAATAATCTGGAGCTCATGTTTAGCAAGATGTACATAGTTATCATGCTACTTTGAAAAACCTCAGACCCTAGTAACACTCCCTTCATAGAATCATGTACTTTATACACCCTGTAAAAGCCCACACAAACAACAGATGATATCACTGTGTAAGAGATTCAGCACCAAGCTGGAGCCGGAGGAACAATCTCAAGGTCAACATGGTGGTCAGATAGAGGAGGCAGTTAAACTCAAAGTGCACAGTACAGGCCAGAGAATCAGCACAGGAAGAAAACATCTAACCAGGGGAGAACAGGATTCAACTGTGTCATCCAGAAATAATCAAATAGATTTCAAAACACAGTAAATAGAAGCAATAGTAGACCATTCAGCCCTTCGAGCCTGCTCCACCATTCGATATGATCATGACTGATCATCCAACTCAGTACCCTGTTCCCATTGGCTCCCCAGACTCTTTGATCTCTCTAGCCCTAAGAACTATACTGGAGTCCTTCTTGAAAATATTCAATGATTTGGCAACAACGTTTTCTGTGGCTGAGAATTTCACAGGTCCTGGAGGGTCCCTGCCAGCATAAAAATGGCAGAATAGATGCAAGCAACATACTCCCAATAGAAACACTTTTGCTTTGACACCAGAAACCAATAAAGATCAGGCCAGCACCTTGTGAGATGCAGTAGGCAGAACAGTGCAGCATTGCGAATGACATTCTACCGAAACAGAGACAGCTACTCACAGGGAGCACATTAGAGGCTTCAATTCATTCTTTTTGCTCTGCCTGATATCATTATTGAGTGATCAAATTTTAAATTTTAAAGTTCAGAGGAAACAAATATCAGGAGCAGGCATAGACCCATTAACAAATTTTACTGCCACAAATACTGAATATTTAAAAGATGACTTCATCAGCAGTAGGAGCTTAGTCAGGCTTTCACATGAAACTCTTTCAGCCTTCTAAACTTTAATGGAATTCGTGTGACTGTTAATTGGCATGGCATGGCAGGGATGTTGTGAGCAAGAAGGTCGGTGCTAAGAGAGTAAGCAATCAGCCCTAAGATGTGCCGAGTCCAGTCTGTGAGCTGGGTGCCAGTGTGTCACCTGCAGCCTTTCAATGCTGATGCGCCCTCCAAAGCAAGTCTATTCTTCCAGAGCACACTGCCAGTGCACAGTAGAAGTACCAGGTTGGTCTTGATGGGTTGGCAGATGCTGAAAGCAGACCTTTGTAGATTAGAAGTATGTTTGGACAGTGCCTAAAGATCTGATCCTCAGGCTGGTGACCAACACGGAGATCATTCAGAGTAACTGGCTGGTTGAATCCGCCCGGTACATGCTCTGGTTTCTTTGTCATGTTCTCCCCAAGTCTCGTTTGTTTGATGAGTTTAGTAAGGTGGGAAGGTGAATGCTAATGAGGTGAGTTGTGATGTCAACAAGGCATTTAACTGTCAATAATGACCATCAATTGGCATCTTGCTATTCCTAGCAAAACCCTCGCCAGGCCACTTGTGAAAAACACAAACGATACAGCGAAATAATCCAGGCATTGAGATGAGCCTACCATGCTTGTCACCTGTCCTGCCACACACTTGGCCATATTACTCAGATCCCTATCAGAGTCCTTCCAGAGTCTTTATTTGCAACAATAGAGACATCCTATGGAAAAAGTACATTTGAGGTAATACAATATGTTAAGTGTGAAAATAAAAGTGCATCCAGGAAGAGGCCAACGAAGCATGGGAGAGTCTGGTAGAAACCAAGTTGCAATGTCCCCACTATGGCTGGATGAAAGTGCACAGCACAAACAATGTCCCAGTTAGATTGCAGACTGCCATGCCTGCAGGCAGATTGGCCATTGTAAATCAATAGGTCACACTAAATTGTTTTTCATCTATCAAACTTAGGACAAAGCCCCCGTTAAAAAATGTGGCATTCACACAATTGAAGAGTCAAGCAGCAGAGAAGCTACTTTCCTGGGAAAAATCAAGGAACTAAAAGCAAATATTGCAGTACTAATGGAAAGCTGAATGGACACCCAACCAATGTTAAACCTGACACTAGAGCAAGTGGCTTGGCACTTTCCAACACAGTTGAAGGACTGAATCAATAAACACTGCAACCATCAACAATTTGACTTCAGAGTCCAGAAGAGATCAAATTAAACATAAAAGGGCAGCTGACTTCTGAGACTGCAATGGAAAAATGAAGCAATCAATGGCACCTTGTACGTTATCCAAAACCAAGAATGTTCATTACTCAGCAGAAATAAAAATGCACTGATCTAAAACTTATTTGTAAAGTTGACAAGGAACAAGTACAGGCTTGGGGAAGTTAAAAGAAACGGCACACCATATCACATTAGGAGTGAATTCTCAACTTGATTGTTTGTTTACATATAGGAAAGACCTACATCCACTTTTGGAAAAAAAATGAGAATTGAGATGGAGGCATTGCTTCATTAAGGGGGCATTGTGTCATTAACCACATCAATAAAGTAGTGTTTTTTTTAGATTAGATTACTTACAGTGTGGAAACAGGCCCTTCGGCCCAACAAGTCCACACCGACCCGCCGAAGCGCAACCCACCCACACCCCACACTTACCCCTTTACCTAACACTACGGGCAATTTAGCATGGCCAATTCACCTGACTTGCACATCTTTGGATTGTGGGAGGAAACCGGAGCACCCGGAGGAAACCCACGCAGACACGGGGAGAACGTGCAAACTCCACACAGTCAGTCGCCTGAGGCGGGAATTGAACCCGGGTCTCTGGCGCTGCGAGGCAGCAGTGCTAACCACTGTGCCACCGTGCCGCCCCGTGCCGTGTTCTGGCATAAAAGTTCCAAAACTTAATGGTTCCATAAGAATTTTTGTTGACCTTGCTCTACTAAAGAAAACTGTAGAAACACAAATATATCCAATGGCAACAGAAGATTATCTGCTTTATAAAACTTGATGCATACAGTAGGTCTGACACTTACTATTGGAGGAGTTAAAATTTTTAGTTGCGTTCATTGTGCTTTTAACTATCTAGCTTTGGGATTGCTTCTGCCACTGGAAATATTCCACAGGACAATGACAAGCATCTGGAAGTAAGGGAAGGCATAATTTTTGATATGGATCTTATCTTGATCCATTTTTCAATTAAATTAGACCATGACCAGAGACTAAAGAGAGTGTTACAAACTCTAAGGGAAACAAGACTGACAGCATGAGCTCTTGAAGCATATAATTAAGTTCTTCGGGCAGATTGTTCAATCATCAGGCACTAACAGTAGACCCACAGAGAACAAAGGTTGTTAAAATATTCCCATTATCCAGAAATGCCATGGAACTGCAAGGATTCTTGCGAATGGTCAACCAGTTCTGTTCCAAATCAATAAAGCTTTCAGGTAACTCTTCAGCTTTGAGCAGGCATGTTGCTGGAATGAACATCAGCAATAACCTAATAGTGTTGTTATTCTCAGAAAATTAGCTCTTTTGATTCTCAATTACCACCCATTGTGGTAGCTGATACGATTGGGGCAGTGTTGCTTCAGATTCAGAAATAAACAAAATAACATAGGTACATGATTCAAACGTTCTTTAGCAGAAACTGAACATACATTCTTTGTAATTGAAAATAAGTGTTTTCAGCTACTTAGACATGCAAAAACTTTAAAATTATCTTCTAGAATTTCAGAATAAAATTGAAAGTGATCATAAGCTACGAGAAATGTTGTTGCTGTATGACAAAAAATGCTACCAAGGGTTCAAAGCTTCAGGTTAAAGCATATAGAATATCACACTACTGAATTTATTCTGAGGTGACTACCATTGTCGAGAATATCTAATGATCACCCAGAAGAACTCATTCAAAGAAGAAAAAGTATTACACTCCTGGCCTCTGCAAACAAAACAAATGCAAGAAATCAAAGCAGCTAAACAAAGACAACTGTTTTCCACAACATGAGGAAGTGTATGAAGCAGGCCAACACTGCACCTTTAACTAACATGATAGAGCTCACGCCTAGTGTGAACTAATAAATGCAGAGCTGGTGAGGGTCAGAAATCACAGATGTTGAAAGCATGCAGCAACGAAGGTCCTATCCTATTGAAACATGGAATGGTATCATTATATATCGTTACATCAAAGAGGAATACATTGATATCAATGGAAAGAAAACTATTGATAGGTGACTCTTCATCAGAACTGTTAGCAGCTGGGATAAAGTAGTATCTACGCTAAAGACAAAGTTGGGGTGAGCTGGGTGAGAGGGGTGTGATGGAGAAGGGGAAGGTCGAGTTGAAGCCCAGAGAGAGAGAGTTATGAAACTGGTAAGTAAACCAGGAGGTTATGCAGAGCAACCGAGATTGAAGAAAAGCAATTTAGTGATAATAAGAGCTAAGAATGGGAGAGAGTGGGTGAGTTGTACTGAAAGCATCCCTTGGCTTGACAAGACCAGGTATGGGTTGGGTAAGAAACATGAAAGAATAGAATTACTAGTGTCCCTACTTCTGAGCTACATGACTCTGGGTTCAAGCTCCACCTGCTCCAGAAGTGTGTAATAACTTGAGTCCTAAAGGCTGCAGTATCTCAAGCAGAAAATGACTCCCATATTTACATTGACCATACATCCTCATAGCCTGCTTCCTGTCACGTCCCCATCCCATGCCCCCAGATTTTCCACCTCCATTGCATCTGTTTTAATGATACTATCTTCTTCAGAGGTGGCCTTAAAATTATCCACCCTTTGCCTCAAGTGAGAATTCCCCATTGCTATTTTATACAGGGCTCTTAGCTGTGTTCAACCTATTTTCAACACTTTTGCCCAAATCTCTTCCCTCCCACAACACCAATAGGGGCCCCCTACTCCTCATTGATCATCCACCAATTTCTGCCATATCCATCACTTCCAAAGGGATGCTGAAACCAGGCACTTATTCCCCTCTCCTCCTTTGTCAGCATTTCCAGCGACTATTCCCTCTGGTCTTCACTGCCAACATGTCCCCACACTCCACACCTTCCCACACTTGCAGAAGATGTACTACCCACCCACTTACTTCCTCCCTCCTCACCATCCAATGCCCCAGGCACATCTTCCAGGTGCTTCACTCAGTCTAGTCGACTGAATTCGCTGCTCACAATGTGGTCTCCTCTGCATTGTGTAGACCCCTTTGCAAAACACCTACTTTCTCTCTGCAAAAATGACCCTGAAATTTCAGTTGCTTGCCACTTCAACAGAGCACCATGTTCCCTTGCCAAAATTTCTGTCTCAGGCCTGCTGCAGTGTTCCACTGAGCCTCAGTGCAAGCTCAAAGAATGACTTTTCATTTTCCACTTGACCTTGCAAACCCTTGGAACAATATCGAGTTCAATAACTGTAGAGCATGTTTCCATCCTTCCATCCTCTTACCCACCCCATACAGGATCCTGGCAGTGGCATGGGCTGTTTTTAGTACAGGCACCCATTCTCGCCTACTCTTTGCTGTTATTATTACTTACTCAGCTTTTGTTCCCTTTCACCTGATGAAGGAGCAGTGCTCCGAAAGCTCGTGATTTCAAATAAACCTCAGTCATTGAAATGTACAGCATGGAAACAGATCCTTCAATCCAACTCATCCATGCCGACCAGATATCCTAAATTAATCTAGTACTATTTGCAAGCAATTGCTCTGTATCCCTCTAAACTCTTCCTATTCATATACCCATCCAGATGCCTTTTAAATGCTGCAACTGTACCGGCCTCCACCACTTCCTCTGGTAGGTCATTCCATACACCCACCTCCCTCTGCATGAAAATGTTGCCCCTTAGGTCACTTTTATATCTTTCACATCTCACCTTAAACCAATGCCTTATTGTTCTGGACTCCCCCACCCCTGGGAAAAGATCTTGTCTATTTACCCTATTCATGCTCCTCATGACTTATAAGCCTCTATAAGGCCACCCTTCAGCCTCTGACACTCCAGAGAAAACAGCCCCAGCCTAGTCAGCCTCTTCCTGTAGTTCAAACTCTCCAACCCTGGCATCATGCTTTAAAATCTTTTCTAAACACTTTCAAGTTCCATGACATCCTTCCCACAGGAGGGAAACCAGAATTGCAAACAATATTCAAAAAGTGGTCTAACCAATGTTCTGTACAGCCCAACTCCTATGCTCACTGCTCTGACCAATAAAGGAAAGCATATCGAACACCTTATCTAAACTATCTACCTGTGACTCCACTTTCAAGGAACTATGTACCTGCATTCCAAGGTCTCTTTGTTCAGCAACACTCCCCAGGACGTTACCATTAAACGTACAAGTCCTGCTCTGATTTGCTTTTCCAAAATGCAGTACCTCGCATTTATCTGAATTAAACTCCATCTGCCACGCCTCAGCCCATTGGCCCATCCGATCAAAATCCCATTGAGGTAACTTTCTTCACTGTCCACGACACCTCCAATTTTGGTCTCATCTGCAAACTTGCAAACTGTTCCTCCTATGTTCACATCCAAATCATTTATATAAATAATGAAAAGCAGTGGACCCAGCACCAAACCTTGTGGCAAACCACTGGTCACAGGCCACCAGTCTGAAAGGCAACCCTCTACCATCACACTCTGTCTTCTACCTTCAAGCCAATTCTGTATCCAAATGGCTAGTTTTCTCTGTATGCCATCTGATCTAATCTTGCTGACCAGTCTACTATGAGGAACCTTGTCCAACGCAATCCATTTAGATCACATCCACCACTCTGCCCTCATCAATCCTCTTCATGACTTCTTCAAAAAAAACTTCTTCAAAAAGCCTTTGCAAATACATGTAAATCCAGTCCCTCAGGATTCCATCCAATAATTTGCCTTCCATTGATGTCAGGCTCCTCAGTCTATCGTTCCCTGGCTTTTCCTTACCAACTTTCTTAAGTAGTGGCACCACGTTAGCTAATCTCTAGTCTTCCAGCACCTCACCTGTGACTAGTGATGTTGCAAATATCTCAGCAAAGGGCCCAGCAATCTCTGCCCTAGCTTCCCACATTGTTCTCGGGTACATCTGATCAGGCCCTGAGGATTGATCCACCTTTGGGTGGGATAGCCTTCAGAGGGTTAGTTTGGGTTAGAGGGTTAGCTAAATGGTGTGCTTCCACTGTAGGGATTCTATGGTGTCCAACATGGAGCTTCCTCAGAGCTAGCAGCTAGCTAATGTCACCAGGAACCCATTCTAATTTCCATGTTAGGTTTTGTCAATATCTAACCTGTTTGGCACATTTAGTAAGGTGGAAAGCTGAATATTAATAACATGAGTTGGGCAATTACTAAGGAGTTTAGCATGCCCTTTCAATCATTTGAATAGGCAATTCACTGTTGCCTGGAGAGAAACTCGCCTAACCACTAGGAAAAATCTTCACGGGTGGGGTGACATGCTCCCCAAGTTGAAATTAGCCTCACCAGACCTTTTGTCTTATTCTGTCACAAGTCTCACCACGTTACTCAGACCCCTATAAGATTCTGCCCACTGTGTCTGCCATGAATGTGTTGGAGGTATCCTTCAATTGCCTGACATTTGAAAACTTGGAAAAGTAGCTATTGATAGGAGAATGTCATTGCCATGGATAATGAGTAAATCTGTTGCTATTTCAAAACAAGAGTACTGGGACATGTCACGAATGTACAGGAGTCCTTTGTGTTGATGCAGTCGGTGACTTTCAGGTCTGGTCATGAGGTCGGGTTCCAGGCATCAGCTGATGTGCCCAGGTACATCAGCTGGAATACTTATGGCTTCCAAGCAACCTTGCAATTGTCAATTTTTAATGACAACATTCCAATGCAAGGAAATGGTGACCCATTATACACAGTTAATTTGGCTGGCATAGGTTCCATTACTGACTTCCAATGATCCACATGAATATCCTTCAGGATTGTAACTAGCAAGATGTTTACACTCACTCACTTGGCAGCTTTGACGGTGAGCATGTCCTCGTGACTTTCCTTTGGGTTGATGATTCTGAAGCTTCAAACTGTTTCACTTTATCCACACATTGTGTCACATTTATCTGTTCAGGTTCCAACTGAAGATTCTTCCCCAATGAATCTTCACCCTAGTCTGCCTGGTCACCACCCTTGCTGCAATCAATTGATTTTACAACTTGTTTTTCAGATGTTATTAAAAAAACCTAGTAAAGATAGCTCCCTCTTTTATTCTAAGAAAAAACAAACTTTAAATTCAGATCAAGCAACTGTGAATGCCCCAGTTATGCTCAATAGTTATTCTTTCTAATGTTTTCAGTCTTTTGCCAACACTTTCACTGTTAACAGATATATCCAAACTTTGAAATCAGTCTGTTCAGAAATTATAGATCACACAT
This sequence comes from Chiloscyllium plagiosum, assembly GCF_037043375.1. NCBI lineage: Eukaryota > Metazoa > Chordata > Chondrichthyes > Orectolobiformes > Hemiscylliidae > Chiloscyllium > Chiloscyllium plagiosum. The sequence continues at coordinate 36,809,314 of NW_028270158.1, read as the reverse complement.
CTGAAGTAGGTGGGATTTGAATCTAGGTCTTTTAGCTCAGACACAGGGACACTACCACTGTGCCACATGAGCCTTTGTAACAGATTTTATAGCCTTGCTACTCTGTGGGGAAATTCAGCAACACAGCTGCTATTCTTTTTTAATATTCGGCCTTTAGCTGTAATTCCGGTCTTTTTTTTCCCCCCATTTCACACTTAGTTTTGTTTTGTCTGGGAATGACTCTGAAGGTGTCTTAATAGCCCTGCTGTTTTCACAGCCAGGTTCAAAATTAACTGCCCAATTCACCATTGATCTGGCTTGCACACAAATCAGGTACTCACTGTTCTGTGAAGCACTGTCTGCAGAGGGAAGCTGTTTCCTACTGTTTGCAATGCTAATACAGACTCTGTACTGCACAAGTTTAGTCTGCAACATTCCCTGCACTTTTCTAAGAGCCACCATTGAAGATGCACAACCGTTGCTCACCACATTGTGGCTCTCTGTTCGCTTAACACAAACTTACCACTTTCACACCAGGAATGGTCAACGAAATGTGGTTTATTTCTATTTGAAGATCTATTAGAGGACAACTCAGCGGACATATTCATTGTTAGGGTTAAACCATTACGGTAGCAGGAACTAGCCAGTTGCAACTCCCTCACACTGTATGCTGCAAACCTGAATGTGCAATGGCTGCTCATCACATATTGCACATTCTTCTTACTTGCTCATAAGCAGTGTCCCTTGAAGTGATATCAAAACAGCATGCACATAGTTGGCATGAGTAACTTTTAAAAGTCCTCACACACTTGTAACAGCTCATTCATGCCATAAATCCTATAAGACAGCACACAACAACATCAGAATGAGAATCAAAGAGGAACAGCACCTACAGCAAAATCTAGTCCAAGCTGTAGCTGGGCAGCGATGAGGAGATCAGCAGAGACAGAGATCCAGTTCAGAGGTAGGCACAGCTCTTAAGAGGCCGAACTCATGAAACAGATTCTACTGACAGAGGCTAACCTCCATCAGGTGTCTGAACCACAGTATCCTAAGGAGCTAAAGATGTCATATCGTTCTGAGATCTGCACCTTCTGAGCAGAGGGTTGGCCACTTGCTAAACCTCCTGGTCACTCTTCTTAACATTATTCATAAAATGTGTGAACAATAAGAGGCCCAGAGCACCACCAGAGAAAGATTTCATGCCAGATAAAGCTTTCCTATTTCTTCTCATTGCCAAGCCAGTTTTGAATCCCCAGTTATATCTATTTTCAGTTACCACCATGGAAGGAAATTTTAAAAGTTGGTGATAACATAAATTGTGTGGCATCAGAATGAAAGTCAGGAAAAGTGTCTAGTAGGAAATCACTCTGACGTTTGAGAGTTTACTGTCACTGAAAAAAAATAAATTACTTCCACCTTATTTAGAAGTCACACATTGCAAATTATATCAAACAAGTTTCAAATGCATTGAATCTCAATGCCAGCCCTTACCAATAAATTTATTAAATTCCTTAAAAGCAAGAGGCAGAATTGAGAGGTGTGGCGTATTGAGCTGGACTTCCCTCTGACTCACAATCTATTTTACAGTAGATGTTTGACATAAAATGATTAAAATTTGTTCTGAGCAGCTACTAGCGAAAAAAAGAACTATTCTCAAAGAAACAAATCCTTGTTAAGAGCTGTTAGGAACCCAATCAATTGCCTGAAAGTAGCTCAAAGGATGTAACTAATCCTCAACTAATTTTCTTCAAATTCTACCTGAACACCTTGACGATAATTATACTACATAAAAATGGCTTGCACTACAGAACTGCATCTATAAACTGGTTACAACATTTCAGAGGACATTTTGAGTGTACTGTTCAATGATGTTGTTACCGTTTGCATTTATTTAACTTCTTTGTGCTTGGAAGTTCAGTCAGAACCTTTGCTATTAGTTTTACTCATTTCTGCACAAATACTGCATTCAATTAGAGTTGCGGATTTTCCAATGGAAACTGCTCTATCCTTATGCTTTGAAGTAAAGAGTTGTAACAGATTGGATTGGAGACTGGAGATTGAATGAGACATCACAGAAAGTGTCTCATAAATACACATACATTCTCTGTAGTATCTGCAAATGGCAACTGTGACTTTTGCAGACTGTCAGTGCCTCAAAATGCTGTAATTTCTCTCAGAAGTTGGTAAGGAAAGGGATCAACCTCTGACTGAAATTGTGTAGCCCATTTCGATGAGGACAGAGTTTTGTCTGTATCAGTCACTGTCAACAAAGCAACTCTCCAAGCATTATTAGGTGATCTTTGCCACATTAATCAGGCAACTACTCACAACTTATCAAGATTGTCATTAATTCACCATTCGGGAAGACTATAATTGATATGGTGTGCATGGAAGCAGACAAATGGAGAAATTGTCCAGTTCTACAGACTGTCAGTGATTCCCACAGGTACGGAAAATAATTGACAAGACATATATGCCACTCAACACTTCAAGTGTCACCAATCTCTATTTTATAGCCAGGAAAGGCTTACATTTTACCCATATGTAGCTAGTATCTGATGTTACCCAACTTGACTTGTTCCAACCAAATGTGGAGGGGAAACAAATTCCGTATTTTTCATTCCTGAGGTTGGCTGTAACAAAATTAGAATTTTTAGTAGCTGTGATTTCTAAATGCATCATATACTGAAAACTTTGTTTTAACTGGCGCATTATGAACTAGCACTTCAGATAAACCAATAAAAATTATAAACCTCATCTGCTGGGAAGTTAACTATATTATTTTGTCCAGTTATATTTTTATAATTTATTTACCTCAGTGATGATACCTGTTGTTCAATAAAACAGCTATATGAAATATCAACAGTTGATTCAATTTCAATCAATTTCTCCTCAAATACTGCGATCTATCGTGATGTCCGAGCAGTCAGATGAGGGTACGAGTGAGAAAGCTGTCTGCCGGTAAGTTTTATTTAAGGAAAAGGTGCATTATTAAAATGACAAATGCTGTAAATAACAGTCATGTGTATACTCCCTGCATTGTGTTTCTATTATTTAGTGTGTATTTTTACATTGATTATGAGGACCTCTTGATTATCCAGAATATTTGATTAACTAGTGAAGAAAATAGCCAGACAAGTCTCTTGAAGTAACATCAATAAAGAAACAGCTCATTGTTAATTTATTTAAGGAAAATGCAAAACTTATTACAAAGGTAAAACCCATCATGAGTCCTACAACAAATGTGTACACACAGACTGTCAGGCAAATAAATAGCACTTGTTAGAGAGCAGGAAAAGCTTTAACGTCCATAGGTAAAAAGAATTATGGAGCAGCAGATTTTCTGCAGAATCCCAACTGAAGCACACGCTAATGGAATTGCCAGAGAAATTGCTCCAAGACCTGGACAAAATTCAAGCTTGGACTAAGTGGCAATGAAACTTCATTTCACAGAAAAGTCCAGCAATGGTCATTTCCAACAAGAGAGAATCTAGTCACCACTCTTGACATACAATTGCAATACCAGCACTGAATCCCCCACTATCAGTATCCTGGGATTTTCATTGAATAGAAACTGAACTGGACTGGCCATATCATTGTTGTGGCTGCAGCAGCAGATCAGAAGTAAAGAATCACGCAGTAATTCACCTCTTGACTCAAGAAAGCCTGTTCACCATCTACAAACCACTTGGACAAATGCAACTCCAACACCACTCAGGAGACTCGGCCCCATCCAGGACAAAAAACAACCCTTTGGCACCAAAACTGGATCAAAGTAAAAACCACCATAGTATGGTCGCTCTAATCAGAAAGAGAGAACTGGTGGTGAGTTTAACCGGAGGGTAACCATGGCTCAGGCATGGATGGGAGCAAGGTTGAGAAGTTATAGTCTTTATTGTAATCATACCTGGTAGACAAATTGACCCCATGTTGTTGTGGTCACTCTGTATCACAAACCAGCCCAGCTAGACAAGTGAGCTCTGGTAAAAACAATGACTGCAGATGTTGGAAACCAGAATCTGGATTAGTGGTGCTGGAAGAGCACAGCAGTTCAGGCAGCATCCGAGGAGCAGCGAAATCGACGTTTCGGGCAAAAGCCTTTCATCAGGAATAAAGGCAGTGAGCCTGAAGCATGGAGAGATAAGCTAGAGGGGGGTGGCGGTGGGGAGAAAGTAGCATAGAGTACAATGGGTGAGTGGGGGAGGGGATGAAGGTGATAGGTCAGGGAGGAGAGGGTAGAGTGGATAGGTGGAAAAGGAGATAGGCAGGTAGGACAAGTCCGGACAAGTCATGGGGACAGTGCTGAGCTGGAAGTTTGAAACTAGGGTGAGGTGGGGGAAGGAGAAATGAGGAAACTGTTGAAGTCCACATTGATGCCCTGTGGTTGAAGTGTTCCGAGGCGGAAGATGAGGCGTTCTTCCTCCAGGCGTCTGTTGGTGAGAGAGCGGCGGTGAAGGAGGCCCAGCACCTCCATGTCCTCAGCAGAGTGGGAGGGGGAGTTGAAATGTTGGGCGACAGGGCAGTGTGGTTGATTGGTGCGGGTGTCCCGGAGATGTTTCCTAAAGCGCTCTGCTAGGAGGCGCCCAGTCTCCCCAATGTAGAGGAGACCGCATCGGGAGCAACGGATACAATAAATGATATTAGTGGATGTGCAAGTAAAACTTTGATGGATGTGGAAGGCTCCTTTGGGGCTTTGGATAGAGGTGAGGGAGGAGGTGTGGACGCAGGTTTTACAGTTCCTGCGATGGCAGGGGAAAGTGCCAGGATGGGAGGGTGGGTTGTAGAGGGGCATGGACCTGACCAGGTGGTCACGGAGGGAATGGTCTTTGCGGAAGGCGGAAAGGGGTGGGGAGGGAAATATATCCCTGGTGGTGGGGTCTTTTTGGAGGTGGCGGAAATGTCGGCGGATGATTTGATTTTTACGAAGGTTGGTAGGGTGGAAGGTGATCACCAGGGGCGTTCTGAGCTCTGGTCTGGTGACCCATGACCTCCAGGTTGTAACAGGAATATTGACTTTCTTTCATGAGCATAGATAAAGAAATCAAAATGTGGAAGCAACTTTAAACTTAGCTGGACTTTGCAATTTGAAAGCTGGAACAAGCAGTACTCATGCAGCCAGGCCTTGGGAAAATTTTGAATTAATATTTTATTGTCACATACCCAAGTATAGGGATACATGAGCATAGTGGAAAGTGTACAATGTCACTATTCACAACACCATCTTAGGTACAACATCATAGGTAAAGAGTGGAAAAGTAAAGAAATAAGTTAAAAGTTTAACATTAGATTTCTTGTAAGTCAAAGAATTAAAGTTAAAAGTTCCAAGTTACAGATCATATTTAGCCTTGGGCTTGCAGTTGCACCATGCTGGGCTTTCCTAACAAGGGCTTGATCCCTCTCCCATGCTGGGCTTTCCTAACAAGTACTTGATCCCTCTCCCATGCTGGGCTCAATCGCTTAATCACCATGCCTCTGTATCGCTGTCTGATCACTGACCACCATCCAGGCCCAGCAGCCGCTTTGCCATAGGCCACCAGCCGCCTCGCTATAGGCCTACCAGAGCTGTGGTCCGAGCCCACCAGCTGCCTTACTATAGCCACCCACCAGAGCGCAGTCCAGGCCCACCAGAGCCACACTCCAGGCCCATTACCCACCTCATCATAGACCCACCAGAGCCACACTCCAGGCCCACCAGCCGCCTTACTATAGGCCCACCAGAGCCAGGTTCTAAGTAATTGATCAAATAGGGGACTCTCCAGTAAGTGACATAGAGAGAATTTATGCAGCCATCAGTGAGGCATCAGGATAGTTTGTTTCCTTCCAGGTTTCAGGGTCAAGAATGTCTCAGATAAGGGTGCAGAATATTCTGAAAGGGGAGAGTGACCGCAGGAGGTCGTTATGCACATTAGCACCAATGACATAGTTAGGGTGAGGGGTGAGGCTCTGCAGAGGAACCTATAGGAAACTAGGCAAGAGGTTAAAATTTAAGTCCTCAAGGGTAGTAATATCTGGACTACTACTAGTGCCCTGTGCCAGTGAGTGTGGGAATAGGAGGATACAGTAGATGACTGCATGGCCGAGGAGCTGATGTAGGGGGGGCAAGGAATCCCATTTTTGGACCATTGGGATCTCCTCAGGAGTAGAAACGACCTGTATAAGATGGATGGGTTCTACCATGAATTGAAAGGGGACAAATATCCTTGTGGAGAGATTTGCTAGTGCTACTCTCGAGGCTTTAAACCAGAAAGGGGGTGGGTGGGAACCAAAGCAATAGTGAGAAGAAAAGACTGGGGTCAGTACAGTCAATAATGGGAGCAAGTCAAATCATCAAGTTAGACAAGAGCTTGGCAGAGAACGAGGTAGGACTGATAAATTAAACTGCATTTACTTCAATGCAAAAGGCTTGACAAATAAGGCAGATGAAGTCAGGGCATGGTTGGAAACGTGGGACTGGGATATCATAGCAACTATAGAGGCATTGCTCAGGGAGGGACAAGACTGGCATCTTAGTATTCCAGGGTAGGAAAGATAGAAAGGAAGACAAGAGAAGAGGGAGAGTGATATTTTTGGTTAGCAATGACATTACAGCAGTACTGGGTGGGGCGGGGGGGTGAGGGGGTGGGGGTGGGGGTTGGGTATGGCTGGGAGATGGTCCAGTGAAGTTATATGAGTGGAACTGAAAAATAAGAAAGGGGTGATCACCTTGTTGGGATTATATTACAGGTCCCCCAATAGTCAATGGGAAATTGAGAAGCAAACATGTAAGGAGCTCTCAGATATCTGTAAGAATAATAGGGTTGTAATCGTAGGGGATTTTAAATTTTCCAAACATAGGCTGGGACTATCATAGTATTAAGGGTTTTGATGAGGAGGAATTTGTTAAGCATGGATGAGAAAACCTTCTTTTTCAATGTGTGGATGTACTTACTCGAGAAGGAGCAATACTTGAACTTCTGTTGGAAAATAAGGAAGGGCAAGTTGCAACGGTGTCAGTGAGGGAGCACTTTGGGGCAACTGATCATAATTCGATTAGTTTTAAAACAGTTATGGAAAAGAACTAATCAAAAAATGTCCAAGTTCTAAATTGGAATAAAGCCAATTTTGATGGCATTAGAAAGGAACTTTCAAAAGTTAATTGGAGGAGGGTAAAGGAACAGTTGGGAAGTGGGAGGCCCCTTTAAAATGAGATAACAAGAGTTCAAAGACTGTATATTCCAGTTAGTGAGAAGGGCAAGGCTGGTAGAGGTAGGGAATGCTGGATGACTAGAGAAATTGAGGCACTGGTCAAGAAAAAGGATTCATATATCAGGTATAGACAGCTGGGATTAGGTGAATCCTAAAGAGCATAAGGTTAGTAGGTGTATAATTAAGAGGAAAATCAAGATGTCAAATAGGAGACATCAGATAATGTTGGCAAATAGAGTTAAGGAGAATCCAAAGAGATTCTATAAATCCATTAAGGGCAAAAGAATAATTATAGGGGTCCTTAAAGATCAACTTGGCCATCTATGTATGGAACCATAGGAGATGGATGAGATACTAAATTAATATTTTGCACCAGAATTTACTGTGGACAAGGACATTGAAGCCAGGGTACTTGGAGAAATAAATAATGGTGTCTTGAAAGAGTTGATATTACAGAAGCAGAGGTGCTGAAGGTCTTAAAACGTATAAAGGTAAATAAATCAAGTGTTCCCCAGAACTTTGGTGAAAACTAGGGAAGAGATTTCTGGGTCCCTTGCTGAGGTATTTGTATCATCGACAGCTTTGGGTGAGGTGCCAGAAGACTGGAGTTTGACTGATGTGGTGCCATTATTTAAGAAAGGCTGTAAAGAAAAGCCAGGGAACTATAGTCCAGGGAGCCTTATATCAGTGGTGGGTAAGTTGTTGGAGGGGATTCTGGTGGACAAGATTAACATACATTTGGAAATGCAAGAATTGATTAGGGACATCCAAATGGCTTTGTGCGTAAGAAATTGTATCTCACTAACTTGATTTAATCTTGAAGAGGTGACAAAGAAGTTTGATGAAGGCAGAGCTGGAGACATTTTCTATTTGGATGTCAAAGTTTCACGTGGGAGACTGGATAGTAAGGTTAGATCACAAGATGAGATAGTTAATTGGATACAAAATTGGCTTAAAGGTAAGAAACGGAGAGTGGTGGTTGAAGGTTTCGGACTGGAGGCCTGTGACCAGTGGTGTGTCACAACAATCAGTGCTGGGTCTACTGCCTTTTGTCATTTGTATAAATGATTTGGATGTGAATATAGGAGTTACAGTTAGTAAGTTTACAGATGCCGTCAAAATAGGTAGTGTAGTGGACAGTGAAGAAGGTTAACTCAGAATACAATGGGACCTTGATGAGATGGGCCGCTGGGCCAAGGAATGGCAGATGGAATTTAATTTAGATAAATGTGAGATGTTGCATTTTGGTAAGGCAAACCAGGGCAGGACTTACACAGTTAGTGGCAGGGCCTTAGGGAATGTTGCCAAACAAAGAAGCCTGCGGTGCATATGCATAGGTCCTTGAAAGTGGAGTCACAAGTAGGCGGGATGATGAAAGTGGCATTTGGTATGCTTGCCTTCATTGAGAATAGGAGTGGTCGGGATGTCATGTTGCAGTTTTACTGGACATTAGTGACGACACGTCTAGAATACTGCATATAATTCTGGTCGGCCTTCTCTAGGAAAGACGTTGGTAAACCTAAGAAGGTGCAGAAAAGATTTACAAGAATGTTGCTGAGTCTGGAGGGTTTAACTTATAGGGAGAGGCTGAAAAGGCTGGGGCTTTTTTCTCTGCAGCATCGAAGGCTAAGGTTTATACAAAGGTTCATAAAATTTATGAGTCAAGGATAGAGTGAATAACCAAGGTCTTTCCTAGGGTGGCAGAGTCCAAAACCAGAGGGCATAGGTTTAAGGTGAGAGGGGAAAGTTTTTAAAAGGAGCTGAAGGGAAACCTTTTCATGCAGAGGGTGATGTGTGCATGGAACAAGCTTCCAGAGGATATAGTGGAGGCTGGCACAATTACAACATTTAAAAAGCATCCAGATGGGTATATGAATAGGAAGGGTTTAGAGGGATGTGGGCCAAATGCTGGCAAATGGGATTAGGTCAGATTGGGATGTCTGGTCAGTGTGGACAAGTTGAACCAAAGAGTCTGCATCTGTGCCCTATGTCTCTGACATCCAAATTATTGACATAGTCACAATTTCAGAGTGACTGGTAACTGTCCAGTTAGACCAATCCATTTTTACCCTTAACTACTTTAAAGTTGTTTTAGGTTTTTGCAGTCAACGTGGGAGCTCAAGCTAACTATTTTGTAAGGTCTTGTTTCTCATGGAAACACTGTGGATACCATATTTTCTGCTGCTCAATTGGCTGGGCCTCAGTTGGACCAGTGTCTTATACGATTTTGAAAAGCTTCATCTGTCTGTAATGAAACTATGGCTATAAGAGGTTATTTTGTCTTTGTGTTTTTGGAGAGACGTTTTAAGGCACAGGTGACGTGCAGTCCACCAGAACAAGCAGAGTAAACAGTTTTTGAGGCCTCGGGCTGTTCTTTTGAAAGTTGGGACAATAGAAACAGCTTGAATGAGTGTGGCCGAGCTCTCTCCCAACCAGGATTTTTAATTTTGTCAGCAGTAGTTGTTGCGGAGTTGGAATTTACAATGAACCTCACCTGGCTGCTACACTGTCTCTGAGTTTCTCTGGATACCTTCCTCCTGACTGCTGGGGCCCCATGTGAGACAATTCTGTTTTCTAAACTTGCCTTTTGCCAAGCTTGTTTATGGGACGTTATTATATCAGAACAGTTACTGTTTAGTAACAAAATTATCTATTATTCTGTTAAGTTTTCCAATTGAGTTAAGTTATTCCAGGTTCCTCTTTCTTTTATTATATTTTAACTGTGGCATTTGAATAAATTGTGTTTTGCTTAATTTCAAGTAGTTTGACCAATCGAATTGCATCTATAACATAGCACCTCGCATTTATGTTTAAAATAAGAAAAACTTAGGATCTAGGCTACCTTCCTAATATATTTTGGTCCGTAACATATCATATTCTTTTTTTTATTGTAGTCAGTGTAGTTGATAATAAAAGATCATTTAATTTTGTCTTTCACATGCATACATGGTTTTGTCAAATCGTTTTAAAGGTGTACTAGGAAAATACCTAGAAAGGCATAACTCATTAGCTTACTTTATTTTAGTGGATCAACATATGAAGTGACAATTATAATCACATTCAATTCAATTGTTACAACTTGCCTTCACTCAATAATACAAAATGTTAAACATTTCCCCTCAATGGTTCACCTTGCTTGACTGATAAACTGAGAAACTGATAACTGCACCCCTGCATGCTTATTTTGAAATTAGCACCTTCCTGCAATTTTAATAAAAAGTTATTATCTCTGTGGGTGGTTATGATGGGAATAAGATCAATGTATTGGATACCAGAGCAAGTCCTTTTGCTAATACTGCAAGAGACAGAAGGCATACTAGCTATTGGCTTCTTTTGTATACCTGGAATCAAATACTTGCCTGATCCTAATGGTCTGTGGAGGGAGCAGGATTATGGAAAATTATAAGACAACACCAGAGACCTGTCAGAATGCCCTTGATGTTAAGGTAAGTTATTAAGGGGATCAGGAGCATAATTGAGTGCAACTTCAACTCAAAGATAAAGGTCCATTGATGACTTTGGGCATAGCTCTTTTAGACATGAACTCTGTTCCTGACAGGGCTTCCCTATTTAGGCCTAGGGTCAATGATGTACTCAGGTTGTGATGACACCATCATAGATTAACTTGATGATATTAAAGAAGGACCTTACAGCATTCAGGTTTGTTCTGATTGCAGCAAAGAGCAAGTTAATACCTCCCTTTACGTACTTTGACCTCCTCGGTTCAGAATTAGAAAGGTAGCCCTGAAAGATAGCCCTTGCCGGACACAGTTACTTCACAAAATAATCTGTGATTGTTAATGAACTAATTACTGGTTTCTGCCTTAACAAAATCCCTTGCATCATTGTATTATCTGTATCTTTCAACCAGGTTTTTTTGTCCTAAATGTGATTTAAAAAGCTAGTTTTATAAATTCAATATTTAAATATGTACTTTTCCAAGTCTTGTCCATGGAAAAAATCATCAAGAGAAGAGTCATGGAGCCATAAAGTGTCACAGTATAGAAAGAGGCCCTTCAGCTCATTTTGTCTGTGCCAGTCAAACACCTATCTACTCTATTCCTATTTTCCAGCACTTGGCCCATAGCTTTTCACGTTCTGTGTTTCAAGTGATCATCTAAATACGACATGAATGTTGTAATTGTTCCCATATGTACCACTGTTTCAAGCAGTGAGTTTCAGGTGCCCACCACCCTCTTTATTGAAATAATTTCTCTATAAATCCCCTCTTAACCTTTTGCTCCTTATCGATGCCCTATAATAATTGACACCTCTCTGAAGGGGAACGCTTTTTTTCTTTTCAGTCCTATTTATGCCCCTTATCATTTTATATACCTCAATAAGCTCCTCCACCTCAGCCTTTTCTGCTTTAAGGAAAACAACTCTAACCTACATAATCTCTCTTCATAGCTGAACCAGACAATTGGTGAATCACCTCTGTATCTTCTCCAGAACAATCACATCCTTTCTATAGTGTAGTGACTAGCGCTGTACAACCTAACCAATGTCATATACAGCTCCATTTAAAACTCCCAACCCTTGAATTCAATATCTTGACTAATAAAAGCAAGTATCTCAAATGTCCTCTTATCTGCACTATCCAAATGTTCTGTTCCCTTCAAGGATCTATTGACATGCATAGCAAGGTCCTTCTGTACCTCAGTAAGGGTCCTACCACTCATCATGTACTCCCATGTCTTATTAGTCCTTCCAAAACGCATTACATCATACGTTTCAGGATGAAATTTCATTTGTCATTGCTCTGCCTGTCTGAGCAGCTTGTCAATATCTTCCCATAGTCTTATGGTTTCCCCCTTGCTATTTACCACACCACAATGTTTTGTCATCTGTGAACTTAAGGCTTACAGCACCAGGGACCAAGGTTTGATTCCAGCCTCAGGCAACTGTCTGTGTGGAGTTTGCACATTCTCCCTGTGTTTGTATGGGTTTCTGCTGAGTGCTCTGGTTTACTCCACAGTCCAAAGATATGCTGGTCAGGTATATTGGCCATGTTAAATTTCTCTTAGTATCTAGGGATGTGTAGGTTAAGTGGATTACCAGGGTTTCAGGGATAGGGTAGGGAGTGAGTCTGGATGGGATGCTCTTCGGAGAGTAGGTATGGATTCGATGGGCCGAATAGCCTACTTCCACACTACAGGGATTCTATGATTCTGTTATACTGAGAAACCTCCTATGGACACAGGCTTCCAGTCACAAAAACAACCTTTGTCCAACAGCTTTCACAATGTGCTACTAATGCAATTTTGGAACCAATTTGCCAAATTGCCCTGGATTCTTACCTTCTTAACCAGCTTTCCATGCAACTCATTGTCAAAACCCTTACTGAAATCCATCTAGACGACATCTACTGCATTACCCTCATTTACACACTTTGCCACCTCAAAACATTCTGATTACATTTGTTGGACATGATCTACCCCTGACAAATCCATTCTCCTTAAATCCATACATCCTTAATTACTCCTTGTGTTTCCAAGTGGAGGTAAATTCTGACTCTCAGGATTTTTTCCCAGCATTGATGTTAGATTCACTGGCCTGTCAGTCTCTGGTATATGCCTCCCATCCTCCTCCTTGCTAATTGGGCCACATTAGCTTTTCTAACATCATCTGACATCTCTCCTGTGAATAGAGAGGATTTGGAAATAAATGTCAAGATCTCTGCAGTCTCCTCACTTGCCTGCACAGGCACCTGGGATACATTACATCTGGCACTGTGGGTTTATCAAATTTCATATACTTTAAAACTGGAAACACCTTCTTCCTCTCAATGCTGATTTGTTCAAGTTTATCACTCCTTGATGTCTGTACCTATATTGTTGTTCTCAATAGTAAATACAGATACAAAGTAATCACGTGTAAATTTCACCTACGTTTTCTGGCTTCACATTCACCTTGGGCCTGACTTATTCTTGATTATTCTCTTGCCTCTGAAATATTGATAAAATATCTTCATTTTACATGCCAGTGTTTCCTCATTTTCCCTCTTTGCTCTTCTAATTTCTTTTTTAAGTAACCCCTTGTACTATTTTGTTCTTTTGGTCTTCTGCTGTTTTTAGCCCATCTTACCTCCTATAAGCTTCCTTTTCATTCCTTATCCAACCTTGTACATTCCTTGGCATCCAGGGTTCCCTGGACTTGTTTGTACCGCACCCTTACCCCCTTCACCTTTACAGAAAGATACTGACCCTGCACTGCCATTATTTTTGTTGCCCATGACCAGTGTCGCAGAATTTTCTCGAAGTAGCTGCTCCTATTCCATTCTGAATTTTCACGTCATTATTAGCCTTCCTATAATGTAGAATCTTTATTTCTGGTCCAACTTTGGTCCTTCTCCATAACTAACTTAATTATTTTTGATTTAGTTTATTTGATTTGTTTATTTATTGTTATGTCTATTTTGGTCACAATGAAAGAAATGCTCTTCCACTGACACGTCTACTATATGCCCAGCTTTGTTCCCTAAAGTTCAGTTCAGTACTGACCCCTCCCTTGTCGGATTTTATACATGCTGACTTAAAAAGGTCTCCTGTACATATTACATGAATTCTACTTCCTCTTAGCCTTTCACACTTTGTTTATCCAAGTTAATCTTGGGAAAGTTGAAATCCCCTATTGTTATTACCTTATTGTTTTTACACTTCTCCAAGATTTGCCTACATATCTGTCCTTTTACATTTCCCAGACTGTTTGGGGTCTACATAACCTCCAATAAAATGATTGCTCCTTTGATATTTTTAAGTCCTATCCATAAGGCCTCAATTGAGGCTTTTTTAAGATGTCATCTCTCCTTATTGCAATAATTCAGTCCTGAATCAATATTATGACATTGCCCCTTTTTTACAATCCCCTCTAAGTCTTCCGTGAAGATTCTATACCCAATAATACTGAGCTGTCAATTCTGTTGCTCCCTCAACTATGTCTTTGTGACAGCAGTAATATTATATCCCAATGTTTTAATCGCACCCTCAACTCATCTGCCTTACTCACAAGTCTCCTTAACCAGATTATATATACTCTGACAGCATATATAATCTGATTGTTGCGAGACATGCTGAGTTCCTCCAGCAATTTCTGTTTCTGTTTCAGATTTCCAGCATCCACAGTTCTTTGTGTTTAATATATCCTCACTGGCTTGATTTTTCTCCGATATTTGGTTGGGCATAAGCACCAAATTCATCTCCACTCCATATCCCTTTCCTTGGCAAATTCATTTTAAGCAATGACTGACAGCATAAGCAAGCCACCTTTTCTTCAACTCCATCCACAAGGATGTTGGTCCTGTTACAATTCAGGTGTTACCCATTGGATTTGTACAGGTTCCACCTTCTCCAGAAACAGAACCCTGTACAAGCTTCCTTCACAAATTCCATTTCCTTACACACATTTGCTTGTGGCATCAGGAGTAATCCAGAGGGGATTTTTCAATCAGATACTTAACATTTTAAATCCTTGCTGCAGGACCCTATTCCTTTGTCTACCAATGTGATTGGTACTCATTATAACACAAGTGGATAAGGTGGTAAAGATAGCTTGCCTTCATTGGTTGGGACATTGATTATAAAAGTTGGCAAGACATGTTACAGCTGTATTAAGTATTTGGAGTATTGTCTGCAGTTCTGGTCACCACAGTATGGAAAGGATGTGGAGGCTTTGAAGAGGGTGTAAAAGAGGTTTACCAGAATGTTGCCTGGATTGGAGTAGATTAGCTTTCAGGAGAGATTGGACAAACTTGAATTGTTTTCGCTAGAGCATCAGAGGCTGAGGGCCGACCTGATAGAAGTATATAAAATTATGAGAGGCATGTATAGGATTGATGGTTGGAGTCTTTTTCCCAGAGTGGAAAAGTCAACTACTAGGGAGCATAGTTTTAGGGTGAGACAGGGCAAGATTTAAGGGAATTGAGCGAGGAAAGGTTTTTCCACAGTGATTGGTAGGTGTTTGCAACTGCCAGGGGAGGTGGTACAAGCAGAGACAATAGCAATGTTTAAGAGGCATTTAGATAGACACGTGAACAGGAAGGAAGCAGAGGCATGTTCAGGCAGATGGGATTAGTTTAGAATGGTATTATGGTCAGCACAGGAATAGTGAATCAAAGGGTCTGTTCCTGTGCTGTATGTTCTACGTTCTAAGAACCACTACCTCTGACCATTTACCCACCCTCATCAGAATGTCCTGCAGCCAGTGATCGTCACCTGATGAAGGAGCGGCACTCCAAAAGCTAGTGTGCTTCCAATTAAACCTGTTGGACTATAACCTGGTGTTGTGTGATTTTTAACTTTGTACACCCCAGTCCAACACCGGCATCTCCAAATCATTAATCCTGGCACCATCCTGGAGTCATGTTTGGGACTGCAGAAACAAGTTACACCATATTTCCACTCCTCTTACCAATGACATTCTTTATATGTTTTCCTGTAGATTTAGTTAATCAGCAAGTAATTTTGTTGACCTTTTAGTCCTGTCTTGTTCTTAGCATATTTGTCTAATGGCAACATGTACGGAAAACAAAATAGCAATGCCTTTTGAATTGTTGGATCTAAGATTTGCAGCTTGTTTAAAATTGCAGTACAAGCTCATCACTAACTATGGTTAATGCAGATCAATTAGTTTCTCAAACCAGGGGCCGAGAAAGTTTCAGCTGTCAGAACAAAAGGTGTTAGGTTTAGAATAAGGGGTAGCAGATTTAAAACAAAGATGAGGAGAAATTACTTCTCTCAAAGATTTGGGAATCGATGGAATTCACTATCCCAAAGTGTGCTTGATGCTGAGATATTGAGTAAATTTAATGAGGAGATAGTCAGATTTTAAATTAGCAATGGGTCGAAGGGTTAGAGAGTGCGGGCAGGAAAGTGGAACTGAGATTGAAATGAGATCATCCATGATCATATTAAATGGCGGAGCAGGCTTGTTGGGGTTAATTGTCCACCCCTGCTCCCAGTTCATATCTTCTTATGTTTTTGTGTCAGTAAAGAGTGAAGTATTAAGTGGCAAGCTATTGGACCTGAAAGCAGACAATGTCATGTGGTTCTGCTATGGAGAATATGAAAAGGAATAGCTGCTTAACTGGTCACAGTTTGCTGTTTGTTCTACTTGAGGATCAGGAAAGGGATTTTTAAGTAGTTTTCACTTTGCAGTTTGTTGTGTAGCACCAGGTCATCAGGGATGTCTTCTGCTGCTCTCAATTCACATGCCTGGCAAACTGATAGTGTTCATTGAAGTATATAAACCTTTTCTTACAGACTTTAACCATTCACTTCAGAGTTCTATTTCCCTTCAAACATTGAACTAAATGATTATTTGTTTTAACTCTCATTCTTGTTCACAAACGTAGTCATAGAATCATAGAGATGTACAGCATGGAAAGAGACCCTTCGGTCCAACACATCCATGTCAACCAGATATTCCAACCTAATCTAGTCCCATTTGCCAGCACTTGGCCCATATTCCTCTAAACCCTTCCTATTCATATACCCATCCAGATGTCTTTTAAATGCTGTAATTGTACCAGCCTCCACCACTTCCTCTGGCAGCTCATTCCATACACTCACCACCCTCTGAGTGAAAAAGCTGCCCCTTAGGCCCATTTTAATTTTCTCTCCTCTCACCCTTAACCTATGCCCTCTAGTTCTGGAGTCCCCCAACCCAAGGAAAAGACCTTGTCAATTTACCCTATCCATACCTCTCATGATTTAATAAACCTCTATAAGGTCACCCCTCAGCCTCCGATGCTCCAGGGAAAACAGCCCCAGCCTATTCAGCCTCTCCCTATAGCTCAAATCATTCAACCCTGTCAACATCCTCGTAAATCTTCTCTGAACTCTTTCAAGTTTCACATATTAACCTTTAGATTATTTTTAAATCATAAGTATCCAACCCCAATTTAATAAAAACAAGCTTTACTTGAGCATCATGATACTGAAATAAATTATTTTATTTAACAATAGCCTTCTGTGGAAGAACACATGCATAATTTATAAAACCTTGAGCAATGTCTTTACCCTAGTATCTTTCCTCTACTTGTTTTCTTTCAATAAAAATATAATTTCTGAAACCAGGCATGCTTTTATCTTCTAACGGGATTCAACTAGCCTGAGAAAATGCATGAAATTATTTTTGCGTCTCGACAGCTCAGTTATAGTCTTGACTGCAATCTCCCAACCAAACTTAATGTGAAGCACTCGTGCTATCTCGTAAGTTGGAGTGGGATTTTGGATGGCCGGAGACACAACAGTGGAGACAGGGGGTGGTCAAGTGAAGCCCAAAAATGCAGTCCTACATGTACTGACCCAAAAAGAAACAAAATTGACTCAACGTTTTCACCATTTTTCATCTGAGCCTCCTGTCGGTAGGTTAACTGGAGACCTTTGCTGCACAATTTGAAGCTGCTCTTATGATCAGGTGAATGAATCAAATGTTAGGAGATAATGGGGTCCTTCCTTAAACAAGCAATTTGTGCCAATGATCTCCACATAAGATCAAACTGCATGTTTAAAAGACCCCGTTATCTCCCAACATTTGATTCGTTCACCTGATCATGAGAGTAGTTTCAATTTGCACCTGAAATGGAAGGAAGCAATAATTTACAAGTTCATTTCAATTAAGAGAAAGTGAGGACTGCAGATGCTGAAGATCAGAGTGGAGAGTGTGGTGCTGGAAAAGCACAACAGGTCAGGCAGCATCTGAGGAGCAGGAGAATCGACGTTTTGGACATAAGTCATTTCTGATGCTTTTCCAGCACCACACTCTTGACCAAGTTCATTTCAATTGCCCAGTCATCTACAATAGACCATGGGACAGAGATTTAGGTTTTCTGGCTAAGTGTTTATCTCACTGCATGTTATTCTATCCATTTGTAACTCCAAAATGAGGAGTCATAGTGGCTCAGTTGTTAGCACTGCTGCCTCACAGAGCCAGGGACTTAGGTTCAATTCCAGTCTCTGGCAACTGTCTGTGTCGAGTTTGCATGTTCTCCTTGTGTCTGCATGGGTTTCCTCCGGGTGCTCTGGTTCCGTCACAGTCCAAAGATGTGCACGTCAGGTAGATCGGCCATGCTAAATTGCTCCATAGTGTGCAGGTTAGGTGGATTAGCCCTGGTAAACGTGGTGTTATAGGGATGGGGTGGGTCGCTCTTTGGAGGGTAATTGTGGACTTGATAGGTCACATGGTCTGCTCCTATACCATAGGGATTCGTTGAATCTATCAGATGCAAATCAGGCAGTGAAGATAAAGATTTATCTGAATATTTTTCTAGATTTTGTATTTTTTCTCCAAAAATAAAATTGGCCTTTAATGAGCTGAAAACTCTAATTGCAGAAATGGAAGCATAGAGTTAATGCCTCAGGGAAGGAGAAGAAATATATTGGTATGGGAAACAGTGGATCATTATAGAACAAATTTGCCTTTGGATCTGCAGTGGGAAAATAGCTGTCCAAACACATTTGGACTTCAAAGCAATGGTAAAGGAACAATTCATTGCAGAGGATCTATCCTCATTCTACATTTCTATTCTTTAAACCATGTGCACCCAGCTTATTAAAAGGTAGCTATCAGGAAAGGTAGGATTGTGAATTTTGGTTAAATATATTCCCCAAGCTTTCACCATATGGCCTTCTACCTCCAAGTGTAAGCTTTATCGCCATCTTCAATAGTTTTGGAAAAAGTGAACAAAAACAAAATCATTTTTAAGGCCCTTGTAATATATACCTTGGGTTTGTTGTTGCTATGTCTAAGAGATTAGATTCCCTTGAGAATCCTGGAGGCTTTGGAAGTCTCCGCCATCATAAGCAAAACAATTGCAGCAATAATCATCCTCTGTGACCATTTTTAAGTAAATTTACTGCCAGAATTTCTTTGTAAAGTACTCGGATTGTGAAAAGCCAAACATAATTGATGGCACATTTTTGGATTTTTGAACTTTTTTTTCCCCCACAGAAAGAAATCTATCTGATGTATGCACACAAGTTATAAAAAGACACTCAGACGGAAGGTAGTTCAAGGCTACAAACTGAAGCTTTATTCTTGGTCACACATTATAAATAATGAACATTCCATTACGCTGTTTCATCAATCAATATATGCCTCATTTCCAAACATTGTATCAGGCATGTTTTTTATCCAAGAGTTTAAAACAGACTGCTCCACTGGAATTTAAAGTCTGCTGCCAATAGCATCATCTACCAGCACAGCTGTTATCTAAGACTTCCTGCAGCTTACTATGAAACTGTGAGGGTTGAGAGAAAATTTGGTACATTCCCTCAGAGTTTAAAGGACATTTGTGATTCAATTAAGTATTTTTCCCATGATCATTAGCAATGAAAACTTGCATTGATATACTATGCTTTATGTAGAAAAATGCCAATAAGCTATTATAAAATTGTTAGACAAAAATCTACACCATGGCAGAAAGAGAGAGGGAGATCGAGCTGTGTACTCAATAGGTTGGTGACAGAGTTGGATTGTAACAGGCATCTCCAAAGTGAAGTGGCAGCTGCAAAGACAAAGAGAACATTTTGGAGCTCAGGGCTTAAATAACTGACAACATAGTCACAAATGTTTTACAAAAAGCAACTGCACATTGCTAAGCAGATCAGAGTTATTGGAGGGCTGCAGGCTGAAGAACTTTAAAGCAACTGAGAATTGAGAGATTATGAAGGGATTTAAGAAAAATGATTTTAAATTTGAGCTGTGGAACTAGGTGCCAGTGTAGGTCAATGTGCACAGGGAAGTTGAGTGATTGGACTTGTTATAGTGTGGGAGTTAGATAGCAGGGTTTTGGATGAGCTGAAGTTTGTGTCAGGTGGAGAACAGGACATCAGCTGAAGGTACATTGTCATAGAGTGTTCTGGAAATAATTCAAGCCCAAATTATAGTTTCAGCAGCAGACTGACTAATTGGACAGAGCAATGGTAGCTGATGTTTCAGAGATAGAATTAGGTACTTTGTTTTGTCAAAGAGGTAATTTGGTTATGCAAATACAATCCAGGGTTTAAAAGAGCACCAAAGTTGCAAATAACTGGGTCAACATTTGCTTATATTCTGGAGGCGAGTATTTCAATGTGTTCTGTATTTAAACAGTCCAGTGCCAAATCTTGTTGAGGCAGGAGTTTCTGCCAACATTGCTATCTCCAAAAAGTTGACCACATTATATCACAAACATTGTTGAACTTCATTAATGTCATCAACTTTGTAGAACATTTTATCAGTTGAGGTTTCTCAACTCTCTGTTTTAATTCTGGGTTTTGTTGTAGATGAACTCATCATGGTGAAACGTCCATCTGGTAGATTTGCTGTGAGCACTCTCTTTCTTGGTAGGGATCCACCTGGCTGTCAAATAAGAAGAGACCTTTACCTTCAACTTAATGAAATTTATTACATGATTGCAATGAGGCACAGGTTACATTGGTATGACATACATTGTTACTGAGACTGTGAGAAAGACCTCTGTGTCAGGTCTTCCTTCAAAATGCACAAGAAACTTCCATTGGGATTCCGCAACATTCTGAAGAAGGGTCACATGACCTGAAACGCTAACTCTGATTTCTGTCTACAGATGCTGCCAGAGTTTCTGAGATTATCCAGCAATTTCCGATTTCCAGCATCCGCAGTTCTTTTGGTTTTTTTATTTCCCTTGCATGAATGCACAATATCATCTTATTGGATTATGCCCAAAGCACTCCTTAACATTAATCTTCTCAGACTTTTGTACGCTATGCAACATCTCCCCACAAGTATTTTTCACCATTATTAACATTATAGATTTGTACAAATGATTACATCTACCATTGCATTTACCCATCTCTCCACAAGTCTCTGACTTCACCAGTTCAGATGAACCTGGAGTTTCACTATTTTCTTAGATGCATTCTCTTCAGACTTGCAAGATTCATAAGTTACTGAGTTCAAGACTGTTTTTGATTCTGTTCTTGACAGTGTGGGCTATGTAAGATCCTTTACAGTAGAAGGTCATTTATGTTTTGGATTTCCTTTGCTAAGGATATCTTTCCTGCTGGAACTAAATGCCCTAATTTCATATCTGGAGAGACTTCAGTCTCATCCATTTCCTTTATGAAGGACCGTTATCCTCTTGAAACACATCCTTATTTTATTGCTTTTTCCTGGATCACCAATCCAGGCAAATTCCTCTTCAGCATGTTCTAAAGTTGTAAACATTGGTCCTTTCAACTGACAGCTTCTAAGGAGTTGTACGGAACACATCTGGTAGATTTTTATTCATAATCTGCCAGCGAATCCATGTTCACGTTTGCACATTCTTTAATTTAACAGGTTCAAAAGCACGATGCTTTAATTCATAGTGTTACATTCTTCTTGCCTGGCTGCTTGTTAGGTCAAATCCTGCAATCTTGCTCAGGAGTGAGAATTCTTGATTGTGAGATATGTATAAGTTCTCTACAACATGGCACATCTTTTGTTCGGGAGTTTCTTGTTGCATTTTAACTTCTGTACCTTTTTGACAATGTGGCTTCACTATTGTAGCTTTGGAATGTGTAACTTTGACTATGGTAAACAATTTGATAATATGGAATACTCCCCATTTGCCTGGATGGGTGCGGCTCCAAAAACATTCAAGAAGCTTGACATCAAAGCAGCTCAGTTGATTGGCACATCCACAAGTATTCACTCCCCTCACCACTGATGGGAATATCCACTAACTACAAATCGCACTACAAAAATTGATCAATGATCCTTCAATAGCTCTTTCCAAATCCATGACTATTTACATTGAAAAGGACAAGTGCAGCAGATACTTGGGAACTGGCAAGATCCTTTCCAAGCCACTCGTCATCCTGGCTTGGTAAGATATTTGTCATTCTTTCACTGTCACTGGATTAAAATCCTGGAATTTGCTCCCTAAGGGCATTGTGGGTCTACTAACAGCACACGACTGCAGTGGCTCAAGAAGGCGGTTCCCACCATCTTCTCAAGAACAACTCTGGACAGACAATAACTGCTGGCCCAGTCAGCAATGCCCACATCCCATGAGTGAATAATAACTTGAAAGATCTCTAGTCATTGTTGTCCATTATTATAGAGATCATAAGTAAGTTTTCCATGGATTTACCCAGATGCTGCAATTTTCTTTTAAAACTTTCAATAATCTTATTTGTTCTGAGGTTAACACAATTTCCAAAGGCTTTGAGAACTTCATCAAAAAGAAAAAAAAATCTGTTGCATTTTGTACTTCTTGGTGGGCTATAACTTTATTACCAATTGTCTCAATTGAATACAAAAGCCTGTTTACTTGTCCAGCTTCTATTTTAGTACCTAGTTTAGAACCAACTCTATATCTTAAAAATTATTTCCCCAAAATGCCTAATCTGGATTTTATTTGGTGGCCTTTTGAAATTATGTATTCCTGGGAATATATGTTTTGTTGGTATGTTTTTCTAATGCGATTATTTATTTTATTTTAAAGGCCTTTAAGTTCTACAGTATAGCAAAATTACAAATGTGTGCTGTTGTGGAAGCTTTTCCCATACTTTTGTGGTCAAGATAATCAATCCCCACCTTTTGCAAGTAATGGGAGGAATCCTGCCTTCTGCAGGTGAAATGAATGATTCTTGTTTATTGTGCTCAAAATTAATGATTCCTGTAATTTTCAAAGATTCTCTTGATAAATCCAGTTAATCATTGTCCTAATAGATGATTTCCATTCTCTTAACAGCTTTAGCAAGTTAACCCCTCACTTCATGGCTCCAAAAGTCAAATTCTATCCCTAAAATGGCTTTCCCTACATGATACCCACTTCTGTGATGCTGCTAATAACCTCTGTTGCTTCATAGTTTTTTTCCCCGGAGGAATTCCACTGTCCTCAGTTTGAATAAGTACTTCCTGCTTTTACCACAGTTTAAGTAAGGGTTTCTCATCTTTTCTGTGGCCTCAATCGTCTTTTTCTTCTATTACATCTAGTCTGCATAGACTTCCAATTTATTCCTTTATCTCTTTAATTCTGACTTTACAATATTCCCAAGTCTGCAACCATGTTCCAAATAGTTTCTGACGCCCTTGATTTCCCTTCCTGTAGACGGGTTTTATGTCGCTCACTTTCAATGGTGATAAATGCTCGGTCGAAGCTGCAAATATTTTGCTTACTTCTAACTTTCCTTGCCTGTCAATGGAACTATTTTTTATTAAATGAAAGTGTTGCTTTCCTGAGCATTTCATCTTGACCCATGAAGCCTCCTATGTCTATTTGGTCTCCACCACCTCAACAGATTATTGACACCCAACACAATCTGTAAATCCCTGGTGCCCTGCAACACATTTCTTACAAGATCTGAAATAGCTTTTACCTTCGACTGTGTGATCTGCTTTGTTGAATCTTGCCACAAGGTTCTATCCTTCAGGGTTCTTGAATGTTCAGCTCTTTCTGCTGCTGATGTTTGATCAAACAGAGCTTTCTTAAAACTGTGCCTGAAGAGCCTTCAGAGTTTAGTGGCTACCGCTGTTTTCTATGCTGCAGCTAACTGGAGTGCATGTGCTTCTCACCAGGTTGCAAGATGAATCCTCACCATGGTTCATCATCGTGATGTAACATTCATCGGGTAGATTTGCTGCTGCTGTTATCTTTCCTGGTAGAAATCCACAGGCATCCTCAGTCTAGTGTGGCAGTGGACATACATTTGATAATTTAACCAGAAGAGGTTCTTAGCTGGAACAAAATATGTAATTTCAGTTGCGTATAGGTTACATTGGTGAGCAATGTGATTGAAATGATAAGGGAGAATTCAATGGTATGTCTTACCCCTTCAAGATCCAAAACTGTTCCCTCCCCTGAGTCCATGTGACTTTGCCATATTGGGTAATGCTTAAAACACTCACCAGCATGAACACTCTCAGACCCTTCTACCTTTATATGACATGTTCAATCCCAGATCATGATGGCCAAGCAACGTGTGTTTATAATGTGGTTAAACAGATTGATTGTCAACCTGCAAACCCTTCCAGTAGCAGCAGATAGTAAGGTCAAGAGAGATTCCTGGCCAGCCATGTGCTGTAAAGCAAGATGGAGCTTCTGTTGTCACTGCCCCAGTCTATGAAGTGCATGGAGAAGTGGATGTTAGCACAGCTACTCGGGCACCTTGAGAAGTCAGTAATACAGGTCAGGCAGCATCTAGGGAACAGGAGAATCGACGTTTCGGGCATTAGCCCTTCTTCAGGAATCACTGATTCCTGAAGAAGGGCTAATGCCCGAAACGTCGATTCTCCTGTTCCCTAGATGCTGCCTGACCTGCTGCGCTTCTCCAGCAACACATTTCCATCTCTGATCTCCAGCATCTGCAGACCTCATTTTCTCTTCAAGTCAGTAATACACCATTACCTCCTCATATATTTGTCATTTAGAAACACACCCTGATTTAGACAATGCTTAAATCTCTGAGTTGAAAAGTGTGGTGGTGAAAAAGCGCAGTAGGCCAGGCAGCATCCAAGGAGCAGGAGAATCGACGTTTTGGGCATAAGCCCTTCTTGAGGAATGAGGCTGGTGTGCCAGGCAGGCTGAGATAAAAGGTGAAAGGCCCCCCCTACCTTTTATCTTAGCCTGCTTGGCACACCAGCCTCATTCCTGTAGAAGGGCTTATGCCCGAAATGCGATTCTCCTGCTCCTTGAATGCTGCCTGACCTGCTGCACTTTTCCAGCACCACACTTTTTAACTCTGGTCTCCAGCATCTGCAGTCCTCACTTTCTCCTAGTTAAATCTCTGAGCAATGGTCACCCAAACTAACCTGTTACCAGTCTTTCCATTTTACTTGACTATAAAGTTCCTCCTCATCCAGTATTTCCGGCAGCCTAGCATTCAGCCAGAATTCAAAATGTGAATTGCCTTAGTCTGTTTCCTGATCTCCAAAATGTAACATGCTACAGACAGTTTTCAAAAGCTTATTTAGGCATTAAACAATCTCTGAGGTGCAGTTGGAGTCTTGACCTGCAATATCAGTTTAACCCATATTTAAGACAAGATGCAACATTAGCAAAGGAGTCAACAGGCTGAATGCCACTTACTAACAAGACTACATAAAAATTGAAGAACACAACCTGGCCTAATGCTCTCTCCTAGTGGCTGTCAGCTGCCTGGGAAAAAAACAAGTTGTTGCTCAGGATTTTAAAAGTGAGAGTGGCCCTACATCTGGGCCAGAAGTTCTAGGTTCAAGTCCCAACTGAGTTGGAGGTGTATTATAACGTGTCTGAAAAACTCAGTTAAAATACCCATGTATTGTGTCGTCATAGTCTTACCAGAACAAAGGGTAGCTCTCTCATCAAAGATAGATGACTGGCAGTGATTTAACCTAATATGCCACAGACCTCAGGAGAAGGAAGAGAGGTCGCGAAGGAGATTCTTTCATGGTAGTCTCAAACCAGTGATGGGATTTGAACCCACGCTGTCAGCATCACACTGCTCTGCAAACCAACAATCCAGCAAACTGAGCTAAACCAATAAAATAACTATAATGCTTCACCATAGTCCTTGCTGCTGGAGTTTTGAAGAGGACTTATGAAACATGTCAGGAGACTGGTGCACTTAGTCATAGAGTCATAGAGATGTACAGTATGGAAACAGACCCTTCGGTCCGACCGTCCATGCCGACTAGATATCCCAACTCAATCTAGTCCCACCTGCCAGCACCCAGCCCATATCCCTCCAAACCCTTCCTATTCATATACCCATCCAAATGCCTCTTAAATGTTGCAATTGTACCAACCTCCACCACTTCCTCTGGCAGCTCATTCCATACACGTCCCACTCTCTACATGAAAAAGTTGCCCCTTAGGTCTCTTTTATATCTTTCTCCTCTCACCCTAAACCTATGCCCTCTAGTTCTGGACTCCCTCACTCCAGGGAAAAGACTTTGCCTATTTATCCTATCCATGCCCCTCATAATTTTGTAAACCTCTATAAGGTCACCCCTCAGCCTCCGACGCTCCAGGGAAAACAGCCCCAGACTGTTCACCCTCTCCCTATAGCTTAAATCCTCCAACCCTGGAAACATGCTTGTAAATCTTTTCTGAACCCTTTCAAATTTCACAACATCTTTCCGATAGGAAGGAGACCAGAATTGCACGCAATATTCCAACAGTGGCCTAACCAATGTCCTGTAAAGCCGCAACATGACCTCCCAACTCCTGTATTCAATTCTTCAAGACTTCACTCCCATTCTGTCAATATTGATTTTGGGAAGTCTCTGAGGACCTCATATAAAAAGGTAAGGGCTCTGATGTTTTAGCTTATTAGATATTTTACAAGGGTTACCAAGGGAGAAGAAAGAGCTTGGCCATCAGCATCTTGCGCATATCCCCTTGGTCTGCAGGAGAAATAAGAGAAGGACACAAAATGAGACAAGGCAACCAAGCTCCTATAGAAGTGGGAGAAAGACAAGAGGATTCTTTTTCCTTTATGATTACAGGACATCCCTCCACTTCTAGTCCTCCTCTGCCAAGACCTCTAGTGGCATGATGTGGAACATGTGCACTCGCTTTCCCAGTTGCAGAATCATCTTGAAATTACCAATTTTCATGTTCAACCCAATCCAATGAAAGTGCATGAGTGGAATCCACATGTACAGCCTCAAAAAAATTGTTAAGTTAGCATTTGGTTGCTAAATAATTAACATTTCCAGATGTAAGTTCTCAGATGTTTCGTCACCATACAAGGTAGACATATCAGCCACCAGAGCCTCACTGAAGATGTTACCTAGTACGTTGACAAAATGTCTGAAAATGAACCTTCCAGCTCAGCGAGCAAACTTACATCCAGATTCTCAAAACTCATCAATTAATATTTCCCTTTCTACTGGAGATGTGATCGGGAGCATGTACCATAACATTAAAGCTTTTTCCTATTCCTATTATTTTCTTTCATAATAAGTTGGGCTATTTTCTGGTACATGGAGAAACAAATGAATACAAGTGCTTCATTTACAAAATTAAATATTTTTTTTATGTGTGTAGGCAGAGCACTGCAGTACGAGTGGAAAGATTTATGTGAAAGGCAAAATACTTTGTGTTCCCAAATGCAACTGTCAGTGAGAGACCTGGTCATAACAAAACTGCAGTAATAGAGTGGAAAGCTATGAAAAACCATAAACAGTCACTGCAATAGTACAATAATCAATCAGACTTTATATATTACCCCAGTTAGGCCTGTACAACAAATCAGCCATTGCAACAGACACAAGTGACATGATTTAATTCCCGATTCAATAAAGTGAAATGAATCAAATCAGCAGCGACAGAGCTCTGTATCCTGAGAGTACATGCTGAAAAGACTGTTCATCATATAGAATTTCATATGCAGAGATGCCAGTGACTTCAACCCCACCCTAGCCTGCCGTCTTTATTTCTCTTCTGAGTAACCTGGAACAATGTTATAACTTACATTGAAGGAATGCCATCATTTCACAAATAAACATGGACTGCTTCCCAAACTTATGAAATAATGAAACTCTATAACACGCTTGAAAAATTAATTGCTAGGACTGACAGCTGTGATGTTGTGATATGTCAAACTCAACAGAAATAATTGTTCTTCAAATGTACATTCAGCATGAACTAAAGGTAGAGCCTAAAAATTAAAAATAACTTTGAGAAGGATGGGCAGCCAGGATCACTTGAAATTTAGAATGTGCGCTGTGAAAGAGAATGTTCCAATTAGGAAGAAAACATCATTGTTTTTGGATCCTGCCAGATAATTAATAGCATGTTAATGATGCTGGCCAATTACTGATATTTAAATCAGCCAACAAATTAAATAGATTAAGAGATGCAGATCATATTTCAAGTCTGTAATTTGTTCACCAAATTCCTCTGTTCATTCAAGCAGCATCTCAGCCTAAGACACCATTTTATATATATGAACAATCTAGATTGGCACTTTAATTAATTCAGTAAACTCACCACAAAAGGGTTCCTGATGAAGGGCTTTTGCCCAAAACATCAACTCTCCTACTCCTCGGACCTGCTGTGCTTTTTCAGCATCACACTCTCGTCTCTAATCTCCAGCAACTGCAGTCCTCACTTTCACCTAACTCGTCATAGAATGCAAGTCTGATAATTGGCAATGTAAGCATTTTGCTAATAATGTGATAATAAATGTCTCTAGCTCAGAAACATAGCTGTGTAGCCTAATGGTGGGCATTTCTGTAGATTTGTAGCCACCTGATTTAATTAATAGAAACTTGGATTCCTTGTCTGTTAAAGCTCTGAATGTGCCACTAAAATATTATTATGATGTTAAATTTTAGTTCCATCTTTTTCATTCAATATTAGCTGTAACTTCCATAAAATATACTGTGGAAGTAGCTTTTTATATATTTCTTCAACAAACTTGTATGATTAAAAGATTAAGTAAAAGAGTTCATTTTCTATTGTCTTTTTAACCTGACATTAGATTTTTTTTAATTGTCCAGAGAAATATTGAGCCAGATCTTTGCCAAGCATAGACATATTCAGAAAGGAGTTTATTCATATGTGGAATGTGGGCATTGCTGGCAAGGGCAAGATTTGTTGTCCAGGTTTATTTAGCCTTGAAAAGGTGAGGGTGAGTTTCCTTGACAACTGAGTGGTTTGCAAATCCAGTTGACTGTCAACCACATGGATGTTGATCTTGGTAACAGATAAATCTGACTAAGTACAGATTGCAGATTCCCTTTGCTGTATTCGTTGACCAGATGGGTAGTTATACTTTTCCCATTATCGATGGTAGCCTTTTATACCAGATTTATTTAAGTAGCTGATTTTAAATCCTTCAGGCACTATGTCAGGACTTGAAATCTAATATACCTGGATCATTATTTCAAGTTATGGGGGTACTAGTCCGGTAACATCACCACTGTGCTACCATTCACTAAATTTGTTTCCCAGCAGCAGTAACAGCAACTATTCATGCATCTGTACATGTATGAGAATCAAAATTTAAAATGCACAGTAAAACAATTACATCATGTTATACCTTTGATCACTACACAATAGCAGCACTAGTTATATGTCACTGATGTCCAGCATCACATAAGAATTTCAATTTTAAAAGGACATAAAGAAATATTATTGCAAGCTTCAAAATGTTTCATTCTTTAAAAAATGAATGATCGTGCTTTCAGTCTCGCTGCACATTCTCAGCTCTTTTCTGTTCCACCGATCAGAATTCTCCCTTGATGTGCTGCGTTCACCACCATGCTCACTGTTTCAATCCCATTGCTATTGAGCTCAGACCGTCACAACAGTGACCCAGAGTCAGTGATCTCCATTCTTCAGAGTAACATTGCATCAGGAAGTTATACTTCTCTCAGGAGGCAGGCGGTAAGCTACTCAAACCTCTTAAAACATGAACTATCACACTCTCCTCGCTGGCCATTGTCATGGAAATTTATATGTATTGGAATAACATTTAGTTTCAGCAATGTAACATTGGAGGTTCAAGCGTAAAATATAAGATGAGGGGAAATCCGATTCAGAAGCTGATAGCAACTCTGATGTAAATGCAATTCAAACTAGCCTGAGTTTGTTACACATAAAAAGCTTCCTTTATCTTACAAGGTCATGAGTAGAGTTTCTGAAGAAATAAACAATGGAGGGTCATAGAATCATAGAGTCATAGAGATATATAGCATGGAAGCAGAGCCTTCGGTCCAACCCATCCATGCCGAACAGATATCCCAACTCAATCTAGTCCCACCTGCTAGCACCTGGCCCATATCCCTCCAAACCCTTCCTATTGATATACCCATCCAGATGCCTTTTAAATTTTGCAATTGTACTAGCCTCCACCACTTCCTCTGGCAGCTCATTCCATACAGATACCACCCTCTGCATGAAAAGGTTGCCCATTAAGTCTCTTTTATATTTTTCCACACTCACCCTAAACCCTCTAGTTCTGGACTCCCCCACTCCAGGGTAAAGACTTTGTCTATTTATCCTATCCATGTCCCTCATGATTTTATAAACCTCTATAAGGTCACCCCTCAGCCTCCGATACTCCAGGGAAAACAGTCCCAACCTTTTCAAGCTTTCCCTGTAGCTCAAATCCACCAACCCTGGCAACATTCCTGTAAATCTTTTCTGAACCCTTTCAAGTTTCACAACATCCTTTTGATAGGAAGGAGACCAGAATTGCATGCAATATTCCAAGAGTGGCCTAACCAATGTCCTGTACAGCCGCAACATGACCTCCCAACTCCTGTACTCAATACTCTGACTAATAAAGGAAAGCATACCAAACACCTTCTTAACTATCCTATCTACCTGCGACTCCATTTTCAAGGAGCTATGAACCTGCACTCCAAGTTCTCTTTGTTCAGCAACACTCCCCAGGACCTTACCATTGAGTCTATTAATCCTGCTAAGATTTGCTTTCCCAAAATTATCTAAATTAAACTCCATCTGCCACTCCTCAGCCTATTGGCCCATCTGATCAAGATCCTGTTGCAATCTGAGGTAACCCTCTTCGCTGTCCACTACACCTCCAATTTTGGTGTCATCTGCAAATTTACTAACTATACCTCTTATGCTCGCATCCAAATCATTTATGTAAATGACGAAAGGTAGTGGACCCAGCACCGATCCTTGTGGCACTCCACTGGTCACAGGCTTCCAGTCTGAAGAACAACCCTCCACCACCACCCCAGTCTTCTACCTGCCAGTACTATATCCAAATGGCTAGCTCTCCTGTATTCCATAAGACCTAATGTGGGATATAGGTAAATTAATGTTACTTCTGCAGTTCTGCAATTCTGCAATTATAATTTCTGATACAAAGTAAATTAACTCACACCAGTGTGTGGTTGTTTCAGCCGGGAGCTGAGTCAACAAGAATGGAAATTATGTGGAGGAAATATATAATTGTTTTTGTATTAGCTAAAATTGTATGTCAGCATGAAACGTGATTGCAAAACAATGGTAGATATTATGGGCAAATAGATAAGATGTTGTGAGGGGATGAAGTTAGGCCAGATACGCCTAGTAGGTATGAACATCTGTTTCCCATTTTTACAGAGACACAGGAACAAACCCTAATTAAAGAAGTCATAGAGATCAGAGTAGCTTCAGGAGAAGCCCAGATGGAAAGAGTAGATACTGATGAAGAAAGAATATGCCTAACAATGACCTGCAATGGGATGAGGTCAAACGGGCTTGTGAGGCCAGAAAAAAGCATTTTGTCACAGACAAGGCCGGATACGGCAAGAGATAAGCAGGAGTGGTGGGACCATTCTTAGGGAAGTGGAGGATGTAAACAGGGGGAGAAACAATGAAATAAGAAAAAAAATGTAGGAACCAAATTATATAAATATCGAGTATTTGTTGAACTCCGTGTGTTTTGTCCCTACCTTGTGGACATCACACCCACTTGCAAGTGTAAAATAAATGACACTACTGATTCAGATCTTGTCTCGGACTGAAATTATTGAAGTGTGTGAGCATTGTTTCTCACAATTGGGGGCTGTCCGGGGTTTTCTTCCATCGCCGGGGGCAGTGGCTGGCCCTGGACACTGGGAAGACGCGTCCCGCTCCCCATTGAGGAGCGGTCTCGTGTCCCGGTTTGGTCTGCTCCCTTGGGCGACTGGTACGGATCCCACAAGAGAGACATCTGAATCAGACAGTGATAGGAGCTTAATAGAAAATACGGCGAAAAGGGCCAGGCAACTCTGTGCACAGACCAAGGTAAGAAAATTGACTTTTAAATATTGCCTTGGTGGCCGGGATTGAGTTTTAGTAGTTAATAAGGGACTAACGAAGGAACTCAATATGGGTTGCGCCGTGGAAAAGGAAAAAGCCTCCGGGAAAAGAAAAGAAGAAAAAGGCAATGGAAATGGAGGCGGGGTCCCTTACAACATACCTCCAGAAAGTCCTTTGGGCAGGATGTTATGGGAATTGGCAAAATAATACTTGTACAAGGGAAAAAGATGATTAAATATTGTTGCTTTATATGGACTAAGGAATCCATTCTTCGTCCCGCCATCTTCTGGCCAAAGTACAGGTCGGACGAAGACTAGGTTTGTAAATATCTAAATTTATATGTCAATGTGTGAGAGAGAGAGAATGAAAAGAGCTGTACAGCTGGTAGAAAGTTTAACCCTTTGTGATTTGGTTTGAATGAACATTTGTTTGTTGGTGATTGAATGTTATTCCCTGGAGCTTGAGTTCCAGGACTGTTTTGAATCTGATTTTTATTATGGAAACTTAACATGATTTATTTTAAGGTTAAGGATTCTATAGAGATTATGAAAAAAAGAATGATAACTCCTGTTCTTTTTACAGATCATGACTGCCTTATTATCAGTTTCTAACTAATCTCTTTTATCTTTACATAAAAGCGATTTATGGAGGACAATTGAAGTTTCAGTTCAACATTAGATTGTAGTAAAAACAAAATTCTATGGTTAATATCTGTGACCTTGGATTCGGCCATTGTTCATGCATTGGAAGTTTTTGTTTAAACTTGAATAGACAAATTCTTTTAAGGCAGCTCTGATTATTTCACGACCAATAGTATTGTAATTGAGCAATGATTGGTCAGGACTACTTAAGAAAACTAATTTTGGATTCAAATTAAGGGACTAAAACTGGGTGATTACAGTGGATTTCAAAATTGGGAACTGTATGCATTTTACATTTTAAATATTAAATACTGAATAAATGAACGTAAATATATAAATATATTTACAAGTTAGGAACAGGCTTTAAAAGTTAGTCAAGCATGAATTGATGAATTGGTGTTTGAAGTTATGGGGAGCTAGAAATAATGCAATATTTCTTTAAGAAAAAAAAAGGGAAGAACGTAATGACTTATCCTCTTCGGGAGGTACCAATAGGGGACAAAGAGATTGGGTTTATAAGTGCCCCCCTCACTAGTGGGGAGGTCAGAGCATTTAAAAAGGGAATGAAGGTCCTGGTTGAGGATCTGGTAGGGTTGTTTGAACAAATTAATCAATTTTTGAGGCCAAGTCTGTATACCTGGGCTGAGTTAATGTCTATTTTGAATATACTATTTACTGGGGAAGAAAGGGGGCTTATACGAGGAGCCGCCATTAAAATACGGGACAGGGAACACCCGATTAGAGATGGGGATGCTGGACAGGGAGAGGTGAAGTTTCCCCTCAGAGATCCCCAGTGGGAAAACCAAAACCCGGAGCATAGAGAAGAAATGAGGGAATTGAAAGACCTGGTTCTAAAAGGAATAAGAGAGGCAGTTCCGAAGTCGCAGAATTTGACTAAAGCCTTTGAAGTTAGACAGAGAAAGATGAGACTCCCTCAGCTTTCTTGCAAAGATTAAAGGGACTCAATGCGGAAATATTCTGGAATGAACCCTGAGGACCCAGTGGCACAGGGTCTTTTGAAAGTACATTTTGTGACAAAGGCATGGCCAGACATACAGAGAAAGATACAGAAGATAGAAGGGTGGAGTGAAAACCCATTAGATGAATTGTTAAGAGAGGCACAGAAAGTGTTTGTAAAGAGGGAGGATGAGAGACAAAAACAGAAGGTGAAAATGATGGTAGCTACAGTTGATGAGGTAGTTAAGAAAAGAATGGAACCAATAGTGGGCAACCGGAGCGGCAGGTGGCAGCATGTAGGACAGAGAGGAAGAGGGAGAGGGAGAGGACTAGGGGGAGCATTTGATAGAGGGTTTGGGCGACAGGGGCAGAGATGGAGGTCTCCACAGGAAGGATGCTATTATTGTGGGAAGATAGGGCATTTTAAGCGGGAGTGTCCTGATCTACAAAGGGAAGAAAGGGCAATTCCGCTTATGAATTTTGATGAAGAATAGGAGTGTCATGGGTTCCTGCCCTCGGGGGCCCACCAGGAACCCTTGATAAACCTGAAGATGGGACCCTATAGGGAAGAGGTAGTCTTCCTAGTAGATACGGGGGCAGCACGGTCATCGCCGAATTTTAAACCAAAGAAAGTAGAAATGTCAACACGGTCAATTACTGTTTCGGGGGTAAAAGGGGAAGGATTTACTGTTCTAGTATTTAAACCTATGATGATAGAAGGTCCTAAGGATAGGGTCACAGGGGAACTGCTGTATATCCCTGACATAGGAAGTAACTTACGAGGGAGAGACTTAATTATCCTCTTAGGACTGGAGATTGGAATTCAGGAAAAAGAATTAGTTGTACAAATGGCAATGTTGACAGAGGATGTGGAGAGAGAGATAGACCCTATTGTATGGGCTAGAGAAGGGAATCGTGGAAAACTACAGATCCCTCCCCTTGAAATAAATTTAAAAGGATAGGGGACGTTGTCTGTGAGCGACAATATCCTATTTCCATAGAAGGTATACGAGGACTGCAGCCAGTAATTGAGGGACTGATTAGAGATTAAGTAAGATCCCCCATGACCACAAATGGGTTAGTGTGATAGATTTAAAGGATGCCTTTTTGGCTTGTCCCTTGGCAGAGGAAAGATTTAGGACTATCCCCCTATGAAATCTTATTTAGATTACCTTATCTGGGAACGAATGGAGAATTGCCAATTCCCGAAACTAAAGATTTGTTTTTAAAGAAGTATATACTGGGCTTGTCCTCCTCTTTATCTTTCCTCAGGAAACAGGGTTTATTGGCACAGACTCCACCCCTTGAATTCACCGTTCACCCCATTCGGCCGGGCGACTGGATCTTAGTAAAATCATGGACAGAGACTAAATTGCAGCCGGACTGGGAAGGGCCGTACCAGGCTCTTTTGACGACTGAAACGGCAATAAGGACGGCGGAAAAAGGCTGGACTCATTACACTCGGATCAAAGGGCCTGTGGACCCTCCAGTTGAGAAAGAAGTCTGGACAGCCGAATCAACGCAAGACCCGCTGAAACTCAGGCTGAAGAGACTTTGAGTAACTGACTATACAGTGGCGACGCGAGCGCGGGATTATTTCTGTAAGATTGTATATTAAAACTTTTTGTGCTTCAGCATGATGATTAGAATACTGGGAATGTTTAGAGTTATGATGCTAGCCCTCTTAGTATTGGGATTTTGTCAAATATTATTTTCATATGTATTATTAACGGTTCCTGAGTCTGATAATCCACAAGTAATAGACGCTGATGCATGCAGTTTAGTAAATTGTGGGGATGTAGATAATCAGAGACAGTACCGCAGCTCTGAGATACATCTTAAGTCCTATGGGGATGGCCTTGGGGATGGTACTTGGTATAATGGTCTCGTCACAGTACACCGGGCCCCCTTCCAACCAGCTCACGATTGTCCCAATAAAAGGTGTAACCCAATATACCTAACAATAAGGAGAACCACATGGCACGAAGCAATTCTGGGGGGGGGGGGGGGGCAGCTATGAGATACAATTAAATGAAACATTTGGGATCGAAATGAAAGCAAATGGGAAGGATTTCTTGGGCTGTTGTTTTCGAATTAGCGTAGGACAGGGAAAACGGGCGGAATTACTGGGTAATAAGATACAACCTTTCACCCCTCCCGATGATCCTAAAGTGGGCAGCACGGTGGCACAGTGGTTAGCACTGCTGCCTCGCAGCGCCAGAGACCCGGGTTCATTTCCCGACTCAGGCGACTGACTGTGTGGAGTTTGCACGTTCTCCCCGTGTCTGCGTGGGTTTCCTTCGGGGGCTCCGGTTTCCTCCCACAGTCCAAAGATGTGCAAGTCAGGTGAATTGGCCATGCTAAATTGCCCGTAGTGTTAGGTAAAGGGGTAAATGTAGCGGTATGGGTGGGTTACGCTTCGGCGGGTCGGTGTGGACTTGTTGGGCCGAAGGGCCTGTTTCCACACTGTAAGTAATCTAATCTAATGTCAGTAGTAAAAATTATAGAGGTAAAGGACTTGAAACAGACCATCGAAATAGAAACTGGGTACGGGGATGCAAATGCCTGGGTTGAATGGGTAAAGTATACTGTAAAAAGTCTGAACAAAAGCAATTGCTATGCATGTGCCTCCGGTAGGCCAGTGGCCCAGGTGGTTCCCTTTCCGCTCAGGTGGAAGCGAGACAGGAAGGGCATGAAATGTATGATAGCCCTGTACCAGGATGAGACTGCATGGAATGATAGGAATTGTACCTCCCTATCTCTGATGTTCCCTCCTTTGGAGAAGAAAGATGCAAAAGTCCCCCCCCACATTTTCCGCCGCAGTTGGAAATCACACGTCGTGTGTGCGCAGGCGAGGTACAAGTCGGTCGAGAGATTTGGGGGAGCTGAAATTATGTACAGAGATTAAGAATGTTACCGAAACGGAAAAGGGAGGGAACTACTCAGCACTAACGGTTCCCCGAGCGGATCTGTGGTGGTACTGTGGAGGCAAAATATTGAGAGCCACGCTACCTCCGGATTAGAGAGGGATAGTGCAATTGTACAATTGGCAATTCCATTTACCCTGGCATTTGAGAAGGAAAAGATAGTAGGGAAAAAAGGGAAGGGGTAAGAGATTATTGTTAGACACTTCTTTCGATGACAGGATTTATCTCGACTCAGTAGGAGTCCCTAGGGGAGTGCCTGATGAATTCAAGGCTCGTAACCAGATTGCAGCAGGCTTTGAGTCAGTTCTCTTTTGGTGGATAACAATTAATAAAAATGTAGATTGGATAAATTACATTTTCTATTATCAACAGCGATTTATAAATTATACAAGAGGTGCGGTTAAAGGAATATCAGAACAGCTTGATGCGACAAGTAGGATGGCATGGGAAAACAGAATAGCCCTTGATATGATTTTAGCAGAAAAAGGGGGTGAGTGTGATGTTAGGAGGAAGCTGTTGTACCTTTATTCCTAATAACACTGCACCTAATGGCTCAATTACTCGGGCCTTAAGGGGATTGACTACCTTAGCAGAGGAACTGGCTGAGAATTCAGGAATAGACACATCTCTCACGGGATGACTTGAGTCATAGTTTGGAAAATGGAAGGGGGTGGTGGTTTCTATCCTTACTTCCCTGATAGTAGTAGTTGGGGTATTGGTGGCCATTGGCTGTTGTATCATACCCTGTATACGAGGGCTCACCCAAAGACTGATTGAAACAGCTTTGATGAAACAGATGCCCCTAAAAGGGAATCAGGCAGAGGAACTTTATTGGCTAAATAATGAGGAGATGAGTGAGACCAAGATGGATGAAATCTCTGGAATGGTGCTTGCGAATTTCGGGGGGCAATGTTTAAAAGAAAAAAATGCAGAAGATAACAAATGGTAACAAAAGAAAAAGGGGAAATTGTGGGATATAGGTAAATTAATGTTACTTCTGCAGTTCTGCAATTCTGCAATTATAATTTCTGATACAAAGTAAATGAACTCACACCAGTGTGTGGTTGTTTCGGCTGGGAGCTGAGTCAACAAGAATGGAAATTATGTGGAGGAAATATATAATTGTTTTTGTATTAGCTAAAATTGTCTGTCAGCATGAAATGTGATTGCAAAACAATGGTAGATATTATGGGCAAATAGATAAGATGTTGTGAGGGGATGAAGTTAGGCCAGATACGCCTAGTAGGTATGAACATTTGTTTCCCACTTTTACAGAGACACAGGAACAAACCCTAATTAAAGAAGTCATAGAGATCAGAGTGGCTTCAGGAGAAGCCCAGATGGAAAGAGTAGATACTGATGAAGAAAGAATATGCCTAACAATGACCTGCAGTGGGATGAGGTCAAACAGCCTTGTGAGGCCAGAAAAAAGCATTTTGTCACAGACAAGGCCGGATATGGCAAGAGATAAGCAGGAGTGGTGGGACGATTCTTAGGGAAGTGGAGGATGTAAACAGGGGGAGAAACAATGAAAGAAGAAAAAAATATGTAGGAACCAAATTATATAAATATCGAGTATTTGTTGAACTCAGTGTGTTTTGTCCCTGCCTTGTGGATATCACACCCATTTGCAAGTGTAAAATAAATGACACTACTGATTCAGATCTTGTCTCGGACTGAAATTATTGAAGTGTGTGAGCATTGTTTCACACACTAACCTTGCTAATGAGTCTCTCATGGGGAACCTTGTTGAAAGCCTTACTGAAATCCATATAGATCACGTCTACCACTCATCAATCCTCTTGGTCCACTGTTACTTCAATAGCTGGTTTGAATTATGTTTGTGGTTCTCATATCAAAAAAAAGAATAAACTTACAATGTAAATAGGAGAATTACTTAACTGTGCAAGTAGTTCTGGGAGTGGGAATTGGTAAAACTCCTTTACAAATATAAATTTTTGATACGGGTTACAGAATCAATGTCTTGTCAAGGGTAGACAAATTTGTTGATGTTCCTGTTTGAAGCATGCCACGTTGCCACAGGAATAACTGTGGTGCTGCGGGGTTCTTTCGTTTAATTTACCTGTACGTTTTTGCAGTCAGTTTGCAGACTAATAATAAGGGGTCTTACATATTGATAAGCCAATGAAAAGAAATTTCCTCTCTCAGTAGTCTTCAGTGTTTGGAATGGTCTTTCTCCTCGCCAAACCGTGGAGTCTTGAATACATAGAGAGGAATTAAGGGTTATGGGTGGGGGGTAGGAAAGTGAAATAAGGGTCACAATCAGATCAGCCATGGTCTGACTGAATTATAGAGCAAGCTGAAGGGGCCACATGCCATACTCCTGCACTGCCCTCCAAAGTGCTTATATTACAGAAGCAAGCAATTCTGTTGGGGGAAGCAGACAGAGGCAGGTGCAGCTTTGCTTTGGTACAAACTACATTACACAATACTGAGAGAGCTAATTGGAAGTATTGGTCAGAGAAGAGGATTTTTGTGGAACTGAGTACCTAATGCATGCAATTATGAAATAGAATATTAAATTTAATAATACTGACTTTGCTTAGTTTATTTTTATTATATGCAGTGAAGTTTGTTTTTATTTAAAAATGTGAAATCTTACTGGGTAATTCTTAATTGTTGGATGAGTATGTTTGTTTTTAAATGTTAACGAACCCTAAAAGGATTCCAAAACCGATGTATTGACCAGTGACCACAGTGATCAGAGGCTTTTTTTGTGAAAAAAAAACTTGCCTCAGGCTCTTTCCAAGCTGTAGAAGGTGCCGTCAGTCACATGAGTCAGTCAGCAATCCATGCCTGCGTCAAACAGGCCACTTGGTAGTCTCTTTGCTAAGTCCAACCATTTTTATCAAATTCCTCATGGACCACAGCAGCCAGCAAGCAACAGCTGGAGGTTTTGCTGCCACTGCAGGCTTCCCACAGGCTCAGACTGTGATTGACAGCACCCATATATCCGCAAGGAAGTCTCCCAACCTGCCACAGTTTAAACAAATAAGAAACGCTCCCATTCCATCACTGTTCAGCTGCTGAGCAATCACCACCAGGGAATTATACAGGTCCGTGCCTGACCTTTTTGGCAGCTGTCACAACATATACATATTTTGCCTGTCCAGCATTTCTCCGCTATTTGATCCAGCTCAAGCCATCACAAACTTTCATACATCAATTATCAATTATACTTGTGGCTTATGATACTTCCACACTACTTACGTTCATCCTCAAAAGAAAGATATAAGACCACAAGAGCTATCGCAAAGCAGTCCATCAAAGTGTCTAACAGTGATACTGCTGTCTGGACAGATCTGGGAGCGCTCATCCCAATAGTTCACCAAGATTATTCAGAATTGCAGCTGTCTGAGTTCTGCAGAACTTTACAATGCATTGGAGACAACATACTGAGCCTGAATGTATTGACAAAGATTTGATTTTATTGTTGCATGTACCTAAGTACAGTGAAAAGTTCTGTTTTGCTGCAGTACAGGCAGATCATAACGTACATAGATCAGATGATTGAACAGAACAAAGTATACAAAGTTACAGCTGCAAGGAATGTGCACAAAAAGCAAGATCAACATTAGATTTAAAGTTTGAGAGGACCATTCAGAAGCCGAACAACAGTGAGGAAGAAACTGTTCTTGAACCTGTTGGTATGAGTGCTTACGCTTTTGTATCTTCTGCCTAAGGCAAGATATTGGGAGAGATTATTATAATCGAGGCGGGTGGGGTATTTGATGTCGGCTGTCTTCTCTTGGTAATGAGAAGTGTAAATGAATGTCAACAATGGTGCAGAGAGAGAAGAAGCAGGAGGTTGTTAGTGACAGTTTGCAGCCAGAGTTATTGACCAATCAACAGACCACCTCATTCCCAAGAGCATACAAATTACAATCCTTTGGTTCCTTGGCTCTTCTGTCAAATCAAGGCTGAGCCCTTCTTCACAGGGTGCATCTAGGAAGCACACAGAGTATCACTGCATTTGGTAGCACCTATTCTGCCTCACCATTGGCTTGCTGAGGTACCCGAAACCAAACATTCAGCATCTCAATTATCCTCTCCAACCACCTATCAGTTATTTGTACAAGAGTAGTTTTGTAAAGCAGAGCTTTGATCACATGTAAAAAGTAAATATTTGGCCAAAATGAATATGGATCCATCACATGCAGAGGCAGGAGAATTTATTCTTGGGAATAGAAAAATTGCACAGAAGCTAAGTGATTACAGGACTTGAGATCCAAGTGGCTAAGCAGAAGTGGGTATTGCAGATGCTGGAGATTATAGTCAAGATTAGAGGGGCACTGAAAAAGCACAGCAGGCCAGGCAGTATCAGAGGAGCAGGAAAATCTATGTTTCAGGCAAAAGTCCTTCATCAGGAATCCAAGTGCCTAAACTGAGTGAAGCATGGAAGAAAATTAGTATTAGCAAGAAGATTGTGAGGGGGGAATTAACTAAATTAACTATTGGAAAAAAAATGCTAAGTTGGCAGACCTGATATTCTACTTTAAAATGTTGCAAGGGGAAGCTATTGGTAGTCAACACATTGGTGATTATCTTCCCAAATACCCTAGAATATTGAATGAGCCTTTGGATTGAAAGGTAGAAAAATGTTGCCCCATTATTTAAGGGAGCAAGAGAAAACAGAACTTGTGATAAGTATCCACCTGTATAATAATGATCTGATTGGGAGTAGTCATCATGGATTTGTGAATGGGAAATCACGCTTTAGTAACATTATGGAGTTGAATTATAAACAAAATTGATGGAGAGCTGATGAATATATTATACCTAGATTTTCAAAAGGATTTTGACAAAGTCGCTTACATGAGGTTGATTAGAAAAATTAAAGCACAAAGGATAGGAGGTGAGGTACAGCATGCATTAATGATTGGCTAACAGACAATAGTCAGTAGGAATAAGTGGGTCTTTTTTACATTAACAGTCAGTGATTAATGGGGTACTATAGCTTGAATTCCAACTGTTCAAGGTATGCCAATGGTTTGGAGCTGGGGAGCAAATATATTTGCAAATCTGTGCATGGCACAAGTGGGATCATATGTTATAAGGAAGATGTAAAGCAGCTTGAAGAGAATTTGTACAGGCTTAGTGAATGGATAAGAATATGGCGGATAGAATTTAAGAACCTATTTCTCCTACCAATGTTAGTAACCTCGCACGTTTCCATCTTATATTCGAAGAGATTGGAAAGTATTGATATACAAACCAACGTAGGTGCCCTTGATCATAGCTCACTGAAAGTTAATATACCAGTGCAATGAGCTATTTGGAAGGTTAACAAAAGGTAGAGTTTATTGCAAGAGGATTTGAGTTGAAGACTATTGAAGGTTTGCTTCAATTGCATAAGAGCTTGGTTAGTCCACACCTAAAGTACAGTCTCTTTGGTTCAGAGTAGACATTAATGCTACAGAGGGAGTGCAACAAGACTTTGTGGGAAGGAGGGACTGTCCTGTGAAGAGAATGATTAATTGTGCAAACTGGGCCTGTAGTGTCTGGAGTTTTGAAGAATGAGAAATCTCAGTGAAAATGACAAAGTGCTGAAAGGAATCATCAGTATATTTACAGGAAAGATGTTTCTGCTGGTCAGGGAGTCGAAAATCAGAGGTCACAATTTATAAATACGGAAGATGCTACTTAGGTCTAAGATTAGAAAAAATTGTTTTACTCAGAGGGTTGTGAACCTTTCAAATTCTCTATCACAGAAGGCGTGGAAGCTTAGTACTTGATTACATTTAAGTTAAAACTGATAGATTTCTGGTTGAGTGGTGTAAAGGATTATGAAGATGGAGTGAATAAAAGACATTGAAGTGCTCTATCAACCATGATGACATTGAATGGCAGGACAGAATTTAAGGCTGAATAGCCTATACCTGTTGCTATATTCCAATGTCATCAATGACAGCTTCAGGTGATAGGTCATGTCTTCCAGTAGTTTTTTTTTGCCCGTCTTTGTGGAATTAATCAGAGATTCCATGGTGGAAGAAAGTAAATGTGCAGCAGCTTCTCTGATGCTCTACTCCTTGAAGGACCCTTTGCTGTGCAATGAGGCAGGATTTATAATTAGCAAGGGGAACCCCTTGTGGGCAAATCTAACAAAGTCAATGAGTGCTGCCTTCAATGCCATGTGGAGAGCCCTGTCCCTCATGCCTATTGACTTCAGTTTATTCAGATTCCTTAAAATTACTAATACAATAGCAAAATACTGCTGATGCGCACAGTATGGATTAAAAACAGAAGATTCTGGATCTATCCAGCTCATCAGGCAGCATCAGTGGGAGGGAAAATAAACAAAACCAAGTTAACACTTCAGGTCATTGATCTTTTCAGAACTTCCATCAGTTAACTCTTTCTCTTTCCACAGATGCTGCCTGAATACCTTCTGCATTGTTTTGTTTTTAGTATTCCTTGCTGCTACACCTGGTCAAATGTTGACCAGGCAGTCTTTCTCACCTCCCCTCTTAAATACAGCTCTTGTTCTTGTTTGGACCTTTTTCACCAGACCTGACATCTAGTCTACATTCCCCGATTTGTCTCCGAACGTGGCCTTTACCTGTTTCAAGAAAGTTGTACTGTTAAGCAGCCTATCTGCACATCTAAAGCTGTTCTGGTATTTGTTCCCTGGACACTTGTATGGATGGTATTAACAACTGAGGTACAGTTTCCAACCATTGTGTCTCATGTGTTGTGTGCAGGCCATTGCTGTCCTCTGAGCTTCCGAACATATTGAAAGGAATGGCAGCCACAAGTGTTTTCACTTTAGTCACAGGGCTCTCCATTGCAAAGTAAAGGTTTCAATAAATAAAGGAATACAATCACAATTCAGATCAATTGTGGAAACCACTGCAGAAATGTAGCACCACGGCAATAATGATCCTCCCAGGCCGAAAATCAAACGAGAGCCATAAATCACTTCATTTGCAAGGGACTGAGGATCCATCTGAACCATTATTTGTCAGTGTAGCTGGTTTCAATGCTGGCTGACACTGACCTAAATCCAGAAAATTTGTCATCACGGTACCTTGGACAGAAGGGTGGAGGTACGATAGTTGAATTTGCTGAACATTGCAGTGGCCCAGAATCACAGGAGTTTTTCTGGACCTGTGACATTTGACCCTACACCTGTGGTGCAAAGTCCCAGTAAAATCCTGACCATTCCTCTAATATAGGTTTGTGTCTGCACTTTCAATTGAGAAATATCTCTGGTCCAGACTGCAAATGTGTTGTACAGTTTCCAATAGAAATTGTACTCAAGTCCTGATGTTAATGTCTTGACAGCCTTGGACAGATATCCTGTTGCCTGTTTCGGAGAGTGAGTTAATATGCAAACTGGTTACCTTCTAGCATTCTAGGTCTGGCAGTATCTTGGATGATAGGAGTTAATTTCCATCAGTCACTTCCCAACTCGTAAAAGATGGCAGGCCGGAGAACACTTTTCTTTGTTTCCATTTTAAATTAATGACAAGAAAACTGAATCCTATTGAACAAGTCTCTAAATACTGGGAGTGGTGATTAAACTTGCACTAGCATGTTTTCCAGACCTCATCTGCCAAAGCACCCCAAACTGAGTGGTGATATTTAAATGTAGTGGTGACAGTCTGCCAAGCTTTTCACAGAGAATCTTGGCCAATCATCATTGAGGCGGGAAAGGTAAAAGCCATTAGGCTGTAGAACACACTCATAGCAGTGATCAGAACAACTAACTTTATTGCTGGAACAGCACAGCAGGTCAGGCAGCATCCAGGGAACAGGAGATTCGACGTTTCGGGCACAGGCCCTTCTTCAGGAATGAGCAGAGAGTGTTCAGCAGGAGAAGATAAAAGGTAGGGAGGAGGGACTTGGAGGAGGGGCGTTGGAAATGTGATAGGTGGAAAGAGGTCAAGGTGAGGGTGATAGGTCGGAGTAGGATGGAGGCGGAGAGGTCAAGAAGAAGACTGCAGGTCAGGAAGGCGGTGCCGGGCTGGAGGGATCCGGCTGAGACAAGGTGGGGGGAGGGGGGATGAAGAAACTGGTGAAGTCCAAGTTCATCCCCTGCGGTTGGAGGGTTCCCAGTCGGAAGATAAGACGCTCCTCCTCCGACCGTCGGGTTGTTGTGGTTTGGCGGCGGAGCGATTCAGAGAGCACCTCTGGGCCACCCGGACGAACCAACCCAACCAACCTGTAGCACAGCATTTCAACTCCCCCTCCCACTCCACCGAGGATATGCAGGTCATTGGACTCATCCACCGCCAAACCACAACAACCCGACGGTTGGAGGAGGAGCGTCTTATCTTCCGACTGGGAACCCTCCAACCGCAGGGGATGAACTTGGACTTCACCAGTTTCTTCATCCCCCCTCCCCCCACCTTGTCTCAGCCGGATCCCTCCAGCCCGGCACCGCCTTCCTGACCTGCAGTCTTCTTCTTGACCTCTCCGCCTCCATCCTACTCCGACCAATCACCCTCACCTTGACCTCTTTCCACCTATCACATTTCCAACGCCCCTCCTCCAAGTCCCTCCTCCCTACCTTTTATCTTCTC
Source organism: Chiloscyllium plagiosum (assembly GCF_037043375.1). Taxonomy (NCBI): domain Eukaryota; kingdom Metazoa; phylum Chordata; class Chondrichthyes; order Orectolobiformes; family Hemiscylliidae; genus Chiloscyllium; species Chiloscyllium plagiosum. The sequence continues at coordinate 36,764,373 of NW_028270158.1, read as the reverse complement.
CTGCTGAACACTCTCTGCTCATTCCTGAAGAAGGGCCTGTGCCCGAAACGTCGAATCTCCTGTTCCCTGGATGCTGCCTGACCTGCTGTGCTGTTCCAGCAATAAAGTTTCAACTTTGATCTCCAGCATCTGCAGACCTCACTTTCTCCTCAGAACAACTAACGGCTATTTTGAGATTCTGGAAACCAATGAGAAATGCACAACACTATGGAGAATATCCTTTGTCCATCCAAGACTCTGGATTTTCTGGAAATCCACAACAAAACATTGAACTGGAGAAACTGGCATCATGGATACATTTGATGTTGGACTCCCTCCAGCTTCAGGAAGTCAGGAAACAATCAGTTCAGTCAGTTCCTGTATACAATCGGCAGCTGTGGCGACATGTTAAGAAGGCAAGGAGTTGATAAAGGAACTGCTCAATTTGAACAGGTTATTAAAACCTTCAATTCTTCATTCAAATTTTAAAGGGAGGCTCTCAGACTGGGGAAAGCTCTGTATAGATACCTAGGACTTTGCAGCAAATTTCTTTCCTCTGTTAATTCTTTCCATTAGCAGCTTGTAAGCATGGAAATGGCAGACCGTCAATGACAGAGCAGACTGGAAGACAGAAGGCATGGTTGCCACCTGAATCAATATTTCCACTTTGGGGGTAAATATCACATCATTGCAAGTTTACCCAGCCATTCATGCAAAGTGCCACTTCTGCCACAGGAGGGGCTATTTCCAAATAGTATGCTACGATATATAGCTTTCACCTCCAACTTGAAAACTTGAGGTTACAGGACCCTAAGGGCAAGTTTAGATTGTCAATATATTTTTCAGTAGCCACAATATTTTAAGTTGGACACAGGAATAACTATCTCTATTCGTTCAGATACTACCATAGTTGTAGCCTGAATTTTGCCAGCATTCACACTTGGATTCCATGCTCCAGGGGGCATGGAATCACTAGAAGTGCAAAGCCTGATGGTTTGAGAGAAATTTCGGAAGTCCTTTATGCCATCGACAATCGGAAGTTGTTGCTGAGCCATGGAGTCTGCTCAGACTGAGGCCCTATCTGACAAGTGATGAGCTGAAGCAGCAAGATCAGGCAAACAAGTTTAAGAGGCAATTTCCAAAACTATCACAACATTGGCAAAGTTGCAAACAGCTTACCATATCCTTCTAAAACCAACTGTCAAGTGGGTGTCAAGGTGTGGCACTGGAAAAGCACAGCAGCTCGGATAGTTTTGGGCAGAAACCCTTCATCATGAATGTCAAGTGGGTGTGTCACTCATGCCAAGAAAGGTACTATACCCTTTCTTTCAGATGAGAGGAAGGAGATTGATGTCATCTATACTGCACCAGATGGTGAAATCTCCAGTGAGCCAGCCCACTTCTTGGTGCTGTGTCTTACGTACCCCTAACAGTTCCTTACGCATTTGTTAAATCTCTCACAACAAGTTCAACCAAGCTGTGGGAGTAAAAAATTCAGCTCATGATATCTGTCAACAAGAAAATGGCTGAAGCTCACAGGGAGCTCAGTCTTCACAAAATTGGATGCAAATAATGGCTTTTGACAGTATCCCCACTAAATGATAGGTCAGAACAGTTAATCGCATTTACTATTCCCGTCAAAAGGTACAGTTTTAATTGTCTACTTAGAATTGCCTCATCACCTAACACTCTTCAATGAACCATGTCTAATATTCCAGTGGGGCCTGATAGATCTTCCACATGGATGTTCTTGTTCAATATATCACCATTGTGAAGCATGATGCAAAATACACCTCTCTCATTCAGCCACACATATGGGATCTCTGAGCCAGGCATCAATGACTAAACTATATTGTTGATGCATCTCGGATCATGATAAATCCTTAAACAAAGTCAGCAGCAACCCAGAACTTTCTCCTGCCCAATATAGTCAACAAAATCCAACACTCTGCAATTGTATCTGGGCAAGGTCCAAAGAGCATTGCACACATCAATGCACCACTGCAGTGGCTTCTTAAAGACAATCAGGCTTGATACTGGGACACACCTACCAATCACAGACTTTCAATCTGCTTGAAACCTGCTTCTATCTACCCACACCCTGTCCTCTTGCAATCCAGAGATTCCCATCATTGCAGCTGTGCAGCCGCCATTGGCTTAGAAGCCGCCATTGGATTTGTTTTCGATCTAATATAATACTTACTGGTGACTGGTTAAGATATCAGGAAAGAGGTTCAGGCAGTCACCTGGACAAGTAAAAATGTTCTTCAACTATATTCTAGTCCTTCAAGTTCACAATCCAGATCAAAATTAAGTCATTGACTCTCTCAAGCAACAAAAAGAAGGTCAAGATGTCAGCTCCAATCCAACAATGCTGAAACCTTCCCTGATTGTCATTGAATATTGTTTCCAGTAGTTGGAAGTCAATTGTCGACACTGGCCCATCTCTACGGTAGTTATCACTAGGTTCAAAGAGATTTTGTCATGCATAGGATCTGAGCTGGGCATCTCTGGCAATGGCCTGAAGTTCATGAAAGAGTGCTTCACTGAATCATACATTTTTGTACACATTACCATTTCATCTCAATATCCTGTAGCTCCAAGTTGTTTTGGGATGGAATGCTGTGTGGAATGCAGCATGCAACAATGATCTGAGGGTCTAGCTAATGAATACATAAATGTATGTCCAAATCTGACAGGGCATAAGTTTTATGGCAGCGTGGAAAAGTACTTTTCTGGAGCAGGTGAAGAACTTCCTATGCCTTGTGATAACACAGTGTGTGTTTGGTGTATTGTTTCTTTGCTGAAGGAAGGAATTACTGTGAGGTATGGTTTGGAAGGGAAATACCTCATCCCTAAGCAGATATTGAGTCAGTTGATGCTAGGCTGAGGAGATATTTATTTGTTGTAATGTGAACCTGTCCTCAATTTTATAGCACCTGCTTTGGATCTGTGCCTTTTCTTCTTTCCAACCTTTACTCTTTGTTTTTTGTTCTCCAATCTCCCTTAATATTTCCTTGACTTGTCCTTCTGATCGACCTTCCCTTCCCCACTTCGCAACACCATCAAACTAGGATCTTTCCACCTCTCATCTGATCCAAAAAGATACATTGGACTCAAAATGTTCATCCTGTTTATCTCTCCACAGATGTCTCCAAACCTGAGTTTCTCCAGCACTTTGTTTTTTTATTTCAACTCTCCAGCACTGATAATGTTTTGCTTTTTATTATTGAGACACAATATTTGGCTAGATAAAACGAGAACAACTGACTTTTAATGCCAATGTGAGGCATTGTAAGCTGAATGGTTCAGAAAGCAGCTGGATGTAGATTGGTAACAGCTCTCCTCTTACTGAAGAAGCAGCACAGGGGATTGATACATGACTGGGTGGCGGTCATGATGGAAGGGTGCATGCAGAGTGGAGAGATGAAAGGGTATAAGATGGAACATAAGGTTGACTTTAAAACACGGTCCACACAGTGGATTTCCTCTGAATTTAAGACTGAGTGACACAGATGGCTATAAAAAAAATTGAAATAACACCAACAATAAAAGCCCTTTAAGAATGTTGGCTCTTAATACAGTATCATCAAGTTAATGAGGCCTTGGGGACACCTTGTGATTTTGGCATACTTTTTCATCTGAATAAGGGACTTAAATAACAATCAGAGTTATAATGGAATGGCCAGATCAGACAAGTTATATATTCAGCAAGGGGAAACAGCAGATTTATTCCATTATTTTCTGCATAACAGTTGCTAAGAGATGTGGTGGTGACCCATAATGTTTTCTGCCTTCACAAATAGCTTCTAACCTTATACCTCATTGAACCAAATACTGAAATAAATATCTAGATGGGAACAAATTGGACAATAATGAAGACTGCCTAATGTGAACTGTTTTCTCATCCTTACTGTCTTTTCCTATTCATCAAACATATTCTCAGAAGAGACTCTTTGCTTATGTTTTAGGCTGATATTGAAGTAAATAAATTTTAACTCTGGAAGGAAGCTTTGCTGTTTCTCTATGTGCATTTTCAGCATGAAAGATAAGATTGTACACTATCCTTCTGGATGCTGTTTCAAAAACACGGTCCACAACTGAGGTGTTTGCCTGCAAACTATTAGTGGTTCCCCTTGCCTTGCTATCTATTTTTATATTAAAGGGAATGACATTGAAGAAGTATTTCAATACCAACTCTCCCTTTGCCCCACGACACCCACTACTCCCCTCAACACCCAATTTCCTGCTGACAGTTAGGTAAGGTGAGAGGGGCTAGCCTTAAGGCAGCAGTTGACAGTGTGTTCCTTCAAGGAGTATGAGTAAAATTGAAGTTAAAGGCAACTAGGGGAGAAATCCCTCACTAGCTGCAGTCCTACCTGCCCAAAGGAAACTGTGCTTGTTTCAACCCATTTACATCAACCCCAGGATCACCGAGTTCCTTCAAACAGTACTTTGGTCCAACTCACTTATTCATTCATGACTCTTCCTCCATTTTAAGGTGATGATATTCATTGAGTGCAAATTTTCATTTCCATGATAAGACCTGGACAATATTTAGGCTTCAGCATGTGATATTCATGCCACAGAAAATGCCAAGCAGTGACCATATCCAATATGAGCCTTAATACCTCCTTTTGACATTCTCTGGGATTATCATAACCAAAACGACAACGATCAACATGTTAGGAGTATTAAGAGAAAATTAACTGAACTAAGCACAAATTTATTTCAAAACAGTCAATGATTGTGAATTCTGTGGTAGGTAATGGATCTGTTGACTAGCAATGTCTTTCCATCATTAAAGGTCAAATCAGGAGCAAAGCAGAATACTTCCCACATGTTCGGATGAGTTCAACTTCAACAATAGTGAGAAACAGAACACATTTCAGGATAAAGCCATCTGCTTGCTTGGCACACCACCTACCATATTAAAATATTCACTTCCTCAACCATTGGCACATGCTATTGTGGTGTATGGCATCCAGGTTTTGTACGCCGTCAACTTACCAATGTTTTTACAATGGCACCTCTGAAATCTGCGACCTCTGTATTCTAGAAAACAAAGACAATAGACACCTGGGAACATCACAGCTTGTAAATTCTTCTCCAAGTCAAACATCATCTCGGCTTGAAACTATATCACCATTCCTTCACGGTCATAATTTTGAACTTCCACTCCAACAGCAATATGGGTGTCGCTATACCAAAATGGAGTGCAATGGTCTCTGAAATTCTCTATTATCATTTCCAGGGAACTTAGAGCTAGGTAATAACTCCTGGTTTGGCTGGCAATGCCCACATCCAATGAATGGAGATGAGACACAGGTTTAGCCAAACCAGCAATCCTTAAAAGAGATTGCTAGATGTTACAGCAATGATCACAAAACCTGTTCTAGGATTATATTATGGAGTCACAAGCACCTGCTAGCTCCATTAAGTGACACTGGCTTTCTGCCCTCTAGGATTCCCTCGTCACTGTCAATACCTGAGGCCACCTCGGTAGTGTCAGCCGGAATTCATCAGGCTTCATTATGGCACTGTTTGGCACATCCAACTTATTCCTTGTATTCAAACAAGACCTGATGTCTCGTTGACCGAGGCATATAAACCTGCATGGAGCAGCCAGCATTCAAGTGACTTGGTTAAAGTTGACAAAAGTCAAATTCCTGTTCTATTGCTTTGCACATGCTTGGATTTAAATTTAACTTCTACAGGGAGCAAGGTGGACAGTAGTCCACCAGATGAACTTCAATTGAAAAGAACATTTGTGGCTTGTGCAATCTACAGTGTCCAGTCTTTGCCTTTGCCAAAGTTGACTTTTACCTTGTTTAACCTCCAATGTGGAGCTTTGGGATTGGATGCCAGCAGCTAAATTTTAAGTACTAATCTTTTTGGCAAAGTGCAAGTCACATTAAGTTCATTTGAAGGTTTTTCAAAATGAAGCCTAGATATATTTCTCATTGCATCTTACCAGATTCACCTCATTAACTACCTCTTCCACCTCGAGGGCATCTCTCACATCTGATTCCATCCCAATTTACCCAGAACAACTCAGCAAATATCTGTCAAAAGACGAGCATCCTTTGCACCATGTTGTCTTTACAAGGCTGTGTTGCACCCAGATAAGTGTTGGCAATCTGGCATTGCCCCTCACAGGAAGCAGTATGGCCTAGCAGTCACAAAGCCATGCTGCTCGAGACATGTAATCATCATTATTGATACTTCCCCTTATGTCCAACACCATTCTCTTTCCCTTGTCCCAGTTTAGCCAGCAGACCATAGAGTTTACCTGTCCTTAGCTAAATCTCATCTGAACATCCTTTCTAAGTCAGTGTTACCCTCCCCGATGCCCACCATAGACCTGCATCATGGAGTATCGCAAACAGGCCCAAGTAATTGGATAAATCTCAAGATGAGGTTTAATTTACAACCAGCAACAATGAACACAAAAAAAATAGAAGCAGTAACTCACCCTCACAATACAAACTGAACATTGCAATCTTCCTGCCCAGGCTACAGCACTGACCTCGACGCTGGGGGAGGTAACTGAACTGGTGTGATCTTGTACTACCAGCAATGGTCACTGTCCAGCATTTGTGAGGATACAACAGAGAGATCCCACACAGAATCCTGTAACAGCCAGTCAGACAGACAGGGCCCCGTCAGCAGCCACTCTCACAGAAATTCAGAGCAGCTGTTATCTTTGCATCCATCAGGAGGATAGCTTCCTGCTCCTGCAGCCTTTAGGTCCCACTCCAGCCTCCATGTCACATTACACCTTGCACAGCCCAGACAGCCCCTTTCTGTCCATCTCCCACAAGGAGACCTGACATAGAACTTCCCTCCAACTATCTTCCTTATACTAGTACATCAAAATGATACCCACTCAGGTATTCTACCCTCCCCATGTGAAGACCACAATGGTGGTTACAGTTAGTAACCTCTGCTCCTGTCACCTACCATGCTCTCCTTTACCTCCATTCACCCAGAATTTCTCCCATCACCAACCTTGGCCTAGTTGAATTTTGGATTATTTACAAAAGCAGAACTCAGATGGAAGTGTGAACATTAAAGGAAACAACACAGACTTGACCAAATAGAAGGTATTCTGTACTCTAGCTAATTACAAATAAATTTATTATTGATTTGACAGTTGTTTCAGTCCTGGTCAAAGCAACTTGTTCTATCAGAGACAAGATGGCTGTGCTGCTACTTAGTCTACTCTACCTACAAAACAATAGGAAGGCAGTGTGCACTGAGTTTCAGGTAGGAGTTATGCTGTCCAACATGTAAGTGAAGGAAACAAAACACCTGATGAAGGTGTTATCCTATTTGCATATCCAGAGGTATGCAAATACTGAAAACAAGGCTCCCTCTGTCAGAATGATTGGCTCTGACACAGTTGGTATTAATGTTCTCAGTAAACCCAGGTTACTGTCAAAAATGGTTTGAAATGTATTTACCTGCTTTTGGTGTGAGGATGGTTCCTGATGACCTCCCATTTAAAGAATGCAGGCTGTCACTCCTCCATCTGATCTTCCCAACCAACCCCACCTTCCCAACATCAAACCTCCCTGTTGTCCAAACACCCTCCTTTGACTCTTATCTCCCAATTCACACACCGCATCTCAAATATCTACAGCCCCCCAACACCCAGATGCCATTTGATTTGCAATGTAAGTGGTACTTACTCTTCCTTTGTTCTGCTTTCATGCTGTGCCTGCTCCATTGAAATGAGACACGTGGCTTGAAATCTCAGAAGCTTCTCACCTCATTATCCTGGTGCAATATTTGGGCTCCCAAAAGTGGGTACACTGAAATTTCTGTCAGATGCAGCAAAGTTAACTGGAATGCCAGTGACTGCAGGTTGTGCAACTGGGAGCAACTTACACTACCCAGATTTCTAATGAGCTTGATTTAGTAAACAGAAGTGACAGGTCCCCACAAGAAGGAGAAAACAAACCCAAACTTAGGCCTTAGAAATGTTAAACCAAATCTTTTTTCACATGTAGGAGATGAGTTATTCACCACAGATTTCCAACCCTTTGACCTGTTCTTGTTATCACAATGATGTGGCTGGTCCAGTTCAGTTTCTTGTCAATGGGTAACTCCCAGCATGTTGATAATGGGGAAGTCAATGATGGCAATGTCATTTAATGTGAAGGGGTGTTGATTAGATTCTGTCTTGTCGAAGGTTTTTTATTAACCTTTTGAGTGCCCATTGGTTAACTTTCAAAATGCTCCCCACATACTTGTAAAATAGTATTAACTAACATGAAGCCCATCATCACACCCCCACCCCCGTCAGGCATTATTTAAAGTGACCATGCAGCTTTTAAAGGTTAGTTGATGATTGATTGCCATTGGTAAGTGCTTACCTTCTGGGCACTTTTGATGTCACTTATCTCCCTGAAAAGTTTACCTTTTGTGCACAGAGAAATGCTTTTATAGCTGTTGTACATCAGTCACTTGCCTCACAAATAGTCTGACTGCAGTCATTCGGGGCCTTATCAAGTTGCCTTTGGAACAAAGGAGAAGGGTGCGGGTCCCACCAAGAATGTGAGCAGGTGCTGAAAGAGAGAGGGAATCATTTTTGACCTTAAGTATATTTGGAAGCAATGCCTATGATGCCTTTTCTTCACCAGGAAGTCTCCTAAGTCAACAACATTCTGTGCCCAGCTGCAACCATTGCTCAAGCTTTGAACCAAAACATGAATGGCTATCAATGTCACTGTGCCCCTCAACTCACATGGGGTCAGGCTGGAACAGGTGACATAAGCAACATCTTCCAGACTGCCCCACATTAATGTCTCATGGAAATCACAAGGAAAAAGAAAATCTGGAGAAGCACTTACATATCCTTCCCTCTATTAAAGTAGTTCATTCACCACATTTTATTGTTTTTCAAGATATTTAAAAAGGCAATTGTTCAAACTAAGTTTTATTACAGAGAAAGTTAATTACAATTTTTACCACAGAGCCATTGGTCAGAGTGAATTCTTTCCTATTAATGGAATGATTAGGGAAAAACTCATTCAGTGTGAAAGCTATTGAGAATGGTTTGAAAGACCTCTTTTCAGAATGGAGATATAATGAGATTGTTTAGACAGCCTGAAAGGATTTATCTCTCCCATTTGCAGCATGCTAGTTCTGCCAACAAGTGTCGTCAGCGTTGCGTGTACGAACCGTGTGGAATTGGTGGTTGAACTTCAGTTTGGAGCCAGCTAAAAGATACATAGTTTGACTCCTGGCTGACTGTGGCTCTAACTTGTTTTTACCTTGTGGCTCTAACTAGCCAGTTTAGAAGAGAATCCATAGATGCCTGAACATGTGTGTTGAGGTCTCTGCCAATCATTGTAAACGTAGATTTTTAGCAAACAGAGGAAGAACACCAGTGGCTTAGTAATTTAAATTGAGGTTAGCTAGGTCACGGAGGTCCAAGTACTTCAAAGCACTTCGTAGATTTCACTGTATATACACTACACGCAGTGTCAAGTCAATGCGTTGTGGGATTACGGTCTTCAGAGAGGCAAGAACTTCTTTCAAGAGACAGGGTGAATTTAGTTTCTGTATTCGGCATTGATGTGAAAGGAAACGTTTACACAAGCATTATACTTGAAATGTAAATAAAGCTGTTACAAATACTGACACTCAGATGTCAATTAACATTTGGTTGAATTTAACTACTCACTAATCAATGCCCAGGATACAGAAGAAGGCTGAACGACACAATTATCTTAGGAACTGATTGTTGATCAGTTGACTTCAGCATTTGATTAATGCTGCAAAACAAGTTCAATGTCAGAACAGCTTAAATTTGCTTTAAAAATTCTTGTAACAACAAAACCTTACTCCAGTGGATTTATGTTGAATTCAGTGAGATCAGGAAAATGAATAGTGTGGCAATTGATGTAGCATAGTTGGCTTCAAGAAACAACTGGAACTGAGATACCGTACGCATTTTGAAACTGTCCAATAAATATTCTGGCAACAGTCCAGTTCCCGAGGGCTGGTAGATTTGTGCAGGCAAGGAAATTGAATATGTATGTGACTGGATGAAACAAGCAGAACATGAGAATTGCTCTGATTTACACCCAAACCCAAAACAGTACTACACTTCTGCCAATATTATCAAACAGGAAACAAGTATGTGTTTGAACAAATGGGCTGACACTTCAGCCGCACAGTATTCATTCTTTGGACATTAACCAGTCTACTAAGCCTGCAAAACAGAAAGGCAGTGTGCACTGAGGAGTTACACTGTCCAACATGTAGGTCAAGGAAACAAAACCATTGCACAGTGTTGTTGCCTGAAACAGACACTATCCTATTTGTATATCCAGAGGTGTGCAGACACTTAACACAAGTAAGAATGATTTGGTCTGAGACAGCTGGTATTGGATGTCCTCAGTAAACCTGGGTCACTGTCAAAAAAGTTAATGCTTTGAAATGTATTTACCTGGTTGTAGAGTGAGGAGGAGTGGGAGGGTTCCTGGTTACCTCACAGCTAAAGAACACAGGCTGTCACTCCATCTGATCATTGCAATTTCAGAACCCCCTTCCCCACCAATCCCATCTCCCCAATATCAAACCTCCCTGTAGTCCAAACACCCTCCTTTGACTCTTATCTCCTAATTCACACACTGCATCTCAAGTCTCTACATCTTGCCAACACCTAGATGCCACTTACTTTGCAAGGTAAGTAGTAGCCCCATCTGTGATTACTTGTCCCTCATTCTCATTTCATGCTTCATTGAAATGAGTCACGAGTCTTGAAATCTCAGGGGCTTCTAGCCTCATGATCCTGGTGCAGTGTAGCTTCTGTCAAATGCAGCAAAGTCAACTGAACTGCCGGTGACTGCAGATCATGTCCTGGTTGGTGACGGGGATGTAGGAGCACCTTGCATTATCCATGTTTTTAATGAGTCCAATTTGCCAAACCGAAATGACAAATCCCCACAAGGAGAAAATAAGTGAATGTTAGCAAACAATCTTGTTATAACCACTCAGAGAATTAAAATTATTTCTTTAACTTCATATTCAAATTATATGCTTGAGATGAGGGTCATTTTCAAAAATGCAAAGATGCCGTTTATCATCTTGTGTGTTTTTGTGGAATAATTTTACTGAAAGAACAGATGTTGAAACTGTGTGGAAGAACAGTTGAAGAGGAATTTCAATGCCCACCAGTGTGAGAGATGGGATTATCATGCAGGGTTGAAGCTGCAACACCCTGGGTTAATGACCATATCTTTGTTGATGTTATTTCTGCTCCCTCACACACTTTTGTTTCCAACAGTGTGAAAGTTAACACAATTAAGATCAAAAGAGGTTTTAACCCAGAGTGTTTCAGCTACAACTCTGCATGCTAATGAATCTGCATTGTATTGTCACACCATCTAACTCCTCCAACCATTTCGCCTGCCATTAACAGTCTCTGTTCAAAAGGGAAATACGAAACTTAAGTTTACACAAACATTATCAGCATCTTTATTTCTGTTGGAAACAGTTTTGATTTAAAGATGTGCTGATACTTTTGCTCATTTGTTCAGGTAGGACAGATGTTTCCTAATTTAACTTCTGAAAGGTCAGACTCTTCTTTTAGATTATGCTCCCTCATAGATAGCTGAATCGGTGAAAAGTGTGGCAGGATTGTTGAGAAGGCTATTTTACAAAATAAAATGCAATCATCAGCTTCATTAACAAACAAACAAATAGCACATTAAAATACAAAAGCAAGCAAAACATTCAAATCACTGATTAGATTTCTGCTGAAGTTTATGTCACTTGTGCCCATTTCTAAGCACCAGCACTTGTGGAAAGATGTGGGTTTTATGGAGACTGTATATAGCAGTTCACGAGAATGATATCAGAAACATAAAGCTTCACTTGTGTGAAAAAAAAGTACTAGAAAAACCTGCCAACTTCCCAAATCCTGTCCACTATCTATAAAGTCAAGAGTGTGGTGCAGGAAAAGCACAGCAGGTCAGGCAGCACCCAAGCAGCCAGAAACATTGATTCTCCTGCTCCTCGGATGCTGCTTCATTTGCTGTGATTTTCCAGTACCACACTCTCGACTCTGATCTCCAGCGTCTGTGGTCCTCACTTTCTCCTACTATCTATAAAGCACGAGTCAAGAGTGTGGTGGAATGTTCCTTACTCCCCTGGATGGGTGCAGCTCCAGAAGTTTAACACCATCCAGGACAAAATAAGTTGCTTGATTGCCACCACACTACAAAACATTCAGTCCCTCCACCGCAGATGTAGTAATGTGTACCATCTATAAAATGCACTGCATAATTCACCAAGGATCCTTAGACAGCACCTTCCAAATCTTAAGAACACTACCACATAGTAGAACAAAGGCAGCAGATAAATGGGAACACCAACCACCTGCAAGTTCCCCTCCAAGCCACTCATTATCCTGACTTGGAAACATATTACCATCGGCGTCATTGGGACAAAACCCAGGAATTTCCTCCTCAACGGTGTTGTGGATCTACCGACATCAAATGGACTGTAGCAGTTCAAGAAAGCAGCTCACCACCACCTTCATAAGTACAACTAGGATGGGCAATAAATGCTGGCCCAGCCAACGACATCCATATCCCATTCATGATTTGTCATTTTAAAAAAACGAAAGGTGTAGGTATTCCTAATGGCTTGTGTAGAGTGGAGACAAAAACAGTTCTGAAGAGTGATTGTAATGCATTGGTGTGAGAGAGCAATAGGATGACCACAAGTGAGAATATTGAATAATTAGACAACAATGTGAGGAGGTAACTGGAGAAAAAGAAATGAATTGAGTTGTGGGGCACACTGACCTGAGAGATGCTGTGCCGCTGAATACTGCGAATGTTTGAGTTTGGGTTTGGCACAGGGAAGTGTGACTTTCTTGAGTGTAAATGTTGAGATTGCTGCTCTTGATTTACTCATCACTACTTCTTGGATGGGCACGGGGGTTGCCCTCTTGCTCCCATCTTTGAAAATGCTTACCCCACTGCAGCCTCTCAGACCCTGCAATAGACCTTCGGGTAAGAATGGGAAACTTCCCAGGTTTCCTCTTCATTCCTGTGGTTGCTGCAGTTTTGAACCTCCAAGAGTTAATGCAGTTGGGTCAGACTAATTAAAAATCCTTCCGCTGACACAATAGGCACATCTCTCCAACCTTCCCTGAATCGTTGGGGGATATGATGGTGAGATATGAACAGAATGAACCCTGGCAAATCCCTTCAATTATAAAATTGTGTTTCCAACCCACAGAGTTCCATTATTCCAGCAGGGACTAAATCTCTAGAGTTCCATCCAAGAATGTCATGGAAAGTATCCCATGTTACGAGAATGTCCCACCATTCATATTCCTCCAAATATCACTTTTCAATATTAGCAATATACTTTTGAGAGCCTTTATTCATTAAAGGTTCTTAAAGTTGTCCAAATAATCCAAAGAAAATCACCTTGATCATTACTTCTCCGACTTAAAGAAAAGCACTAATATCTTTATTTTGGTGCTTATCAACCTTGTAAAAGTTATACCTTGGATCCTGCAGATATAAAAGATGCTAAGGGACAAGTACACTGGACACTATCTTGGTAAGCTTCTTGCGTGTGCAATTCTAATGATAACAGGAAAGGTCTTTGCTTCAGTGAAGTAGTTGAAATCTATTGAGTGCAGCTCTAGTTGCAACCTCAGGAAAAGATAATGCTTATGGCTTTGAAGGTGACCTGTCCCTTAAGTTTTATTCATCTGGCTCCCACCAGGTTGTGTCTAGAGATACAAGCAAAACCTTGCACTTTGAAGTAAACTGGCTGAGGTTGTTTGTCATGGTTGAATAGCTGTCAGTGAAGCTTTCAAACGTGTTGTGTGTCAGGGTGAGGGAAAACATATGGATGTTAGAGTCTTAACTGATAGCCACTGTTAGTAAGTGAGTGATGGATGTCTGGTGAATTGAGCACTGACTGCGTGCTGTTGAACACAGTTGGTAGAATAGTCTGAAGGTGAGCTCACTTACTTTGACAACTTATGCGAGACACTAAACTTCATGCTCCCCTGTATCAACGTTCCTGTTATTCACACCATCATCGTGGCTTTGCACTGTCTTCTGAGCACTTGAGCAAAGGATCATCGGCATAGCAGACATCTCTACTTCTTCCCCCCAATGACATCAAGGAGTCCAGTTCATTCCCACAACATGCTGGCTGCCTCATGGGTTCAACCATTGCTCAAGTATTGTTGCTCATATTTAAGGAGAAGAAAGTGAGCACTGCAAATGCTGGAAATCAGAGTTGAGAGTGTGGTGCTGGAAAAGCACAGCCAGTCAGGCATCATCCGAGGACCAGGAAAATCAACATTTCGGGCATAAGCCTTTCATCACGAATGAGACTTCATTCCTGATGAAGGGCTTAGACCTGAAACATTGATTCTCCTGCTTCTCGGATGCTGTGACCTGCTGTGCTTTTCCAGCACCACACTCTTCGATTGCTCATATTTAAGCTTGGGTTAAAAACTTCAATTATATCTAGCAGCGAGAACGTACTCACACATAAATGGTACAGGCTGCACTAGACACTCTTGTCGGTCAAGATTAGGTGACGTTTTGGGCAAAAGCCCTTCATCAGGTCCCCTGCTGCCTGTTAACACTTGGTTGCATAAAGATATCAGATGAAGGAATAGGCAGAACAAATTCTGTGTTGTCTGCAATGTTATGAAGAGACTCAGGTTAATCTCACAGCATGATTCTGACCTGTTTTCAAGTCCTATCCAACTTTATCCCCCTTAATCTGTAACAGGTCCCTTCTCTATTTTTGTTGTATCTTGGATGTTTTATCTAAAATCCACGCTTTATCTTCTTAACATCACATACTCAATGCAAGTATTAAATGCTTTTTTATTACACATCAGGAATGTGCAAGTGCAGAAAATACCAAAAATTGCAATCAAAGCTAAGCATTGCTAAATACTATTATATTGTCAAATAAAATCATGGTCTCAATTTAAAAAATCATACAGCACTCCTTTAACAATTATTCATCTTGTGGGTAATTCAGTCTAAGCATTACCTCTCCCTAGCCCTCAATTGTCCCAATTTCAATGTTAACTCAAGGGAACCCAATCTTGCAATTTGCTATTCCAAATTCTATAGACCTCTTTAAATTAATTTAATTTCCATTCCTCTGATAAGTATCAGTGCATTTTACTCTATTTTGATTGTTTCATTAAAAAGTCTATGAAGCATCAAGAGCATGTGTCAGTGCTTTGATTAAAAAGATCAAATCAGTATAGGCTCTCACTCTGCTGAACCATATTAACTGTTCCCAGGAGATATGTTGTCAATACGACTGACCACAGTCTAAGCTTCATTCTTCAGTGTATCTTTATCATTTGTCCTGTAGACTAGTCACTTCACAATTAACATATCACCATCTCACACATAGTCAGTCATTCCCAAGAGTATATCACAAGTGATATCAAATACAATTCATCCCGGCACATTCAGTCCATCTTATCCAAAAGCAGGACAATCAGGAGGATAACTGGAAGGCTCTGGAAGTATTTGTGTAGATCTCCATCCCTGCATGGTCATGAACAATCTATAAAATCCATCTTTTCATTTCTCAGTGAAAGGGCTGAATTCAGTTGAGACACTGGGGCACCCATGTTGTCTCTTCCTGGGAAAGCTTATGTTACTGTGGCAGATGTGCCTTCCTCTGAAACCATGACACCATGGATAGATATCCCACCTAGTAAATGCTGATAGGCAATCAGAGGCTGATTGTTCCTGTTCTCAGCATCACCACGGGAGGGGGTGGGGTGGGGGGGGATTTATGCTTCCAGAATCCCAGGATCATGTTGGATCCAGCATATAAGATAAGTCACGTTGGAGTTGGTGACCGGGCTTTTTCAGGTTACAGGGAAGGGTTGTTTGAGTTAGATGTAAGGACAAGGTGTGGCTCCGAGTGCACATCCTGCTGTCTGATGTCCAGCCCCTCAATAAGCCGCTGATTTCCACTCACCAAGGGGACAAGCAGCTTCGCAACAGTAGTGAATTACTCATAGTAAAAGGTGGGTTAATCCCAATCATAGCAGCTGAGGGCCCTAAGTGGTTTTTAATGGGTTGAAAAGCAGCAGTGTGATAATTGCACAAAAAGTATTGGCGCTATGAGATCCTGCTAAGTCCACCTGTGATAATCATGGACCCTGCAATGATTTAGCAATGTCACTGATCTGGCTTCAATTTGCAGGCAATTCATTAGCCAAGAATACACAATAAAAATCATAGCCTCAAAGAATCGTGATCATTCTATTGTGAGCACTGATTGCCTCCTTGTTATGTCAGCTAAGTAAATGTGATCAGATAAATAAAATCATAGAATCCCTACAGTGTGAAAACGGCCATTGTATCCATGCTGATCCTCTGAAGAGCATCCAACTCAGATTCAATCCCATAACCACTCCTTGTAACCCTGCATTTCTCATGGCCAGTCTATCTAATCTGCACATCTTTGGACAGTGAAAGGAGACCACAGCATCCAGAGGAAACCCATGCAGACAGGGGGAAAATATGCAAACTCCACACGGACAGTCACACAAGAGTGGAATCGAACCTGGATCCCTGGCACTGTGAGGCAGCAGTGATCACCACTGAGCCATCGTGCCACTTCTAATGTCACCAAAACCCCTGACATCAGAACCTACTCAAGTTAGGACTTGAAGGCAGTGCTTCAGAGCTGCTACTTTTACACACTGAACTGTAAGCATATGGGGACATGGTCTGTAATGTGCAAGGATGGCTCTTCCTTGGGAGTGAGGGGATGGCTATCATGAGGGTTGATCGGCAGACTTCTACTTCTCGAATTTGGTTTTACAATATACGTTTGGCTAAAGAAACATACCTCCATACTGCTTATTACAATGACCTCCTTAGAAAATCGCTTGCCACATGAGTGAAGGTGTAACATTTCTGATAGGCTGACGGCATCCTGCAGGGGACTGCTGCACTGCCTGCCAACATTTACTCATCTTCCTGGTTGTCACCCAACTCTCCTCAGTCTGTGTAGCCCTCTCTGGTGGTGTGACCAGCTCGCTAAATGTGCTATCCATAGCATTCTCAGCCTCATGGCTGCTCCATGGTGAGTCCACTTGCAGATCCAGGTGTTCCAAGCAGCAAATCAGGAGCTGCAGCTGAACCCATTTCCTACAAACGTAGTCACTATGGAGACTGGAAATGTTCCTGCTTTTCCACACATTGCAAGAGGAGCATTCCAACAGACTGAAGCTTAACACAAACAATAAACCAACAACAAACTCAGTAACGACTCATTAAGATCAGATTTCTTGCTCCCTATTCTCAAAAAACTACCAACCACAAGGAGAAGCAATTTATACAGTCTCTCTCTCTCTTTCTCTCTCACTCTCCAGACACTACTCACTCAGTCTCTCGACCTGCTTCTCCTGAACAGCCAATCTTACATCACTTTTTGAGGTGGAACATTAGCACTGGGGCTCCACCCGTTGATTCAGTGCACTGTCACTCCTCTCCCACCACCCCCATTCACCTCAGAGTCACCCTGCTCCTCTCCCATCGTCCCCATTCACCCCTCGGGTCACCCTGACCTCTCATCACCCCCATTCACACCCAGGTTCATTCCTCCCTGCTCCAGCTGAGCTCCTTATGGCTTTGCTACAAATTTGAAGAGAGCATGAAATAGACCACAAATGACATGATCAGTGAGCCCAGCAAGCTGAAGGAGTGGCCACACTATCTCCAGGGGCTGAAACAGCAGGTGAAGATTTTCTGAGGTGAATGATGAGGCCATCAGGTACCACAGTCTTTGAGGTTAGTTTTGTCAAGTGCCTGTCAGAGTCTGTGGTCCCCATGGATGGCTGCTGGCAACATTTCTCCTGAGCAGTGCCACCCTCCACCCCATCCTACCTGTCGTGCCCCTCGCTGCCCCATTCCATTTTTGCTGCAATGTGGAAAAGGGGAAGGTTGTGTTTGATGGACATGGATGGAAGAGAATGGTCGTGGAGATACAGGTGTAAGAGATATGGTGAGGTGGTCCCTGTGAATGAGTTGGAAGTGCAGAGAGTTGGAATGTTTAATCTTCTGGGGGGGGGATGAGATGGGTGAGAGCTTTGAATGGACATGATGCAGGACGCAGTGTGAGGATTACAGTATTCTTTTATAATAGAATCCTTTCTGTTCAGAGTCCCTGATGCCTTTTTTTCCCCAGAAATTAGCAAAGTATTAATTTTAGTGAATTATTTAGAGAGTTACTCTCTGTGACTGAATGTGACAGAGCTCAAGGGAGTGAGCGGCCTGACAGCAGGAGGTGGCAGATAAGTAATGGCACTTACACTTGCAGAGTGCAAAAGATCCTTTACATTCTCCCTGTACTGCTGTGCATCCTGTTTGACCCAGGGCAGAGCACTGACCTGGGATGCAATTCATGTCCAGGCTGCTGTGTCTGGTGGGTTTGTGGGTCAGTACTAGAAAAGGAGGACCCTATCCACTAACATCAATCCGCTAACCAGGAAACCAACTTGCCTTTTTGGGCCATTTCCTCAGTGATAACAGTGCAACAACACAGTATGAGGAGCAGTTCCTAGCTTGCAATCTCTGAAATGGCATGCAACTGAGCTTTAAATATGGATGTGGAGGGGTGGACAAAGTTAGAAATCACACAAAACTGGGCTATAGTCCAACAGGTTTATTTGGAAGCACTAGCTTTCGGAGCACGCCTCCTTTTTCAAGTGGTTGTGGAGTATAAGATCATAAAACACAGAACTTATAGCAGAAGATTGCAGTGTCATACAGTGATATATTGAACAAACCTAGATTTTTAAGTCTTTCATCGTTTAGAATGCAGGTTTTAATTCATTAATATGTAAATCCCAGAACGTCTTTTAAGTCACTTTCTCAGGATAACTTAAGATTTTAAACAGAAGGTGACAATTAGAGTCTGTCTGTATCCTAATCTTGAGTCAGACTGGTTCTATTTCTAAAGTGGAATAAATGAAATATTGTATGGATAAACTGCCTGCAGGTAGTGCGTTTTTTGCAACATAGAATGTATCTGCAAATATAATTCAGCAAATACAAATTCACCCCATAAACTTACATAGATTAGATTAGATTACTTACAGTGTGGAAACAGGCCCTTCGGCCCAACAACTCCACACCGACCCGCCGAAGCGCAACCCACCCATACCCCTACATTTACCCCCTACCTAACACTACGGGCAATTTAGCATGGCCAATTCACCTGACCTGCACATCTTTGGACTGTGGGAGGAAACCGGAGCACCCGGAGGAAACCCACGCAGACACGGGGAGAACATGCAAACTCCACACAGTCAGTCGCCTGAGGCGGGAATTGAACCCGGGTCTCTGGCGCTGTGAGGCAGCAGTGCTAACCACTGTGCCACCGTGCCGCCCATGCCTGTGTGCGTGCATGAGAGAGAGTGTGTGTGTGCGAGTGCATGTGAGTGTGGTTGCATGTGTGAAAGCTTGGTAAAAGTGGGCAGCACGGTGGCACAGTGGTTAGCACTGCTGCCTCACAGCGCCAGAGACCCGGGTTCAATTCCCACCTCAGGCGACTGACTGTGTGGAGTTTGCACGTTCTCCCCGTGTCTGCGTGGATTTCCTCCGGGTGCTCCGGTTTCCTCCCACCATCCAAAGATGTGCAGGGTCAGGTGAATTGGCCATACCAAATTGCCTGTAGTGTTAGGTAAGGGGTAAATGTAGGGGTTTGGGTGGGTTTCGCTTCGGCGGGTCGGTGTGGACTTGTTGGGCCGAAGGGCCTGTTTCCACACTGTAATCTAATCTAAATCTAATCTAAAATGGGTGTGTGTGTGTGTGTGTGTGTGTGTATCTGTGTGAGTATGTAAGAGTGTGTGTGTGTATGTGTGCTTGTGTGTGGGTATAGTGTAGTGGGGTCACCTGTAGTGAAGCATGAACCCAAGATCCCGGTTGAGGCATCCCCATAGATATCAACTTTGGCTATCAGCCTCTACTCGGCCACTTTGTGTTGTTGCCTATCCCGAATTCTGCCTTGGAGGATGGTCACCTGAAGATCCAAGGCCAAATGTCTCTGATTACTGAAGTGCACCCCAACTGGGAGGGAACACTCCTGTCTGTCGATTGTTGTGCAGTCTTCATTCATCCATTGCCGTAGCCTCTGCTTGGTCTCACCAATGTACCATGCTTTGGGGCATCCTTGCCTGCAGTTTATCAGACAGACAATGTTGACTGAGTCACATGTGCACCTGCTGCATACACAGTGGGTGGTGTCCCCACGGAAAGATTGGGATACAGACAGATTCTAATTGTCACGTTCTGTTATAAAATCTTAAGTTATCTCAAGAAGGTGACTTATAAGTAGTTCTGGGATTTATATATTAACAAACCAAAACCTGCATCCAAAAAGATGGAAGACTTAACAATCCAGGTTTGTTCAATGTATCACTGTATGACACTAATCTTTCACTATAAATGCTGTCTCCTACGATCTTTTACTCCACAACCACCTGATGGAGCAGCGCTCCGAAAGCTAGTGCTTCCAAATGAACCTGTTGGACTATAACCTGGTGTTGTGTGATTTCTAACTTTATGACGGAGTTAGTGGCATGAAGACTCTGGGGTGCCCTTCTGCCTCTCCTGCCGTGTAAAGTCAATGAGAAGGTCATTGAGCTCAGTTGTATAGTTAGTGAGGTGAAGGCTAGTAGATTGTGCGAGGAACGTTACTCTGAGCCATGCCATGAATCTCAGTCGACAAAACATTTGAACTGTGAATGGGAAAATTCTTCCGTCGTGTCTATTGTGTAATAGCAAAGAAGGAACATTTGATAATTCAGTGATTAGCTACAAATAAATTAAATAATTTTAGTTTCTTTGTACTGTAAGACTGAAAACATTGCAAGTGACAAATATTCTGAAGACCTAAATAAATGTCAAATTTTCATTTAATTTACATGCAAAAATATTGGTCAAATAAATAGTTCTTGTAGACAGTTCAAAACCTGCAACGTATGCCTGACATTCCACAGCTTGGGTTGTAAATCTCTCAACAGCTCATAAAACACTGACATCTACAGAATAGAGGCAATAAATGTAACAAAGACAGATAAGATTCTGCACATGCTTGCATGCCACTAAATAAAGCTGCCAGAGTACAGGACCACTTGTAATTAGCTTTAACAAATAGGTTTTGCATTTGTTTTGATCCAAAATCAAATAATCTGCCATTCTAGTACATTTTATGCATGAAAGTAAAGGTCTGAATAATTCATTTGTCATGGATTGGATTAAAATTACAAGATTGCTTCATTTATCTTCTCCAAATTTACTTATTTGACCAACAGCTTTGTTGGTCTACAGATATCCCTATTCTTTGATTTTTGTAGATTTGATGAGGGTGATTTTGTGATAAGGGTTTGTTTTCTGACATGATAAGCTTATTTTTGTTTTGCAAGTGTCCTAATTCAATTGGGAAGAACGGGCAAATAATTGAGGTCCCACTGAACTGTAAGCCATCACAAATGTGTAACAAATCAATTCACCACCAAAATGATCAATATGCCTGATTGACTACTATACAGATCAAAAGTAATTCACACCAGATTCTATAATTAACAGGAAAATAAATGTTTATTGTAAACAAACTTATTCTTTAATAAATGGCAAAAAAACGGTTTGCTTTTTTAAATTTGCTCACGGGATGTGGATGTTGCTGTCTGGGCCAATAGTTATTACCCATCCCTTGTTGCCCTATGGTGGGGAGCTGCCTTCTTGAATCACTGCAGTCCGTGTGCTGTCAGTACAAATTAGGTTGAATAATTACAGATTTACTACTATGCATCTTCAGAGGCCATATCCCTTTTAGAACTCCAAACATAAGTATACCCGTTCACAAAAAAGACAGGAAATAAGATGTTTTGACACCACTATGGATGGAAAAATATAGACATGGAAAGATCAATGTCCAAACCACATGTGCAGGGAATTATTTCTTAGATTCTTTTGATGGCAGCAACATGATATTACCTACAGAGCGATGGTTAATATTTGATTCAATAGTTGCTTGGCTGGAACTAGGTGTTCTTGTATAATAGAATCTGTTCTTTTCAGAGTTTCTAATGCCTGCCCTTTTCCAGAAATTAGCTAAGTATTAATTTTAGTGAATTATTTGGAGAGTTACTTTCCGTGAGACCAAGCAAGATTTCTCACACAATTTAACAATACTCACCTCATCGCCTAAGCACCATGCCTCTGCTTATCAGATCTTGCCTTTCTCCAAAGGCAGAAGTATTCAGCACTGCTGGAAACTCCCAGGATTCCCAGCACCAATGCCATTTTTAAAGTTCCGTTATGCACTCAGTCAGAGCTGTCAGACAGGAGTTTCCCTTCATCATGCATGTAGAAAAATAAATGCTTCTCAGGGCCTAGTGGTGGCACAGCTGACACCTCGTTGCAAATATAAGTATACATGTGTAAATCAATTGTTATTTAAGAAAGAGTTCAATGAAGAGTCACATCCGACTTGGCACATAATCCCTCTTCACATGCTGAGTTGCCAGAATTTTCAAGGTTAATTCCAAATTTCCGGCATCCACAGTACTTTTATTTAAGAAACATGTGACCCGTCCTCAGAAACATCCCATCTTAAAATCCTGCCTAAGGGAGTGCTGTACTATCTTTTCATTAATGCCCACGATAGCTTAACACCTTACCATTCAACATGGACTATCGTTCTTCTGATTACAATAGTCACGACATTGTTGAAGTATCTGATTGGCAGTGAGTGTTTTGCTGCATATGGAGGTCAGAAAGGGGTTTTTTTTTGTTCAAGAATGTTTAACTGTTACAGACATTATTGCTGTGATTTCCAACTGCTGTGATCAATTTCTGGCTTGAATAATTAATAGCCAGCATTTGGAAATTGAATAGACGCCTTGGCCATCTTATGATGCTTAAGGTTCACATGATACAATTTTCAAAAGAACCTATAATCAGGTAAGAAGCCCAGCTGGAAACTGCTTCCAACTGTAATTTGGACTGAGTTGATTCAAAATCTAATTAATACTCATTGGTGCAAATGGATGGACTGTGTACATGCACCTGTTATTCCAGGTGGGCATACCAATCATACTTAATAAAACAGCTAGAGTTCACAAGAAAAGGCCAGGAAAGGAATCAACTTTGTCTTCAACACATCTAAGAGGGTCAAAAGAGCATCTTGATATCCCTCCATTCTAAAGATTCTGGTTCATTGAAGAGACCCAACGTGCAGCCTGGTTTGATGTGAAGATGGACCAATTTTCTACCATCATTGCAACTTTGAAGCCACTATTCACTCACAGCATGCAAATGAGTCTCAGTCTTCACATTGTATGAATGGTCGGGCAGAGTCTATTTTATACCCATTTCAATTAATGGAATACCTTATAATGGGAAAGTGAGACTTTGTCAAAATTTGGTGTTGAATATGTTGGATTAACATAATGAAGACTTTTCATATTCAATTACTCGCTTCTTTCCATCAACAGAATTCATTTTAAAAATGGAAACGTGACCACAATTGTATGATCTTGAAAATGCGGATTTGGCATTTGCTCTTTCAATAGATGTTTGATTTAAAATGCTGCAAGTATTGTGTTAATTTTGTCAATGTCAAGCTATGCCAATGTACCCTCCCAAACACATTAAAATACTCAATTTAAAATCAACAAGCAAGGAAACATCACACCAGTACGTCTCCCTAATTTTGATCATCGCTCATTCACATTCAGTCTATTTAGAAAGCTGCTATCAAGGAAGCTTTCACATTTTACTGCAACTATTCTAGAAACTCAATTGCACAAAATATAAAATGCACGAAGTCTCAACAAGGAAAGTGTTTTTGAAGTTTTTTTTAAAATGCTATTACATGACCAGGAGAAAAATTGTTTGTTACACTGACTGAAGCATGGTCTCAATGTTGAGAGACCACTGCAAATAGAAACACTACTGGAGAATGTATGCATTTGGGAGTTAGGGCATGATCAGTTCAGTGAGTACCAATCAGAAAGTGGATGCGATGAATACAAAATACCAAGCTGACTTGGAATTTTGTAATAATATATAATATAAATATAATTTCAAACCATGCAATTCATTTGCACCAATATTACATTTGTATCTCCAGCCTCAGCAGCAGATTGACACTTCCAGACAGACAGTAGGAGTATAGAGTGTGGACATCAAGCTTTCCCAGATTCTGATTGTTTCTGCTAATTCCATTTGTTCAATGTCAATGTTTTTTTGGTATGCTAATAAGATTGGCAGGACATTTTTGTGGGGTAGCACGGTGGCTCAGTGGTTAGCACTGCTGCCTCACATCGCCAGAGATCCGGTTCAATCCCAACTTATGGTCACTCTCTGTGTGGAGTTTGCACATTCTCCCCATGTCTGTATGAGTTTCCTCTGGGTGCTCTGGTTCCCTCCCGCAGTCCAAAGACATGCAGGTTAGGTAAATTGGTTATGCTAAATTGCCAGTAGCATTCAGAGATGTGTAGGTTAGGTGCACTAGTCAAGGGTAAATATAGAGTAGGGAATGGGTCTGGACGGGTCACTCTTTGGAGGGTCAGCATAGACTTGTTGGGCCGAATGGCCTGTTTCTACACTGCAGGGATTCTTGTTCTAATTTGCATTTCAGAGTAAATCAGTAAAATTGACTAAAGTGATTGCAACTTCCCAATGACATCCCTAGAAGGAACTGTCGGCTGCAGTTGTGTGTCAGGGTCATGCAGAGATCTCAACGTAGCTGATTCTACAGGAATTCCCTTGGAATTTGAAGTTTTCATGTGGCAATTTACCCAGCATCTGGAACCTGTAAAGAAGACCACAACTCTGATTTGAGATTGATTATTTCAGAGGGGTCCAATTCACTTCAGCTTAATAGTTACCAGGAAAGTTAAAGGATTAGTACTTGAAACTCCTGGGTAATTACTAAACTGAATTCTAGCTCCCCACTGGCGTGAAACTAGGTAATAAATAATGAGAGTAAGTAATATTAGAATGCTAAGTGGGGCAAATGGATGCAAATGAACCTCTTGCAACCTACGAGTGAGCCTCTCATTTTACTAGTCAAACTGTGGTTGAAGAATCTGTCTTTTTCCTCTCGCAGTGAGAATCTCATTTCTGGCAATCTTGCACTACTTTCCAAAATTTTTTTCATCGGGGCTGGAAAGATTTTGCTCTATAAGTCAGAGTCTAGTATGTCTACGATTATCCTGTAAATAGTATCTCGCATCTATTGCATTGTATATAATGTTGTTTAGAAATCTAAACCTGAAGATGGTTCTAGACTTTGCCTTCTTGGTAACATGGCTGTGAAGCTCATGGTCTTGCACCAAAGCATAAACGGAAAGAATGGCCATCTTCCTGATGTCTGTATAGAGAAACAGGATGCCATTGATCACTACCAGTCACTTCACAATATAGCAGGAACACCAGTGACCCTGCTAGGACTCAGCTGCACTGTTGGGGAAACAGAGCCAGTAAGATCTATAATCTGAGTCTGGTGTCAAGAAGGAAAATGGAGATGTGTCCTGGGCCACTGATGGGCCTAGCGTGCCATTTTACAATCAGTTCATCAACCTGATACACCTACAACTTCAGTGGGTAGGTCTTGCTCCCTAAGATCCATCCATCTCCTTGATAATAATCAAGAACAAATGACGCCCAACAGTTAGATCCCTGAACTCCTTTCACCTTTGTAATATGCAAGGAGGATTGAAGGCCCTGAACATATGACTTCAGATCCTAATAGGATTCTCGATAGAAAGGATGCCAACTAAAGAATGTGAAAACTAAGAATTCAGGAAGCAAAGAATCTGACTCACAGTGCCAGAACACAAGGCTGTGGTTTACTTGCTTTAATTATCTTTGTTGTCTTCCTCAGCTGTGAGAATCGTAAATCATTTCAATACTTGCATTTAACTTGATAAGCAAGAAACCAAGTACAAATTCAGGATTCACACTTGAGAATAATGAGTGAAATTATGTTAACAGATGTTTATTGGTTTCAGTGAGGATATCAGTGCCGCAGCACAAGCATCTTTGAAAATTATTGCAGTGTAACAAGTTCCATCATTCCTTGCTGAAACTTTGTAAGGAATAATAGCACTTTTCACTGTACTAGTCATGTGAAACAATTCTCAGCCCAATCACCCTAAATTTTGTTTGAGCAATGACATTGCAGAAAAAGCACCACTGTGCTTTTGGGTATGGTAGGGTAGATTTTCAACATTCTCATCGAAGTATTGATGGCTGGATTGCAGATTGGAAATTCTGAAGAGAACGTTAGCTACTCATTATGGAATCAAGCTGAGTTTTCTATCAGTGAAATATGCAATATTTCTGACCTGGCAACAATTTCTGAAGTCCCCATGTATGCAACTAAACAGGGAAGTTGAGAGGTTGCTGTTATTTTTTTTCTGTGATTCTTGACATGTTTTACAACTGAAGCTGTGATATCAGGTCTGTGATTTACCATTTTAAAAAAAAGAGTCACAGAGACGTACAGACCCTTTGGTCCAACTTGTCCATGCCAACCAGATATCCCAACCTAATCTCGTCCCATTTGCCGGCATTTGGCCCATGTCCCTCCAAACCCTTCCTATTCATATACCCATCCAGATGCCTTTTAAATGCTGCAATTGTACCAGCCTCCACCGCCTCCTCTGGCAGCTCATTCATACACTCACCACCCTCTGCGTGAAAAAGTTGCCTCTTAGGTTCCTTTTAAATCTTTCCCCTTTCACCCTAAAGTTCTACCCTCTAGTTCTGGACTCCCCCACCCCAAGGAAAATACCTTGTCAATTTATCCTATCCATGCCTCTCATGATAGGTCACCCCTCAGCCTCTGACACTCCAGGGAAAACAACCCCAGCCTATTCAGCATCTCCCTATAGCTCAAATCTTCCAACCCTGGCAACATCCTTGTAAGTCTTTTCTGAACTCTTCTAAGTTTCACAACATCCTTTTGATAGGAGGGAGACCAGAATTTCACACAATATTCCATAACTGACCTAACTAATGTCCTATACAGCTGTAACATGACCTCTCAACTCCTATACAATTTATTTTAGAAATTGACCTTTTGAACTAGTGAAAAGTGGTTTTGGCATATGTGTATCAGAGGGTTTAATGATTAATTTGTCAGCATTTTTGGAATCATGGCATCTTCTTAGCCAGTATGGGAGAGCAGATCCCTGGAATGATGAGATTTATCTGTATTGGAAAAGTTTTATGAACGGATAAACTAAATATTGAGGAGATTAGTTTCTTTTTTGTGTTAGAGGATCACGATTTTCTTTGCCGAGAGGAAAAATCTATAGTTTTAGAAGTTTCTGTGCTCAGTTTGTTAGGTTGTGGTCGAAGTTAAACGTGTGCTACAGTTAATTCTGAAGAAAGGAGTTAGGTTGGATCAGTTAGGAAGTAGGTAACCTCAGGGAAAAGATTTTAGCTTGAAATTCCCAGATCAGGAGTGTTTGGCTAGAACCTTGAGAGAGTCTAAGCTTAGTTTTCCATGACTAATCAAGGTAGGGATTAGCAAAGTCCCAAGACTAGGAATTGAAACGAACAATGAAGTTAAATATCTGGAAGTGAACCGACTCTAATGTTTGATTATTGTAAAATGATGGAATTGGAATAGATGGATTTGACATATCCAGAAATAACATCAACTGGAATAATCAGAAAGCCCATGCAGATGGAATATAACTCAAATCAGTGAACAAATAAGAACTGTCACCTTTAAATGAGCCATCTTTCTGTAAAAGCCCTTGAAAACGTTGCACCCTACAGAGTGAGGTACAGCCATGTTTTCAATAATGTACTAAGTTCATATTTACTTACTAAGTTCATATATACTACTTCTGTCTCTGTGAAATAGATTTCCCATCTGTGAAATTTCATAGCAAATGTCAACATTATAAAATATCACATTTTTAAAACATTATACTTTTTAAAATATTTATGATATTAGTTTTTATTCATCTTTTTTGTGTCTCAATCATTATATGATTCCCTGTAAAATAATATTAAAAATAAAAGGACAATTCTAGTTTGTTGTCTGTGGGCATTATCCACTGTTGGTGGATGCCTTGATTTTCCTGTTATTTGGCATCAGTTTTGGATTGTGCATCAAGTTGCTTTCAAGGACCGTTTGGTAGTAAAAGGATATGAGTTGGCATGGGGTTTATAAGTGACAATTCTCTTTTTGTGTCAAAGATAAAGCCTGCAGGTGTTCAATGTAAAAAGATTGCATGACACTATGTCAAAAAAGAGCAATTAGTTATCCTCAATTTTCAATATCACAAAGATCAGATTCTTTGGTTATTATCACATTCCTGGATATGGGCGGGTTTTGTGTTCAAAACTGAGAGTGCTTCCTTTTGTACAACAGTGACAATACTTCAAAAGTATTTAATCGATTGTAAACTATTTTAACACATCTGATGGTTTGAAAGTATTGCATAAATGCAAGGGTTTTTGTTTCAAAACAAGACCGAGCAAGAAAAGGTTTTACATCTCCAAAACAGAGTTTCCATGCCTGTAATAGTAATTTTTTTTAAATACCAGAGTGGTTCTTGAATCCAAACATGTATTTAGATTGCTGAAACAGCACATAGATAAGAACAAAAGCAATTTATATATCCACATGCCGTTAGCTGGTGAGTAGTTAGCTCAGACAGCCAGAGGCTTGTGGAGCAGAGTTTCTGACCATGGGCAGTGATGGTGAGACAGGAAAGCTGGGATAGTCAAACAGACACTCCCTAGAAATAGGGTGCCGTGGGTGGAAGGAGAGCTAGTGGGAGTGGGGGCAACAGACGGAGAAAAGAATTCCTCAGTATACTGTAATCCCACGGGCTCATTCCATTCAAATACTGTCAATAGTTCCTCATTTATCCTTAATTTCTTTTCATGTTTGTAATGAACTGATGTCAGTGAAATAAAGAATCCTTGCGACATAA
This sequence comes from Chiloscyllium plagiosum, assembly GCF_037043375.1. Taxonomy (NCBI): domain Eukaryota; kingdom Metazoa; phylum Chordata; class Chondrichthyes; order Orectolobiformes; family Hemiscylliidae; genus Chiloscyllium; species Chiloscyllium plagiosum. Next base: position 36,735,371 of record NW_028270158.1, on the reverse strand, counting down.
TCTTTGGGCCATCTGTGTATTTAAATCTCATATAACACTGAGCACGTGGTTCAGCTGAACATAGCAGTGCAGATTCCATTCAGGCCTGGCAAAGTTGACTTAGGACCTGCTTCTTCACTCTGGCCTGAGGATTGAAGGCAACGTCAGAACACGTTGGATCAGGATGAAGCATCAGCAGATAATCAGCCAAGTACCTGCCTTCAGGCTGAACGCCCAGGAATGAATTAATATTTTTCTCATAATAAAATGCTCTAAGGTATTTCACAAGAATATTGTAAAACAAAATATGTCACCAAGATAGATAAGGCGATCTTAGTCCAGATAACTGAAAGCCTAGTCAAAGGGGTAAACTTTAAGGAGATTCTCAAAGTAGAAAAGAGATGGAAAAGTTCTGGTCAGGAATTCCAGGTGCCAGGGTCTCAGTAACACAAGGCATTGCTACCAATGCACTGAACCATCCAATGTGCATCCATTGAAGGTTTCAGTCATTCATCAAAATGTATTTATTGCCCAGCAGTATAGTAAATCATTCACTAGATGCCAATTGACTGCCATAATGTGTCAAATAAATTGGGTTAATACACTAGAAGTAGGTAAAATAATACCACAACATTTGATGGATATGGATCAAATTGGTTGCAAACATATTTTATTTGATACCATTTCCCTTCAGAACTTTGAAGCCCCAAACCAGATCTTGAATGAATACTTCTGTGCAGAATGGAGTCACAGTTCTTCAGAAAAAATACTGAGGTAAGGTTATATTTGTCTTTTCCTGTAGATTGCATTAATATTATACAAAAAATCCTATGGCTCTATTCTAAGAAGTTAAGAGCATTTTCCATGACAACTTGCATTTATGTAGATGTGGTAAGACTAAAATATTTTAAGATTGTCCTTGGCCCATCTTTAACTGCTTCATTAATGATCTACCCTGAATCATAAGGTCAGAAGTGGGGATGTTCACTGGTGACTGCACCATGTTCAGCACCATTCCAATTCTTCAAGTACAGAAGAAATCCACATCCAAAATGCAGCAAGAGCTGGCCAATATCCAGACTTGGATTGACAAGTGGCAAGTAACATTTGCACCATGCAAGTGCTAGGCAATGACCATTTACAAAGAGAGAATTTAACCATTGCACCTTGAAAATTCAACGGTACAAGCATCACTGAATCCCCCATGATCAATTCTGGGGGTTAACATTGACCAGAAACTAATCTGGATGAGCCATATTAGTACCGTGGCTATAAAAGCAGATCAGAGGCTAAGAATCTTGCAATGACAAACTTACTTCCTGACTCCCCAAAGTCTGTCCAACATCTAGGAGGCACAAATCAGTTATGTGAAAATTACTCCTTTGTAATTGTTTTATAGAAGTCCAACATGGTTCTTCATTGAGACGATCCACCTAGATGATTTGATCGTCACTCAAATTTAATGGTGCAGGTCATGTGTAATAGATTTTAGTGTAGAGGTCTCACTGTATTGAGGCTTGTTATAGTTTATCCTGTTATCAGTGCCCTATGGAAAATTTGTCAGGTTGAGGATTATTATGAACATATTTGTACTTGAGATTTAGCCTTCAGGCAAATAGGTTGATACTTTTTTTTTGTTTTAAGGATCGTTACCTAAATCACCTGTCAGAGGAAAGCAGTTTACTCTGCACCTATGAATAATAAAACCAGCATCTCCAAGGAACGTTTTTAGTAAATCATCAGTACCTGTCCTTTCCAGACAATTTGACTTTGGCTAACATTGGTTGCAATCTTAGTAAATTTCAAAATTGACACTGGAAAAATGTCAAACACTTTTCTATCAGTGAGGCAAAATACTTCTGCTTGAAAGGATGATCAAGAAAATCAATGGTCTCTCTAGCAGTATCAAATAAATATTGTCCTGACTACTATTGTTGTAAGAGATGCTGACAGTCAGCAGTTGGCTCTGCAAATATCTTCTTTGGGTTGGTTTGCTGCAACTTATTCTTCTTGGAATCGTCGGTGGAGATCACGAGTATTTAATGAAGGATTAACTAATAGCCTTTAGCTGAAGTGGCAGGTGTTCGAGTAATGAGGAATATTTACTACATAATAAAATAACAGGTAATATTAGTTTAGACTGGTTAAAGACATTTTTACTAGATAAGAGACATTGTTACCTCCTAAGAGTTAATAATTAGGTTTATCCTACATGACATCGACTGAAGAAGCAACTAACAACAAACCAACACTAACGCCTCCTAAAACAATATTTATATAATTGTATAATCAGTGGGTGAAGCTATTTCAAAGTTTAGTTAACCTTTTCAGATCAATATACTTTTGAAACAATTGCTCCCCATGCACATTTATTTCCCTTCATTACCTCATTATAAAGTTCCTCAATAAGAACATCCAGACCATCACTATCATCTTCTACCAAGTCCCTTACTTTACAAATTTTTCTTGACTTAGATTAATAGTTGGCCATTTGCTTTGGAATGATCAACTCAGCTCATATAATTCCGTGCCACTGGTGGGTCTTAATATCTTGAGTGCTTTTTGCTGAAGACATTTGTTGGTGTTGGTATTGAGGGTGATTGTTTCCCTGCCTGGAAGAGCTTTACTTTTGTCAAAAGGTGTAATGGAAGGCATTTAAGGTGAAAGAAAGAAGCTTCTTATTTTGACATTGTCACAATGTAGATTTAGATGGATATTTTTCACAATTACACCTATTCTTTTAGTGAAAGCCAACATCTTGTTTGTATTTGATGGCATCAATGGCACTGCTTGCATCATATTGGCAATCTCTTTCTGAACAATTGTGTTCTCTGGACTGACTGTTTTAAGAGTTTATCTGGTTTCAGATAATTGTTCTACTTGCTGGAAGTCAAGTCATGAAGGATTCCTCATATGTGAGGAACCAGTAAAACAGTTTGTCCTTGCCAGAGAAATCTGTAGTTTCTTCTCTGTTGGTAGTATTAAGCTAGTATTTATCATCTCACCTGGTGTGTGTACATTTCTAGGTTCAGAATCCTTTTGAGATTTGTAAAGTCTCCTTTTTGCTGATGTATATCAAGTCAGTCAGAGGTTATTGTCTTTTTGGGTGATTAGTATTCTCCCTCAAATTTTAAAATGTTTAGGTCAAAACATGTCTTTCTGTTCAGAAGTAAAGTCTTGCTCTGAATGATGTAAGCATGTTTTGCAAACTGATAATCTTCATTTCTTAAAAATAAAGCTTTTACTGTTGCTTTAATCATAAGGGTTGTTCTGTCAACTGTGTAACATCAGATCAGTAGGTTACAACTTTAGGCTTTTCAACAAACGAACTTTATCTGTGACACTTGCTTTTGCATCAAGCTTAAATTGAATTGAATATTCATTGACACAGATCATATCTGTCAAGTTCGGATAAATCATTTATTCTTTCTCGGAATTGCTGTGGTATTTCTTCTGGAGGAAGTAGATATAAGGACACATGTTTTAATAGAAGTATGTATTGGTATCTGATCTTTTCTATTGTTTTGGTAAAACGTTTGACTTATTTACCCAAAGACAATACTGATGAAAACAGTACTGGTGTAAACAGTATTCTCTCTGATATAGAGTCATAGAGATGTGCAGCATTGAAACAGACCCTTTGGTCCAACTCATCCATGCCGACCAGATATCCTAACCTAATCTGGTTCCATTTGCCAGCACTTGGCCCATATCCCTCTAAACCCTTCCTGTTCAAATGTAGTTTCTGGTTTTTCAAAATGTTTTCAAAATGTCCCACTTTCTTGCAGAGGTGAACTTCTTGTAATAAATATTGAGTTTGTTTTGTCTGTGTTTTTCTGTTCCACATCTTGGAAAGTGACTCTTAACATCTAGAAAGTTGAACACTCGTTGTGATGTTTTGTTGTGTGATAATTTGAAGTGCTTGTGCCTTAAGTTGATCGTACCCACGGCATTCTATCCCCAGGCTTCTGTCTTTTCAGAATCTCACTTTCTAACACAATCCAAATCTGAATAGTCTGTGCTGGAGAAATTTTCCTTCAATTCTAATGTATAAAAACAATCAATCAGATGTTTCAATGACAGTTCTGGTTCTAATCAGTATTGTTTGTTATAGGATAGTCACAAGATTCAGACAATGTGCAAAGTTCATTGATAAAATTGTCAGCAGATTCTGCTAGAAATGTCATTCTATCAACGGAACTTGAACTTGAAATGAAGTGCAATTGGTTATTGAAGTAAATTGGTCAATTTTTTAAAAAGATATCATCAAAGGTACCAGAGGTTCTGAAAAAGGGTCACTGGACTCGAAATGTTGACTCTGCATTCTCTGCTCAAATGCTGCCAGACCTGCTGAGTTTCTCCAGCAATTTCTGTTCTGTACAAAGGTATCAGTATCTTCAACTTTTTAACTGTTGGTAACATGGTTTGCTAATGGTTCCAAAGAATAAAGTGTGTGTTGATTGTTCTGTTTGTGTCTTGGTATCTAGATCTGAAACACTCCTGAATGGCAGAAATATTGTCGACAATATTGTGAATTAATTTTCTATCTTAATTCTCTGTGGATCTTGAATTTCCCTGAATATGTAATAACATTCTTCATTTAATTGTTAAATTAAGGTGCTCGTATTAAAAATTCCGAAAGATTTTTAAGGATTATTTAATTCCAAAACATTTTAATGTTTATTTCTATAAGTTACAATCGTGGTTTCAACTCAACTGCTGTAATGCCTGACAGAGTTAATTTTTTTAAGAATTGTTACTAAGTTATGATTTTTTGGTAAAAGTAAGATTTTCAAACATTTTTAATGGTTGTCATGTAGTATGTTTTAACGCTTCCTTTTTCAAATTTTCTTTGATTTCTTTTCTCTGTATTTTACACCTCTTTAAAGAAAGGCTCTAACAACCTGGATTGTAAAGAAAGTGCATCAATAAAGCTTTCAATTAATTTTGAATTTGCAGGTTTGAGGTGTTGTAAATCTCCTTAAACCTTTTAGTAAATGGATTGGCCATGCTAAATTGCCCTGTAGTGTCCAGCGATGTGCAGGCTGGGTGGGTAAGCAATGGGAACTGCAGAGTTACAGGGATGGGATAGGTCTTGGTGGGATGCTCTTTGGAGAGTAGTGTGAACTCGATGGCTGAATGGCCTGCTTCTAAGCCATTGGGATTCTATGAAACTTTAATTTCTTTAAGATAACATTTTCTTTCCATTTTGCCCTTCTTGGTAGATTTATGTGCCTTTCTCACCAAGACTGTAGGGCGAGGCTGAACAGGCTGAGGCTGTTTTCCCTGGAGCATCAGAGGCTGAGGGGTGACCTTATCGAAGTTTATAAAATCATGAGGAGCATGGATAGGATAAATAGACAAGGTCTTTCCCCTGGGGTGGATGAATCCAGAACTAGAGGGCATAGGATTAGGGTGAGACCTAAGGGGCAACGTTTTCACGCAGAACATGGTGCGTGTATGGAATGAGCTGCCAGAGGAAGTGGTGGAGGCTGGTACAACTGCAAACATTTAAAAGGCATCTGGATGGGTACATGAATAGGAAGGGTTTAGAGGGATATGGGCTAAGTGCTGGCAAATGGGACTGGATTGAGTTGGGATATCTGGTCGGCATGGACGAGTTGAACCGAAGGGTCTGTTTCCATGCTGTACATCTCTATGACTCTATGGATAATTTCTGCTGTTTCTTCTGCTTCCTCAACTACTTCATACCATTTTGCCTCTCTAAATGCATCACATGCTTTTGCACTGAAAATAATTTGCATTATACAATCAAAATTTATTTTTATTACACTTTGGATGGATTTGCTGCCAACAACCCTCTTGTAATAAAGTTTTCCAGTCTTAACTAGTGAAGGTTTGACAACCTATAGCTCTTTGGCAGAGGAGACACTTGAATAAGTATAAATCACTTAATACATAATTGCAAGGAATGTTAGATTAGATTCCCCACAGTATGGAACCAGGCCATTTGGCCCAAGTCCACACCAACCATCTGAAGTGTAACCCACCCTGATCCATTCCCTTACTCTATATTTACCTATGACTAATGGACACTGTGGGCAATTTGGCACGGTCAATTCACCTGGCCTGCACATCTTTGGATTGTGGGAGGGAACCAAAGCACCCAGAGGAAACCCACACGGACATGGTGGGAATGTGCAAACTCCACACTGACAATTGCCTGAGTGTGGAATCGAACGTGGGTCCCTGGTGCTGTGAGGCAGAAGTGCTAACTACTGAGCCACCCATTAGATTAAGACAAGTTAACAAATTTAAACCTAGGTAAGAAGTATTGTTGTCTCCCAAGTGATAGTAACTAGGTCTACACTGCATGACTCGAGACTGAAGACCTGACTAACAATGAACAACAAAGTGATTAGCTCTTCCCTGAATGTCACTTCTGTACCAATGTACAGTGCTATTACAAAGCTCTTGAGTTAATCTTTCAGGCCAACTGTCTCAGACACTAGTTATTGTGCATGATTTAAGTCTTGCTGTGTGTATCCGATTACGTCAGTTGTGGAAATGTGAAGTTAGCTAAGTATCGGTTGTCTTGGATGATTTGCGTCAGCTGATTTTTTGCTGCATCTGATTTGATATTATGATGACATTGGAGTTAAAAATAATCTTTACTGATCGTGAAAAATAGATGCTAACCAGTTGGCAGCCACTTCACATTCTCATGTGCAGTACAAGCCTCTTTCAGTCATAACTTTAAAACATAAACTACAATCATTTTGAAATCTTTCACAACCAAGTTTTGATTTTCTGATGGTCACTGAAAGGCATTGAAAATCAGCTGGCGTTTACGATTTTTTTCCATAGATTCAGAATCATTTTGAGTCTCTGAAAAGTTTCTAATTGAGTAGCCAAGGTAGAATGCATCAATTTGAATAGACAAACCAAGATGGACTCCTGTTATTAATTGCTGACTTACTCAAAACTAAAATCTTGACTTCACATCACTGAATTAAAAAAAAGTAACAAAAAGAGCTGTGCGAAAACTATTTCATCATAATTTGGAGATGCTGGTGTTGGACTAAGGTGTACAGAGTTATGAATCACACAACACTAGGTTATAGTCCAATTGGTTTAATTGGAAGCACTAGCTTTCGGAGCACTGCTCCACAACCACCTGATGAAGGAGCGGAGCTCTGAAGCTAGTGCTTCCAATTAAACCTGTTGGACTATAACCTGGTGTTGTGTGATTTGTAAATATTTAATCATAAGTAGCTTTGCATAATCAATCCACTTTCCTACTTTGAGGAAATTTATACTTTCCAATCATTCCAGGTAGATGTTACAAATTTTGATCAGGCAGGTGAATTTTGAAATAACAAATATTTCTCATCCAAGAACCAGGGAGAAACCAAGCCAGTCTGCAATCAGCAACTGAACCAAGAGTCAGAGCAATTACATCTTACCAAACTGGAGACATCAACGTCTGAGTCTATTCATGCTCAATTCTAACAATACTGAAACTGGGGTCTCTCCTAGTAATGAAACTACAAGAAACCAATTTTTGAGTTGCTCAGAATCCAATTGTTTGAAGTAATTCTGAAAAATTCCAGATATATGACACTGGCTATCTACCTGGACTACCCTTCAGTGGTGTAAACACTTTCTTCATCAGGCCCACATGCATGATTTTACCCAAGATGAACCAAACAAGTATGTATCATAGAATCCCTACAGTGTGGAAACAGGCCCTTTGGCCCAACAAGTCCATACCGACCCTCCAAAGAGTAACCCAACCAGAGTCATTCCCCTACCCTATATTTACCCTGACTAATGCACTTAACCTATATAACCCTAAACACTATGTGCAATTTAGCATGGCCAACTCACCTAACCTGCACTTCTTTGGACTGTGGGACAGTTCCTTTGTCTGTGGAGCACACTATTCCCTTTACCTGTACTTTTCTTTGTGTGTGTATTTGAGCACTGTTTAAAGTTAGGTCTTTGGGGTAATTGTGTGAATGAATAATCTTTTTAAATCCCATGGAGGCTTGTTATTGGTCACCAAACTGACCACATCTCAGAGATTTAAAAAATAAACAAACCTTCCTTTTAAGAAAGACACTGACTATGGAAGGACAATCACATCAGAATTGAAACATTAAAAATGTTTCTCTATCTCTGTAGATGCTGCTTGACCACCTGAGTTTTTTCCAGCATTCTCACTTCTTATCATTGGACTGAAAGGGAAGGGAATAGAGATTTCAGTTTCCACTCATCCTTTTTTGTAACACAAATTCTGATGTCCATGGAAAAGAAAAGCAGGCCTGGTGTAAAAGTGTCGCTGCTTCATTAATGGCCACTTTGTTTAGCTAGAAGCCATTTTTGTAACTGCTACCCCACCACCTGATTTGAGTCACTCTCCTACTAATGGTAAAACAGACTAGTTTGATTAACTGTACAGCTTCAGAATTACTCATTCCCACTCAACTTCAGTAACCAAATTGGAGTGGAAGATCATCTCTGACTTCCAGGTATGAATCATGGAATCCCTACAGTGAGGAAATTTGGCCCAACAAGTCCACACTGAGCCTCTGAAGAGTATCCCACCCAAACCCATTCCCCATCACTCTACATTTTCCCCTGACTAATGGACCTAACCTACACATCCCTGAACACTATGGGAAATTTAGCATGGCCAATTCACCCACCCTGCATATCTTTGGATTGTGGGAGGAAACTGGAGCACCCGGAGGTACTCCAACTCTTTTGAATATCTGGGTTCTTGAGCATTCCCATAAAATGGTTGTACCCTGATTCAAACATTGCAATACTAGTGAGCCTGCACACTGAGAGGAATCTGAAACTTGTATGGAGGGAAGCAACTGTTAAGGAATGCCAAGTTTGATGCAGAGGTCTTCCTTGGCCTATTGTAGATAGCTTCATTTCAATTAATTCATTATGATTATGGTAAACAATATATGTTATGATTAACAATACATGAAAAGACTCAGCATTTCACAGAAATAAAACAGCTCTTTTAATATAACATGGGCCTCATCTCCACTATTTTGCCATTCTGGCAAAGATCGTATCCATGTTTTAAAATTGGCATGTTACATGTTGTGACCTATAGAAGCTGAACCTGTGAGGATTTTACGGAGTAGCACCATATTTAATGTTGTGGTGTAATATTTACCCAGGAGCAGGATGAAATGCCAATATATTGCATCAGGATAATGTGGAACTTGGAAGCGAAATTTCAGGTGGATCCCATGTGTCTGTTTCTCTAAGTGGTAGAGATTATGGCTTGGAAGGTGCTGTCAAAGTTTTGGTGTAATTCTACAGTGCATCTTTCACATAGAAAGTAGCTAATATAACACCTTTGTTCAAAAAGGGAGAGAGATAGAGAAGGAAACTACAGACCAAGTTGCTTTTTTCTGTCAAAGAGAAAATGTATGAAGCTATTAAAGAAATCTTAACAGAGCAGTTAAATAAACTCAATGTAATGGGGTAGAGGTAACACAGTTTTGAAAGAAAGTAAACATTGTTTAAGCAATTTATTGGAAGTATTTGAAGAAGTTACATGTACTATGGCTAAGGGACGGAGGTAAAAACAATGACTGCAGATGCTGGAAACCAGATTCTGGATTAGTGGTGCTGGAAGAGCACAGCAATTCAGGCAGCATCCGACGAGCGGCAAAATCGACATTTCGGGCAAAAGCCGGCTAAGGGACACCCAGTGGATGTACTTAGATTTTCAGAAGGCATTTCCATAAGGTGTCATGTCAAAGGTTGTTACGGGATCATGTGGAGTATAATATGGATAGGCAATTAGCTAGCTAACAGGAAACAGAAAACAAGCATAAATGGGTTATTTTCTGGTTGACAAGATGTAATATAAGGACCACTAGGATTAGTGCTGGTGTTTCATCTTTTTATAATTTATATAAATTATTTGTATAAATAGACTGATGGTACAGCTGTTACATTTGCCAGTGATACAAAGATAAGTAGGAACATATGTTGTGGAGAAGGGCACAAAGAAGCCATAAGAGGATAGCAATAGTTTAGGTGAATGATCACAGTTCTGGAAAATGGAGTGAAATGTGGAAAAATGCGGAATTGTCCAATTTGGCATGAAAAATAAAAAAAAGTCTAATACAAATGGTGAGCTCTTAAGGTGCAAATGATTTGGGAGCTCTAGTGCACAAATCACAAAGTTAGTAAGCAGGTACAGTAAAAAACTATGAAAGCTAACAGCATTTTAACATTCACTGAGGGCATTGAATACAAAAATATGGAGGTTACGTTTCAGTTATACAGGGCACCACGAGTCCTCTGGAGGATCAATCTCACTAAAGCAATGAATGCAACAAAGGCAGTTCAGAGAAGGTTCACAACACAAATCATTGCAATGTGTAGTTTGTCCTATGAGGAAAGGTTGGAAAGGCTAGGTTTATATCTGCTGGAGTTTAGACAAGACAGAAGCAACTTGATGGACAAATACAGCAGGGGACATGACATGGTAGATGGGGAAAGGATGCTTCGTTTAGTCAGGAGAATCTAGAAAAAGTAACTGTTTAAAAATTAACAGATGATTACTCGAGGGTTGTGAATTTTTGTAACTCCCTTCATCAAACGTCGATGGTTACGGAACCTTTGAATATGGTTGAAGAAGAGGTAAAAAGATTCTTGAGAGGCAAAGTAGTAAAAAGTCATTAGTGGTAATTAAGAATTTAGAATTGAGGTTAAACACGCATCAGTTATAATCAATTGAATAGCAAAGGGACCATGTGGCCTTTTCCTGCTTCTCATTTGTATATGTATACACACTGTTGCTATTCTGCTCTGACAGTAGAATACGTGAATGTCCAAAGAAGTGGGTGGGGTGCTGACTAAACAGGCAGCTTTGCTTTCTCCTGAATGCTTTTGAAGCGACATCCTTCAAGCACTTGGAAAGTATACCCTCTTGTACATTGAGGACAGGCATTGAGGAGACAGGAGCTCAGCTACACAATACAGAGTTCCCAGATTCTGACCTGCTCTTATAGCCACAGTTGTAATGAAGACTTCACATTTAGTAGTTATTTTGGACTTGAATTTGAAGGATTCTGGCTCCCTGGATGTTTTTGTTAAAGAAGTCAATCAAAAGATAAAGAAACTTCTTTTCCACCAAAACATATTTTGGGTAGTCCACATCTCTTGTGATAAGTGTTTGTTTGCTGGAGACTGCCTGCCTGTTTATGACTACCAAGTAGAAGTGTCTGCTTTGGATATTTTTGGTGAGCAGTCTGTTGAAAGAAAAAAACTCAACAGTTTAGCTCATCTGTTTTGGGGAAAGAACACCTGTGCATTCAGTAGCTACCTAGGACCACTGCATGAAAGAATTTTGTCTATATTTTCTGATTAATTGCATCTTCAGTGGATCCTAGTGGCAATTACATGTGTTCAACAACAAGTGCCAGAACTTCAGACCGACAGCCATTGGAACATCTCAAACATTATCCTTTTTACCTTCAAGAACAGGTTCCTCTCAAAGGATTGGTTTTCCTTGACCTCATGGGTTTGTGTGACAGTGTATTTTGTTTCTTTATGTTGTTATTTTACCACATATATTAACCAATTCATCAATAAAAAGAATAAAAAGTATAATCCATCTAATTTGCCTTTTAACCTCTGAGAAGTCACATCACACATCAATAATGGAATTGCTGATTGATTTCCATTATTAGTCTGTATGAATTAGTTCACCACAAACCCAGATATGATTTGAAGTAATCCCACTGAACCAAACAGGATTCGGAGAAGGTATGGCAGGTGAAACATGGGCAGGCCGTTTCCCCTGCTGGAGAATCTAGGTTGATAGTCCAACTGAGATGGGGAAATGTTTCTCTAGTGTTTGAAAGCTTTCGGCATCAAATGTACTATACTCCCTAGATGCTGTATCAGTCTGCATTTTTTGACTATAACGTGGCAAGTGTTGAATACTTGTTGCTGTTGTGCATCAGAACTAGAGAAAATTCAAACCCATGCAAGTAGTTCATTTATGGCAAAATTAAACTCACCATTTGGTAGAATGGCCCAGCCCTTCAATGTCACTGTCTCTAACTTTGTGACAGAGAATACTCAAAGGATTGTACATTTATTGTCACTGCAGCCAAATTAGGTTATTGGCATCATGGCCTTCTCCAAGCCTTTCACTGTCCATATCTCAATGTTATCTCTCATCAGATTGTTTCTTCTTATCTGTTTAGACTCTTAATTTCTCCTTTAATTGTTGCCAGAACAAAACTGTGGGGTCTTTTATTTGGGGTCTTTAGTCTAATAGTACTCGGCAACACTTTTTTTATTACTGAACTTCAACTTTTGATCTTTCTTGTGTTTCAATCTATCCATCTTTTTGATGGATTTTAACTATTTAACTTCCCACACCCAAACAATGCTCACTGCCACCTCCCCAAAAAATTATTCTGACAATGCATATGATGTTGCACCCCATGGTAACATGCAATCTCCATTCCCCTGATAATGCTCATTGTCTCCACACTCCAATCCCATCAATGTCTACACTCCATCACACCCCTGGCAATGCTGAGCTGAAAATGTTCAATAACCCATACCCTCCTTGACCATGTTCAGACACCCCACCCATTCCAAAGTCCCCAATACAAATTCAGAAAAATTTAATGTCTTAATTATTAGAAAGAGATTTTTAAAAAAAATAATAAAGTGAGAACCATAAGCCACTTACCACAACATGGGCTGACTTTGCTGGAGACTACCTGAGTTGGTAACATCGGGAAGGGCTGGAGCCTCCGCAGTTCCTTCTCTTTGAGAGACCCTCTCCTGGATCCCACCGGTGATGGTGCATTCCTCAATCCAGGACAGGAAGATGCGCTGGAAGGTTGGAAAATAGTAAGGGTGCACTTTTAATCATGATCAGTGGAGATTGCCATGGCATCGTTGGTGACCAGAATCTCTGGGCCATCATGTCTCACGTTACGTATTTCCTGTATCTCCAAACAATGGTCCAGTATTTACTGGTGTCAGGAATCCCGCAGTGAGTGTTGACAGTTTGATGTTTTATCTTTCTTCAGCTCCAGTTAACTCTGTGCTGCAAACGTCTTACTTCTTCATAGTGCATTAGTTCAATGGGGCTTCAGATGAACAACTTAACTAAGAGTGGTTAGCAAATGGCAGCTTGGCTGTATGATTAATTCATGTGAGTTTATTAACAGCTTGCTGAATTAATCTAGGGTTAAAGAATTTTGCCAAATCAATTTAGCATATAAACTTAAGAAATCAGAATCGACCATTCAGCCCTTTAAATCTGTTCTCTAATTTAGAAGCTTTTGATTAATCTGATTGCAGCATTAACTCCTCTCTCCAGAGCAAGTCATTCCCTGGCTGGAATAAAACCCAGGCCATGTGGTGATAGCATTAACTTCTAACCATCAGACCACCAGGAACCAAATGAGACTCTTGCCCAGTGTTTAAAGTTCTTTTAATTCATGAAATTCAAGAGATAGAGGGAACTGCTGCATTCGTATAACAAAGAATAATGGATTATTGGTATTCAGGATGGGTTCACATCCAAATTAGTGAATCAATACACATAAAAGGGATTGAGTAATTATAAATCTCATCAACCTGTTACTAACTTAGCATTGACTTTCTGCACCAAATTAATCTTTTAATGTGTATTCTGGTTTTATGTTTTATGCAGAGTGTACAGAAATAGTTATTAATTGCTAACCAATTTCCATGTGGAAAGATATATATCACACCACAGAGTCCTTACGCAGTTAAATACCAGCTATATCTTTATGGGGTTATGGGAGACTTTAATTCATTTTACATTGCAAATCCAGGAAATCCTTAATTCTCTTGGGATGATTGATAGTGAGCTCTGCTTCTTGTGAGGCTAAAGGCAACGTGGTGTACATTTTCACGAAAATTATGGTGATTCATAACTTAGAAGCTATCTCTTTCTGTCACCTGACTATCTATCTTAACAGTGGCATAAGCATTTAACTTGTCATTATTTTTATGGCAAATTCTGGGCACTCACTCACTGAATGCAAGTTTTCATTTAGTTTTTAATTCATAACCTCTGAAGCCGTATTCTTTAATCCTCCAGTCCTAAATAAACTGAAACAACTTGTTGTGGTCTACATTTACCAAGACCATTTCAAATCAGCAAGGATATCATTGCTCAAGTTTTTCTCCCAGTAGGAGCATGCATAAATTTGTGAAATCACAAGATCAAATCTCTGTATCCTCTTAATCATTCTTTGGCCTGTTTTGCATAATTTGTTTTTTTTCTGTTATTATGTTTAACTTTTTCTTGTGTATTCAATTTGAACACTTTTTTTACTTTATTCCTTTTCTGAGAAAAAAGTGCAGCATTCCATTTGGTGCCAAATTTAGGTTTGATTATATAGCAAATTCATAGATGACCTACTGGTCTTCTTTCTTAATAATGAGTTAAATATTAGTCCTGCTCAATCAGATCAGGGAATCTTAAATATTGTGCCTTTCCTTCACACTCCAACTTGAAGGAAATCTATCATTGCTCCACTCTCTCTGCCAAACCTACTCAAAGAAGATCAAAATTAAAAACTTTGTTATTTCTTGGAATAACAAAAATGATGTTTTCTCCACTGGTATCATGCGGATGCTTCTTTGTTGCCCTTTCACATTACTCTGCGATATCTGAGCTTCTCAACTGCAGGCTTGCCTTTTAAATAGACACACGCCCAGACAATGGGAAAGATGCAGGAGAGGATACTTGGTCCTGCTGCCTCAGCTTTCTTTGGCCAACTCCAGCAATTATTTTCACTAACACTGAGGAATTAGTAGTGATGCTACAATAGGGTTTGGGCTCAGCAATGTTATTGGCCTCACTCTGATTCGAGGCATAAAGAAACCAGACAGCAATGTGAAGGCAGCCTTTATTGTTTTCAGCAACCCAGTGGGTTTTAAGGCATCGCTGATTTCTCATTCTTACCCCCTTAACTACCAAAATGTTCTTGCCTACAGTCAAACTGAGGGTACCACTGCCACTTTAGGAAATTAACACACAAAATTCTGTTTCAATCACAATGAGCTTAATGTCCTTTGGTGGCATTGGTCCATACTAGTTTTGTAAGTGCACAGTTGACCTTTAATTATCCAATACATGGTCTACACTCCCATGTATATCCCACATCTGAGGTGCATCATCCGCCATATTGGTGAAGGCAGAAAGACAGATCTCTGGGACCTATGTCTGAAACAGATATGAAGATTTTCATTTGCAAACAGGATTCTTAACAGTCATTTTGATCTCTCCTTTGCATGGTAGATCTGCCTGGATTCAGTTGTTATAAACAATGGTGGGGGGCCCCCTCAATGCGTTGCATTTAAAAATTATTTTACTGAATGCGGGGCTAGCAGAATACCAGTGTGCTCAACCTCGACTTGAACTCCCTGATCTTCTGAAATTCCTCTCTCCTGTTCCCAAACATACTCCACTCTTTTCCAAGTGGCCAAAGTTTGCTGTCAGTGACACAGTGGCCTAACATCTCCTTTCAAATCACAGATGATCTGCCTGAGGATTGGCCCAGCAACTGCCTGTAGTTCAACGTTAACTATAACTAGTGAGGGAAGCCGAATGTTGTGTGTGTCTCAGCCCATCAGTCCTGACGCAAAGATCATGCAGTGGCTGCAATTAGGTTCAGCAACAATTTGGACACAGCTCTCCAAAGCAACTTAATCCAAAGAATGGTAAAATTCTTCTCCCCTGTTCCATGTGGGAGTAACTATTCTGCATGTTATTAGGACCAAATCACTATTTGAGCAACATTTGATAATGATGTTCTATTGCTGGTTAAAAAAGAAGCAACAGTATCAGTAATTTCAATTTAGTGAAATTTTATTGATGGTTATTGTTCAACTGATCATATTGCATGCACATACGATGACAAAGAGAAAGCCTGGCCACAACACTTTCCAGCAGGTTTTTAATCGCATAGGTATATCACAGATTGTGGGTTGATATTTACTAAGTGCCCGCCATGAGGCGCACACAGTACACATGAGGAGTATAACTAAGAGTTGCAGCAAAAAGGCAGAGGAAAAGTTTTGAAGCTGCATTATTACAAAAAACAAGGAGACCTGTGACAAACACCCCAACTTAGGTACTGTTAAACAGGACAAAGTGAACGGATTCCAGCATACGCACAGACAAGCTGCAATTTTTCAAGGACGCTCAAACAAGCTGACCCAACAACTTGCTTACATTGCGCTTTTAACACTGAAATGGCCCAGAGGCGGAATCGGCTTTCTAATTTTGTGATTTATTAAAGCATAATAAGTAAAATGCTTCCCTTTTTTGTGAACACTTGTTTTTAAATTCGGTCTAGTCCAAAAATAAAAGGCCTCCTCAGAAAATAATGTAACAAAATAACACAAGCTGTCAAGCAATGAAAAATTGCTGTTTGTTTACACAACACAGTCATGTCTCAAAAGTACCAAGCTGACGAAAATACCATGATTATCTACACTTAATGATTGCAATACTTGTAAAATGCTTATATAAATCTGAATATGATTATCATGTATTCCATAAAAATGATACGCCTTACAGTTGATCTACTATCCTAATTCTAAAACATCATAGGCTGTGTAATCTATAACTGAACATTTCCACTGCACAATTTGAAATTTATTTATACATTTTACTGGTACAAAGAACCTAGTTTATTACTTTCCTTCTGACAAAAAGAAAAATATAAACAATGCTTTATCACCATTTTTGAATGTTTTCCCTCCCATAATACAAAAGTCAGCAATGATATCAATAATTTATATATTGGAAGTAATATAAAAAGAATGCTCATTGATGGCCTAACTAGCAGATTTACTTAAATAGACCTATCTATGGTTGAACTGCTGAAATACTGCCTGGTGGAGTATCTTATAATTGAATGGATGCCCCGACTGAAACCTTATGTACAAGTGCTGAGAAACATCGAAAAACATAACCTTTGGCTTGAACAAATAGTGAATAATTTAAGACAATTGATAGCAAGATTCTTGGTGCAGTGGTGCCCTCTTTCAAATCTATATTATGTAGACTGACACCCCTTCCCTTAACCCACCCTCTTTCTTAAAGCAAACAATATTGAAATGAAGAAAAATGACTCATTTAGTCACTTGCAAACCTACAAAACAGGTGAGAATTCCAATGGCTGCTGTTCTGCATCTTTATTTCATATATATGTGTCTCAGTGATTGTGGTTCTCACAGTTCTTACATCTCACAGTCTTTAAATACCATTAGAAAAGCAGCTGCTTTTGCCAATAATCAAATATGTAACTTTCAGAAATTAAAACTCACTTATTAAAATACACAGAACAAAATATCTGAGGTATAAGATTAAAAAAATGTAATATTTTCCTCATTTTTAGAGTTGCTAAAATGATGCACTACTGCATGTATTGCAATACCCAGGCCTTGGAAAAGCTTCTTTTTTTCCCCAGCAGAAGATTTAATGGTATGTCATTTAGTATGGAGCAAAACGGCTGTATCCCCCTCGGTATATACTAGCCTGCAATGAAGAAAGAACGAGACCGACATCATCAGCAAGGCTCCTAGTCTTGGCATCAGTCAAGGGTGCAAAAGCATTCTGAAACAAAGTGATGGATTTAATTATCAAAATGACTAATTATTCCATTAAGCCAAATGTTCAGCTAGGTGATACTCACAAAATTAGAAATATAATAACTAACAAGCACTACATTGCCAAGAAATTAAGACATTCATCAAGTTTACTGGAAGGATTAATGTGGCATTTTAGCTGCTGTTAGCACCAGAGACAAATTCAATTAAGTTAAACTGAGGATATGCTGGCAGAGATTTAAAAAAAATGCAGGACTGAAGCAGCAAGAACAGATACAACAGAATTAATAATCTTACCACGGCACCAACGCCGTAGGTGGCTGCTGGAGCAAGTGCGTGGTGGTAGGGGTCTGCAGCATAAACTCTTCCGTAACTGCAAGTAAAGGAAGGGAGGATTAATTAAAACCATTCATGGAAAAGAAAGGAAGTACAACAAAGCTACAGTATACTATAGGAATCAATTGTTGGAGTTTGACACAAGGTGATGCATACTGGTAAAATAATGCAAACAGAAAATACAAAATGTAGAACAAAAAAGCAAAGCACATCTTTGTACCCGGACATATTAGTCCGTAATGTTTGTACATTAATATTCTTCTCATGTGATATTGAATTCTTGTGAGTTCCTTATCATAAACCAGCTCTCTACCTCTTGTCAAATGTGGGAACACAACAATAGGGACCATGCATGAGGAGACAGGCAGTGGGTTACTGAACCTTCATCGTGTGGTAAGCGAAAACAGGTATATTTCTCTTTAGGCATGGGTGAACCAAAGCAATCACCTGAGCTGTAAGTCTCATGAAATTTGCTTCTTGTATTGCCTTACAACACACTTAGAATCAAATATTTGTTTTCTTTCTGTTTTGTTTGAAATGTCACTTTAAATTTGAATCAAAATGCATTACTCTGTGGTATATATTTGCTACTCCATTGCAAGATTTTTCCTTTCATTGGATCTCCTGATTCTGCAGACCACAGTCAAGCAAAGATAATGGGCAACAAACATTCCACGTCATCATTTCTATCTCTTGAATAGGCAGAAGACAAATTAGATTTTGTTTCAATTTAACTTAATTCCCGCTGCAGAAGTGATTTCCTTGTACAACACAGTTTAGCTTGGAAAGTGACAGTGTAAGAAATGACAGTTGAGAACTTGTTTCTGATCAGCCCTGGTGCAGCAAAGTAAATACATCAACTTCTGGTACCATGGAACCAACGAAAGGACAAGCCAGTGGCAATCATTACAATGTGCTTCATCTTCCCTTTATCAGCCTCAGCATTTTCATGGGATATGGGAGAGTTTAGAATTAATATTATAAAGGAAGATGGTGACTGCAAGCAAAGTTAATGTATTTCATTTAGCTGGAAGAAGAGATACTGAGCTAATTATTATGACGGAACTGTTTGGACAGCAAAAATATGTTCTTGCTATTGGCAACCTACATTGTACAGTTAAAGTAATTCATTGTTCTGAAATCCTAACTACTGACTTATATGAAGCAGTTTTTCCATAATAAGCTATTTTTCCCTTAGACCTTTTACAAAAAAAAGTGATCCTACTACATTACAAGGCACCATCAGTTTGATTATGCTATCTAGTGTGGATGCTTTTTTCATTCCATAATGGCTCGCTAATGGCTGCTTATCAAATTGATAATTTATTCTCCATTAGATTGCTTTAATGAAAGTGTATTCAGTTTTAACGTGTGTTCGTGTTTACTGTATCTGAGCTCAACAGAAATTTGCTCAAAATAACTGTTATCATTTTAAAGTGAGCTATGATACAAGCAAAACAATTGTAACTGCAAGGTTTTGGAGAGTGACCTTTATTTTGCTTTTATAATGAGTGAAAAATAATCCAGTAGAAATTAATTTTTTTGGTTGTCTCAAACATTCAACATTCCTCAAATCTAGGTATGAAGTCTTGCAATCTGGCAGGGATGTATTGGTCTTCTCTGACTTTACTTCTCTTTGGCAACCCTCAGTAATAGTACTCGATCATATTAAATATGCAAGTAGGGTTCCTTGGTCTGTTTCGGAACATTTCTGCCAAGTTATGATTAGTTCTATGAGGGTACATGACAGCTAACTTGTAATTCTTAAACAGGCTGCTGGAGAGCACTAGTAAATGTCACTTCTTCCTTGGAGTCAATTGTATTCCTCCCAGATCCAAAGCACAGAAGAGAGCTACTCATGGGATGCACTTAACAACCTCATGTATTTGTCTATTTGTTCATCCTAGGACTTCCTTGAGGGCTAGTGCCAGTGTGGCACAGGGTCAATATATGATCCAATTCCTTGGAGGCACTCCAGCAGCTCACTATTATTAAAAGGAGTTCCAATTCTGAATGAATCTTAGGTCTCCAAGTTGCAACCCATTTTTGTTATATTCAGTTGGAAGATGTGGGCATCACTGACTGGGCCAGTGTTTATTTCCCATCCCTAGTTGCCTTTGAGAAGCTGATAATGAACTGTTGTCTTCAGCTGCCATAGTCCATGTGCTGCAGGGAGATAAACAATGCCCTTAAGGACGCTATTCCAAGATTTTAACCCAGTGACAGTGAAGGAATGGAGATATATTTCCAATCAGGATGGCAAGTGACTTGGAATTGAACTAGCAGGTGGTGGTGTTCACTTGCCCTTGCAGATGAAGTGGTCGTGGCTTTAGAAGGTGCTGTCTCAGGATCTTTGGCAAATTTCTGAAATGTATTTTACAGATCGTACATACCGCTGCATACTGTGTGTTGGTGGTGGAGTGACTGAATGGCACCACTTCCACAATCTATCAGGCTGCTTTATCGTGGATGGTATCAAACTTCTTGAGTGTTGTTGGAACTGCACTCATCTAGGCAAGTGAAAAATATTCCATCTTATTCCCAATCTGTGCTTTTAAAGGTGGATAGGCTTTGGGGAGCCAGGTAGTGAGTCATAAGCTGAAATACTCAGTCTCTGACTTGTTCTTGTGGCCACTGTAATTATAAACCGAGTCCAGTTGTTTCTGGTCAATGCTAACACCCTTGGATGCTAATTGTGGGGTACTGACTGATGGTAAAACCATTGAATGACAAAGGGTGTTGGTTAGAATCTCTCTTATTGGAGACTGTCACAGCCTGAGATTTATGTGACATGAACATTTCTTACAATATTGTCCAGGTCTTGTTTGACTTGAACATGAATTGCTTCAGTACCTGAGGAGTCATGAATGGTGCTGAACATTGGCAAACATTCCCACTTCCTACCTTATGATGGAGGGAAGCTTATTGATGAAGCAACTGAAGATGGTTGGACCTTGTAAATTACCTTGTGGAACTCCTGTAGAGATGCCTTGGAACTGAGATGACTGACTTCCAATGATCAAAACTATCTTCCTATGTGCCAGGTATGACTTCAAATGGAAGAGAGCTTTCTCCCTCATTCCCATTGATGTTTCCTACTTTGGGCACAAGATCCTAACCAATTTGTACCTGAGTTTTCCAATTCACCAAAGTTTTCTCATTGGAATTATGCTCCTTGTTAAATAAATAAAACTTTCCAGATAACCATTGAAATAGGAGGTGGTTTTATACATCTCTTCAAATATGGCAAAAAGGCAGCTTTCATAATAGGTGAGTGAAAAGGATAGGGAACACATTGCAACATGTAACTGCCAAGGAGCAGTCAGGGAATTTCAGATAAATTGTTCAAGTATAACTTGGCAGTTAATGCATTATAGGATGATTTGATGTGACTCAGAGCAGATCTAAAGGTTACATGTCACCAATAGGAGACGTCCATAGGTCATATAAAAATCAGATTGTCAAACGCCATTTGTTGAAAACATCTTGAAGTATTTTATTACTTTATATAGTTCAGTTCAGATCTATAAAAATGTGAAAACCAAGTAACATCACCATTTCTGAAGTAACTTGTGGAACCTGGCAACTGATGTAATTTGGAACTGAAATAAATAAATAGCCCATATTAACAATGCTGCTATTTACAGTTGTAAATTGTGCTTTGAGAATCAACTAAGATGTCCTTGTTTGCACATTTTCTCTCCAAACTATTGCTCCGATACAGCATCTTTATAATTTTTACTTATTTTTTATTATAAATTAATTTTTTTGAGAAATCTTTTCTTCAATAAGACCTGTGCTGACCTAGTATTGTAAGTTACCAAAGAACCAAAGTACTTGGAGATTCTGTTCCACTGGTGCTAATTAAACTCTTGCCTACAAACTCAATATCTCAGGAATCAGGTCATCTTTATGGCTCAATGCACTAAAGTGCAACTGCAGGCTGTTTATTAGAATTTTTGTTTATCTGTTCACAGGACGCTGGCATCGCTGGCTAGGTCAGCATTTAATGCCCATCTCTAATTCAGAATCAACACACTGTCACGGGTCTGTAATCACATGTAGGCCAGACCAAGTAAAAATGTTGGATTTCCTTCCTTGAAGGACATTAGTAAACCAGATGGAGATATGCAACAATCAGCAATGACCACATTGTAAATCCAACTTATTTTTTTTAAATTCCAGCTCATTTGGCTGGACAGCTTGTTTGCAATGCAAAGTGATATCAGCACGGTTCAACTCTTGCTGGTGGCTGAGGTGACCATGAAGGTCCCACCATCTCAACCCCACCCCCTGAGATGTGGTGACACTCAGATTTAAACTCACCAACACTCGTTTCTGTCTAACGAGAAAGCAGTCCTATGATCTTCTGGGACCATAGTGACCTTATGTTACTTAATGCCTGAAAATGCTTGGGACTTTCTCAATGACTTTTCACATAACACATTGGGAGACAGACAGAAGATTTAAGCACCGCTCCCTGTTGTGATAAGAAAAAAATAAGGTTGAATTCTTTACGACTGAATTCCATCCTGAACTCTGGCTCGATGAGACTAATCAGGTTTCTGCCTTTGATTGGAACATGAATTTTAAACCATGCATTTTCCACTAATTCTTCAAGAAATACCAAAACTGCAGTTGATACGATTAGCTACTATTTCAAACATTACTCCACAAAATGACAGAATGCTGGCTGGGCTGGTGATTTCTAATACAACCGGCTCCCATTCACCGTAGTGTTGACCTGGGCAGGTGCTAAACAGAGGCAAAGCCACTGTCTGGAATGTGGGATGGAAAAGCAATAACATGATCATCTAGATGTTACTCCCTCTCTTTTCAAGGCATGGTCCAGTGTTTATTCTGCAGGAATGTTAAGCAGAAATCTCGAGTCTCTAACTTCCTGAAAATAAGATGATTAGTGGTATAAGAAAAACAACAAAAAGAGTCATAATGTGGAGGTGCCGGTGTATGACTGGGCTGGACAAAGTCAAAAATCATACAACACCAGGTGATAGTCCAACAGGTTTAATTGGAAGCACTAGCTTTTGGAGCGCTGCTCCTTCATCAGGTGGTTCATTCATCACCCAATAAAGGAGCAACACTCCGAAAACTAGTGCTTCCAATTAAACCTGTTGGACTATAACCTGGCGTTGTGTGATTTTCAACAAAAAGGGGGAAGAGGAACCATGGAAGTGAATAGTCTGTCACATTCGTGCTGCCTGGTTGCACAATAATGAATTTTTACACGTTAACAATTGAAATATATCATGATTAATTGTTTAAATAAGGAAATTGAGCATCCTGCATCTCAGTTGCTACATAACTGCAGTTTAATGAGTTAGAGAATGTCAGGAAAGTTCTCACTTCAATAATGGCCACAGGTGACTTTTGGGATGATGTTGCATAAGACAGGAAACTTTGCAGGAATTTCACTTCTGAGCAGTTCCAAGTAAATCTATTTGAAAATGATTGAGAACAAGCTGAGGCTCAACAGCTAGGCCCTGTTAACATTCATAATCCTGCCTCATAACTGAAGGGTAGTCACATATAGAATGATAGAAAACATGAGCAGGAGTAAGGTTTTTGACCCTGCTCCACCATTCATAATGAACATGGTTGATTATCCAACCCCATAGTCTGTTCCTGCTTTTCCTCCAAGTGATTTGATCCCCTCAGTCTCATCCAAGTGTTACATCCAACTCCTTCTTGAAACTACACAATGTTTTTGCCTTGATGTTTTTTTGTGGTAGCAAATTCCACATCTCAATCCTAAATTATTTCTGCCATATCTGTACACTATGACCCTGGCTCTGGACTGTCCTCCATGGGGAAACAGCCTTCCTGCATCCTGCATCTACCTTGTCTGGTCCTGTTAGAATTTTATAGAATTTCCTATGAGATGCCCACCCCCAACCTCATTCTTTTGAATGCCACTGAATATAATCCTAACCAAATTTGGGGTGGCATAAATGTCACAGAGCTCACACTGCAGCCTCACAGCGCCAGGAACTTGGGTTTGATTCCACCCTTGGGTGACTGCCTGTGTAGAGCTTGAACATTCTCTCTGTGTCTGTGTGGGTTTCCTCTGGATACTCCAGTTTCCTCCCACAATCCAAAGATGTGCAGGTTAGGTGGATTGGCCATGCTAAATTGCACATAGTGTCCAGGGTTGGATAGGCTAGGTGAGTTGGTCATAAGAAATGCAGGGTTACAGGGTAGGCAGTGGATCTGTGTGGGATGCTCTTTGGAGATTCACTGTAGACCCAATGGGCCAAATGGCCTGCTTCCACACTGTAGGAATTCTATGATTCAACCTCTCATAATGTTGGTCCTACCTTCCCAGGAATCAGTCTGGTAAACCTTCACTGCACTCTCTCTATAGCAATAACATCCTTCCTCGGATAAGGAGACCAAAACTGCACACAATACTCCCGGTGTGGTCTCACCAAAGCCCTATATAAATGCATCAAGAATTTCTTGCTCCTGTACCATCCTTGAGCTTAAACAACATACTGCAAAAAACATGCAATTAAAAGTTGTCATCAATTTAATACAGAAATCAGGAGATTTCTTTTCTCTCTGAGGGTCATTATTCTATGGAAGTTTTTCTTCCCCAGACAGCAGTGAATGCTATGCCACTGAATAATAATAACTCGAAAGTACACATGATGCCATCACCTATGGATATTAAAGCCCCAACCTTATGTTAGTCGCAGGAAGGGTGGAACAATTTTAAATTCAGTGATAAATACTCAATAGATTAAAATTCAGTTAATACAGTTCAATACATTGGACAATGTTTGAAAATTCAATAATATGACTTTTTATAGTCTACAAAGCAGCTGATTGCTCTGGTTACATTCAGCAAAGTAAATAGCAATATAATCAAAGAACTACAGCTGCTGGAGATCTGAAACAAACTAAAACAGAAACTGCTGGAGAAATTCAGCAGGTCTGGCAGCATCTGTGGAGAGAAAATAGTTATGCTTTGAGTCCTGTGACCTTTCTTCAGAACTAAGAAAATATGAAGCTTGTTTTGATGTGCTTCAGTTACCCAAATTACAAATGTTGTGAACTGTAGACATTTGATTCAAACAGAAGTCTCATTCAACTTTATACTTTTCATGAAAGTCTTTCATTCTCTGTTTCCTGATTGAAATGTGAATTTTACTAAATTGGTTAATAATTTATCAACATTTAGCAGCTGCATATGATGGTATGTGAAATAAAAAAAAGTTCAACAGACTATTTCTTTTTGTTCATATTTTTTAAATTACTTATCGCGTTTTAATATACAAAGATAAATAATGCAGTATCTCCATCAATTCCTTCTTTAAGGAAAGAAAAGACTTGCATTCATGTAGTGCCTATCACAACTTCAAGATGTTCCAAAAGCGTTTAGCAGACAATCGAGTACTCTTGACACCCAGTCAGTCATCATTGTAACGAGCCTGTTAGCACATATTTCCTGGTTGAAATGGACAGGTAAGTAACAGTCAGTTCTACCATTCATAGTCTATCAAGACTGCTATAAAGCAGGCAGAGAGGTTTTATGACTAAAAGCTCCTCACTAATTAATGAGTCATTGATCACATTCTACTGATGTATTATATTAACAGTGCTGGAGCAATAAGAACATTGGTTATATAACAGTGCTGGAGCAATAAGAACCCACTGTTATAATCTGTACATCCTACAGCACAAGGAAAGGATACGTGTATTGAAATGTATAGGTAAAAACAAGGACTGCAGATGCTGGAAACCAGAGTCGAGATTAGAGTGGTGCTGGAAAAGCACAGCAGGTCAGGCAGCATCCGAGGAGCAGGAAAATCTTGTTTCAGGCAAAAGCCCTTCATCAGGAATGGGGTTCTATTCCTAATGAAGGGCTTTTGCCCGAAACGTCGATTTTCCTGCTCCTCGGATGCTGCCTGACCTGCTGTGCTTTTCCAGCACCACTCTAATCTAGTACTGAAATGTATGTACAGTGTGAAACATCCAGTGACCAACATGGTATTTTGAGTGAAAAGAATTGATCAATGGTCAGCTGTCTCCAAACTGAAGGATAAAAATAGCAGTACGGTACAGTAGTGTCTGCTAAACAGATTAGGCTGTTATTCATTTGATTTTTGAGGAATGTGGGGTGATCCATTCAAAATTCTGAGGGGCTTGACAGAGTAGAAATTGAGAGGGCTGAATCACAAACTAGGGAACACAGTTACAGAGTAAGTGGAAACGCATTTAAAACTGCGATGACAAGGAATTTTAGAGGGAAGTGTATATCAGGAACTCTCTACATCAGTTGTGCAGAGGGTAAATGTTGAAGGTGGTGGATGCCACTAAACCTGGCGATGTTATCCTAGATTGTGTCAAGTTTCTTGAATGTTGCTGGAGCTGTTTTCCTCCAGTCAAGCGGCAAGAATTCCATCACGCCTCTGAACTGTACCTTGAAGATGGTGGACAAACATTGAGAAGATGAGAAGTTATTCTGTGTCCTCATTAGCCTCATGACCCATTTGTCTAAATGCAGAATTTAATTGGCTGTTCCACATAAATGGTTACAGTTCCTGGTAAATGGAAACCACCAGAATATTGACAGTGAGAAAATTAGTAATGGTAATGCCTTTGAATGTAAAAGGGAGATGGTTAGTTCCTCTCTTGTTGGAAATGACCATTGCCTGGTACTTGCGTGTCATAAACATTACTTACTACTTATCATCCAAAGCATCCAAAACCAAGTTTTGCTATATATGGATATGGATATCAACAAATGTCCCTTGTTTTGACTTTGATAGAAGGAACATAATTGAAACAGCTGAAGGTGGCTGAACCTTGGTATGTTCTGAGACTGAAATGATAGTTCTCCCAAACAATCCCAACCATATTCCTTTGTTCTAAATATAACTCCAACCGTCGAAGACATTTTCATCCCAAATTTCCATTGATTTAACTTCACCAGGGCTCAGTGATGCCATAACTGATCAAATGTTGCCTTGGAATCAAGGGCAGTCACTCCCATCTCATCTCTGCAATTCAATTCTTTTGTCTATACTTGGGGCACAGCTTAATGGAATCAGGAGCTGAGTAGCACTGGTGGAATCCAAGCTGGATGCCAGTAAGTTTATTGCTGAGGAAGTGGGTGGCAAGGTGGCTCAATGGTTAGCACTGCTGCCTGGTTTGATTCCAGCCTTGGGTGACTGTCTATCTGTATGGAGTTTGCATATTCTCCCTGTGGCTGTGTAGGCTTCCTTCAGGTACTCAGGTTTCCTCCCACAGTCCAAAGATGAGCTGGTTAGGTGGACTGATCATGCCAAATTGTCCATAGTGTCCAGGGATGTGTAGGCTAAGTGTACTATGTTTTAATAACAAGACATATTAAACTAACATTGTAAAATTTCCCATATTTTACCTAAAGGTCCTTCCACTTACTTTGACAGATTATTTTAAGACATGGAATCTATATTATTTGCAAAACTGTTAACTTAATATGGGCCACAGGAAAAAAGCCTTTCAATATCTTATGCCACAATGATACCCAATGATATTACATGCCATTTGGAATAGGGGAGTTGAAAAGACCTACTGCCATACATGAGAATATCTTGAAACATTTCTAAATGAATGTATCAGAATGAAACTCAATTCCCACATTTATGATATAAAACAAAAACACAATGCACACCATTACTGCACAGCAAAATCACTCCAAAATTACATGACAGATTATGAAAAACCTAATTGTTGAATAAAGAGAGCTTGGCGTCACAGGTAGACAGGGTGGTGAAGAAGGCATTTGGCACGCTTGCCTTCATTGGTCAGAGCACTGAGTGACATGTGGAGTTGGAATGTCACATTACAACTGTACGAGACATTGGTAAGGCCACATTTGGAGTACTGTGTACAATTCTGAGCACCCTGCTACAGGAACGATGTTATTAAACTGGAAAGGGTGCAAAATACATGTACAGAAATGTCAGCGAGCCTGGAAAGTTTGAGTTTTAAGCACAAGCTGGATAGTCTGGGAATTTTATCCCTGGAACATAGCAGGCTGAGGGGTGATGCAGAGGTTTATAAAATCATGAAGGACATAGATAAGGTGAATAGCCAAGGTATTTTCGTCAGGGTGGGGGAGTCCAAAACTAGAGGGCATAGGTTTAAGGTGAGAGGGGAAGGGGACCTGGAGGGCAGGGTGGTGTGTATTTGGATTGAGCTGCCAGAGGAAGTGGTAGACACTGGTATAATTACAATGTTTAAAAAACATTTGGATAGGTACATGGATAGGAAGGGTTTAGAGGAATATGGGCTAAGTGCAGGCAAATGGGACTAGCTCAGTTTAGGAAATCTGGTCAGCTTGGGTCTGTTTCCATACTGTATGACTCCATAACTCTATCACGCTCAACACATACATTTTCAAAATTCAGTTTATTAAGCATAATCTCAAAGCTGTCATCAGCTATACCATACGCCACTTAATTTAAAATTACTGATTAAGAAATTGAGATCGTGATTTCAACTTAAATTTCAAAATATATTCATGACATTAAGTGGGATGATATTTTTACTCACAAGGCAATGAAATTCAGTACAACTTCAATTCTCTGTTAAAAGTCATTCTCCAACACAACATGTTTATTTTGACGTAGCAGTGTTGTCAGTTATTGACTGGTCAGAGAATTATTATAGTTATAATTGTAATTTGAAGTGTAACTGAGGATTGCAAAGAAGACGTTACAATGCTAGAAATGTAATACCTTTGTTCTTATACCTTCCTTAACTTGCGTTAAAACCTGAGCAGAGGTGAGATCAATGCTGACTTCCTAACGCTCACTGGATTACAACAGGAATGTTATCAATATGATCACTAGAACTGTATCATTAACAAGAAATCCAAGTTAAACTGTCATAGTTAGAAACAAAAACTATGGGTATGTAATTTCAAATCAACAACTAATGAATCCCTCTTGTCTTCAATGCAGCTTGCAGCCATGCTACAGTAGTAGAGGCTTTTGGAAAACTAAATTGAAAAACTCAATTCAGTATAATGTGAGAAAAATCAAAAACAGCAATGTTAACCTTCCCAGATTTAGTCAGTGACATGACAATGAGTTTGTAAATCCCAAAATAAAGTTGGCAATCGAGGAATTTACACCGTGGATCACTTTCATGACTCTGAGGGCTTTAGAACATGATTGACATTTAGCCTGGACCTCAGCAAAAACCTCCAATATTTCTGCTCCCTTGGCATTGACAACAATGGTTATTCTTAACCATTTCAGTAAAAACCATCATTTGTTTTCAACTGCAGATCATTACATAAGATGTGTTCAGACCATCTCAACTG
This sequence comes from Chiloscyllium plagiosum, assembly GCF_037043375.1. NCBI lineage: Eukaryota > Metazoa > Chordata > Chondrichthyes > Orectolobiformes > Hemiscylliidae > Chiloscyllium > Chiloscyllium plagiosum. The sequence goes on along the minus strand of NW_028270158.1, from coordinate 36,706,090 downwards.
GAAAGGATCCTGAAAGATTCAAATCGCACTTTCTCCATTCAGATTTCATCCTTTCCCTACTTAATCTTGTCACATTTTACACTCAGTCACATTTGACCAAGCATGTGAGTTGACCTGGAATTGCAAGCATGAGGCATTCAAGCTGTCAAATAGATAATGACCATGAAACCAAAAGGTTTGTTACACCTTTTTATTGCATAAGACTCGAAAATGAATGCATGCTGCAAAACAGGAACAATCTGAAGATCCTGTCACAAAAACTCTTTGCTTCACACTGGGGCTAGCCCGGTTGTCTTGTTTTAATCAGTAGAGTTGTAATCATGAAATAACCTTCCACTTTACTTTTTAAAAATATCGTTGGCCCTGCATTTTAAAATCATTTTGTATGTTAAAACGTATTAGAGCATTCAAGTCATCATCCTTGGACACTCCTCCATTAACATGACTTTGATACATTCATATGAAATTAACAGAACAACAAATTTAAAATATTGCAACCATTGTATATCATTCTTTACATAGCGATTATTTTAAGTAACTCAGCTCTGGTGATCTAGCAATCCCAAATCATTAAACACAACTCTCTCTTTTTATATATTTTAGTTCTTAAGACTAGAGATGTGTGAATATTTTATTTTTTATATAATTATTTCCAATAATTAACCTTCCTGCTCTTAGAGTGGGGCATAAATTCTGCCCAGGACAATGAAATTATAGCTCTTCCTCTCTCATAGCTGCTAAACAAAAGCGGGATGTTTGCTATTCATATTTTCATTTTAAGGTGCATAACTTCCTGCCATTGAGTTAAAAGAGAAAATTACTGGGAGTCCTGGAAAAATTGAACAAAGAACAATGTAGGACAGGAACAGGCCCTTCAGCCAACCAAAACTGTGATGACATGTGGTGCCTTTCTAAACTAAAAACCTTTTACCTCTATGTTGTCCATAATCCTCAATTCCCTCCATATTCATATATCTTTCAATATGTCTCTGAAATGTTACTATGGTATTTGTCTCCACCACCTCTTCAGGCAGCACATTTCAGGCACCTATCACCCTTTGTGTAAAAGAAAAACCTGCCTCTAGTATCTCCTTTAAATTTATCCCTTTTTACCTTTAAACCTATGTCTCCTAGTCAGTATTTTCACTCCTCATCCTTCAATGTTCAAGTGAAAATAATCCAAATTTGTCGAATCTTTCCCCACAGCTAATACCCTCTGAATCAGGCACATCCTGGTAAACCTTTTCTATAACCTCTCCAAAGCCTCCACATATTTTTAGTAGGGGGATGACTAGAACTGTATACAATATCTCAAATGTGGCCTAACTAAAGTTTTACACAGCTGCAACATCACTTTCCAATTTTTATACTCTATGCTCTGACTGATGTAAGCAAGCATGCCACATGCCTTCTTGACCACCTTATTCACTCGTGTTGCCATTTTCAGGAAACTGTGGACTTGTATGCCTCGAACCCTCAGTACGTTGATGCTATTAAGGGTTCTAACATTCACTGTATACTTCCTCGAACCTTCCAAAATGCATCACCCTGCACTTGTCCAGATTAAACTCCATCTGTCATTTCTCCGTCCAATCATAGCCTATCTGTATCCTGTTGTATCCTCTGGCAGTCCTCCTCAGTATCTGCAGCTCCCCAAAACTTTCACAAGTTTACCAATCAGGTCACCTACATTCTTCTCCAAATCATTTATATATATTAAAACAACAGGGGACCCAGCACTAAACACTGTGGAACACCACTGGTCACAGATCTCCAATCTGAAAAACACCCTTCCACCTCTATTCTCTGTCTTCCCTGACTCAGCCAGTTCCTTTCATTCCTCGTGCTTCTCGGATTTGTTATCAGTATTCCAGCAGAACGTCTGATCTCATCTATTTTCCAATTAATGGCATGTTTTAAAATACTGCAAAGGACAGTCTCAGCTTTGTGACTCCAAATAGTGATTTAACATAAACTAGGGTGAAAGTTTGAAGTTTTTCTGTCTCCACGGTTCCTCTGCTCATGTCACATCTGAAGATTGGATTAACTTTTACTTCTCTCAAACACATGATTCACTTTTAATAAAATAGTGTCTAAACATCTCATCCCAATGTTATTTTCTTTATCTTTTTTCATAGTGATGCAGGCCTTCCAGTGATGCCATATTGTAATTGCCCTTGAACTGAGTGGCTTGCTAAGGTTAATTCAGAGGGCACTTACAAGCCCCTCCATTTGTTGGGTCTGGAAACACATTCAGTCAAAACCAGGTGGGGGACAGCAAACTTGCTTTTCTAAAGGACATCAGTGAATCACATGGGTTTTTATGTGTTAAGTGTGGCAAGCATTATGACTAAAATTAGTTTAATTCCAGATTTATTTAATAATTGAATTCAAATTCCAGCATCTGCCATGGTTAGATTTGAACGCATGACCCAGAACATTAGTCTGCACCTCTGGATTACTAATGGGTTTATCCTTTGTTGCAATCAACTTGGAAGTGATTTATGCTTTTATGACAATTACTTTTTCAAAAAACCTTTCTACTACCAATGTCCCCCACAAATGCATTCAAATTTCTTATTTCAATAGCCAGTTCATACTTGCAAAACAATAATATATTCCTTCTGTTTGCCTGCAAAGACATTAAAGCAAGAATAGATAGGGAAGCTTTATTTCATTAGTGGTCATAAAGTTAGCCAATCAGAAAATTTATTAGCCAGCTTTGAAGTTCATCAACCAACCCATTAAATAGAATAATGCTATGATATAATACCTTTTCCACCAGATTATTAGCCAAAACAAAATATATCTCGCTACATAAAGCTTGTATTAATAATCAGTGAACTGGCAAGTAGCCAAAGTGATCCCTGATTAAGTTAATGATGGATTGCATTCCTGTGAAAGGCTTGGTACTTAAGTTGAGAAAACACGACAATGAGCTTCATTTAGGCCTCATCACATTTGTTTATGAAAATAGATTTAATACACTTGGACAGAAATCCATATTTAGACCCAAACACACCTTTAAGATGTTAAAAAAATGTTTAAATGTATTTGTGATTAAAATTCATTGCTCTTTGACCTGACAGATTAATTGTTTTAGAGACATTCAAATATCCCTTTATGAAAGCTTATACTTTCTAAAGCATGGAATTAACCATCATCAGTTCCCTCTTGCCATTGTCAAGTTTTAACCTTGCAATGTAATTTACTGTGCCTTTCTCAACTTAACAGAACAAACAATGATACTGGCACTTTTATGTTTCACACAAAATAGAAAGAGGGTAGATCTTTCCCCTCCTTGGAGGTGGCAAATGAATTGACAAGAGAAGAAAAATATTGGACAAGTTTGTTCTGGAGAGATACTCATTCCCTTCTTGCCAACTTCCCAACAAATACTGTATGAGGAGGTTCACATGTGATTTTTCAGCAATTAAGACCTCAAAGTGGCCAATTAATGGCAATTTAAGGGTTGTCAATTACCACTTATCCAATGACCTGCTTTCTCTGGGGGCAAGAAAGATAGTTAGATTCATAACTGGGACATCATATGTCAAACTGCCTCAAGTCGTCCCAATCTGGAGGAATTCAGAAGCAAGGACATGGATCAAAGAGGCAGCCTCTGAGAATCACACCCCAGCTCTTATCTCCAATCCACTTGAACACCTTCATCCATAAGCTGGACCGTATGACAAAGAGATTAAAGAAAAATCCTTCTCATGCTGAATCAGTTCTGGATTAGTACTCAACTGGTGGACCTGAGGACCCAGAGCTGCCAGCCTTATGGCCACCCAATGCAGCGGTGTCAAGGAGCCTAAAAGGAAGGGATACTTGCACTTGTTCTCTTCTCAGCTCTTAATGAGCAATGCCAGCACTTAACGGAGGGAAATCTGGTGAGCTCTCTCAACACATTAGTCACCAACTAACACACCAACTAAATTGGAAAATCCCAGTTGTGGTTTAGGTATTGATAGGGTGAATAACTAAGGTATTTTCCCAGGGTGGTGGAATTGAAAACTGGAGAGCATCAGTTTAGGGTGAGAGGGGAAAGATTTAAAAAGGACCTAAGGGGCAACTTTTTCACACAGAGGGTGGTGCATGTATGGAATGATCTGCCAGAGGAAGTGGTGGAGGCTGGTACAAATACTGCATTTAAAAGGAATCCAGATGGGTACATGAATAGGAAGGGTAGAGAGGTGTATGGGACAAGTGCTGGAAAGTGGAACAAGATAAATTTAGGATATCTGGTCGGCATGGACAAGTTGGACAAAGAGTCTGTTTCCGTGCTGTACATCTCTAATGACTCTACTGTCTCTCTCAAAACTAATATCCAAGTCTTCAGTTCTACATTGCTCATTTGTGTAGCAATAACAATCACATATAGATGTCAAGCATAATCTAATTCTAGACTAATGTTATTGGGCAATAAATCATATGTCAATAACAAATCTGCATATGGATTCAACTCCTTCTGTAAGCATGATGAAAATAGTATACAATTATTACTTTTAGCATTTTCTGTCAAAGGCAGAATTTAAATCCTCTTCACCTCCCTACCACCCAAGAAAGGGTCAAAGGCCAAGGGTAAGTAAGAGGGAGGGTATGGGCTGGAGTTGCTGTTGCCTTCCCACTTCCCTCCAGTTCAGTCTGGGCCAAGAAGCCTGCAGATGCCCCTCCTGCCAACACACCAATTGAAATCCTTTAATTGTTCAACCAGCAGCTAGTGGTTGAGTTGGGGCATACAGCAAACCCTGCCATGTTTTCCTACAGCTTTCCATCATTCAAAGGCACTCTGTGCTTGATTAAGGGACTCAGCATTGGGGAGGAGAAGCCAACTCCCTGCCCTTGATGTTAATCCACTTCTCTGACAACCCCATCTTAGCCTGCTTACTTGTCTCCAGAGGATATACTGCTGATCTCCAGGTAGCCCCCACTGTAGCAATGACAGCAGCTTCTAATCCCAGAGCATTGTCCATACCGAACAACTGTTGGACTCTCAGCAGTAGCTCGTGGGTGGGATTCCCACCCTTGTGAAGCCTCAATTCGGTTTGAGGCCCAATACTGTCCAGGTAAATGCCTGATTCCCTCACAATAAAATTAAGTCTCTCCATGGAGAAGCGACAAGAGGCAGGACCCATGTTGCCATCACTAAATTCAAGCCCGGATTTTCTAGTTCTCTTTTGACCATGTTTTGATTGCATGTTTTCCTTGAGTTAAAAACAATTAAACACTGACTGACACATTAATATTCCATCTAATTTCTCTGTATTGTACATGATCCATTTGGCATTGCACACTCCATTTAAGATTGTCATTTGACTCCATGTATGCACATCTCAGTGTTTTCTTGCACAGTCTGTTTGCCCTCTTCAGAGTAAATTCTGGACTGCTGTGTGCCTGCACGTCTCTGCAAATCAGAGGGAAGATTTTTTAGACAGGTACTTACCTGAAAAATTCAAGTCCAAAAAGAAACTAGACCATAAGTCTTCAATTGGGACTTGTTTGAACAAAACTTAGCATTAGGAAAGTGGACTCTCAGTATTTGGCCATCACTATAGGGGAAAAAAAAACACGAGAAGCTCCCAGGGGCATGGGAACGCAGCACTGTGGTTGGAAACCTATAATATTTATTGGTGTTTTAGCATCATTTGTTGGGGCTTTAATCTCTCAAATCAGAGTCCTCTGCAAATTTCATTCAAATATGCTTTATAAGAAATAAACATTTTTTCCGTGACTGCCAGAGTCATGGAATGGTCCCATTTCTATTCTGTTCAATCTCTTTATGACGTTAATGACACTTTTTTCCTTTGTATCAAAAAAAAATCAGATTTCCACAAATATTGACATTTTGGTAGTTATGTTACTCCAAAAAAAGTTACAAACTAATTATTATGTGAATATGTATTTCTGGAGTATCGCAGTCACTGTAGCACTGCAGTCACATTCCAAATATCAGTGTATTGACCCACCTGCCATATGGGGAGATGCATAAAATAAATTCTGTGAAGCTCCTTTATTTTGAGTATTTCTAAATTATTGGAAGGAGAAAATATTACATGGTGTCAGATGGTACCTTAGAGTAAAAACACAAACATTGAAGAAATCTGATCCTCAATTAGGTTGAAAAATCAACCCAAATTTGTGCTGTCCAATGAAAGTAAAACTGAATGAATTGGACAAAGCAAAATGGCTACCATCACTTAAAAAAAAACATTTAAAGAAAATCGGAACGCTCACGGTTCATAGATACATTCGAGAAGTTGAAACAAAAGTGCAGACTGTCATTCAGTGGCTTTCCAAAAGGAGAAAAAAAAGTTTAGCTCCATCCTTCTTGTTGCCAGGAGAGAGAGAGGATGAAATGTGTTTGATGCTGGGAGCTGAATGGAGAAACAGCAGAAACTCAAGCAAAGCTCTGAAGACAGATATGCACATATCTCCTGTCACGTTCACATCACAGAATTTACTGATATGCATTTCAAGGCTGGATGTAACAATGTTATCGATAACTCCTTAACATGGAAAGTGAGAATGAGAAGTAAAAGAAACCAAATGTCCATACCACAACAAGGTGATGACGAATGTGGGGATATAATTGACAAAGGAACTATACGGTGCAAGAAATGACTCAATGTAACATTTCTCAGAGAAAAGATAGTCACACAACTATGCAGATTATGAACAGGGTATAAAATAAGCTGAAGATTGATTGAGGGGTGCAGAATAACATTAACCCTAATGCTGAAGATCTTGCCAGAAAATTTTAAAGAGAATGAATTCTCAAGGAAAGGCACTTTGAAAGTGAGCAAAGTCATGGTAATGCCATAGGGGACAAAGTGAGGCCTGACATGAGGAACAACCCAAATCAGAGGGATGTTAAAAATAGAATGATGTTTACTTCAGGTTGGACATGACTAAAACAGACAGTGCTGTTATCTTGGGGTTGAACAGTTGTGCAAAGCAGCAACTTACCTCAGTAAATCTTGAGGTAGAAAGATCCAATTACCCATTAGGGCGTGGATGTAACATCACTGAAATGGAGTCAAATTAGAGATGAGACCAGGAAAGATGAAGAATTACAGATACTTCCAGCAAGTGATCGAGGGATTATCTGTTAAGATAATAGCAAACATAGCCAGCTACACGATATATCACAGATGACACCTCACTTGAAGATGTTATGCTTGCTGGTTCTGGAATAATCAGACCCAAAACGATGTAGAAAGAACTTCTCTACAAGATAAATGAAGCCTTGTGAATGGAGAACTGTGAGCTCAGAGCCAGATCATCCATTTACAGGATAGCATCAGCAAAAAACATTGAAAGAATGGTTTATACATACAATGTATACTAGGAGGACAAAGGTATACTTCAAAAAAAGGTAATGACTGTATCTAAATACCACCCTGACTGTAGCAGACTATAGGGAATCTGTTGTCAACAGGCAGGAATAATATCTTATAGGCCCAGATCATTCAATCTGATTCAGGATCCATATTTTCAGTTCAAATCAGACAAAGTGTGACATACTCAAATGAGTACTGTGAAATGTTAACAAGTTGCCACTTACGGCGCCATCTTAGGCACAAGGTTCAGATTCTTCAGGATAAATTTTTAGGTAAAACAATAAGTCCAGCATTGATGATCATAGGAATAAATTAGAAAACTAGAGAAATAAAAAGTTCCGAACAATGGTCCTCCAAACCCAGTTGGTGGCTGGCATCCAGCCAGCAGTTCACACCGGGCCTTGACTCCAGCCCACGCCAGGCCTCATCCCAAGGCTCTCAAGGCTAGGACACTGCTTGGGAATCACCTCAAGGCCAAACATCCATGCTAAGGACAAGCCAAGCTGAAAAAACGCCACTTACTGCTGACAGACCACCACACCAGGCCAAGAGACCACCACGCCAGGCCAGGACACCACCACACTGGGCCACTGAGACACCGCCACACCTGGACAGGAGATCGCCACACTGGGCTGGGAGACCACCATACTGGGCCACTGAGAGACTGTCACGTCAGGCCGAGAGACCGCCACACCAGACCAGGAGACCACCATGCCAGGCCAGGAGACCACCATGCCAGGCCAGGAGACCACCACACTGGGCCGCTGAGAGACCACTACACCAGGCCAAGAGACCGCCATGTCAGGCCAGGAGACCACCACGCTGGGCCACCCACGCCGGGCCAGGAGACCACCATACCAGGCCGGTAGGAGGCCTTGTCGAGTATATGCTGAGGTCAGGAGTGAGAGATCAAAAGGAATAAAGAGAGAAGAGGAAAGCAATATAGAAGAGAAGAAAAGTGAAAAAAAAAGAAATGGACAGAGTGGATGAGCTCCACCTGAAGCATCCTACTCCACCGGCATACATTACCTGAAGTCCCAGGTCTACAGAATGGCAAATTCAAATTGTCAAGTGAACCAGAAAAAATTAGACAACCAAAGGAGAATCCAAACCATGTCTGGTCATTCGATCTCCACTGCTCCCAGCTGACCACGACATTGTCTGCAGAGTTATTAAGTATAACAGGAGTATCTCAACAAGATACCTCCTCCAAGTGACCAAGATGGAGTCAGACAACAACTTACTGATGCACAACAGCAAGGAGGTCAATGCTTCAAAAAGCACATTTTAAATCCATGTTGTTGAAAGGAGGAACTGTACAGGTACAGGAGCCAATCATGAAAACCTGCAGCCCGGTAAAGATGGTGGGTGAACAGAGTCTGCAAGCTCATACATCTTTGAGATTAAAACTGGTCAGTAAATGAGAAGAAACAGAGTTCAGACATGACCTACATCTTGAGCAGAAAAAGCAGAAAAGACTTTCAAGAACACCAACAACATCACTTAGCAGCAAAATATCAATGGCATCTCGCACGACAACATCAACAACATACCAACAAGTGGCACATGGTACCAACATCATACACATCCATACATCAGGAGCAACATGCACAACGTTGCATCTACAGCAAGCCAGCTCACCACTGAGGGCGCTAATCCCAAATCTACAAGGTGGAGATGGAACATCCTATCAGCTAAGCAGTAACATCAATCATATTTTTGCTGGAATCTGTATAAGTCTCCAATAGGGTTCATGTTTTTCATAGAATTTGGGGAAATAAAAGATAACAGTTCTATTAATATAAAGGATTGTTTTATAGAGAATGAAGGGTTTTGCATTGTTTTATTATTAGTAAAGAAGTAGGAATTAATTGTTATATCTTCTGAATGTCACATTTGTTTTTGCATTTCAGTTACACGGTCAAGAAACAATATATCAGTCCAGCAGCCACATGGCGAAATACAGGAAATGCACATGAAAAAGCTCAGTATTTTGCATCTGGAGTCTGATTACATGTAACATATTGGAACCAGAAGAATACGGTCAAACCCTCAGTCCTGATACTCCGGTTCATTAGAAACCACATATATGACCAAAGTTGTGCCTCAGGACCCTTGTGAAGCTCTGGTGCACTGACATATATCTGGGAATTTCACAGGAACTCTGAACTTGGAGTGGGCAATTTGCTGGTCTCAGGGACACTCCAGAATTTTCTCTGACTCTGAGGGAGAATCAGAGACATCAGATATTTCCACAGTACTTGGCTGAATTGTCACCAAGACGACCATTGATAGAACATACCTAATCTAACTCCTGGATAATTTCGGAATTGACATCTCAATAACTCCCACTCACCATCATATCCCAAATCCCAATGTATGCCCTGACCCCAGAAATATGGGCAACCTTCCCTAACCACCCCTCTGAGCTGACTAGCTCCCTGACCACCCCCTCTGAGCTGACTAGCTCTCTGACTACCCCCTCTGAGCTGACTAGCTCCCTGACAACCCCCTCTGAGCTGACTAGCTCCTTGACCACTCCCTCTGAGCTGCCTAGCTCCCTGATCACTCCCTCTGAGCTGCCTAGCTCCCTGATTACTCCCTCTGAGCTGACTAACTCCCTGATCACCCCCTCTGAGCTGACTAGCTCCTTGACCACCCCCTCTGAGCTGACGAGCTCCCTGACAACCCCCTCTGAGCTGACTAGCTACTTGACCACTCCCTCTGAGCTGCCTAGCTCCCTGATCACTCCCTCTGAGCTGACTAGCTCCTTGACCACCCCCTCTGAGCTGACTAACTCCCTGACCACTCCCTCTGAGCTGCCTAGCTCCCTGACCACCCCCTCTGAGCTGACTAACTCCCTGATCACCCCCTCTGAGCTGACTAGCTCCCTGACCACCCTCTCTGAGCTGACGAGCTCCCTGACAACCCTCTCGGAGCTGACTAGCTCCTTGACCACTCCCTCTGAGCTGCCTAGCTCCCTGATCACTCCCTCTGAGCTGTCTAGCTCCTTGACCACCCTCTCTGAGCTGACTAGTTCCTTGACCACCCCCGCTGAGCTGACTAGCTCCCTGACCACTCCCTCTGAGCTGACTAGCTCCCTGACCACTCCCTCTGAGTTGACTAGCTCCTTGACCACTCCCTCTGAGCCGACTAGCTCCCTGACCACTCCTTCTGAGTCGACTAGCTCCCTGACCATTCCCTCTGAGCTGACTAGCTCCTTGACCACCCCCCTGAGCTGACTAGCTCCTAGACCACTCCCTCTGAGCTGACTAACTCCCTGACCAAGCCCTCTGAGCTGACTAGCTCCCTGACCACCCCCTCTGAGCTGACTAGCTCCCTGACCACTCCCTCTGAGCTGACTAACTCCTTGACCACTCCCTCTGAGCTGACTAACTCCCTGATCACCCCCTCTGAGCTGACTAGCTCCTTGACCACCCCCATGAGCTGACTAGCTCCTAGACCACTCCCTCTGAGCTGACTAGCTCCCTGACCACTCCCTCGGAGCTGACTAGCTTCCTGACCACCCCCTTAATCCCAGCAATATGTCTCAAACTATCCAAATACCTGCCCCTGACGGACAACCTCAACTCTTAACGCAACCACTTAACAAACCCCACCCCCCGCTTGTCCTGACCCAACTAATGTCCCAAATGCAGTAGCTTCCATTACCCAACTACCGCTCAACTACTCAAATACCCCATGAATCCCCTACCCACTTACCTTCATCACCCAAACTACCTACACAATTACCTTAGCTAGTTATCCATGCTCCCCAACTTCTCTTAATACCTTACGCTTCCTCATACTCCTCCCCTTTTGACACGGTAAACACCTTCATTTTCTAGCCCATCTTGCTTCTAAAGATGAACTCAGAACATTGACTCTGTTTCTTTCTCTACATGTGCTGCCAGAGTATTGCCAGTACTTTCTGTTTTGAATTACCCATGCTGCCCAACCAACCATTCACTTGTTAATTCACTCACAGTCAAAAACCCAACAGTTAAACTTAGCACATGGTAGTAGTGACGGTAAAAATGAGGCATGTCCTGTTTCCCCTTTACTCCACTCTGCTTTGATGATATTCCCTGATCCCATGTGTCTGGAAAAGCCAAGCTAGGAAATCCAGTGTTGTGTAAGAGAAGGGAATTTATAGTCATAGAGCATGGAAACAAACACTTCAAATCAATTTGTGCATGCTAACTAAGTTTTCCAAATGAACAGTCCAACTTGCCAGCATTTGGCCCCTATCCTCTAAACCTTTCCGATCCATGTACCTATCCAAATGTCTTTTAAATGTTATAACTGTACCTACATCTATCACTTTCTCTGGCAATTCATTCTATATACGAACCACCTTCTGTGTGAAAATGTTGCCCCTCAGGTCCCTTTTAAATTTTTCTCCTTCACCAAAACTATGCCCCCTTAGTTTTGAACTCCTCTACCCTACGGAAAAGACTTTTGCTATTCACTTTATCTTTACACTTCATGATTTTATAAACCTCTTTCAGGTCACCCGTCAACCCCATAAGCTCCAGTGAAAAAAGTCCCAGCGTCTCCTTATAATTCAAACCGTCCAGTCCCAAAAACATCCAGGTAAATCTTTTCTGAATCCTTTCCAATTTAATAATATCCTTCCTAAAGCAGGGCGACCAGAACTGTACCACAATATTGCAAAAGAGGCCTCACCAATGTCCTGTTCAACCTCAACTCCTATACTCAAAGCTCCGAGCAATGAAGGCAAGAATGCTAAATACTTTCTTAACCACCCTTTCTACCTGTAACACAACTTTCAATGACTATGCACCCCTTAAGCCCTGGGCCTCCCTGTTCAACCACACTACCCAGGGGTCTATCATTAATTGTACAAGTCCAAACTTTTGTTTCCGCTACCAAAATGCAATAGCTTGCATTCACCCAAATTAAACTCTATCTGCTACTCCTCTACCCATTGACCCAATTGATCAAGATCCCTTTGTAATCTTAGATAACCATCTTCACTGTCCACTATACAACAAATTCTAGTGTCATCCAAATTACTGACCATTCCTCCTAAATTCTCATCCAAATTGTTTATATAAATGAAAAACAACAGTGAACTCAGCACTGATCTCTATGGAATACCACTGTTCACTGCCCTCCAGTCTCAAAAACAACCCTCCATCACCACGCTCTGTCTCCTATCCTCAAATTTTCTATCCAATTGGCAAGCTCTTGCTGAATCCCATGTGACCTAATTTTACTAATCAGTCTACCATGCAGAACCTTGTCAAAGGCTTTACTAAAGTCCATGTTGACAATGTCTATCGCTCTCCCCTCGTCAATCTTTTTTGGTTATGTCCTCAAAAAATACAACCAAGAGACACAATTTCACATGCACAAAGCTGTGCTGACTATCCCTAATCTCTAAGCCTTGTCCCTCAGAATTCTGTCCAACATTTATTCATGCCTGATGTCAGACTCACAGCTCCCATGCTTCTCCTGAGATTAGGAAACGTGGAGAAATAAGATCATGTCTTGAAAACAGTCAGCATTTCAGAAGAGGAGTCACTAGAGGTCCTAAGTAACATAAGTCTCCAGGGTCTAACCAAGTGTATCCTGGCATGTTGTGGAAAGTTAGGGAATAAATTGCAGGCCCCTAGCAGAGATATTTGTATCATCTGTAGCCACAGGTGAGGTGCCAGAGGACTTGATTTCAGAAAGACAATGATTGCTGCACCTCAGAAGATCTGGACCTTGGTTTCTGCTATTGTTCGCAACAGTCCTCACAGTGGTATATCACAAAGAAGCGGAAACATCATGGGAATTGAACTTTCACGTTACTGGTTAGAACGGTTACAATAGAATCATTCAATCTCCTGCTGTGTTCCTAATGAGTCCCATTGGACCAACTTGGCACAGGGCTCTCCATTAACAAACGTGAATGAATGCCTAAATCGGAAACCTGCACCATCCCCTTACTATGTTGGAAGGAAAGCAAGACCTTCTCAGAGATGTTAATTAAAGCTAGAAGGGAAGTCCAGGACTCTGATGTTGCAGGCTCCCCCACCAAAAGAGTCAAGAGAAACTCCCTTCCCATTAGTCATAGCTTGCTGGTGGAAGCCTTGCCTAGCTGCTGCGGTGAGCCTTTGGACAACGCAGTCTGCATTTCCCTTTACCAGCCAGTTATCACATTCCACCAGAAATCAGATCACAGCAGACCAATAGCATTTAATAAGCTCCACCAGTTAAAATCTGCCAGGTAACAAGTACCTCATGGGATTAATGTCTGCTCATGTGATCTTCCAGGCATTGGTTAAAACCAACTCTCCAAGCTCAGGATGAAATGTTATTGCTATGGTCCAGTAATAAATGCACAACAATGAGCACTGAAGTTGCAAAGGTTCTAACACATTCAATATTAGCTGATGGAGTACAGTAATGGTAACCTGAAACAAATTTAAGATGGGCACCAAAATCAAAATAAACAAAATGCTATCAAGAGATATGTGCTGATTCAGAATGATTTACCTACTTTGACAGTACAGATATGCTCATGATTGAAAGTAATTTTTGGCCCAAGTTTATAGAGAGTAACATGCATTAACAAAGTACTTGCATCATTTCTGGGCTCAAGTCAATTTTTCCTTTTTATGCTTTGCACAATCTATAACTGGAATCAAAGTACTAAGCAATTTTGAATATGTTATTCTTATGGACTTGGTGTATTTTCCATTCACAAAGCATTTTAGCAGGTTTCTATAGCAGTAACTCACCCAAGCATTTCATGTGTTAATATAGGGAGCTTTAAAGTCCTGAACAAACAAACCTAATATATTAAAAATGAAAGCAATTGCTTCAGAATTTAAGGCAATTTTTGTGTGGTGGATTTAAGTTCCCTATCAACAACACTGGCCTTTTCTCGAATGCTGATATTCTTCGTTGTTTAGGACGCTCTGTAGCAATTTGATTTTTTAACCGACTCCATTGTTACTTTGACCGGCTCAGGCCTGAATTTGTAGAGTCAAAGAATTCCCTGATCCTGACTTGGGAGGAAGTGCCCTAGATTGTCAGATTTTTATTCTGGATAAGGACGTTAAGCTGGAGTTAAGACTGCGGTCTCCCCTCCCTAGAAAGCATCTGGAAGTAGCTACATGCGCTGCTGTGCCAGGGTGGATTGTGGGAAAGGCCCATTTTTGTGCTCCAGTCTTCATCCCAGCTGCAACAAAATGCTCTCCAGCCCTCACTCCGTGTACTCCCACAGCCCTCCCCCATCCTTGCCAGTCCATGCCACCTTATGCCTATTGGATACTCATTCCCATCAAGTCTCAAGCCTTTGTCAACTACCAGAGTGAAATAGCACGCATTGATCTTTTCTAACTCTGCACCCTTTTGTTCAGGCCAAATCAATTAAATGCTTCCAAAGCCTGACAGATCCTTTGTCAGCTCCCTTGATAGCTCCATTGGTAGTTCCAAACTGTTTTTCCATACGTGATGCACATTTGGCACTCTTGACCTCCCTCAAACTTAATTTACGGCTTGAAAGGGGTACCTTACTTCTCCCAAAGATGTCCCTGAATCTATCTAAAAGGGTACCTTACCTCTCTATTGGCGTGACCTATCACGCACAACATTTAGACTTTCACCTGAAATATCCAAATGTAGAAATTTTGTTTTGGAGATCCTACAAGTGACATTTGGATCTGATTGGAGGCAAGTACACATTCAGTTGCCTCTGTGCAATATAAACATTCCCCCTTTCTCTCTTGTCAAGAGAAGTGAATGCCAGGCTGGAAGCTAGGACTTCCAGATTTAGGCCGCCTGCACCACTATGACTAATCTAGAGACCCCTCTTTCATGGTTTGGATATTTGGATAGTTCCAATTTAATCTAGTCTGCCAGTTGATTTCAGTTCTGTATCCATCCTACATGGATTGCTGTTTCATTTTGTATAAATATTCCATTGCTGTCTAATTCGAGAACAGTTTGACACTTTATTTGATCAGTATTTTACAAATGAGCTATGGGGTGTACTTAATCATTGCTTTCAGTTGAGCTACTGTCTTCAGGCTAAATTGGTTTCAATCATATTTGTGGATTCAATGGCAATTTCAGAAGTCATCTTGTCTTCTTTAACAAAGTGCAAGGTAAATCTTCACAGAAAATGAATGTCTCAAAGGCTTTAGTTAAAAAATCATTATTTTAAAAGTCTCATTACCCACATATAGAAATGCACTGCTTTCCTTGTGGGGAAAAAAAAATCAAAAAATATTTTTGAATAATGTGCTGTTAGAGTCAACATGAATAATGCAGACAAAGGAAATTTGCTGTTGTTCTCTACAATTCCTACTCTTTAAATTCTGATGGAGAACAACAATTATCTTCTCAACCCAGTATATAAAACAAAAAAAACTGAATAAGTCAACTATGTCAAGGTGCCAATCAAGGACATGATGCAAAAGCAACAAGTCACATTGGATCAACGTAGGAAGAGATGATGAATCTCACCATCTTTCCTGCATTATGCTATTAAAATTTCACTATAATGAAATTTTAATATCATCTCTCTCTGTAGTTTATGCAGAGTGACCTTTGCTATAGCTTATGGTGTTTGCCAATAGCTTCACTGAAGAACTGCTGGAAGTCCGTTGTGCATTATGTGCAGCTAAAGATAACAAGGTCAACATGAAATATACTCCAGATAATAATTTTTCAAACAGTGAATCTCTTTTTTTTTAACCACAGATCATGCATATGATAGCTTATATTTAAGTTGATTTATTTGTTACGATGAACTCATGTAAAAGCTTGCCGCCCTTCTCAAAGTTGTGCTTGACTCAAAAATACAAGTCTTTACAGGTTAAAAACTTTAGCTGCAACTGGAAAAGTCCTGCCTCGACTAATGAAGACTGGAAGCTCAACGCACGCCCTCATGGACAGCTAGAAACAGTTAAAAATTGGCAGAGAAAACATTTGCTGAGCAATAATTGTTTGGAATAAAGTTTCGAAACCATTTTAGTTTTTCTATCTTCTAAAATGAAAACTCAACCAAACTGGGGTCATCTCTATAATATGTAAGACAGGGAGTGCTTCAGTTCATGAATTGATGTTGCAGGTTTTGTCGACTGCTGGCTAAAGGGTCCAGTCAATGTCACATGTAAAGTACTGCAGGATACCATGACAGATATAAATACCACTGTGGATGCATCAAAAAGTATCAACAATTATTACCTGAAGAGGTGTTACAAGAAATTTCATCTGCTGCAACGAAGACGAACTGATTTCTGCAAAAGAAGATAAAATTGACAATACTGCTTGGTGACAGAGCACGTTTGACTGGAAGATGTGCTAGCTGCCCACTGATCTGATGTTTAAAGATGGGAGGGGAGAAATTCCTTAATTAAATCAACGTACGGACAAAAGTTTCCAAAACTCAGAAACTATTTAATTAATTGTGAATTTTAGTTTGGTGCATGAATAACATAACTTTAACAAAGTGTCATAAAATAGTTCCAGGTATCAGTTTATTATTTGATGGACATACCATAAAAAAAATTGTTTCTGTACAGTAAATGTATTACCAAATTAGCATGCAAGGTTTTAATGAGATTGGTTATCTCTAATCTATTGCATAATAAACCTGTCAAAACAGATTCCAACAACATTTTGTGCTTAAAACATTTTCACAAATTTTCATGCAAACTGAAACATTGCAAATCTTTAGAGTAGTAATTTTTTAACTTTTTGTTCAACAGCAATAGTTTATTTAAAAATCTGTAAGTATCCTTATTAAATTTTACTTTTTATTTAAAAATTACTGTGATAATTTCTTTGTTAATTTCACATCACACAGAATTTGAATTTTCAGTTAAACCTTCTAATTTGAGAAGAGATCAATTTTCCTTTTGAAGTATTATGATACTGTCAACTGTTCTTCAAAAACTACTCACATTTAATATTGTATATAAACATCTTTTATAATTGGTTTTAAGGGTCCAATGTGAATAGTGAGATTGCAATAAAAATGCCGGTTACTGCTCATGAATTTAACTCTATCTTGCTCCATGGAACTTTTATTTAAATTAGCAATATTTCTTTACATCAAATTAAGCTTTTTCTTGAAGTTGTGTGCCTCACACTGTTAAAAAATCTCCACTTTCATGTATTCATATTTAAAATGGTAGCATAATCAATTTACACAAAGTCTGTAGTTATGGGGAGGGAGGTAGAATTTAAACTTGGAACAAAATTATTTGCAAGTAACATTTATCCATTTTAACATTACAATGCACTTAGTATTTTGTTTCAGAAAAGCTGGTTTATTATATTAAGTGATAAGATTACTTAAAGTCTTAAAATATCTACAATTTCCTTAGATTTAAATCCATGATTAACATTCCATTTTACAAATATTGACTACAACCTATCATTTAATATTGGAGCTAGTCTCAAAAAACCTTTTTAAATGATTAAGCTATTAAACGGACAAAAGCATACATCAGAAAAGATCATGTAGAACATACTACAGATTGAAAACTTGCATTCCAACATTCCCCTATCTGTTTCTCAATAGCCAAAAACGAAGCACTTATTGCAAACATTTATGGGTAATTAGCTTCAGTCTACACAAAATCAAACCAACAGCATCTAAAAGCATACTGGTGTAGCGCATGCAAACTGGAGTTTATGGTACTGCATTCAATGTACAAAGTGCATATGCATGGATATAGAAATGCAAACAGTCAAAGATAAATTTATTCAATGGCATATATTTTGATCTAGTAGTTCAATGATTTTCAAGAAAGGAACCCTGGTTGCAAGCTATGATACACAAGCCAGTACACTTTACACAACAAAATGCACCAATCAAATCAAAAACCACCAGGCAGCCAAACAAGGCAAAAAATCCTTGCCCTGGGGCTTTGCTCAAGAAGCCACACAGTGAACTTTTGTGATGGATCTGTCAGAAGTGATACAGCTTTGCAGATAAACTGAATCATCAGGTGAATATGCACTGACAAAATGACAATCCATCCCTCTTCCCTGAGACCGATAAGGTACGAAAGGGCTTCAGAGTACTACTAAGTGTGAAATGACAGAGGGTCAGCATAAATCCTTTACAGTGCCATTAGTACTTACACACTCTTCAATGAACATGCTTTCAGCACACTTGGTGACAAGATTTTAGCTATGGACATGCATTGTGTAATACATAGTAGCTTGAATCAGTTGTTCTGCTATTTGTGTTTTGTTTATAAAACAAGAGTAGTTTATCTTTCTGAAACAAGATTTAATTCTTGTCAGGGGTATAATCTTGATGAATGTGTACTCACTTAATTGTGTTCAATGATCTGTTGCTGTTTGATTACTCAAAACAAATAACCATTGGCCCTTGTTGCTTTTTGTTAAAAACTAGTCCTGTGATTTGTGACCATTTTGTTGGTATCAATTTATTTCTGTGCCACAATTCGTGCAATCTTATTGCATTCCAAAATCACGTCTGATGAAACTCACTTGTAACAAAAAAAATTGCAGAAAATTGTAAAATAGTATTTAAAAAAAAATAAATTAACAAAATAAAATAACGTGCTTTTCTGCATATTCAAGTATGCTATTTACAACTGAAGGCTTATTTTGGGTTCCACTCGAAAAATACAATGTAAATCCATGACAACAAAATGCAATATAACATAATGTGAAAGAATAACAGACTGTAGTTGTATATGCAGGCGTTATTGCATTCTAGGTTTTGTGCAAGCGTGCAAACAACATACATATACCTTACACATGACACAAATGAAACGATGTGTGGAGTGATTAGAAATTCAAAAACAATAGTATACTGTAGTTTCATTGATTCAAAACATTGCTTACACAGGAAATTCTACGGCCTTAACACTCCTGAACCTTCCAAAGCAAAGATAAACAAAGCAATCAGTAGATTTAAGACGTCCTGGTATTCATTGTAAAATCAGTCAACAAGGCAATCCAATTCAGACAATGGCAATATAGTTCTTTATAACTGTTTTCCATTTTGTACCAGATACTTAAAATATTGTACATCTTTAACATTATCATATTGCAATAAAAAAGCCCTATCCATTCTGGAATTTAAGATAAATTTCACAAATTAGCTGACTATGATAGCTATGTCTTAAGTTTTACAATTGTCTTATTGCATAATTCAGACAATTGTTTGACTAATTTACAAGAGGCAAAGAAGAGAATCACACACAGAAACTCTTACTAATAAATTTGAAAAAGACAAGAACAAGTTATTCTCAAAAGTTGACCATGAACAATAGGAAAACCCCATCACATTTGTTACACCACTGTAAGGACAGTTTGATTCAATCCTATAATGAGCGTGGTTCTGCATGAACCCCACAGGAAAGGGCATGTGCCATTTTAGGAGCAAGCACAAATAACTTCACCCAGGATGCCACCTTTAAACTCAAGACAATTTTCAAAAATAATGAAGGACTATATATTGAATTTCACTAAGTTAAAAATAACAAAAGTTTCCATTTTAAAGTGCATTCTGTGAAGTTGGTCAGCATATCTCAAAAACAAGAGTAAGTGGATAAATGTTAAAGTATAGCTTGTCAATCAAAATTCCATCAGGGACCTGGGAAGTATTGATAAAGAAACTGTGTGCCAATTATAAAGGCATTTCTCTCATTCTCTCATAAGAAATTTGAGAACAGAGATGGAAAGTGATGGTAGCATTGCTAGGATCGATTACTCCTGCTGGGAGCCTGTGTGACATGTTAGTTGGCATAAGTGTGAACATTTCAAAGGCCAATAGATCTACAAATTATGAAAGGCAAGGGGAATTTGAAGCTTCAATTCTGCTGTATATGTTTGGACTGTTATAAAAGATAGGGATCCAAATCCACAATTAATCTACAAAATTCCTCCGTTATAAAATGTTGAGCATTACATAACGGTATAACTCTGTGTGGATAACATGAAGGATTTGCTTGTTGCCAGACTGCCTCTACATGAACAGTAACAGACAAAAAAAAAGATTAAGCCAATCCCATGTTGATACAAGAATATTATAGATAAACAAAGTCTCAAACAAAGTAATCTGCCAATAGTTTTCAAATGTCAGCATTCAACTACTTAACAGAACAAACAAATAAGGATACAATGGCAAATTTCAGTTATCTTCATATTTTGGGTGTAAATCTTTCCAAAGATCCTTTTGTTTACTGTTTTATTAAATAAGAACCTGTTTCCTGAATGTTCACAGAACAAAGTACTCACCAAAATGGAAAATCCAATTCTCGAAAAACAAAGGTGGTGTAATTGGCAGTTAGCCAAGACATATGCAGTAATTAGATATGAGAATGGTGATTTATCAGCTTCTTGTGGCTGGAGTATGGCATGTGAGCAGAGAGAGCAGCAAAGACTGAATGAGTTGAAACTTCAGTTTCCTTTGAATGAAATATACTGACTCATACTTTGGCAGAACATTTAGAAAGTTTAGCAACAGAACTGATTACAGTTAAAATCTCTCCTGTCGACAACAGCCTAGATTTTAGTTTCCCTGCGAGGGGATGTTTTATTTTGGGACGTGGTGATTGGGGGGGTTGCAACAATTTAAACTGCATTTTTGAAACTGCTTTTTGTAACAAAGTGGAACTGGGGGACGGTGACAGTAATTCTGTATGTATCAGACTACCCCAATCCAACCTTTGTCCCTCCCCACCTGGCCTTTCGGCTCCCTCCCCCCGGCGAGAATGACCAACCCCTTCCTTCCCCAGAAGCCAGGCCTACCTCACTCTTCTGCACTGAGATGTTTGCAAACCCAGCAATGTCTACTACTGAGGACTGGCACTGCTGCAATTGCTAGGTCAGTTAATCAACCTTAGAGGCTGGTAGCTTGAGGATGGGCCTTGCTTCCATGGGGGCGGGGGCTGACCTTCAGCCAGGTTTGACCATTCCTAGCATATTGTTCGTGAGGAGTACGCATTATAAAAGTCATTCATTTGGAATTTACTTTTCTTTTTGGAAGAGCAATGTGACTGGTAGACCTTATGCCCCCCCTACTGCCTCACCCAACCCCCTTGGAATCCTTACCTATGTAGCCTTCATGGCCTTTTTAAAACTTATGGGCTAATTCTAACAACAGAACAAGATTTGATTGAAAGGGCATGATTTAAAGGCTATCATCATCACTCAATAACTCAATCTCCCTTTACTACTATCATGAATTAACTGATACAATACAGAAAAGATATCAATTATTAATTAAGTGTATGCAGAGCTATCTACTATCCAGGGGGTAATTGTGATCTGATCAGGTGATCGACTTGAGGTTAGAACTAGATCCTGAAACAGCCCTCCACCAAACCCCATACAAGGATAGAATACTGCACATTCTGGAAATCTGAGATCGCAAACAGAAAATGTTGCAAATATTCAGCAGGTCTGGCAGTGACTGTGGAGAGCGAAGGAGAGCTAATGTGTCAAATTTTCAAAGGATGTTGTGCTGACACAGTTTAAAAGCTGTGGCCCCAGTGGGCTACTGAAGATTCCAATGACTCTGAAACAGTGTACAATTATCACTGTGCTAGTGGAAGAAGGACATGTGTTTCAAATACAGGTCCCATGAGTTCCTGGAGGAACTTGTTAAGGAAGCTGGCCAAAATGTCATTTAAGATCTTACTTCTGCAAACCTGAACATTCTCGTGGACACGTCCATCATGAAGCCAGAAGTAAAGTTTTATTGTCTTGGTCTTTGGGTCAACTTGGAACAAGCTTGATGCTGGCTGGACCTTGATTTTGTTTCCCCTACATGGTACCTCTTATCCTCATAAATGCTGCTGGACATCTGAGAAATGACAGTCCACAACATGGCAGCCACCTGCTTTTGTCACAGCTCCAGCTACCTGGAAGCACTCACTGCCTGTGATTGGAAGCTGGGGTTGCCTCCGGGCCAATAAAACCATTTCAATTCAAAAATAGCACTGTTGACTACGAATAGGTTTGGGAACCAGCATTCATCCATCTGTCACATTCCCGACCCCACTTTGAAACTTCAGTCTCATGCGTCAAATGTTAACTTTATTTGTATCTCCGCAGATGTTACCAGAGTTGTTACATGTTTTCAGGAACTTCTGTTTTTAATTCCTCAACCAAATCTAATATTGGTCCAGGCCAATTCTGTTTTGGATCTCCAAAGACACCCCAGTAAATTTGTTTTCAAGTGACATGTCTCAGCCAAAAATACGTACAAATAGATTGCTAGTTCTTCCAACAGTCAGAAATGTGAATACCCCAAATGTGCTATTAAGTCATACTGAGCAAGGTCAGTTCCAGCCTCTGCCTAGGTAGCAGAAACCAATTGCCTTAGTTCCCCAGGCTGGAGAAGGAAGGAAGCAAAATCATTCACTGTTATTGCTTCTCATAGCACTTCAGTGTTCCCTACAATCAAATGCATTTGAGTGAATTGTGGGTGAGGGTGGAAATAAATAGTGATGTCCCAACAGCAACATGGTGTTCTGGCCCTCACTGTCACTTGGTAATGGACAAGAGAGCAGTGACTACCCACACAAAACCACTGCAAATCCAGAACCAGTCAAAGTTGATTGCTTGAAAGTGACAGAAAAGGCAAAGTAGTTGGAGAAAAGACAGAAAAAAAAGGCTGTTTCAAATAAGTGAATGAAAACTATGTTTTTTTTAAATTGAAAATTAAGTCTATTTTTTCCTCTACAAAGGTATTCAATGACATTTCATTTCAACTGGCTTACGCCACGTTTACTCTCCGCAAAGCCTTCCTCTCATTCTTCTTCATCTAACCCCAACAACATATTCCTCTCTCAATCATATGTTTATTTAGTGAGCATGTTTCACTTTCCATTCAGCATTTCAAAACACAACTTATTTTCACTGCTTGTGAGATTATATCATTGTGATGAAATAAACCAACATATGCCAATTAATTTGGAAGTGTTAAGAAAATCAATAAAAATCTTTTTTTCGGGAAAGACTAACAAATGAGGTGTGATACATTAATCAACAGAACGAGAGCTTTATCTGCAGGTTTACTGGCCGATTTTCCCTTGTCTGCAGTACTGAGTTGTAATCAACTGCTTCCATTGGTGGCTCAGCATGGAGAACAGTCATGTCATTCAGACCTGCACCAAGGGTGCAGCTTATTTCACTTGGGGTTTAGGGTATATGAAACATTGACTATATTTCAGGGAGCTAAGAGTCAACCATTACTGAAGTAATATGTCATGTAAAGCCATCTACAGGACTGTCAGTAAGAATTGAGTGCTGCCTTTTTCTCTGCTGATTGTGGAGGATGGGGATGTAATGTATTTTTGTTACTTCTCAGGGCACTTCAAGTTACAATGGAAGTTGAAAATATTTGAAAACTCTCAATTTGCTCTTTTGCGAGCAATGGACTTTGCTAAATTCAATTTAGACTGTGGCTAAACACTGAGACTCAAGCCAATTTGCTCTTTTCAACTCGGTTTTCATTGAACCAATTTAGATTTTCAAATTGAATTAAAGCAAGTTCATTCTGGAAGGCAAGTCAGTATTTTCTTATTAGGATTAGAAACCTCCTTCAGAATTTTACGCAAAATAACTACAAATTCAGAGCCAATCAAAACCGATGATTAGAAATTGGCCTATATCAAATAACATTGTAGAAACAATGTCATGACTCAAACAATTTAGAGCAACCACATTCCCCTTAAAGCAGTGCTTCCATAAATTTACAATTCAACATTATTATTTGTTTGAGAAATAATCCATGATTTTCTGGGAAGCAGCTTTTTTAAAAAAACTCGTACTGTATCATATGATTTACAATGTGATAAATCCACAAAGGTAAGGGTTTCCTTACCTGTCACTGTAGGCAGTAGCAGTGGCAGTAGCAGGTTGGGCATACCTGTAGGCAGTGTACCCACCCTGAAACAAAAGAAAAAGTACCTCAGTCTATCTGCAAGTCCATAGCACAGGATGCTCAGTATTTTCAACACTAATGGAACAGTGTTATTTTGTCTGAACTAATGATTTCATATTTGATAAACTCAATGGAATTTGTTTATCGGATGAAACATGAATTTGCAACTCTTCTTGCTGTATGAAACGTACAATTCTTGTTGCTATTTTGCTATAGCCTATCACATCATTTGTCAAGTTAGATTTGGCCTGTGATTTTGTTTTGCAGGTGATGAAGAGGATAAGCAATATCTCAGCATCCTTATAGTTGATCTTGAGACACAGATAAATGATTGGATTCAGATTTTCTTGACAAATAATGAATGTTCTGAATCTTGATAATCTAAAATAGACACCAGTATCTATCATTATGCACAAACACAGGTATTTTAAAGGATAAATGATATGGACGGTCCAGTGATGCATTGTATTGGTGCATCAGTGTATGGAGTCATTCAATATAGGACAATAGTGCATGCCTTTGCTTCTTATGGACAGGACTTCCAATCTTAGCTCAGTCATCAGTGAAAGATATTGCTTAAGATACACATATACATTTTAACTGGAGTAAAGCAAAAAGCCACTAGCAGAGTCTTCTATGCTGTTCTCATACCACGGGCACCCGCATGGGCCCCAGCTATGTCTGCCTCTTCAGCGGGTACGTGGAACAGTCCACCTTCTGCGGTTACACTGACACTATTCCCCACCTTTTCCTCCCCTGCATGGATGACTGTATCGGCGGCGCCTCATGCTCCCACGAGGAGGTTGAACAGTTCACAACTTCACAAACACCTTCCATCCTGACTTCAAGTTCACCTGGATCATCTCGGACACCTCCCTCCCTTTTCTGGACCTCTCCATCTCCATTTCTGGTGACCGACTCAACACGGACGTCTTATTCAAACCTACCAACTCCCACAGCTACCTGGACTATACCTCCACCCACCTCGCCTTCCTGTAAAAACACTATCCCTGACTCCCAATTCCTCCACCTCATTTGCTCCCAGGAGAAGTAATTCCATTCCAGAACATCCCAGATGGCCTCCTAGTTCAAGGACCGCAATTTCGTCTCCCACATAATAAACAATGCCCTCCAGCGGATCTCCTTCACTTCCCGCACCTCCACCCTTGAACCTCACCCCTCCAACCACAACATGGATAGAACCCCCCCCCCCCCCCCCCCCACCTTCCACCCCACCAATCTCCAGATGCAACACATTACCCGCTAACATTTCCGTCACCTACAGTCAGATCCCAACAGCAGAGATATATTTCTATCCCCACCTCTATCATCATTCCTTCCACAACGCCCTCGTCAGGTCCATGTCCCCCCCACCAACCCACCCACCACTCCCAGCACCTTCCCCGGCCAACGCAGGAATTGAAAAATCTGCGCTCAAACCTCCCCCCTCACCTCACTCCATGGCCCCAAAGGATCCTTGCCCATCCAGCAGAGATTTTCTTGCACTTCCAATGCCTCATCTACTGTGTCCGATGCTCTTAATGTGGTCTCCTCTAGATTGGGGAGACAGGACACCAACTTGCGGAACGTTTCAGAGAACATCTCCAGGGTACACGCACCAACCAACCCCACCGCCCTGTAGCGACCACTTCAACTCCGCAAAGGACATGCAGTTCCTGGGCCTCCTCGACCATCAAATCCTATCCACTCGACAACTGGAGGAAGAACACCTCTTAGTCTGCCTTGGGACCCTCCAACCAGACGACATCAACATCGATTTCACCAGTTTACTCATTTCCCCTCCCCCCATCTCATCCCAGATCTATCTCTCCAACTTGGCACCACACTCTTGAACTGTCCCACCTCCCCATCTTCCTTCCCACCTATCCACTCCACCCTCCGTTCTGACCTGTCACCATGACCCCTCACCTGCATCAATCTATCACCTTCACAGCTGCCTTCCCCTCCTATTTATCTCTCAGCCCCCTTGGGTCCACCTGCAACCACCGGCCCACCCCCCTCCGCACTCCAATGCCACCTCCCCCCCCACCCCCCTCTCCATTTCTTATGAAGGGCTTTTGCCCAAAACATTGACTTTCCTGCTCCTTGGATGCTGCCTGACCTGCTATGCTTTTTCAGCACCACACTTATTGCCTCTGATCTCCAGCATCTGCAGTCCTCACTTTCCCCTAATTGTTAATTGAGCAGCAGGATTGGCAGAGTTTTGGAATCAGACATGGTCAGGTCAACTGTCCTATTTAGGCAAACCAAAAGAAGGAGAGGGTATTAAATTTTTAACAAGAAAGAAAATAAAAATCTTATTTGGCTGGGCTAAATGAACCATTTAATGGCATAGTAAACTACTCCTCACTAACTTGATTTATTGTGTGAAGCCCACGCTCATAACAGTTTTAAAATGTAATTTATTATCCTTTGTATAATCCTTGAATCTAAAATGTGTAAGTTTGATAAATTAGCATTCATTAAATCAATCTTTTAGGTTTAAGTGTGAGATGACACAGAAAATATAATCCAAGAATAAATATATAAAAAAGCACCAGTCCATGCTACTGTTGCGTGCTTGAGAAGTGGTGACTGTATGCCTATTCACTTACAGCCACACAAGCTTGATCTGCTCAAGTACAATGTACAACTTTGTTCAAAGAAATTGACCACCTGCTGCGCAAATGTTGAAAATACTGAAGGGTCCAATATATTCTCTCAAGATATGCCTAACATATCAATACTTATGCATTTGTTGGCTCTGTTAAAAAAAACTTGATTTGTGAAAAACATACAAGTTGGTTTTAGGTCATTCTTGTGGAAATTAGATTTTAATTAAACTAGCTCTTGATTTTTTTTGAAGTTAGGGTAATTATGGATCTTCAATTAAGCAACAGGACAAACAAATGCACATTCAGAATGAGTTGTGGGCAGTGATGCATCGATTGTCAAACTGTGAGAACAGCAGAGCTTCCTGTTCAATGGGCCACAGTGTTATATCAACCATTTCTAAATGATCTCAGCATGCCAATTAACATACAGAATCCAGTCTCTATAGATAAAGCAAACACCATTTATGATCCAATTAAAATGTGGTTGGAAGTGGCTGCCCCACTATCCTTTGGGACAGCCTCCTCACTGGATATTCTTGCAAGTGCAGTGGTTAAAAAAAAACTTTAAAAAGTCCTAATTCCTAAGCTTTTAGCCATGATTTACCATCTGAAATCAACACTCATTCACAATAATTTTACCGTCATTCACCTCCAAGCTTTAGTTATTCAGTGACCCCAAACTGCCTGAAAATGGTTAACACTCACTCAAAATGAAACCTTCCTGCATCAACAATTGCCCCTTTTATCTCAGAGTTAGTAAAAACATTTAACAGCAATCCACATACAATATGATGCTTTGCTCATTTCCAGTACTTTATACCTGCAGTAACTTATTGCCATACACAGGTTCTTGATATACTACTCTATAATGAAACAGAAATAATGTTTGGAAAATAAAAAAAATGAATAACCCACGAAACCAATAAACCATTCCTTTTCAATTTTGGAACTAATACTGAACCTTTGAAAACATAAAAGTATATGAATTGTGTATCACCAAATTCAAAAAGAAAGAACTTAGGGTTTTGAGTACTAAAGAGAGATTTCTGGGCCATATTTTTCCCTTCACATCAAAAGTTTTTCTTCTGTTTACTAAAGTTTCATGTACTATAATTTTTCATAATTTCAGAGAGATGAATTGCAATGGCTGAGAAGCCAGTGTAATTTATATTTTCACATGTTGTCTAATGCATTTTTATATTTCTGTCAATTAAATTTAATCAATTTAAACTTGGAGGACTGAGATTTAATTGCACGATATTGGAAGGAAAACTCAATGATGACAGCTTCCAGGGGAAAATTCTAATGAGTTAGAATTCAACATGATATAAAATGCATTTATTTTGCAAAGTATTAAAAATTAGTGTGTTGTTTTAATTTATTTTGAAATTTGAATATGTCTTTGCCCTGAAGAAATGCTATGCCATCATCATCTTCAAATGAACAGGTATTATTGCTAAAAAAAAGTGCTAAACTTGTCTTAAACTTGATCTGAACAATAAATAGTGCTAATTCAAATAATGGAGAAAAATAATTTTAAGGTTCAAAAATACAAGCTTAAAAGCTGGATGAGTCTTAAGCAACAATTAGGAGTTTTTCTGCTCATATGTCTCAAGCAGCAAGTGTCTTAATTCAACATCTAACTTCGTAGGCTTCAGGAACGTACTACTTTCAGAGCTTTGATATTTTTACTTTCTCTTATATCTTCATTTTTGCAGCATTTCCAACTCGATACAACCTTCAGTCTTAGAATCGACAAATTCTAAAATCAAAAATCATCATTTCCTATTTGGTTAATCTGGCTCATTTGTTTGATGGGGTGTACATTGACTGCCAGAAGACATTTGATAAGATGTCACATGGCAACTCACCGGCAGAATTCAGGCCCAATGAATAAAAGGAACAGGAGCAGCATGAACATGAAATTCGCTGAATGACAGGAAACTGGGAGTAGTTGTGAACAATTGGTTACTTCATGGAAAAAAATTATAGAGTGAAGTTCTCCAGGGATTAGCATGAGAATCCCTGCTTTTCTAGATCTATGTTAATGAGCAAGTCATAATTTTAAACTTGATTGAAATGAAGAGGTAACAGAAAATTAGAAGAGATTACAAATTTTGAAGAGGGTACTCACCATCTTCAAGAGGGTGCATACAGGCTTGTGCAATGGGTAGTCAAGTGGCAAAGGAAATTTAATGCAGAGAAGTTCAAAATGATTCATTTTGTTAGATAAAATGAGGGGTGGCCACAATTATAAAGTGGGTGCAGGAGCAAGGGGACCTTGGTATATGTGATTACAACACTGAAGATGTCAGAATAGGTTGAGAAAGGGTTAGCTAAGCTTGGAGGATACTGGGTTTCAAAATAGGAACATATAGTACACAAAATCAAGTTATCCTAAATGTGAGTAAACATTTATAATTAATGAATATTTACTCATATGTAATAAATATCAAAATGAGTTCAACCTCAACTAGAATACTGCGACCAATTCTAAGTACGTACAACAAGATGAATATGAAGATATTTCAGAGGTTGCAGAAAAGATTTACAAAAATTAATCCAGGGATGAGGAACTTCAGTTACTTCGATAGGTTGGTGAAGCTGGGACTGTTCTCCTTGGAGAAGAGAAGTTCAGATAGAGGCATTCAAAATCTTGATGGGTCTGGATATGATGGATATGGAAATATTGTTCACAATGGCAGAAAATTCCAGAACTAAAGAATACTGACAACCCGATTGGCAAAAGAACCAGTTGTGGTATCAGGAAAATGTTTGTACACAACAAGTGGATGGACCTCGAACAGACATTATGAGAGAGTGTGGTCAAGGAAGCTTCACAAGAAAATTGGATAATAATCTGGAGAGAAATATTTTGCAGGATTTTGAGGAAGTGTTGGGTGAGGGTTCTCGATGAGATGCATTATCAGAGAGCTGCATGAACACAGTCGGCTGAATAGCCTCTTTCTATGCTGCAAACATTCTATTATTCCTTTGTTTTGGGAAAGACAAATTCCTTTATTGTATTTTCATGTTGCATCATGGATGTCAATGAGATGGAGCAAGGCACTCTTGCAAAGTCTAGTCAATTCCAAAGATTTGCGGGTTAGGTGGATTGGCCATGCGAAATGCAGGGTTATAGGGATAAGATAGAAATGTGGGTCTGGGTGGGAAACTTTTTGCAGGGGCAGTATGGACCTGATGGCCCAAATAGCCTGTTTCCACACTGTAGAGATTCTGTGATTCCATGATTCTAAGTATTCACCTGATGACTCAACTGAAAATTGGGACACCCTCCTTTGGAAAACCAGTGACTTTGTTGTTCAACGCAAATTTGAATCTTTCATATGGCCTCAGGAGCTCAGAATCTTCAATTGTGTACTTTTGGAAACTATGTCGCAGCCTACAAGTTAGCACAATGTGAACTGGTCAAGCTTGCCTGAGGTAGGAAAGCTAAATAATGCCACTGGAAGCAGCCATTAATAATACTTTGATGTCACTATCCCATCTATCACTTTAATGAGCAACATTATTCTTATACCATAAAATCTGCCGATATCACACATATTAAAGACACCAGCAAAATGCCTACAAAACTCTCCAAAAATAGAACAGAAAAATGGCATGAAATGTTTAGAAACTAAATGGAAAAAAAACTTTAACAAAATGGAAGTCATTCCATTCATTAACTGGAAAAGAGTAATGCTACTACACATCATTCTAATATGTTAAGTGATTGCACTTTCTGCATTCAGATAACACAAATGAGAGACAAACAGCTCTCAATCGACTAAAACTATTTCAAGATAATACTGTAAAATATTGTAAGTATTGAGCTCAGATGCATAATTGATTTTTAGCACTATGCTTTTCGACATGCAGTATAATAAAGTCAAAACTCAGGGGCAATCCTGAGTAAACTTGCAAGAGTTATAGAAATGTGTGAAGATTGTATATACATGTACTTACATAAATGTCGGCACCATAAAATCCATCTTGGTAAACAACACTAGAAAGATTTACACACAAAAAGAAAGATTCAAATTAATGCATTTTCACTTGCAAGAATATACATCAACTATTTTGTCAAAACAGTTAGTTCAATGCTTTAGGTTGCTGAACAGATTTTTTAAGAAAAGAAATTTGTAAAACAATGAAAAAGTATCTGACGTGGGAAACATTGAATAAATTAGTGGGAATGCTGGAATCACAGAAGCAAAGCCACGCAGTATATGGTATGATGCATTTGTCCTGTCATAATATGCTCTTATCAGCTTACTATAGACCAGTAGCAAAAACGATCAATGTAGGTGTTTCCCAAATGAAATTGCAACACAGGGAGGTAGATGTGCATAATAGTTTCACCTTGCTGAAAACATTTTGAAAGTAATTATTCTAATCAGAGGAGCTGGGCGAATGCTGGTGTGAAATGGAATATGTTTATTCAATGTTAGGAGTCCTATACTCCAGGTTTAATAAAGCTTCGGGCTGACAGAACTTGAACAATGGACTTTCCCTCCCCACCCCTTTCCGCCTTCCGCAAAGACCGTTCCCTCCGTGACTACCTGGTCAGGTCCACGCCCCCCTACAACCCACCCTCCCATCCTGGCACCTTGCCCTGCCACCGCAGGAACTGTAAAACCTGCGCCCACACCTCCTCCCTCACCTCTATCCAAGGCCCTAAAGGAGCCTTCCACATCCATCAAAGTTTTACCTGCACATCCACTAATATCATTTATTGTATCCGTTGCTCCCGATGCGGTCTCCTCTACATTGGGGAGACTGGGCGCCTCCAAGCAGAGCGCTTTAGGGAACATCTCTGGGACACCCGCACCAATCAACCAAACCGCCCCATGGCCCAACATTTCAACTCCCCCTCCCACTCTGCTGAGGTCCTGGGCCTCCTTCACCGCCGCCCCCTCACCACCAGACGCCTGGAGGAAGAACGCCTCATCTTCCGCCTCGGAACACTTCAATCCCAGGGCATCAATGTGGACTTCAACAGTTTCCTCATTTCCCCTTCCCCCACCTCACCCTAGTTCCAAACTTCCAGCTCTGCACTGTCCCCATGACTTGTCCGGACTTGTCCGACCTGCCTAGCTCCTTTTCCACCTATCCACTCCACCCTCTCCTCCCTGACCTATCACCTTCATCCCCTCCCACTCACCCATTGTACTCTATGCTACTTTCTCCCCACCCCCACCCTCCTCTAGCTTATCTCTCCATGCTTCAGGCTCTCTGCCTTTATTCCTGATGAAGGGCTTTTGCCCGAAACATCGATTTTACTGCTCCTTGGATGCTGCCTGAACTGCTGTGCTCTTCCAGCACCACTAATCCAGAATCTGGTTTCCAGCATCTGCAGTCATTGTTTTTACCTCCTTTCTAATCTCAATCCAATCTAGAGAGATCCTGTTGGAGTGACAATGGGATGGTTTTATTTTCAATTCCAACCATACATTGGTCAACGTTTGCTAAACACGGTGAAGTTTCATATTTTACATTTCTGTTCACTTCAAACAGAGTTAAAGCAACCTGAATTTATCTCAATACAGTTACATCTCATATCAGTAACAGAAAATACTTAACATATTGACCAGGAATATACTTGAAAAGTGATCCAGCAAATCCTGTTTCTGGGCAGGAGCTGTGTTAATAATTTCAGCAAACTGATCTAATGCGATCACGTCCGGTTTTGTATGCTTCAGAAGCCAGAGAAAT
Organism: Chiloscyllium plagiosum; assembly: GCF_037043375.1. Lineage (NCBI taxonomy): Eukaryota > Metazoa > Chordata > Chondrichthyes > Orectolobiformes > Hemiscylliidae > Chiloscyllium > Chiloscyllium plagiosum. Next base: position 36,673,508 of record NW_028270158.1, on the reverse strand, counting down.
ACGGGTCACAAAATTCAGTTGTGCTTTAGATATAAAATGACATTTGAATCACATCTGCACAGTGTTATAGGTCGTGCTGGATGCCATCTTACTGACGGCATATGTGTGGCTAAAAGAATGCAGGCCAGGCAGATTGTGACATCGGCCTGTGTGAAACACCACCTTGTGTTTTGTCAAGCCATTTTCGACCTAAGTACATGGGGAACACCCTCTCTTAAGCTCACATTATACACCATCAGGAACTACAATGAAACACTCGCAGGGGTACTGTTGACTGAATTCGATGGACTTGTGTGCCATTGGAAGAACTGTTTGGCAGTTTGTACTGATAATGACTGGAAGCTCCGTTATAAGTGAAATGTACAGCACACAGTAAAGGTCTTGGTTCTGGCTTCAATAGTTCTGATCACATCTTTGCTCCCAGTCCGGGCTCCTCTTGGCCTACAGCACATTAGGGAGAATTTTCTGAGGCAAGGAGAGAAGAATGAGCTGCTCGAAAAGGGACAAGAACAGGGAGAGGCATTTTTAGTTGAAGTTAATATCCACCCAGGATTTACAGAGTCAGAGTCATACAGCATAGAAAAACACAGTCCAACTAGTCCACGCCAACAATCATCCCAAAGCAAACTGGTTCCATTTGCCTACATTTGGCCCATCACTCCAAACCTTTCATATTTGTATACTTATCCAAACGTCTTTTAAATGTTGTAATTGTACCTACATCCACTGCTTCCTCTGGCAGATCATTCTGCATATAAATCACTCTGTTTGTAAAAAAACGTTGGCCCTCGTGTCCTTTTTAAATCTTTCTCCTCTCACCTCAAAAATATGCCCCCTATTTTTGAACATTCCCACCCGAGGGAAAAGACTCTTGTTCTTTACCTTATCTATGCCCCTCATGATTTTATACAGGTCGATAGAGTCACTCCTCAACCTCCTAAACTCCAGTGAAAAAAGTCCCAGCCTATCCAGCCTATCCTCAAGTCCAGGCAACATCCTGGTTAATCGTTCCTGAAACCTCTGCAATATAATAATATCCTTCCTCTATGCAGGGTGACCCAAACTGTACACGGTTCTGCCAAAGAGGCCTCACCATCAGCCTATGCAACCTCAACATGACATCCCAACTCCTATACTCAAATGAAGACAAGCATGCTAAATGCCTTCTTACCACCCTGTCTACATGTGAGGTAAATTTAAAAGAATTATGTATCTGAACCACTAGGTCTCTCTGTTCTACAACTCCATCCAGAGCCCTCCCAGTAATTGGTCCTGCTATTGTTGTTTTACCAAAACGCAATATTGTGCATTTATCCAAATTAAGCTTCATCTGCCACTCCTCAGCCTATTGACCCAATTGCCCTCTTTGGAATCTTAGATAAGCTCAAAGTTTGTGAGAAGATTTGTAGCTCGGGTGCTCGTTGTTGTGGTTCTGTTCGCCAAGCTGGAAGTTTTTGTTGCAAATGTTTCATCCCCTGTCTAGGCGACATCCTCAGTGCTTGGGAGCCTCCTGTGAAGCGCTTCTGTGGTGTTTCCTCCGGCATTTATAGTGGTCTGTCCATGCCACTTCCGGTTGTCAGTTTCAGCTGTCTGCTGTAGTGGTCGGTATATTGGGTCCAGGTCGATGTGTTTGTTGATGGAGTTTGTGGATGAGTGCCATGCTTCTAGGAATTCCCTGGCTGTTCTTTGTTTGGCTTGCCCTATAATGGTAGTGTTGTCCCAGTCGAATTCATGTTGCTTGTCGTCTGTGTGTGTGGCTACTAGGGATAGCTGGTCGTGTCGTTTCGTGGCTAGTTGATGTTCATGGATGCGGATCGTTAGCTGTCTTCCTGTTTGTCCTATATAGTGTTTTGTGCAGTCCTTGCATGGGATTTTGTACACTACATTAGTTTTGCGCATGCTGGGTATCGGGTCCTTCGTTCTGGTGAGTTGTCTGAGTGTGGCTGTTGGTTTGTGTGCTGTTATAAGTCCTAGTGGTTGCAGTAGTCTGGCTGTCATTTCAGAGATGTTCTTGATGTATGGTAGTGTGGCTAGTCCTTTGGGTTGCGGCAAGTCCTCGTTCCGTTGTCTTTCCCTTAGGCATCTGTTGATGAAATTGCGGGGATATCCGTTTTTGGCGAATACCTTGTATAGGTGTTCCTCTTCCTCTTTTTGCAGTTCTGGTGTGCTGCAGTGTGTTGTGGCCCTTTTGAATAGTGTCTTGATGCAACTTCGTTTGTGTGTATTGGGGTGGTTGCTTTCATAGTTCAGGACTTGCAACATGAATTCGACTGGGACAACACTACCATTATAGGGCAAGCCAAACAAAGAACAGCTAGGGAATTCCTAGAAGCATGGCACTCATCCACAGATTCTACCAACAAACACATTGACCTGGACCCAATATACCGACCACTGCAGCGGACAGCTGAAACTGACAACCGGAAGCGGCTGGGACAGGCCACTATAAATGCCGGAGGAAACACCACAGAAGCGCTTCACAGGAGGCTCCCAAGCACTGAGGATGTCACCTAGACAGGGGATGAAACACTTGCAACAAAAACTTCCAGCTTGGCGAACAGAATCACAACATCTTAGATAAGCTTCTTCACTGTTTACTATACCACCAATTTTGGTGTCATCCACAAACTTACTAACTATGCTTTCGACATTCTCATCCAAATCATTTATATAAAGGACAAACCAAAGTGGACCCAGCACCGATACCTGTGGAACCAATTCTGCTACATTAAACTCAAGTGAGGAATGGTATTTCTGCTGCTTCTGCTCAGACACTCACTGACATCGAGCAACTATTGCAGCCAGAGACACACAGCCCCCAATGGAGGGTGTAGACTGCATTAACAATGGAGGCAGTTGTAGTCATGAACTTATTCAGAGTGGTTTCTTTCCAGGCTGGAGCAGGGACACATCTCCAATAGCTCACCTTTCCTTTCACGAGATGTGGGTGTCAACAACAAATTAAGCACAACAAATTAAGACATAAACTTGATGCGATTTCATCTGGGACACTGAATGGTAACACCATTCAGGGACAATTAAGGGAAAAGCAAGTTTACCAATATTTAAACTATCCTTTGTCTTTAGGGACTGCTTGAGAGAAAGACGATCCCTGAGCTGATGGCTGATGGTCAAACTGTGTTGAACTCTGCAGCTCAGACCATGCTACTATTCTGGCTAAATAAACAGTAGAACAAATTAGGACAAATGTGGTGGGGAATAAAACAGGAATGATAAGGCATTAACCAGCTCACTGAGAATTGTTTGAACGAACATAACGATGGAAAATACACATCCATCCAACAAACCCTGTATCTTCTGACTGACTATCTGACAGTTGAGCTGTACAATAGCCATTGATTGTGGAAATAAACGGACTACAGAATGTCCCTACCAATGATGCTATGATCAGTGGTTAAAAGAGTTAATAGATTGAAAAGGAAAAAGTGCAAAGAAAAAAAAATGAACAGGCTTTAAAAAGATTGGTACTTATGATCAGGAAAATGGAAGGAATTTTCAGTTGGAAGTATTTACATGCAAACACAATTGAAGAGAGAAAAAAAACGGGCTCATCTGATTATAAAATAGGGACTGAAAATACTTGCAAAGCTTGAAAAATCAAAACCTGAGAGTACAGTGGTGTGAGTTGAACTCAAACGTAAGAAGTATTTAGATATTCACACAGCATGGAAAAGGAGAAATGAAGGAGGTAGGCAGGTTTACTCAGCTATGTAAATAAAGTACTGTAAATGGATGTGTTCTTCTCTCTTCCATACTTAAGCAGCTTCAACGTGTTTGTATATTAACAAAACAAATATCTGAATTTAAACATGCAAAGGGAAGATGCGAGTCACAAAATGAGAACTGAAGGAGTAATTCTGCAGTAATTTATGGCACAGAATCTGGCCAATTGATCAACAATTCACACTCTTCCTCCCAGTCTATTCACTTTCTCTCACCCAATCAACATATCTCCTTCTATTCCTCTCTCCCTCATGTGCTAATTTAGCTTACCACAAGTACATTTCTGCTTGATCAACAGTGACTGCTGTGGGAGCTCCTTTCCTGTGGGAATCTTTTATCTGCTTGGAAATCTGATTGCTACAATCAGTTATCACTGTGACCAAAAGCACTGGTTTTATGGGAAGTAAGCTTCCGGTTTTCAGCCATTTCTGGCAACATAACATCTTCTGATCAGGAGAAGTTAGATTGATTGCCCCTGGTGAATGAATCAACCACATTTGTCACATACTAATTCTCCCTGTTGTGAGTTCTGGTTGTCTTTTGGGTCCCAAATGTTTGAAGCAATCATACTTAAAGCTTGGAAAGATGAGAGGTCATTTGTTTAATTCTAACTTGCCATGTTGCTTGTGCAAGGAGACTGCAGAGGCTTGTGTTATCTTATACAGTAAGTGATTCTCCAATGCAACCATGTAGGTTTTCCACAGTGATGTGATGAAGGGTTGTAATATATTGGAGGGAATTTGGGTTCTAAAATTGAGGGAATATCAATGTCAGTTTTCAGTTGTTAAGGTTGATCGTTTTATTTCAAAAGGGTCAGAAAATCACATTGAACAGTGAGTTCAAAACAGCATTTCCAAGGGGTATTATGGTTTCAATTAATTGACCATCAAACCAGTCATGGGGATAACTGTTAAGGTGTTGTCTGACTTGAGGTTTATTACTCAGACAGAGGAAGGGGTCAAAATCAAGTTCATTCCAAAAGAAACCTGCAACAGCAGAGTTGCTGTTAGTAGTGGTCTCCAAGTAAAGGGATACGTTCTGAGTTGCTTAGGAGAAATCTCCAGGAGCAGAAGGCAGTGAAGATGTCAAAGATGAAGACAACTGACAAGGATCTTGAAGATACGAGTTTAAGGAACCGATGTTAAGGGAAGAGTGAGCCGAGCTTGCAGTTTGATTTAATAGTCTAATAGCATCAAACAAATGCATAGTAGAAATTTGTTCAAAAGGAAGCTGAGTACAGCTATGTCAGTTGACAAAATGCTTCAACATAAAGTTCGGGTCACTTGACCTATTTGGGTATGAAGCTTATGTGAACAAATGGGGTCAGCCATTATCAAAGATTTAAGTGGAATAGGCAACAGGTCTACTAAATTGAGCTGACAGACTCAATGTTCTGAAAGGAATCAAGAAAGGAAACAAATGGATTCGGCTAATTAAAAACTGGAAGAACTGTGGATGTTGTAAATCAGAAACAAAAACAGAAATTGCTGGAAAAGCTCAGCAAGCCTGGCAGCATCTGTGGGAAGAAACCAGAGTTAATGTTTCAGGTCAAGTGACCCACTCAACCTGAAGCATGAACTCTGATTTCTTTCCACAGATGCTGCCAGACCTGCTGAGCTTTTCCAGCAATTTCTATTTGTGTTTCTGGGTTCAGCTAATGTGGTTCGTAAGGAAATAATTGTGTGGGCTCTGGGACATCACTAATCACACTGATAGACACAAAGCTATCCATTAGAATAGATGCATTTAAGGGTAAAATTTGAGAGGACAAGGACAGAAAGGAAAAGGGAAGATAAGGATATGTTGATGGGATGAGATGAGGTGAGGTGCAATGAGGCTCACTTGGAGCATAAACATTGGCGTAGTCACAGCATAAGAAGCAGGAGCAAGAGCAGACCTCAAGTTCACACTAAAAACAAGAGTGGGTGACCCGCTGCCTCAACTCCACCTTCCTGCCTATTTTCTGAACCCTTTGGTTTCCCAAGAAATTGAAACTTTACTTAACCATATTAGGGGGATTGCTTATGTCCGTGCCTCAAAATGCTACATAATTCTATGTGGTGTCGGGTTGGCTATCTAATATGGATAACTTGTGAGTTATAACTACTGCAGACCCTGATTACTGATTTGATTAATATTCATTGTTTGATCATGCTATCAGTGAGGCACCCCAGTCTGACCTATCACCCTCACCTTGACCTCTTTCCACCTATCGCATTTCCGACGCCCCTCCCCCAAGTCCCTCCTCCCTACCTTTTATCTTAGCCTGCTGGACACACTTTCCTCATTCCTGAAGAAGGGCTTATGCCCGAAACGTCGATTCTCCTGTTCCCTGGATGCTGCCTGACCTATCAGGAAGTAATGTCATGTAGACAATCATCACTTGTAAATAAAGCAATTTGGAATTAGGTGTACATTTTCTAGCCAATCCACATGCTTAGGAGAAAGTGAGGATTGCAGATGCTGGAGATCAGAGCTAAAAAGTGTTGCTGGAAAAGCGCAGGTCAGGCAGCATCCAAGGAGCAGGAGAATCGACGTTTCGGGCATGAGCCTTTCTTCAGGAATGAGGAAAGTGTGCAAAGCAGGCTAAGATAAAAGGTAGGGAGAAGGGACTTGGGGGAGGGGCGTTGGAAATGCGATAGGTGGAAGGAGGTTAAGGTGAGGGTGATAAGGTGAGGGTGTTAAGGTGAGGGTGTTAAGGTGAGGGTGATAAGGTGAGGGTGTTAAGGTGAGGGTGATAAGGTGAGGGTGTTAAGGTGAGGGTGATAAGGTGAGGGTGATAGGCCAAAGTGAGGGTGGGGGCGGAGAGGTCAGGAAGAAGACTGCAGGTTAGGAAGGTGGTGCTGAGTTTGAGGGTTGGGACTGAGATAAGGTGGGGGGAGGGGAAATGAGGAAACTGGAGAAATCGGAGTTCATCCCTTGTGGTTGGAGGGTTCCTAGGCAGAAGATGAGGCGCTCTTCCTCCAGCTGTTGTGTTGCTATGTTCTGGTGATGGAGGAGTCCAAGGACCTGCATGTCCTTGGTGGAGTGGGAGGAGGAGTTAAAGTGTTGAGCCACAGGGTGGTTGGGTTGGTTGGTCCGGGTGTCCCAGAGGTGTTCTCTGAAACGTTCCGCAAGTAGGCGGCCTGTCTCCCCAATATAGAGGAGGCCATATCGGGTGCAGCGGATGCAGTAAATGATGTGTGTGGAGGTGCAGGTGAATCTGTGGCGGATATGGAAGGATCCCTTGGGGCCTTGGAGGGAAGTAAGGGGGGAGGTGTGCGCGCAAATTTTGCATTTCCTGCAGTTGCAGGGGAAGGTGCCGGGAGTGGAGATTGGTTGGTGGGGGGTGTGGACCTGACGAGGGAGTCACGGAGAGAGTGGTCTTTTCGGAACACTGATAGGGGAGGGGAGGGAAATATATCCCTGGTGGTGGGGTCTGTTTGGAGGTGGCGGAAATGACGACGGATGATACGATATATATGGAGGTTGGTGGGGTGGTAGGTGAGGACCAGTGGGGTTCTCTCCTGGTGGCGATTAGAGGGGCGGGGCTCAAGGGCAGAGGAGCAGGAAGTGGAGGAGATGCGGTGGAGAGCATCGTCGATCACGTCTGGGGGGAAATTGCAGTCTTTGAAGAAGGATGCCATCTGGGTTGTTCGGTATTGGAACTGGTCCTCCTGGGAGCAGATGCGGCGGAGACAAAGGAATTGGGAATATGGGATGGCGTTTTTACAGGGGGCAGGGTGGGAGGAGGTGTAGTCGAGGTAGCTGTGGGAGGCAGTCGGTTTATAGTAAATGTCCGTGTTGATTCGGTCGCCTGAGATAGAAATGGAGAGGTCTCGGAAGGGAAGGGAGGAGTCTGAGACAGTCCAGGTAAATTTGAGGTCGGGGTGGAAGATGTTAGTAAAGTGGATGAACTGTTCAACCTCCTCGTGGGAGCACGAGGCAGCGCCAATACAGTCATCGATGTAGCGGAGGAAAAGGTGGGGGGTGGTGCCAGTGTAGCTGCGGAAGATGGACTGTTCCACATATCCTACAAAGAGGCAGGCATAGCTGGGGCCCATGGCTACTCCTTTGGTTTGGAGGAAGTGGGAGGATTGGAAAGAGAGGTTGTTCAGAGTGAGGACCAGTTCAGTCAGTTGAAGGAGGGTGTCAGTGGAAGGGTACTGGTTGGTACGGTGGGAAAGGAAGAAGCAGAGGGCTTAAGTCCTTCGTGATGGGGGATGGAGGTGTACAGGGACTGGATGTCCATGGTGAAGATAAGGCGTTGGGGACCGGGGAAGCGAAAATCATGGAGGAGGTGGAGGGAGTGGGTGGTGTCCCGAACATAGGTGGGGAGTTCTTGGACTAAGGGGAACAGGACCGTGTCAAGGTATGCAGAGATGAGTTCGGTGGGGCAGGAGCAGGCTGAGACAATGGGTCGGCCAGGGCAGTCAGGTTTGTGGATTTTGGGCAGGAGGTAGAAACGGGCGGTGTGGGGTTGTGGGACTATAAGGTTGGAAGCGGTGGATGGGAGATCCCTTGAGAAGGTGAGGTTATGGATGGTCTGGGAGATGATGGTTTGGTGGGAGGTGGGGTCACGGTCAAGGGGGCAGTAGTTGGAGGTGTCCGCAAGCTGGCGTTTAGCCTCAGCAATATAAAGATCGGTGGCCAAACTACCACCGCGCCTCCCTTGTCTGCCCGTTTGATGGTGAGGTTGGGGTTGGAGCGAAGGGAGTGGAGGGCTGCATGTTGCGAGGGTGAGAGGTTGGAGTGGGTGAGAGGGGTGGACAGGTTGAGGCGGTCAATGTCGCGGCGGCAGTTGGCTATGAAAAGATCGTGGACAGGTAAGAGGCACGGGGTGTCCAGGTGGATGGGGTGTGTTGGAGGCGGGAGAAGGGGTCGTCAGAGGGTGGGCAAGAATTCTGGTTGAAGAAGTAGGCGCAGAGGCGAAGGCGGCAGAAGAATTCTTCGATGTCTCGCCGTGTGTTGAACTCGTTAATCCGAGAGCGCAGGGGAATGAAGGTGAGGCCTCTGCCGAGGACTGATCTTTTATCCTCAGAGAGGGGTAGTTCTGGAGGGATTGTGAAAATAAGGCAGGGCTGGGAGCTAGGACCTGGTGTGGGGCTGGAGCTGGGAGTGGGGGGGTGGGGTTAGGCGTGGGGGCAGGGACGGAGATCGGAGCGGGGGTGGGGTTCGGCGTGGTGACGGAGATCGGCGTGGGGGGGCGGGGTTAGGCGTGGTGACGGAGATCGGCGTGGGAGCGGAGACGCATGCGGCGTGGTCGTTGTGCAGGTGAGTGATGTCACTGGGGGCGGAAGTTGCTGCGGCGACGGCTTATCCTGTGTTAGGGAGCCAATTAATATCCAGGACATCTCTGACCATGCACAGAGAGCAGTGGCTAATAAGGAATAATATTCAATGGTACTTGATGGTTTGATGCACAAGAAAGGAAAACCAAATTCAAAAGAGAATCAACAGAGGGAACAAGAAACAAGTGCCCGATCAACCAGTACTGTCAGCTGGTAATCCAAAGTGGAGCATGACCATCCAAATGAGAGATGGTAAACTTGGATGTAATTAATGTCAGTCTATGGTTGTAATTAATGTCAGTCTTAAAATTCACTTGATGAAGGAGCAGTTCTCCAAAAGCTTGTGATTTCAAATAAACCTGTTGGACTATAGTCTGGTGTCATGTGACTTCTGACTTTGTCCATCCCAGTCCAATAACAGCACTTCCACATCATTAAAATTATAGGTTAAGAGAATCAATAATTCTTAGAGCTGAACAAACTCTTGGGCCACACCTACATTATGGACATATGGCTGACAGCCCAGCTGAGACTCAGCCTCAGGATTCTTGATTCAGGCATCCTTTTTCTACTATTTCCCACTTTGCATCTGAAAGCAGTCAGTTACCAATTTCCAACCAAGTCCAAATGCTCCCCCGGTGCAGGATGATGGCAATTCAAAGTTCAAGTCTCTGGCATCAACAGGAATTTTCCATCCAGAATTTAGTGCGTATTCTTAACCCATCTGATGAGAAAGTGATAGAATCATGACAGCACTATTCAATACCCTGCCCAATATTATTTCCCACTGAAGCTAGGCATGTTAGGCTAAAGTTATCCCCTCAGCTTGCTGTTAAATTCATTTTACTGCAAATGTCAAAATCATGTCCTTGAACAACTGTGAGCAGGTCAGCACTTCAACTCCATTTATTGGAGAGCAACTTGTGTTCCAGACTTGATGGGAAGATATCTTCCTTCAATGAATAAGTTTATAACTTTTAAGATAACTGCCTGAAGGTTGTTAAGACTCATGCACGGCAAAAGAAAAGTCCACTATTAATTGTGACGGTTGAATTAATTGTGATGGTTGAGTTCATCTATGAGCTGATGACGATCAGAAAACAAAGGAAAAAAAGTGCAATTTTAATTTGCTAATTTACGGAAATTGTTTTCTGAACTCTGTCCAACCTCCTTAAGAATCAGATGTTTGTAATCTTCAAAAGAAATACATATTTGATCACAATAAAATGTTCTATAGTATTCAATGTCTGGCAGATATTATATAATGATTTGTGACATTTAAAGTACTTCAAGTTGGACTTTGGCAAAGTATGGAGGCAGGGTTGGATATGGATTAACTGGCAAAATAGGGAAAGGTCATGCTGAATAGTTTGCCTGTGTAATCCCAGGATTGCAAAGTTTCCCAGTAGGCTGTATAGAAGATGAGCTGTCTGCTACATGGGTTTGGACAGTCAACTAAGGTCAAGATTAGTGTGGCACTGGAAAAGCACAGCAGGTCAGGAAGCATCCGAGAAGCAGGAAAATCAACATTTTGGGCAAAAGGCCTTCAAAGGGCTTTTGCCCAAAACTTCGATTTTCCTGCTCCTCAGATGCTGCCTGACCTGCTGTGCTTTTCCAGCACAACTCTAACCTTGACTCTAATCTCCAGCATCTGCAATACTCACTCTCGCCAGTCAATTAAGGTGATGATCCCTATTAAGGGTGATTTTGCCTTGTACCAACAGAAGGACATACACACGTATTCCATTAACAGGCCCTGAAACATGAGAAGCTTCGATCATGGTCAGCTTCCAGTCCAGCGGAAGAGTCCAATGGTCCATTCAACCTTATGACAGTCCATTTCTGCACTGATGTGCTGGCCAGGGCACATATTGCCATATTGCTGTGCCCTTGAAGTTCAGCCATCTGCTTCAGGAGCACCCACCTCTCCCAGTGGGCCTGTTGAGCTCCAAACCGACAAGCTTTCTAATTGCGTAATGGACAAAGAGAATAGGATGCCACCTTCTGGAAGTCTCCCTGCTATCAATTGCAGTCTTTACATGCCAAGTTGATCCTGGTGTCAGTATACCAAAGCATGAAGTTAATTCCTGCCCATTCAAATGCTCAATGTAGCAATCATTACAATTACATTTCATGACTTTAGGCAAGATGCTTAGCTGCAGGCATTTGGACTGTTTGCATGCCCGTGTTGGTTTCCATGATGAGCCAGGGCCAGCATGCACTCTACTGGAAAATACTTCTTGCTTCTTAAATGAATTGCGAACCTTTTGGCACTGCACTTACCCGCCGTATGCTGGTATGGGTGGAGGTGGTGCAGCAGCACGGAACGTGTTATAAACTGTACGTCCTCGACCCCTCAGGTGTGCCCCTCGGTAGGCAGCAGCTGCAGTGGCTGCTGGGTAAGGGAAGCCAGGAACTAAAGGAAACAAAACACGAGTTAGAATAGTCCATATTTTGCCACCAATTAATTGTGAGGTAATCCTGTCATTTAAGTTTCCTCAGATGGCCTAGGTTTTCCTGCACTTTGTTAAAAAAAGTCCACGTGTTGAAAAGAGAGCCCAAAGTCATTGAAGATGTCCAAAAAAAAAAGAGAAGCCAATACAAATCAGAGACTGCGACCATCCTGTCTATATGATTTAATAGCACTTCCAATCATTCCAAACAAGAGATATTTAATTAGGACATTTTTTTAAAAAAGTATATCGTGTATAATTAAAAATGCTGTTAAAATAGTCAAATAAGTCAATTGCTCCACAACACATCAGTATGGTGCACATGAAATCTGCTTACTTAGTGCCTTACTGTAAATGCAGAATTATTTTCAGAAATAACAACAGAATAACAAATAAAATGAGAATGCCTTTTACACAGAAAAATGTTGTACTTAGATTCTAACATCCAGAAATATCTGCCCATTAAATGTCATTGTTCTGATGTATTTGACAGGAACCAGACAAAATCTTAAAACTTAATTCTGCTCAGTGCTGACTGTATTGGTGAATAGTAACATTACAATCGCCATTCAGAGGCCCAGGCTTATTCTCTGGTGGAATTTCAATTAAATTTATGAAACTTGAAATTTAAAGTTAGCCTAGATACTGGTGAAACTATCATTGGTTGTTTAAAACCCAATTATTTCATTAATATCTGAAGGTAAATTCATGTACCTGGTCACCTTTTAGACCTAGACTATGTCTGGTTTATTATAATTTTGAAAGAACTTTTCTTTCCTTTTATTTAAATGTGTATGACTTTGCATTTGTTAGATTAGATTACTTATATTAGATTAGATTACTTACAGCGTGGAGACAGGCCCTTCAGCCCAACAAGTCCACACCGACCCACCGAAGCGCAACCCACCCAGACCCATTCCCCTACATTTATCCCTTCACCTAACACTACAGGCAATTTAGCATGGCCAATTCACCTAACCTGCACATTTTTGTGTGTTAAAACTTCTGCCTATTTGCTTAATCTATCAATGTTTCTTTGTATTTCTATCTACACTTGCTTATATTGGATCACAAATTTGTATCATCGGCAAATTTGAATAATTGATTTCAATCCCTTCATCTAAGTCATTAATAAATATAATCTTTGAGCTCCAGCACAGTCTCTGTGGGACACCAGAAGTGATATGCTATTATTATCTTTACTTTATATTCCCTGCTGCTCAATTTCCTAACCAAGTCAGTAACTTGTGGCACAAAGGGTTAACTATACTTTACATAAATAAGCATTAAATGTGTGTGTAAGGAACAGGGAGAAGGATGCTTACCATGAGTGCCCTCTCGATCAGGGGCAGGTCCCAGGATATGGGGTCAACCATTTTGAGCTGAGATGGGAATGGTTTTTTCACTCAAAGGGGAGTGAAAGTTTAGAATTCTCCATCTCAGAAAGCTGCAGGGGCCAAGTCACTGAATATATTCAAGAACGAAAAAGATAAATATTTTAGATTTTAATGGCGTCAAGGGGTAGGGGGAGACACCAGTAATGCGGTATTGAGATAGAGGCCATGATCATATTAATTGAGGAACAAGCCTGGGGTCTACTCTTGCTCCTAGTTTCTATGAGTTATATCATTAGGATGTTAAGTCAGGTGAAAGTTAGGCCTGAGTGTGCAGGATTCTAGGAATGTCTTCCTTACACTCGCCTATATATAGTTGGTATATTTAATAAGTGTTGTTAAAGCTCATTAATAAGGGTAAAAAATATTTTTTACCAACAACCCCAACCTAATCTTGCTACATAATTTGCCTCCAGTTCCAAGAGCTTCAACTTTAGCTGACAGGCTTATAAGGGACTTTGTCAAACGTGTTCTAGACATTCATGTAAATTATGTCCATGGAAATGTCTCTGTTCAGCAGAGGAACTTCCCAAAAATGAAGAGGTTTTTTTTTCGGTATAATAGAACTTGGTCTGTGATCAGCTGAAAGAGTGTTTGATCACCTTTGTCCTTCGTCGGAGTCTCAAGTAATGTTGCAATGACAGACGACAGATGTTAGCTGGACTTGGCGGTCCTCCCACCTTACACAACAGCAGAGTAACATGAGAAATGTTTCAATCTAAAGGAATGGTCCTCAAATCAAGAGGACTTGGAAGAAAATTGTTATGACATCTATCATGATCCAGGATGGAAACCTTGTGTTCCTGGGGATTTGTCAGTCTTCAGAGCCAGCATGTTTTAAAAACTGTTTTCATGTTGCTTCTGTTAATTCTGTTGGAATTCCGATTCCTGACTCAATATTAATTTCCACGTGATTTTGAGAGTGGACACCTCCCTTTTACTTTAAATGATGCAAAGTAATTATTCAAGATATTTGCCATCCTTAGTTTCAGCAACAATAACACTTTTCACGCAGCCTCTCACAGCAAAATTTGGATCAAATTTTCAAAAATATTCTTCTCCATTATGATTGGTCATTTTATGCTAATAATAGAGTAAGCAGCATTTGCTATTTGTATTAAAGTATATGTAGTCACTCAATAAAGATGATGTCGAAATAGCACAGGTCTGCCATGCTCATATGGAAAACACCTGCACCCCAGGAGCCAGTCAAGTGGACCTTCTCTGAACTGCCTGCAAAGCATGTGGGATGGTGCTAGCTCATGAAGAATTGTTGACAACGTAAGTGTCATTTAAAAAAGCTGAGTGATAACAGTAAAATATCATAAACCACTTGAAAGACAAAGAAAAAGTACAATTCAGAGAATGGTCCTCTCTCCCACATATGGATTCTAAATTAACAATACTATTCTGCATAATTGAAAACTGGTTTGTATAACTGGATGTTATCAAATTCAATGAGTATTTTTCAAGCCTACGTGGATCAATTTCAGATATGTCACAGCTTTAGGCACGTCAGTGCAGTATTTCAAACCAAAGCATTATCCAACAATGCAACCATTATACAGATCAAATTACAATATGACAGTACAGATTTAGAAGTCTTATCATGGTCCTGTAGCTGTTGCTAGGTGATTTATTTTTGGTCTTATTGGTAGACTACAATGAAGATGGGTGAACCTAAATCTTTGGCAGCAGATAAACTGTCGACTAGTTTATTTTTCCTATGCATTTTTTCAACTTAGCTAACACATAGGGATAGATTTTTGCCTTTACTGCCCAGATGGAAAACTAGTGGAATAGTTCATCCTTCCTTTCTTGAATGTCATTAAACAGAGCACAAGCCCTCGACAAGTTACGAGACAAATTTGCATATTTTACATAATTCTGTTTAACAGTTTTGTTAAGCCATTGTTTCACATTTTGATGCTTATGACAGAATTTATTTTTAACCCCTTCACCAGAAATTAATAATTTATGAATTATTCAATATACAATAAAACTTTGTGACTGCTTTCAGAACAAATGGCATAATCTTTAACAGAAACAGAACATGTTGGAGAAGCCCAGCAGTTCTGGCACAATTGGTAGAGAGAAAAACAGAATTAATATTTTTGAGTCTAGTGACACTTCGTTGGGACTGAAAGCAGCCAGGAAATTGTAGGAGTTATTCTGATGGTGGGAGATGGCATTTGCAAGGTGGTAGTGGTGGTGGTGACGGGGAGGGGAGGGGATGATGATTGACTTCAATACATGAAGCTCCAGATAGAGATGGAGAAAAGGAGAAGCAGACAGAGGGATTATTGATGATAAACTGGGGATGAGATAAATGTTGAATGGTTGCGAATAAAAAGTGTGAATAGTTAAAAATGTGTTGGCTGTACTGGAAGCAACGCATAAAAAACAGGACCTGGGGGTGTGTGGGTGAGTAACAAACATGGAGAAAGGTGTTCACACTCTGGAACTATGAAATGCAATGTTGGATACTGAGTGATGTAATCAGCTTTCAGACCTGACAAAAGGTCATTGGACTTAATACTTTAATTCTGTTTTCTCACTTCACAGATGGTGCCAGACCTGCTGAGTATCTCTCGTACTTCCTGTTTATGTTTTCAGATCTCCAACATCCATGGTTCTTTGTTATGTTTTGGGATAAAGGTAAAGTCACAATCGGCTGCCCCTCTCAATGGAGAGAAACAACTGGTGGCAATTTAACCTGAGATTCATCATTCCTCAGGCAAGGGGAAAGGTTGAGAAGGTGAATCCTTCATGATAAACCTCAGGCAGTGAGAGTATTGAAACCTCACTGATGGCAAATCAGCTATCCATTCAACTGAGTTAACCAACCCAACGAAAGTCTATAGCCATTTTCCCTGCCCTGCTCTAGACTCTGAAACAATTCACGCATGGTTATGATGCTTTTTACTAATATCTGACTGTTTAGTATGTTTGCCTTTCTTGGTCAGTGCATTGAGTATCGGGGTTGGGAGTCATAAAGTGTGGCGCTGGAAAAGCACAGTAGTTCAGGCAGCATTCAAGGAGCAGGAGAATCAATGTTTCGGGCATAAGCCCTTCATCACATTCCTAATGAAGGGCTAATGCCCGCTACATTGATTCTCCTGCTCCTTGGATGCTGCCTGACCTGCTGTGTTTTTCCGGCGCCATATCTTTCGCCTCTGATCTCCAGTATCTACAGTCCTCACTTTCTCCTACAGGAGTTGGGAAGTCATGTTGTAGCTATACAGCACATTGGTTAGGCCACTGTTGGAATATTGCATGCAATTCCAGTCTCCCTGTTGTAGGAGGGATATTGTGAAACTTGAAAGGGTTCAGAAACGATTTAAGGATGTTGCCAGGGTTGGAGATTTGAGCTGTAGAGAAAGGCTGATTGGGCTGGGGCTATTTTCCCTGGAGCGTCGGAGGCTGAGGGGTGACCTTATAGAGGTTTATAAAATCATGAGGGGCTTGGATTGGGTAAACAGACAAGGTCTTTTCCCTGAGGTGGGAGAGTCCAAAACTAGATGGCATACGTTTAAAGTGAGAGGAGAAAGATTTAAAAGGTACCTAAGGGGCAACATTTTCACACTGAGGGTGGTACATTTATGGAATGAGCTGCCAGGGGAAGTGGTGGGGGGCTTCTTCAGTTCCTTCATGCAATGTTAAAATAAAGTTGTTTGATCAAATAATAGACGCAGTATGACCGTCTTTGTCTCAGTATAACTCCACAACAAGTCCTAAATTTTCCATAATTATGAAAATGGTTCCAGAAGTCCAAATGATGATGCCCCATCCTCCAACACAGAACCTATCATTTTTACGGAGGTGAATGGGAGTAAGTTCCAGTTTGTATACTCATAGAACCCAGAAACAACGGCACACATTAAAGTTCAGCTCCTTCAGGCTGATTCTCATAAATGGGAACATCCAAAATATGACAGAAGTAGAGTACAATTACAACATTTAAAAGGCATATGGATGATTTTACAAATAGAAAGGGTTTAGAGGGATATGGGTTAAATGCTGGTAAATTTATCTTGATTAATTTTGGATATCTGGTTGGCATGAACAAGTTGGACCGAAGGGTCTTTTTCCCATGCTGTACATCGCTATGATTCTGTGACACACAAACACAGTGAACCTCATTATTATTCCCCTCCATGTTGTGATGGATACCTGCATTTCACAGGAGTAGACTGAAGGTAAATTAGTGTTTTATAAATGACAAATTGAAAAGGTATGTTTGTGCAAATATTTAAAATCAATGAACATGAAATGTTTTAAACGTTAAATGAGCTCATTTCTTCATCAATATATATTATTGAAAGGTTATTACAAAATATTACCAAGTAGAGTTTGGGGAAAATTGACACCAGAAAACACTGCTGTGACAAACAGTGGATATGCATCTGTGTTCAGCCCTTGGCCATAAAACCATGTTTTTTAACAGAAGGAAAATTAGCTCAGAGAGTTGTAAAGGTTTGAAGTGTCACGTAAAGTTATTTGATCAAATGATAGATGCAGTATGACTGTCTTTGTCTCAGTATAACTCCACAACAAATCTGAAACTTTCCATAATTATGAAAATGGTTCCAGACGTCCAAATGATGATGCCCCATCCTCCAATACAGAACCTATCATTTTCATGGAGGTGAATGGGAGTAAGTTCCAGTTTGTATACTCATAGATCCCAGAAACAACGGCACACATTAAAGTTCAGCTCCTTCAGGCTGATTCTCATAAATGGGAACATCCAAAATATGACAGGAGTACCCACTTTGAGAATTAAGGTATCTTTTTGGATACAGTCCTGCTGGGACATCTTCTAGGGAGATCAGCTGCCCTTCTGGGACAGGTAAAGATTTGTAAAAATAAACATAAGATTGTGTAAAAGAATTGGAATTGTCAAACTCAGTGAAATTCTCATGACATTTGTCAAAATGCATTGTCAAGCAGAAAGCGTTTGATTTGATCTGATTTCTTTCTTTATTGTTACGTGAATTTTGTTACAAAATACTATGAAAAGTGCTGTACAGCGGTCACCACTCTCTGGCGCCATCTTAAAACACAGAAAAACAAACCAAACTCACGATGTGGAGGTGCCGGCGTTGAACTGGGGTGGACAAAGTTAAAAATCACACAACACTGGGTTATAGTCCAACAGGTTTATTTGGAAGGACGGGTTATCTGATGAAGGAGCAGCGCTCTGAACTCTCGTACTTCAGTATTTCCAAATAAACCTATTGGACTATAACCTGGTGCTGTGTGATTTTTAACTAAAAAAAAACTGTTCAGTGTTACAGTCCTTCTTGTTAAGTGCTCCGCCATGGGCCTTGTGACCAGGCATGAGTCCCATTGGAATGAAAGTTGCCACTCTGGCACCATCTCAACTCCACTGATGCCTTCGTCACTGTGGACTTCCCCAAAGCAGACACCATCGATGCCGCCGAATATCGTAAAGGCTCAAACTTGACTCAGCTGGCGCTAAGGGTCCGCTTTGGGCCCATCTCACTGATGCAGGCGCTGCTGATGCTGCCAGGTCTTGTACTGGGCACAAACTCACCTTTGCCACTGCCTCCACGAATCTGCACTGGACACAGATGCCACTGAGAACCCAAACTCACCTCTGACTCCACTGCCATGAGTCTGTGCTGCTGGGCCCACTCACTGCGAATGAGCTCTTAGCAAAAGATAAGTGAAGTAAAAGAGAAAAAAAAAGAAAAAATAAACAAGAAAAGAGAGAGAGGAATAGAAAAGAAACGAGAAACAAAAGCAAATAGAGCAGGCAAGTCTCGACCTCAGAAGCCCTACTCCACCGTCATCATTTAAAACTCCTACTTGTTGATTTTTTTAAAAAGCTGTGCACCGTGTTAAGAACAACCAGTATTTGTGACCACACTTTGTTGACGTTGCCCTGAAGGTTATCATTACAGTGGAGTGCTGGATGACTAATCTCGTAACTTTGCATTATCATAATGCAGCGCCTGTCAAATCACACACTGATTGTTCTCTCTTAGCGGTTATAAATTCTTTGAAGTAGGAGTGAGGCTTCCAATACTTGGTTTTATAGAGAATTAGCAAAGATAAAGTTTGTGATATTTCAAAATGGCGAGTGGTTCAAAAGAAATACAACAACATTGTTCATATTAGCATAGATGTAGAGTTTTGCCCATACTGTATGCTTGGTGAGTTGGTATGGTACATGTATTCTTTTGCATGTAAGCGCATTTTTCATTATCTTTTAAACATTTCATTAAACACATGACACATCATTATAATTCACACAAATTGACATCATTTCGATTAGACAATAACATTTTGAGGATACGTTTGTGGTGACAGTGCATTATGCATTTAAAACAATTTTGTAATATGTGTTTCAAAACCTTTACCAGAAGAGAGACCCTACATACCTTAAAAACGTAGCATGGGTAAGAAACAGAGAAGTTGGAGGAACAGTTAACAGTCAAAAAACAGTGACATGCAGGTGGGTTTGGAAATTGGGAGAGTTGAATCAGAGGAGAACAGTTTACAGGGAGAATGTCAGGATACAATGACTGAAGGCTCTGACACCAGTAATGGTGTGGAGTGATAAAGAGGAACAAAGAATCGTCTTAGCTTCCTGCAGCCTCACTTGCTGCCACCATTGATTTACCAGGAGCTAGGATGAATTTCCAGCAGCCATGCAACTATCTCCCTGACGATGACCAATTTTATGACTGCAGGGTTATGTGCATAAAGGAAGCAGCTTCGTCAAAATCTGCTTCAGGGATCGCCTTAAAAAGGTGATGCAAATTTCGGAGGGTGGAGCAGTCACTAAGTTACTGGTGAATGAGAATTTTTTTTAAACAAAGCCTTATGAATCCTCCCTTCAACTGGCACAACAACTTGCTCTGTGAGTCACTGCACGCACTGTATCTTCTGCAAAAATATTTTCTCTCTCTCTTGTCGATTGTAGAACACTTTATGCCTCAGTGAAATTAGTGGCTTACCTATTCAGTAAGAGTGGTATCAAACATGGTAGAGGCTATATTTATTTCTTTAACACAACTTTACAAAGGCCTGCCCATTTACTGAGTATATTGATCCAGTCAACCTGTCCTTAGGAAATGGGCGGTTTATTTTGGGAAAGGGTATATGCACAGGGGATGCACACAGAGGTGGGAACAAAGCAGAACATGTTGGGAACATGTTTTGCTCCCAATCATTATAGGTTTACAAATAAAATAAAAATCAGCAGTGGGTGGCAGCAGAAAGCTATCATATCAAAGATGGTAAGGTGTAATATTTAACACTGTTGCAAGACTTAGAATCTGTTTTAGATACATTTCCTCATCAAATCATGGTCAGCTTTGAGCTAAATTGTGTACTGTAAGTTGTTCACATTGTGCAACCTCATCAAGTTAGAATTGGTAATGACATCACAATTTGACTATACCAATGAGGGCAGGAAATCTAATGGAGAAGGAACCAGCAGCTCCCATCCCCTTGATTCATGGTAACACCCATTATATTTTGTGGAGAGGGAACTCATTTTCTTTCACTTTTCTGAGCATCAGGTAACATGATGATATCAAGGGAGAAGATTCTGAACTTTAGTGGAAGAGATAAACCAGCTTTTTCTGTTATAGTGAAGCGCATTCAGGGGAAAGGCCCCTGGGTTGTCACATGTTCAGCCTGGAGAAGCCAAGTCTGATCACCTAGGATCTGTGGGAAACCAGATGGTACCAGTTCACTGGCTAATCATAATAATTCCTAACATTTTGTGTACGAGTACAAACCTTGCATTTGAATAACATGCTCATGGCTGACCAGCAAGGAATCATTTATCTCAAAAGGAAAATAAGAAAAACAATTGAGGACTTTGTTGAATGAGACCCAGGAAGCCAATGGAGGTCAACCAGGATAAGCAAGATAACTGAATGAGATTAAATATAGAATAAGATTGGGTGGCAGCATATTAGGCTTCAGTAATTAAAGGAACTGCCCTGTTGATTTTAATATCACAGCAATACAAAATCATCAAAACGATTATAAAATGTCATTATTAACTTCTGTTCTTAAACCAAATTTTATTCATTGGTGGCATATGCAAACCCAGCATTTATTATTCAATTCTTCATTGCCCTCAAGGAAGTGAGAGTCAGAGTGTTGAGTACAGGAGTTGGGAGGTCATGTTGCGGCTGTACAGGACATTGGTTAGGCCACTGTTGGAATATTGCGTGCAATTCTGGTCTCCTTCCTATCGGAAAGATGTTGTGAAACTTGAAAGGGTTCAGAAAAGGATGATGCCAGGGTTGGAGGATTTGAGCTATAGGGAAATGCTGAACAGGCTGGGGCTGTTTTCCTTGGAGCATCGGAGGCTTATAGAAGTTTACAAAATTATGAGGGGCATGGATAGGATAAATAGACAAAGTATTTTCCCTGGGGTGGGGGAGTCCAGAACTAGAGGGCATAGGTTTAGGGTGAGAGAGGAAAGATATAAAAGAGACCTAAGGGGGAACTTTTTCACGCAGAGGGTGGTACGTGTATGGAATGAGCTGCCAGAGGAAGTGGTGAAGGCTAGTACAATTGCAACATTTAAAAGGCATTTGGATAGGTATATGAATAGGAAGGGTTTAGAAGGATATGGGCCAAGTGCTGGCAGGTGAGACTAGATTGGGTTAGGAATCTGGTCGGCATGGACGGGTTGGACCAAAGGGTCTGTTTCCATGCTGTACATCTCTATGACTCTATAACTCTATGTTGTGTTCTGTATGGTACTTCCACAGTGCTATTAGGTCAGCACATCCAGGATTTTGCATCAGGAATGGTGAAGGAGGAGTGACTGTATCCAAATTAAGATTGTGCATGGGGAACGTGGAACTGATTCTGCTGCTCCCTCAATCCTCCAAGGTGAAAGAGGCAGGAGGTTTGGCAGGGACTGTCGAAGAGGCCTTATTGACAAGGGAAATGGTGGAATTTGAATTCAATTTTAAAAAAAAACTGGCAATAGAAAGTTTTAGGGACCCTGTAACCATTGTCAACTGCTGTAAAAATCCATCTGGTTTACCAATTCACTCCTGGAAGTGAAGGAATGTTGAAGGAACCATTAACTTGTCGAATAATTTATGGTCTTTCATAACCCTTTCACTTATACTCACTTGAAATTAGTCCCATATTTTCCTTCAACCTCCCTGTTGCAGGAAGCTTCCTTCACTAAGGTAATTGCTTGGTTGATTCAGCAAACTGACAGGAGTTATCTAAAAGTGCAGAAACAATCTGGTCCTCATTGAAAAAGCTGCAAGAAGGGTCAAGTGCAAACTGCCCTCCTACAGCAGAGCATGCCCTGGACAACTTACATAAGCTCCACACTCTGTTTATAATTGATCAAAGTGGGATTCTTGTTCACATAGCCCACACCTTGATGGTGTAACAAAATGGGAGAATAATGTACTGCTGCATTTGGGGTGATGTTTGAGTTTCAGGTTATGGTTAGCAATGAATAAAGCAAATATTAACAATGTATTCAATAACGTCTGATACTACAGGACAAAGGATGGCTGAAATGGAAAGTTAACCAACAGGAATCACAATTGCGCTGCTTTCTACCACAAGTTTCCAAATCAAACATTGCTTGAAATTAAGGGCACTTGTATTTTCTTTTAAATGTCATAAAGTGACCTTGCTTGGACTTCCCAGCCACGATTTCATATAATGTAACTTCAGTTATTTTATATCTTTCAAGCTTGCCTTCCATACAGTATAATAACTTCAAGTCCTGAGGCAAAGGTCAATGATATGCATTGTAATTAGTTTTATGTGAACAACAATTGCAGGCAATTATCAGTACAATTGTTGTTCTGCTCAAAATCAGTACAAACAATAAAAATTATGAAAGCAACTTTGCCTACTTCTCTCCAGAAAATGACAAGGATATTAGCACGAAAATGTGCAGTAAAAAATTTCTTGTAAACATAATTAAATTGAATTGAATGAATTAATGATCAGCAGCTAAATTGCATTGATAGGAATAATATAATTCAAATTACAAAAGTTCTAGGAGCATTTCAATTAACACACTGATAACACTCATTAAACAGGGTAAAGTATAAAGTTTTAATAGAATCTATGAATTTTAAAATACCTATTATCAGAAACAGAAGACTACTCCTTGCACTTGGGGTTGGCTACATTGTAAGGTAATGAATCTGGCCCGTTGACTGTCACCAAGCTATTCTGCCTCTCAGTTTAAAAACACCTTACAGTAGAACCTTTTTTTCTCCCCAGAAACATGAAAGCTTGACAGTAATCCTGTTAGGATTTAGATACAAAGATACAACCTGCAGGAAACAGAATTTCAGTGCCATAAATGGAAGGGAAAATGAAATCACAAAGTCACACTCCCATAAGTACACAGCCTAGGTGCATTTATATATGCACTGCATTATAGAAAACAATTTTTCATTGTTTCAACCCAAATAGAGAAGGTTGTTTCATTTAGACAATACACTGCTGCTGGCAATACAAATGTGAAAATCACACATATATATTGCAAGCAAAATGAATCACAGATGAACATCACTAAACCTTTGCTGCTGATATTATTATTAGCTTTTGATTTGAAATTGATTAATTATAAACTTATTTTTCTCATGTGTATGGTCTACATTCTGCAGAAAAGCTGCATTGGTATAAATCCTGTTTTCATCCATACCAGTGAAAGAGGATGATTTAAATTTGACACACAGGTTTTAAGTGTAGTTTCTGAGTTTAGGCAATTAAATTAAGCTGGCCACTTATCTTATGTCTGTACATCAGATCAAAAGAACCAAAATCCTCAAACTTACTACAGGCATTTTTAATGGCAAACAGTAATGAGAGAATTCCACTATCCCGGTCTGTTGGACATCCACAACAAAATTTCCTAACCATTATCTTTAAAGTTTGATCTTTCCAATGTTCCTTGACATTGTCAATGATAAGCTGAAGATAAAAACTACTCATTATTTCCATGATTATAGATCACATAAAATTTAACTTTTATCTGGCTATATTTCCTTCAACCTGATATCTAGCCATTATACAGATGGGAAACAATCTACAGTGTTCCTCCTGCAGAATCCCCCACTTTTTGAACGTTCGTTTTACGCCAATTCGCTTTTACGAAAGCTCTACTTCAGTACTCGTGTTCTCTAGCCGAAAGAGGATTTTCGCTTTTACAAAAATGCACGTGCAGCAAGAGTGGCGCCGCCAAGTGCCTTACCTGGGAACTACACTCAGCATCTCAGCATCAAGCCACTACAGCTTTGAACCGTGTCTGTGAGCATCTGTGCTTTATCTCGATTTATTTTGTGTATCTGTTAGCAAAATGTCTCCTAAGGTATCAGGAAAGCCTAAGAGACCTCGTAAGGCTGTTATGTTTAGCGTAAAACTGGATGTAATTAAACGTTTGGATCATGGTCAACAAAACAAAGACATTGTGCATGTGTTGAACTTGCCTGCGCCCATCATTCGTACTATTTGCACACAGAGAGAAAGAATCTTGAAAGCTGCCAAACTTACTATTGGTTCTGTTGGTAGCAAAGTGGTCTCTTTTAGTTGCCATCCAACAATGGACAAAATGGAAAGTCTATTGCTTGACTGGATTGATGGGTGTACAAAGTGTGGTGTTCCGTTAAGTTATCTTATATTTAAGGAGAAATCAGTCAGTCTTTTTAATAAGCTGAAACAGAATGCACTGGACAATGGCGGTGAAAGGTGTTGCGAAAGTGGAATTTGAAGGTAGTCATGGGTGGCTTGATCGGTTTTTGAGGTAAGGGCAGCTTCCTAGGTTAAAGGTTACTGGAGAGAGTGCTTCAAATGAAGCTGCTGAAAAGTTCCCTGAAGAACTGAAGAAAATAATTACACAAGGTGGTTATTTGTATAAGCAAGTGTTTAACTGTGACGAAACTGGAATTTATTGGAAGAAATTGCCTAGCAAGACATTTATTTTGATCGAAGAAAAGCAGGCTGAGGAACACAAGGCATCTACTAGTTTACCATTCAGAAAATCCGAGGGCACTTAAAGGGGTTGGTAAGAATACACTTCCTGTTGGGTTTCATTCACATCCAAGCGGTTGGAATACCCAAGTGATTTTTTTTCTGAGTCGATACGTTAGCCCTTTTGGATAAAAATACTGTAGAGAAAACAACCTCGATGATAAGTGTCTTGTGATTGTTGATAACTGTGCTGCTCATCCACCTGGAATACCGAGTATGGTGATAACATTCTTACTGCTGAATACAATGCCGTTGCTGCAATCATGTGACCAAGGCCTAATAGCCACAGTTAAGGCTGACTATACGCAAAATGTGATGCGTTTTACTGTAATTGTCATTGACAGACAGGGCAACTCCGAAGCACCTTTGCGAGAGTTGTCCAAGTAGTACAATATAAAATTGGCAATCGCCGACCTTGGAAATGCTCTTGATAGGCTAAGAGTCTCGATGAGACTTGGTGTTTGGAGAGAACTGTGTCCCAAAGCAGTGAATGATTTTAAAGGTGTCAAACCAACTGCAATAAATATGGCAATAGTAACTTTGGCTAAGGAGGCTGGGTTTGTGGAAGAAGACGAAGATGGTGCTGAAGAGATTTGGGCGTCCCATGACCAAGAACGGACAGATGAAGAGCTGATGCAATTGCAAGAGGAAAGGGTAGGAATCAAAACTAAATGCAATAGCAAACGGTCCGAAAGTGAAGGCATCCAGAATGTGAAGCACTTGAATGAGATTTTTGATCTCTTTGACAGTGCTGCAATGATTGCGGAAAAGTATGACTTCAATTTTGAAAGGGGATGTAGATTTAGGGCAGGTTTTCAGGATGTTTTGCGTACCTACAAGGAACTGTATAATAGAAAAATGCGTGAGGTTAAGCAGTCAGGCATACTGTCATATTTCAAGCCTTCCACATGAGCCACAGCAGACGACAAAACTTAACTTTGACATCAAGCAGGCAGACATAGAAGCAAGTGTAGATGTTAGTGACCTGCTTGCCCTGATGGATTCAGACGATAATGAGATGTTAATAGATAATCCACTTTTCTCTCTCCCTATCTTCTGCATTAAAAAAATTATCCCAGCTACTGTCAGTGCTGAGGAAGGATCACCGAAACATTAACTCCGATTTTTCTCCACAGATGCGGCTGGACCTGCTGAGCATTTCCAGCAATTTAACTTTTTGCTTCCAATGGTCTGATTCCCTTCAGTAATATTTAATTACGAATCTTCTTGACTAGCCTGAGCCAGTCCCCCTTCCCAGCAGGTCCTGGGGAAATACACTCTACCTGTACCACTACTACAGTTTCCATATCCATTTCCTACCCATTTTTTTGAGGATTCCTTTAGCATTCCTATTACTACAACAGGTCTTCCATTTAACTTTTAGCAATCCTCTTCGGAATGTCCAATCTTATTATAAGTAATTTTCTTCCTATCACTTTAGATTCTAGCACTTTTCCCTTATTATTTTGCTGTGCATGTATTATTCCTAAAACTAAAATGTTTTCGATCCCCAGATATTTCATTCTTATTGATTACCACATGACCTTTCTTCATATGAAAATGCCTGTGTGAGGTTTTTTTTTATTCGCTCATGGAGTAAATGCACACTCCTAATTCTCAACAAGGTAAGGAGTGAGCCGCTTTCTTGAACTGTTGGCCTAGGTACACCGATCATGCAGTAAAGGGGGGGATGGTTCCAGGAATTTGGCTCAGCAACAAGTAACTAACAAATTAACTGCAAGTTAGGATGGTGAGTGGAACTTACAATAGTGCTATTCTCATGTATCTGCTATCCTTGTCCCTATAAATCATGGATTTGGAAGGTGCTGTCTAAGGAGCAAAGTGAATTCCTGCAGTGCATTTTGTAGAGGGGACATATTGCTGCTTCTGAGCCTTGCTGATAGAGGGAGTGAATGTTTGTGAATGTGGTGCCAATCAAGTGGCTGTTTGTCCTGGATGATGCCAAGCTTTTTGAATGCTATTGGCGCTGTGCCCATCCAGGCAAGTAGGGAGTATTCCATCAGATTGCTGGTCTGTGCCTTGTTGATGGTGGACAGGAAAATAAAACAAAGAATTGCAGATGCTGGAGACCTGAAATAAGAACAGAAAGCACTGGTGAAACTCAGCAGGATTGGCAGGAATCGTGGGGAGAAAGTAGAGTTAACGTTTCGAGTCTGGTGACTCGTCATCAGACCAATTTGTGTTTCTGTATGTAAGTTTGCTCGCTGAGCTGGAAGGTTCATTTTCAGATGTTTTGTCACCATACTAGGTAACATCATCAGTGAGCCTCCGGTGAAGCACTGATGTTAGTGACCTGCTTTCTATGTATGAGTTTAACTCTGAGAAAAAGAGCAGTAAATGACAAAATTACACAGGAAATGACATCACCACATGAAATGATATCACCAACCCAAGGAAACCTAAACACATAAATAGAAAGCAGGTCACGAATACCAGTGCTTCCCCAGAGGCTCACTGATGATATTACCTAGTATGGTGACAAAATGTCTAAAAACGAACCTTCCAGCTCCGTGAACAAACATACATCCAGAACCTCAACCTGAGCTACAAATCTTCTCAAAATTCACTGATCTCTGTTTCTGTTTCAGATCTTCAACATCTGCTGTTCTTTGTTTTACTTTCCTGTCCACCAATTACAAGGCATGAATCTGCAATTTGTTAGAATACTTCCCCCATTTGCCTGAATGAGTGCAGCCCCCAAAACACAAGAAGTTTGACACCAGCCAGGAGAAATCTCCCCACTTCATTGATACCACACCCACAATAATCTGCTGCCTCAAGCACTAACACTCAGTATCTGCAATGTGTACCATTTACAAGATACACTGCAGAAATTCACCAAAGCTCTTTAGACAGCACCTCCCAAACCCATAACCACTACCGCTGAAAATGTGTTGCTGGAAAAGCGCAGCAGGTCAGGCAGCATCCAGGGAACAGGAGAATCGACGTTTCGGGCATAAGCCCTTCTTCAGGATTCCTGCAACACATTTTCAGCTCTGATCTCCAGCATCTGCAGACCTCACTTTCTCCCCATAACCACTACCATCAAGTATGACAAGGGCAGCAGATGCATGCAGGTTCCCCTCCAAGCCACTTGCCATCCTGACTTAGAAATAGATCGTTGTTCCTTCACTAACTCTGGGTCAAAATCCAAGACTTCAGCGCCTCCCACAAAAGGCATTGTGGATCCACATATAGCACATGGTCTGCAACGGTTCAAGAAGGCGGCCACCACCACCACCTTCTCAAGGACAGCTGGGGATGGGCAATAAATGCTGGCCCAGTTTGTGTGGACATAAAGAAATGTACTACCAGCCTGTAAGTTCTGAAAGTGCCAGTAATTCACTAAAAGGAAAGGGTGGAAT
The DNA here is from genome assembly GCF_037043375.1 of Chiloscyllium plagiosum. Taxonomy (NCBI): domain Eukaryota; kingdom Metazoa; phylum Chordata; class Chondrichthyes; order Orectolobiformes; family Hemiscylliidae; genus Chiloscyllium; species Chiloscyllium plagiosum. The sequence goes on along the minus strand of NW_028270158.1, from coordinate 36,645,243 downwards.
GCTGTGAGCATCCAAGACCAGCCCCTGCAGACAGAGGTGCAGCAAGAAATTGCTGTCCTTGTAACATGGCCTGAGGAGGTGGGAAATTCTGCCCAAGATGAAGGCCAGGCAGAAAATGGCAGCGAGCTGCGACTGCCAAGGGCCCACTCAGGGTTTTGTGTCAAGAGTGATCCAAGTCTATATTCTCTCCACTGCCTGGGAAAACAGCAACGTGTACATGTTAATGCATGCAAATAGCCCCTTGTTGCCCACTCCAAAATTCTCATCGAGTTGTTAAAATCTTATGCAGAAAGGAAGACTTCTATTTACTTGATACTGAGAATCTCATTTTTCCATTACTGCCTTATTTCCCAACTGCCTCGCCATTGCCCATGTCGTTCAGGGGCTGGAAGGTTCTGCCATGAGTTTCCAATGGGGCACAGACTGTGTTTTTCTGTATTGAAAGAGATGTTTCCAAAATTGCTGACTGAAAACAGTAGCTTTATTTCTCTTCCAACATTTCTTTTTAACATATTAGCTATACGTCTGCAGTGAATGAGAAATCACCATCGCAAAAATACACATTCTTGCTGAATTTGCTGCTAGCATCATAGCAGTGTAATATATTCTGCCTATTAACTATTCATGGTACATAATACGTAAAGCTGTAAATTTGGACCTTTTCTAGTTCAGAGTTTGTGTTGAGACTTCAAAACAACCAGTAACACATATCTGCTACAAAATATGTTTCATATTGTTAATGTTCAACCCCTTCTACTTTCAGATTAATCAAGTCTAAAAATTGTATCCATAAATTTACTCATGTGGAGATAAGTCAGGCATGTGCAAGACTACAGTGTCAAGAGCAAACATTAAGTTCAGTCACAGACTACTTGTGAACAGTGCCACAGACAATTTACTGGTAACATATAAAAACCATGAGCAATTAGAATTTAAGCAGGATTGCAAGATCGATCTTTTCTAGTTCCAGACGTATCTGATTTGAATTGGACCAATTCCATTAAAAGAGCCAACTCGCCTGAGACTGTGAGTGATATTCTCTTTATGCATTACTTGGAAGATTCTAACTTATTGATTCCCAGCCCAGTGTGCAGGTTTACTTCAAATGCTCTACTGAATTGACCATAACAGAAAAACAACTGGGCTTTGATTACTTAATAATGGTGCAGTATGGAGTGACAGTACAGAAGATTAGAATGAAGGTCATGAGTGAAGACTTGGAGAAAGTGAGTCACTTAATGGACCTGGGGTCAGCAGCGGCCAAAGGTGGAAATATGGAAATTGAAGTACGGAAATGGATTAACTCTGATTAGAATAATGGTAGTGAGGTGTACTCTGGGAGAAATGTATTACTGGAAATGTGTAGGTAATGAGATGGACGTACGGACTAACAAAAAAGGACAAAATCAGGAAGCAGCACATCAGGTGGTCAGTGAAGATTGCGGGAACATTGAAAACAGTATCTACAAAGAAACGGAAATGGTCTGATCAACTACTGTGACGAGAGAGAGATTGGAAATGTGGTGAGGCTAGTGATGGAGATGGGACTGCCAGGAAGAAGGAATGGAAGAAAGCCTAAGACAAAGTGTGAAGATGCAGTCAGGCACGACTTAGATACAGTCAGACTGGGAGAGGCTTAGGTTCGTGATAAAACAAGATGGAAAAGGATGATCAACCAGTGTCATGGCAACCCTAAGTAAATGTGGAGAAGCAAGGAGAGGGAACGTTGAGTAATGAGGTTTTAATTTGTGCTTCTGTTAGTCTAAAGTCTGCTTTCCAGCTGTTTCACAGTGAACTGCAGGAAAGAATGTATGCTCCTTGCAATTTAATTCGAATTGTCTCCTGCTGCCAACGTACAATGGGATATAAGCAATGGAACATGCTCTCCCCATCTGGGGAATTGCATGAAAAATGATATTGTTAAAAAAAAATCAAAGTAAATAGTATTCATCTGCCTGATTCGCAAGCAGTAACTTTTGGAGTGAGTTTGCAGAACAATAACACTCTAACTTCAGCAGTTAATTGAAAAACCAAGATCATGGGGAAGTTCAACGTACAGCAGCAAGGTACCACATGTCTTGAGAGGCTGGATCAAACCAGTGCTGAGCACAGAAATTCGGTCAAATCACAACATTCTGAAGCACAGCGAGTTATCTTACTCTGTCTAGAAGAAAAACACAAGAGGCTGTTGCTGGTCCACTTTTAAACAAAAGAAGGCAGCAGTTAAAAATGTGTAAGGGCAGCTCCAATTTAAAAACAACTCCTAGACCGAAGGACAGACAAAAACACGAAAACAAAACTCTGTTTTCTATTGTAAAATGGCCTTACCTGTGTCCAGAGGTCATTTGTTTGCACCATCTTCCTTTTCCAAATTTGTGCAAAAATTAAATAAGCCTGCAGGGGATCAGAATTTGTTGGCATAGCCAACATGTAAAAACATGCTACTATGAGCCTGCACTTATTAAAGGGGCAGTAACATTCCTTTTTAAAAGGTGAAAAGCCAACCAAAAACCCAGAGAAGCACCAGATAGCAATACAGCTTCTTACATGAGTACTTTAAGAAACAAAAAGATGGAAAGCAAACATGGACAAACCGCAATTATTCAAAGCAAGTGCTGACTTTTATGGATTGACAAATAGCTGACAGGGTGTAATATGCTTGTTTGGAGCATTGAAAGGTTAAGAGGAATACAAGTCTTTGGTATTTCTGATGATGACCGTTAACATCCTGACAAAAGTTTCCAAATCTTAGAAGAACAATTTGCAGTTCAAGTCAATTTCAGGAGACACCAGCTTAAGTTCATGCCATACTGCCGACTGCCACGTGAAATAATTGACTAATTCAAAGGCAGGTATCAACACAAGTTATGGAATGTGATTTCACCAAAGGTAGCTCAGCTGAAAGACCTATGGAACTGGTCAATTCCCCCAAAGATTACTTCTGGACAAATCCAAGGACTATACCATCAGATGAACTGCTGGATAAAATATGCAAGTTTGAAGCAATTGTAGCAGGCTGTCATCAACAGGTTCAGTGGGATATCTTGCAATGAGATGTGGCTTGTCTCATCAACCAAGACAGTGTCCTGCTTTTTGGGGCATATTCAAACTCTGTACAATAAGAAGACAGTAAGCCAAAATGTGTCGTCCAATCACCCAAAGAAGCACAAAGTACAACACAAAGAAAACTGGGAACAGAAGTAGACCAATCACTCCACAACAGAATGTGAAGACGACCCAACAAAGGACTAATGAGAAAGAAGCTTCTTAAGTTAGGATTGTTAAGAAGGCATATGGTGTGTTGGCATTTATTGATTGGGGAATTGAGTTTCAGAGCCACGAGGTCATGCTTCAGCTGCACAAGACACTGTGCGGCCGGACCTGGAGAATTGCATGTAGTTCTGGTCACCGCATTATAGGAAGGATGTGGAAGCTTTGGAAAGTGTTCAGAGGAGATTCACGAGGATGTTGCTTGGTATAGAGGGAAGGTCTTATGAGGAAAGCTGAGGGAACTGAGGCTGTTTTCATTGGAGAGAAGAAGGTTGAGGAATAATGAGCCCTCAAGTTAGCACATTTGTGACTTTAATTGTAGGAATAAGTCAATCTATGTACACTGGTAGTCTGATACTAGATGGTCTATCCAAGATGCATAAGATAATCAGAGGGTTAGATATGGTGGACAGAGAGAGCCTTTTTCCTTGGATGGTGAAGGCTAACATGAGGGGGCATAGCTTTAAATTGAGAGGCGATAGGTTCAGGACAGATATTAGGGGTAGTTTCTTCACTCAGTCGTAGGGGCATGGAACGGCCTGCCTGCAACAGTAGTACAGTTGTCGAAATTAAGGGCATTTAAATGGACATTGGACATACATATGGATAATAATGAAATGATTAGATGGGCATCAGATTGTTTTGGCGCAGGTTGGCGCACAGGTTGGCGCAACATCGAGGGCCGAAGGGCCTTTACTGCGCTGAAAAATTCTATGTTCTATGTTCAAGTTCAGTCCATCGCAAGGAAGCATGCCAACAAGCTCCAAGAGGTAACAACAAAGTTAGAGCTAACAGACTCCAGTTAGACAATACATGCAGTCAGACACTCTCAGAGAAGTAAAAACGTTTTCACCAATCTCAGGAATATTTCACTAAAGGGATGCATGATGTGCAGTATATGCCAAGGTTGATGCTGGTGCCAATTCCAATTAGATGAACAATATATACTCAAGAAACTCACATAGCATGGTGCAGTCCACACAAGTTAACTGTACATTGACATTATCTATCAGTGTAGATCCTTATAAGGAACATCTGAACTGCTGTACATTGTTGCAATGGATGGACCACCTAGTATCAGACTACCAGTGTACATAGATTGACTTATTCCTACAATTGAAGTCACTAATACTTCCAAGATTGCAGCAATAATTGTGCATATATAGGTCACAGCCAAACATTGCAGAGTCAAGAAGTGATATTGGATAATGCCTGGTTATAACAGCTCAAAATATTCATCAACAAAAGATGACCTGAATGGACAATAATGGACAATTATGGAATAATGAGCCCTCAAGTTAGCACATTTGTTCTGGTCATTCAGATACACACTAATATTCTCCAGAAATGCAATATTCAAAAGCAAGTCATATTGCTGCAAGCTCTACATCAAGACATGGCAGACCACATACATATATGTCACGAGTGGAGAATAAAAAACAAAAAAATTGGCATGTGAATCTATATTTTAGCCTGGCATAAATAAGAGTATTGATTGACTAATCAAAATGTGAGAAACATGTTAATTTCAACAATCAAAACAACCTCTCTTTTTACCTGAAATTCCTTCTGAGCTGTGGTGCAAAATTTTCAATGATATTTTCCATGTCCAAGACATGATTACATTCTGATAACTATTTCAGCAAAGTACTTTTGTCTAACAAGTCAAAGACACCGTTAGTGCAATGGTTATTGACACACTGGTCACCATTTTCAATACCGCTGTACCTCAACAAATTGCACCAACAACGATCCCCTGTATACATTGGGTGGCTCTCTCCATACAATGGAGTCAGTGTAGTCAGTCAGTTGGCAGAATGTGATATGTAGTACATCAGTTAGCAGAATGTGTAAATCTGTGACTGCTGTGTAGCTCCATAATATTGTAGCCTTATATATAGCTAGTGTTGGAAATAAATTTCAAGATATCCAGCTTGACAGAACTTGCTTATTTGTGGTATGTATTATATTGGCTAACGTTTAATAAACCACCAGCAGAAGCAGTCACATCTCAGTTCCATCCATCTTCTAACGCCAAGGCCCCACCCCTCTGACAGGCCAGCAGTTGTCAATCAATGGGACATCTGTCCTCGGGGTCCTTGATCATGGGGCAGACCTTCTGAAGCTTGGTTGAGTGACTGATCGGCGCATAATTCCTCGGCCTTCCCAAAAAGAGGTGACGCGGGACTCTGGCTGGGTGGGCAAGACTCCTTACCTCATACTTCAAGTGCGATTGCCATTTAAAACAAAACTATGATGATAGCAGTTCACATACTGTGAATCAGGTAAATTCCTTACCTGAGAGTTTATGAGCTGTGAGTGCTTTTAAATTCAATGCTAAACATGAAATGAACAAATGCATTTTCCTTCTTCAAATTACATCAGATAAAACTGTATTTATTCAATTATCACTCAAGGCAGTTAAGTTTTCTAAATCAGTGAATTAAACTATTGTCTGGCCAAATAATCCAATGAATTGTAATTTTTGTGAAAGACACAGGACATGAAGCTGCTACCCTGCACAAAGGTAATTAAATACTTGTTTACACAGATTAGTAAGGTAAAAGAATGAAGAAATAATCTATGTGATCTCTGTCTTTGTATTATTCAAGAGTGTATTTACATAACAATATTCATGAATATACTGTATACATTTTCCTCAAACTGTGCAAAAACAATGTTGCTCAATCGATTAACAGTATCTAAGCTGGGTGGCACAGTACTCAGTGGTTAGCACTGCTGCCTCATAGCACCAGGGTCCCCGGTTTGATTCCAGCCTCAGGCGACTGTATGGAGTTTGCACATTCTTCCCGTGTCTGCGTGGGTTTCCTCCGGGTGGTCTGGTTTCCTCCCACACTCCAAAGATGTGCACGTCAGGTGAATTGGCCACGGTAAATTGCCCGTAGTGTTAGGTGCATTAGTCAGAGGGAAATGGGTCTGGGTGGGTTACTCTTCGGAGGGTCGGGTTGGGCCGAAGGGCCTGTTTCCCACACTGTAGGGAATCACTGTAGGGAATCAGTGCAAACCAAAATGCCCTCCCATCTAAATCGAAGACCAATTGTAGTTGACCAATTAATACACTGTATTGATTTAATACAAACATTCTGTTCTGTTTCTCACGATTGTGACCAAACTACATTAAATGAACTGCTGCCAAATAAAGATCATTTCCCATGAATTTTAATTGTGACAATTTTTCCTCCTCCTAATTTCCAAGACTGATGGGCACTTCTGGATTTAAGCATTGAAAATAGATAGATAATTCTTAAAACTCAACAGTGGATAAATGAAAGAGCATATGAAAATCTGTAGGGGATGTAAATTGAGTATTAAAGTTTGAGTGCTTTAGGACAGATTAAGACAGGCCAGATGCAACACTCAACAGGGGGTAGATTCAAACTCCAATTCATAAAAGAATAGAACTGGTTTATTGGGTAATTATTTTCAGCATTGGATTCCTCTTCAGAATCTGCATAAGACCACCATATGCCTGTAGGAGGTAGCTATGTGACTTCACTATCAAAGTGCCAGTACAAGCAACAGCCTGATTTCTGGTAACAACGGGTCCATTCCTCACTGAAAACGTGACAGAATCCTTTTTTATGTAGAACGCTGTTCATGCAAGGTTTGCCTCGAGTATGATTTGCAAATTCATTTTATGTTATAAATGATTAATTTATGGTAATGTTGTAATTTGAAGTAGTACAGTGATGAAAAATATACGCATGTGCAGCAATAAAAAGCTATTTAGAATGAAATTCTGGTACATTTGCTCTTTTTAGTTCCTTGCCTTTAAGACTCTGGGTGTTGACTAACTTTTTGTTAACTATTATTCCAAGTGAACATGGAACAACATATGCGGTTGAAATAATTTTGAAGAGCAAATAACAATCCTCACAGCCTTTTCATAATTGTATGAGCACTGTAACACAGATGGGAGACAATTGTTCGTATCAGAAAAATTGTCTTCCTGACAAATAAATGAGCTGATTCTGAAGAATTCTAAAGCAAAGGATTTGCATATGTTAATGTAAACTAAAATACTGTATTTATCCCCTCCAGACTGATCTCAACATTCCGAGATCTAGCTCTCAGCTTCGTCCTCTGCAACTGGGTTCTCAGCTTCCTGACCATTGACCGTAATCAGTGAAGATCGACAACTGCACCTCCTCCACGATAATGCTCAACACTGGATCCCCCCAAGGATGCGTTCTCAGCCCCCTACTGCACTCCCTGTACACCCATGACTGTGTCACCAAACTCCAAATGAATGCCACCTCCAAGTTTGCTGATGACACCACCGTGTTAGGACAGCTATCAAACAATAATAAGTCAGAATACAGAAAGGAAATAGAGGGCTTCATGCCGTGATGCAATGATAACATCCTGTTTCTCAATGTTGACAAAACAAAAGAACTGATCATTGATTTCAGAAAGAAAGGAGGAGACCACGCCCCTATCTACATCAACAGAGCAGAGGCTGAGAGGGTTGAGATTGTCAAGTTCCTAGGAGTGATGCTAACCGACAATCTGTTCTGGGCCTACCATATGATGGTCAAGGCGACACAACGATGCCTCTTCTTCCTCAGGTGGGTCAGGAAATTCGGCATGTCCATAAGGAACCTCACCAGTTTTTTATGATTACATCATAGAAAGGAGACTATCCAAATACATAACAGCCTGGTTTGGCAACTGCTCTGCCTAGCTGTGAGGCCGTTCACAGCCCTGACCATCACAGAAGTCAACCTTCCGTCCATGGACTCCATTCACACTTCCCATTGCCACAAAGAGGCTGCCAACCTCATCCCGGTAATGCTCTTCTAAACCTCTTCCGTCAGGCAGAAGCTTGAACACCCAGCTCCGTTCCCACTGTTATTAGACTGATGAATGGAATCTCGAACTTCAATTAATGTTGATCTTGTTAATACTGATCTTGCTTCGCACACTTCCTGTGCAGTGAAACCTGTATGCCTCAGTCTATATGTCCTTGCTTACAATGATCTGCTTGTACTGCTCTTAAACAAAGCTTTTCACTGTAATTCGGTACACATGACAATAAACCAAATCAAATCAAACAATGGTAGGATTTTTGAAAGGCCATTAAATAGATTTGCGATCGGTTGAAAGGAGAACAGAATGATTTGCAATTTAAGGTACTTCTATTTCACTACTGATTACTGGCAAACTAGGAGCTATACAATTATTCCCAGCTTTGCTTCAGATACACACCTTTTGGTTTCTGCACAATATCCTGCTGCCTTGAGTGAATGAGGGATCTTAAATGGCCAATTGTGTGGCCACAAAGCACCCTGGCTTAATGTGTCACCTGAGAGGTAGCATTTATTCAAGAACAGCCATTATTCCTTCATTTCTTACAAATGCTGCTGAATATTCAAATTATTTAAGTATTAACAAAAATATTTTCTGAGTAAAATTTTTAATTGGCCAGGGGATTTGGTGCCAAGTTAAGAAGGGCTTATGCCCGAAACGTCGATTCTCCTGTTCCCTGGATGCTGCCTGACCTGCTGCGCTTTTCCAGCAACACATTTTCAGCTCTGATCTCCAGCATCTGCAGACCTCACTTTCTCCTTAATGAATGACAGGGTCAGGTTTGGCCACACTTGGTTTGAGGTAGGACCTGCACCTGGTTGTTGGTTTGACTTTTGTTTTTTGAAAATGAATTGACAAACTCACTGAGCCTTTCCAACACTTGCCATTATTTCTACATGTGCTTACTTCTGATTAACTGCACACCCAACCCACAACCTGGTATTCCACACAGTGAGGTACAATTGGCATTACTCAGTACAATTGGAGCAAAGCCTTTCAAATTAATATTCAATCTTGGTCCCATGGTTATATTTTAGGTATTTTCTGACCAATTTGCTCATGGGTATTATTGTACATTCCTAGAAAATATGGTCCTGCTGATTTAGAGGTAGGGACACTACCACTGCACTACAAAAGCATTCAATAATTAAATTTTAATGTTTTTCATCTATGTTCTAAAAAATGCTTCTGAAGTAGGACTTGAACCCAGGCGTCCTGGCTGAGGGATATTTTGACTGTGCCACAAGAGTATCCCATAGTGCCATTTTGTACAGCTTTAGTTAGGGGATGCCTTAACGAGGGGTAGGTTCCTTAACTGTCTCTCACCTTCCTGAAATTAGTTAACAATGACTTCAGGATTGTTCAGGGGCTCTGTAACAACTGGGGCAAACGGTTTAAGCTCTTTTTGTCTTTTTATTAGCTGTTATCTCGGTCTGTTCACTGAATTTCTATTTTTTATTCCTATAGCTTTTTTGGGTCTCCCTCCATTTTTTTGCCCTCACTGCCCTCACACCCTCACTTTCTTCTGATATCTACCACACTCTCCTTTAACTTTCACCATCCATTCAGAGATGGAACCAAGCTTGGGGTTCTCACTAGTTGAAAGCAGCAAAAATGTGTTTATTCCTTAATGCCACAAAGGACATGAGCCTGGCCTATTAGCTCTTACTTGGTGAAAAATAAGTTCTGCATTTATTTAATACCTTTCACAGCATCCTAATAAAAATTACAACTGCTGAAGTAATTTTGAAGTGTCGATCTGTCCTAATTTTGGATAGGAAATACAAAAAGCAGTGTGCACATCCTTGTACTTACTGCAGTACATACATCTCTGCACTGGAATTGAGTTGCCAGAAATGCAATGGAGTGGGGAGGGGACTGGCAGGACAAACAGGTACAGAGGGTTCAGCACTGAGATTACCATTTGGAACGCGCTGGGCTGGATTTCACCACAGGCTTCAGGATACCAATGTTAGGATCAATTTAGCGTCCCAACACTGCACTTACCAAAAGCATGCTCGCTAGCATATTCTTTCTGCAGGTGGAAACGTCTGCCCTTGTTCTCGTATTTTATCTTTTAAAGAAGCTTTAAATAGAAACATGGCACATTGGAAATAGGAGAAGCAGTAGGCCATTCAGCCTGCTCAACTCTATTCCACAAATCATTATGATCATGGGGACTTTTTTTAGGAGGAGTTTAGGTGGTTGAGAGATGACCTTACACATGTTTGTAAAATACTGAGGGGTATACATAGAGTTAATGGTAGCTGTCTTTTCCCGAGGATGGGGGATTTCAAGGCTGGACAGCACATTTTTAAAGTGAGAGGAGAGAGATTGACAAAAGATATGAGGGGCAATTTCTTCTTATACAGAGGGTGGTTCATGTGTGGAATGAACTTTCAGAAGAAGTGGTGGATGCAGGTACAATTACAAGGTTCAAAAGATATTTTGATAAGTATATAAACTGGAAAGGTTTGGAGGGATATAGGCCAGGAGCAGGCAGGTGGTCAGCATGGACTGTTTGGAATGAAGGGTCTGTTTCTGTGCTGTTTGATTCTGTGACAGTATGATTGATCATCATCCAACTTAATAGCCTGTTCCTGCCTTTCCCCCATATCTTTTGATCCCATTAGCCTCAAGTGTTACATCCAACTCCTTCTTGAAATCACAGCAAATTCCACAGACTTAAAATCTCTGGGTGAAGAAATTTCTCTTCATCTCAATCCTAATGGTTTACCCTTATCCTGTGACTCTTGGTTCTGGAATCCTTTGCCATCAGGAGCATCTTCTCTGTCTCGTCCTGTTAGAATTTGAAAGACTTCTATGACACCATCCTTCATTCTTCTGAATCCAGCAAACATAGGCCTAACTGATCTAACCTCTCCTCAGTCCTGCCATCCCAGGAATCAGTCTGGTAAACCTTCGCTGCACTCTCTCTATAGTAAGAACATACTTCCTCAGATAAGGAGACCAAACTGCACACAATAATTTGGGTGTGTTTCACTGAGGCCCTGTATAATTGCAGCAAGACATCCCTGCTCCTGTACTCAAACTCGCTGGCTGTGAATATCAACATACCATTTACCTTCTTTACCGCCTGCTGCAACTGTATGCCTACCTTCAGCCACTGGTACACAATGACACTCAGGTCTCAATGCCATTTTCCTCTCTCAATTTATAGTCAGTTAATAATCTGCCTTCCTGTTTTTGCTTCCAAAGATAACTTCATATTTATCTATATCATATTGCACTGGCCACGCATTTACCCACTCTTTCAGGATGTGAAGTGCTGCATATGGACTAACAGAGGGCAGTTGAATTATCACATAAAATGATATTGCTAAGACGTTCCTTTTTACATTTTTTATTGTGGACTGAAGTAGGGAAACAATGGATTGTGAAAGGAGTTGTAGCTCCTTTTAAAAGCAAGTCAGTAAAACTCATTGCAAGCCATGTTTACACTGCTGCTTTGTTCAAGTAATGGGGGCATCAAGGTGCATTCAGGAAGTGAGATTTGGTAGCAAGAAGTAGCTAAATGGTTTGTGGAATTGTGATCAATTGTGGATGAAACAGATCATCAGCCTAACAACAATTATCTGATTAGCTCTGGCGAGCTGAACAGCTTGTGGGTGTGAATGATACTGGCAGAAGCCCAAGTCTTTGAGTTGCTGCAAGGGCAGACAGCGTGTCTTTCCCTCCAGTAAAACACTTACAGCTTATTTTCCCTCACCAGTTGCTGTAAGCTGTTGCCTTTAACCAGTAACCAAGAGACTGTGCAGTCAATATACCACATCGTTTTGATCTCATGCAAAGAGATGAAAAGGACCTGGAGGAGAAAGACTGAAGATGAGCAAGTCCTGGCAAGGAAAAGTATCATCTCAGCAAATCTTGTGGACTGCAACCACTGAACTGCTCTCCTATTTTTATCCCCCTCCAATGATTTGTTTTTTTTTCTGTATGCCTGTCTTGATGTGTGTGCGGGTGAGTTTTAGAAGGGGTAAGAGTTATATGTCAACAGTTCACTTCTTGCTTTCCTGTAGTTAGTTTCTATTTATTTATACTAATTGGCAATCCTCATCCAGTTCAGGACCATGTCTTCTGTTAACCTGGATCTATCTGACAGGTAAATTGGAGACTTTTCATATATTGATAATCTTTATAACTTTTGTAACAACACAGGAAATACTGGGGCTTGATTTAAGACTATAGGGCATAGGAGCAGAAGCAGGTCATTTAGCCCATTAAATTGGCTCCACCATATAATAAGATCATGGCTGATCTGATAATCATCAAGTCCACTTTCCTGCATTTTCCCCATAATCTTTGATTCTCTCCCAGATTAAAAATCTGTCTATCTCAACCGTAATGACTCAACTGCCTTCTGTGGCAAAAAAATGCTAAAGATTCACTATGCTCTGACAGAAGAAATTCCTCCTCATGTCTGTCTCAAACAAGCAAGCCCTTTTCAGGGATTATGCCTGCTGGCATTTCCAGCATGTTACCCTCCATCTCCATGCTGCTACCTGTCACCTAAGTGTTCCCTGGCTGCATTCATTAGTCTAATATGTGATATCGCGGGGCAGCACGGTGGCTCAGTGGTTAGCAATGCTGTCTCACAGCGCCAGGGACCCAGGTTCAATTCCTGCCTCAGGCAACTGTCTGTGTGGAGTTTGCACATTCTCCCTGCGTCTGTGTGGGTTTCCTCTGGTTTCCTCCCACAGTCCAAAGATGTGCAGGTTTGGTGAATTGGCCATGCTAAATTGCCCGTAGTGTTAGATGGATTAGTCAGGGGTAAGTGTAGGGGAATTGGTCAGGGTGGGTTGCTCTTCGGAGGGTCAGAGTGGACTTGTTGGGCCAAAGGGCCTGTTTCCACACTATGGGAATCTAATCTACCTTAACTACATTTATTTGGAAGTTTAGGTATCTACTAGCCTATAGCATCGCTCTAGGTTACACTCTCTCTCTCTTTGTTTTGTCTCAAAGAATTCAGAGTTGGCTGAGGTCTGCTCTTTAATCTTATACCTCTCTTGTTTCCTTTTCATTTTTGGGATGTGGGTATCACTGATGAAGAGGTGGAGATACCGGTGTTGGACTGGAGTGGACAAGGTTAAAAACCACACAACACCAGGTTATAGCCCAACAGGTTTACTTGGAAACACCAGTTTTCGGAGCGCTGCTCCTTCATCAGGTAGTTTGTGCAGCAGGATCATAAGACACAAAATTTATTGCAAAAGATTACAGCGTCATGCAACTGAAATGATGTATTGAAAAAATCTAGATTGCTGTTAAGTCTTTCATCTTTTAGAATGGGTTGCAAGTTTTGATGCATTAATATGTAAATCCCAGAACATCTTTTAAGTTACCTTTAGTTATCTCGAGAATGTTTTATAATTGCCAACAGTCACGGGTGTTCTCTCCCAGTCAGGGAACACTTTAGTGGTCAGGGACATTCGACCTTGGATCTTTGGGTGACCATCCTCCAAGACGGACTTCGGGATATGCATCAACACAGAGTGGCCGAGCAGAGGCTGTTAGCTATTCGGTACCCATGAAGATGGCCTCAACCGGGACCTTGGGTTCATGTCACACTACAGGTGACCCCACTACACTATATGCGCGCACACACACACACACACCCCTACCTACACATGCTCTCTGTCATATACACACGCATGCACCCTCCCCAACTCACACCCACGCACACACCCTCTCACAGGCTTATACCCCATCATTCACACACACAGTTGACCAAGTATGCGCACACGAAAACATACACACTCTCATGTGCACTCACATCCACATGCACACATTCACACTCTCGTCTCTCTCTCATGCACACACATACACATATAAGTCTATGGGGTGAATTTGTATTTGCAGAATTATATTTACAGGTACATTCTATTTTGCTCAAAAAATGCAGAACCTGCAAGCAGTCAATGTAGGCCATCAATCCATGCAATATTTTATAAATTCCACTTTGGAAATAGAACCAGCCTGACTCAAGATTGGGATACAGACAGACTCTAACCTCCTACTTTTAATGCATTATATGAGCTGAGATGTCACCTTTTCTTATAAAACCTTAAGTTATGTTGAGAATGTGACTTTAAAAAGTTCTGTGATTTACATATTAATGCTACTCATCACTGTATTTATATGATTGGGCTAGGCAAGGCCGGTGTGGGGATGGACAGTCCAGGTGAGTCCCAGGACAGGCCGGTGTGGGGATGGACAGTCCAGGTGAGTCCCAGGACAGGCCGGTGTGGGGATGGACAGTCCAGGTGAGTCCAAGGCCAGGCCGGTGTGGGGATGGACAGTCCAGGAGAGTCCAAGGCCAGGCCGGTGCGGGGTCAGAGAGTCCAGACGAGTCCCAGGCCAAGCCAGTGTGAGGATGGACAGTCAGACGGGTCCCAGGCCAGGCTGGTGTGGGGATGGACAGTCCAGGAGGGTCCCAGCCCTAGCTGGTGTGGGGATTAAGAGTCCAGATGGGTCCCAGGCCAGGCCAATCTAGGGGCAGAGAGTCTAGACAAGTCCCAGACCAGGCTGGTGTGGAGACAGAGAGTCCAGGCGGGTCACAGACTAGGCCAGTGTCGGAGAAGAGAGTTCAGACGGGTCTCAGGCCAGGCCGGTGTGGGGTCAGAGTGTCCAGGCAGGTCCCAGACCAGGCTGGCGTGGGGATAAAGAGTCCAGGCAGGTCCCAGGCCAGGCCAATGTGGGGTCAGAGAGTTCAGATGGGTCCCAAGGACTTGGTGCATAGAGTAAAAAAGTTGAGGCTTTTTAAAAAGACGACTTCTCTGTTCCTTGTCCCAATGCTGAACTTTATTTATGATACTATGTGGAAGTCTGTAACAAACACTTGTGTATCATGTACCTAAGATGGCGCCAAAGCCACGACATTACAAATTTTTCACTGCACTCAATCGAGTGCACAGTCCAAACTATGCAGGTTAGGTGCATTGGTCATGCTAATTTGCCCATAATGACCAGGGATGTGCAGGCTAGGTGCATTACCTATGGGAAATGCAGGTTCACAGGGATAGAGTAGCAGAGTGGGTCTGGGTGGGATGCTCTTCAGAGGGTCGGTGTGGATTTGATTGGAGGAATAGCCTGCTTTCACACTGTAAGGTTTCTCTGATTCTATGACTCCATGATAACCCTCAGCATTTTAATAGCAGCAGAAGACAGCAATGAAAATGCTGTTGATTGTCAAGGGAAGATTATTTGATTTCCTCTTAATGGAAATAGTCATTGCTTGGTATAAGTGTTACTTTGCTACTTACTGGTTTAGGTGAAAATCTTTTCTGGTCCCTTGATACATATAGGTTTGAAGATGAGGTGTGATGAATGGAACGGAACCCTGTACAATCACCAACAACCATTCACGAGCTGTGAAGTTTTGACTTGCTATTATTTTTCCTCAGAACTCATTCCCTTAAAGTGAGATAATTCTTGTATTTTTCTAACCAACTTTCCCTGAAAAGGCTCTTGCAGTCTGGAGAACTGGGCACAATGTTGGGGGTGGGGCAAGAGTGTGGGGATTTTAATGGGTTTCAGGGCCCAAATATTGGAAAATTAACTGAGTGCTCACAAGATAGCAAAGGCCAGTCTCGTTTTAATGTTACAAATTGCCCTTCCACATGACGGTGTGGCAAATTTACAATGGGAAACAGAGAAGCTAAATGATTACTTTGTGTTTGTTTTCATGAGACAGATACGAGAAATCCATTAACTACAGATTTAAGTTGCTAGGGAGAATGAGGAGTTGAAGGAAATTAGCATCAGTAAAAAGATTGCACTGGAGAAATTAATGGGGTTGAAAGTTGGTAAATCCCTAGGACCTTATTGTCTACATCCTGGAGTGATGAAGGAGGTGCTCATAGAGATAATCTATGCATTAGTGATGATCTGTCAACATTCTGGAGCAATTCCTGCGTTTTTAGAGGCAGCAAATGTCATCTCCTTATTTACGAAGGGAAGGAGAGAAAAAAGAGAGAATGGCAGACTTGTCATCCTTACGTCAGGAGGGCGGGAAGTGCAAGATCTGCCTTATAGGATGAGACATGCAAAGACCTGGTCGATAATGATCCAATTTGGAATCGTCAACATGGAATTATAAACAAGAAATTGTGTTTGACGAATTTATTGGAGTTTTTTTTGAAGATGCTGCTAATAAAATTGATGATGGATAGAGTATACTAAGATTTTCAAAAGTCCTCCACAGGAGGCTGGTTCGACAAATTAAGCAGATGGGATAGGAGGTACTGACATGGATTAATGATTAGCCAACAGACAGAAAGGAGACAGCCATAATAAATAGGTCATTCTTGCATTGTCTTGTTCTGACTACTGGAGTACTCCATGGATCAGAACTTAAGCCCCAGTTGTTCACAGTACACAATGATTTGAAGTTGGACACCAAATGTAATTTTTTCAAATGTGCAGATGATATAAAGCAAATACCTTCACCATTTCTCTATAGTTAAGAACAGCTGACAGTAATAGTGGACGAGTGCTATTTTCCTATAGAGATGTAGGTCCAAAACTGTCCATGCCGACCAGATATCCCAACCCAATCTAGTCCCACCTACCAGTACCCAGCCCCTATCCCTCCAAACCCCTCCTATTCATATACTCATTCAAATGCCTTTTAAATGTTGCAATTGTACCAGCCTCCACCACATCATCTGGCAGCTCATTCCACACACATACACCCTCTGCGTGTAAAAGTTGCCCCTTAGGTCTTTTATATATCTTTCCCCTCTCACCCTAAACCTATGCCCTCTAGTTCTGGACTCCCCGATCCCAGGGAAAAGACTTTGTCTATTTATCCTATCCATGCCCCTCATAATTTTGTAAACCTTTGTAAGGTCACCCCTCAGCCTCCGACGCTCCAGGGAAAACAGCCCCAGTCTGTTCAACCTCTCCCTGTCACTCAGATCCTCCAACCCCGGCAACATCCTTGTAAATCTTTTCTGAACCCTTTCAAGTTTCACAACATCTTTCCGATAGGAAGTTGACCAGACACATAGCACCGTCTGTCTGAAAAAGTTGCCCCTTAGATCTCTTTCATATCTTTCCCCTCTCACCCTAAACCTATGCCCTTGAGTTCTGGACTCCCCGATCCCAGGGAACAGACTTTGTCTATTTATCCTATCCATGCCCCTCATGATTTTGTAAACCTCTATAAGGTCACCCCTCAACCCCGCGTTCCAGGGAAAACAGCCCAAGCCTGTTCAGCATCTCCCTATAGCTCAAATCCTCCAACCCTGGCAACATCCTTGTAAATCTTTTCTGAACCCTTTCAAATTTCACAACATCCCTCTGATAGGAGAGAGATGAGAATTTGTGTTAATGTTTTATCCCATCATTAAGTGTACAGGCTTCATTGTTAGTTGTTATACTCAAAGTAAATTTGAGGAAAATGCAAAGCAGCTTTAGAAGGTTGTGAACAGGCCTAGTGAATGGGCTTGAACACGGCAGATGAACAATAATGAGGTTACCAACACTGGCGGAAAAAACAGATGTGCAGAGTAAGTATTTCTGAAATTGTCAAATGTTGGCAGGTGCAAATGTACAATGGACCTAGGTTTGTTGATAAGTCACTAAATGTTAATGTACAGCTGCAGCAAGCTATTAGCAAGAATAATGGGAATGTTAGCCTTCATTGCAAAAGGGTGAAAGTATAAGAGCTTGTTTAGACCACACCTGGAGAAGTGTGTACAGTTTTGGTCTTCTTATCTGCAGAAAGGTATTATACCCAAGAGGGAATGTGACTAAGGTTCACTAGAATTGTTCCTGGAAAGGGGGGACTGTCCTCTGGGGAGAAATTAGACCCAACAGGAAACTGGACTTGCATTCTCTTGAGTTCTGAAGAGAGAGAGCTGATTCCATTGAAACCTACAAAATACTTAAAGGAATCGACACTGTAGATGCAGGTAAAATGTTTCCCCTGGTTGCAGAATCTAGAATTGAAGACACAAAGTAAAAACGGAAGAGATGTCACTTAGGTTCAAGATGAGGATAATTTTATTTACTCAGAAGATTGTGAACTTGGGGTCTACACTGAATTCTCAGTGTCGATTAGATTGTTACAATTTTCAGTCTCCGTGATGAGATGTTTACTTTAGCCTTCAATCCCATTGAAGTCTTCTTTAATTCAGCCATTGAAACTTCAATGCACTGATGAGCTAAATTTACTTTGAATATAACAACCAGCTATGAAGCCTCTACACTTCACAATGGGATAAAACATTAACACGTAGGAAAATAACACTCGTCCACTAATACTGTCAACTGCTCTTAACTTCAGAGAAATAGTGATGGTATTAGGCACCTTAGCTGGCCTTTGTCCACCTTACTTATTATAATTTTCTCCTTTATTAAAACTGTACATCCAAGTTGTATATCATTGCAAAATTCACAGCATTGAGAATATTGTGTGTCAAGAACAAACTGCACCACATCCGAAAGGTCCTGTCTTCCCACTTGCCTAAAATATTTATTGAGACAATTTCTTTCACTAAATGATTGGGGGCCCTTTAGAAGCTTCACTTCAATGGAATTTTACAGACATGGCAGCATAAAATTCATCCAGATGTTCAACCCGCAATGCCTGAAATAGATGAGTCAATACTGTCAGATTTCTTAGGGCAAAGCTGTTACAACGGAATGGCAAACATTCTGCCTAATTATCCTCCCTCTCCCCAGTGATATTCATCAGGTTCTCACACTTCAGAGCAACTGCAGCTTTTGAATTGGACACTTATCCAGGAATTCCTGACATGACCAAAAACAAATCCAAGAGAAAAAAATGCCTCCTGTAATCCACACTGACAACTATATGTCAGATCCTATGTGCCTGACCAAAGTAAGGCAATATTTGTTGCTACAACTTTTGTGGATATTTGCCTAAGCGTGGACAACATTAGAAGGGGTATGTGCCTTTCCAGCTCGAGCAGCTCCATTGGTCAGCATCGTCATTAACTACAGTCATTACTTTTCCAACATAAAACAGCTGGCAGAAAATTTAACTCCTTTACTGTCCCCCAGAAGCAGTTGCCCCCTTGTACTAATGTGTACAACCACTGTAGATTTTTCTTTAAGGTCATCTGTCACCTTCGTGGCTGCGTGGTTCACTTTGCTGATTTACAAAACGTTCCTGAACCTCAGCCATGTTGTAACTACATTTACATGTGTAATGAAAATCTGTGAGAACTAATGCCAACTTAATTTTGATCTGGAGAACCTTAATGTATTGGAGGCCAAAATTAATGTAAAAAGACATGCTGCTAATTGCTCATGGATATTTGTTGCAATAAATCATCTCACTTGTACGAATTAATTCACAATTTATACATCAAAACCAAAAGACATGTAAACCTTGCAGTTTTTATAAATGAAATTGCATTTTGAATTAAATTTTATTTGATTTATCCAGTACAAGACAAACCTGAATATATTTACTACATATTTATTTACAATGTTAATCAGACGCTAATCAGAAGCTTCGTTTATGAATATCCATAATAGCATGCATTTTAAAATCATAATTATGTTGGCTTATTTAGTAGTGGATTGTTGATATAATAAATTGAAATATTGAAATGAACATATTAATATGTTTTGAAATTTACCTAAGTTATAAATATTTTCTGTTAGTTCTTAAGATATCTAAAATAAAATGAGGAGCAAACACCAACTTCAATATTGAAACTAAAATTGAATTTAGAAATGCAAGACTAGTTATCAGACTTGGCACATGAAAACCTGACATCAAAGTTCCAATTAACATACTGGTTTAATCACAGTACCATGCATGTAGGGGTAATTTTTCATCATTCATTTTCTATGTGTAATCTCTAAAGTGACAACAACAGCAAAGAAATGGCCTATAAATCCAGGCTAATTTGTTTCTTTAATATTCATCTTCGCTATACTACAGCTGCTTATGGATGCAGTCCATTACAATGTGTGCAGCAGCCTCAATAAAAAATATTATGAAAGCCAAGCTATGTTTCTTCACTACTGTATTGCTGACATTATTTAGAAAGACAATAAATGAGGTACAGATTGTGTAGTCTACATGCTGCTAGCAGGGCAATTTGTGATTAATTACCTCTCTGCAAATTGACATGGTGCAGTGAAATTGACATAGCCCTCATTAATTAACTTTCAGTGCATGCTGGTTACCAACAGAATGTCACATGTTGCAAATGAATTTGAAATCCCAACACAGCAAGTCCCACAGCAAAGGCTGCTAAAACTCAAAGCTTGCTCAGTTAACCCTTTGCCAAGTGATTCCTGAACTCTAAGTCATATCAATGTGTCTCAGGTGAAGATTAAAGAATGTCGAGCTAACAGAAAGAAGGGCAAGATTGGTATTTATTCTGTTACAGCTGTATTCATGAAAATAAAACTTTCTTCTTGACTGGTACGTTCAACTGGTGTTTAGGTGTTTACATTCATCATCTGTGGTCCGCCTCTATTATTATTTCTGCACCCTTATTTTACCTTCTCAATCTTTCCTAATGCCATCCTAGCATTTACTCGGTGTCTTTCATGAGGAAAGATGAGGCAAGTGGGCTGTTGATTTCACTGTAGTTTTGGCAATCTTATTAGTCTTAGAGAGTTCTGCATGTACAATCAAATTATGCCCTTCTCATATTAACAAAAGCCCTTTCCATTCAGGGTCTGCAGTTCCAATGTCCACACATGCAAGTCATATACAAGATAGCCCAAGTTTTCAAATACAGATCTCAACAGTCCTCATCATTTTTTCCTTATCTTTACTAAAGCTATTCAGATAAAGAGGTCTTCTACTGCTATGGATTCTTCGCTACTTTTCTCATATTGGCAAAAATGGAATACAAGAACGAAATGCAACATCTGACAATGAAGTGAACCAATTCTGAATATGTCTTCACTCCTCTTTCAGGTATTTCATCCTCACAGACCTGTTGAATAAAGAAATCACCAAACAGGCAAGTGGATAGTTTAAAAAAAGTTAATCACAGGGGTTTACCAATGAGTCTATATCCTTCCTGTACAAGGTCGATGTGACTCTTCTTTCAATGGAAGTTTAAAAGGTTAATTACTTGTCAGATAGATATGATGTGTTGGCCATCACTAGTTCAATTTGTGAGCTGAAAATGAGAAATGGTCAGAACATCTTTTGTCACTAAATGGCTTGCTCTTCTTGCAACATTGTGGATGATGTCAATAACAACAGCAAAAAGTCAGTTTCTGTGGAAATACTCTCTCTCAAACAACGCCTATCAAAATACTTACAATCTGCCTGCCTTGATTTGGCATTACTGTACAAATCATATTAATTTACTCATAATGTCTTCCCATGATAATATGATTTATCATTTTAATATTTCTACACAAATTTAGAACAACCCCATGTGTCTCTTTATGTGTCAGGAAAACATACTATCGTAATTTCCAGAAGGCAGAATTGTCTAGAGTGACACAGGAGCAATAGTAAAAAGTCTGCCTATATTCCATCAACTTGGCTGTGGCTTTGAGCTGATCACTTCAGTATACCACCCTCTATTGAAAATTTTCTCTGCTCTGCAATGCCCCAAGCTTTCGTGCTAAAAGAGAAAACAGAATTGAAAAAGATCTTTACCATTTTGGACCTTCACAATGACAGAAGGCACAGAAAGGTCTGAGTGCAATGGTTGACTCTACTATTTTAAGGAAGGAACAAGATTAGATTAGATTACATTACAGTGTGGAAACAGGCCCTTTGGCCCAACAAGTCCACACTGACCCGCCGAAGCGCAACCACCCATACCCCTACGTTTACCCCTTACCTAACACTACGGGCAATTTAGCATGGCCAACTCACCTGACCTGCACATCTTTGGACTGTGGGAGGAAAACGGAGCACCCGGAGGAAACCCACTCAGATACGGGGAGAATGTGCAAACTCCACACAGTCAGTCGCCTGAGGCGGGAATTGAACCCGGGTCTCTAGCGCTGCGAGGCAGCAGTGCTAACCACCGTGCCAACGTGCCATGTGTGACTGGATGAATTAAAACCCTTTCAACAGAGGGTGGTGAATTGAAGTGATCAGCAGGTCTGTGGCTCAATGAGTAGTGCACAAAAATGAGGCAAGGAATGTATGATGTTGTTAAGATTTTCTCAAATTTTGCATGCAATGCAGTCTGGACAGAAGTTATTTAACTCACTTCAAGTGCATTTCCAAAATTAGTATTTTGAGCACAGACCTGAGCATGATAAGAGCATATGTCAGGATTTCGGATGTGAAAGTTAGTGCCAAGACAATTTCCCATCTTTTAAAATGGACGACCAATAACTGGGCAGAGGACATTGATGACTATGTTCCATTCCAAGGCATAAACCTTTACAAGGGGGCACTAGTTTATAAGATCTGCCCTATGTGTTCAGGTTAAATCCACAAAAAGGCACTTTATCTTTGACGGTATTGCGTGTGTTGATTATCATTCCATTCATCATGGAATCTCATGCACATTTTATGAATAAAAGTACTGAACTACATCAAAGTTGTTGATATAGTGGGCTTTTTTTCTGTCAGTATCCAGAACCAAAGCAATCTACATATATAAATGAATAAAAGTCATTGTTGCAGTTAACCATTTCCAGCCTCACTGTAAAGCAGAGTCAATATCACAGCAAGATACTTTGTTCAACAAAGATCAGGTCAATTTTCACTCAAATGGGTATTGTGTGTGTCTAGGGTCAGCAAGTGTGCAAACAGGAGAAGGAGGCACCAAGTATCTTCATATGGCCAGAATTTCTTTTGTTCCTGAAAATCTAGAAGTTAACTTCAAAGTAAAATAGAATAACTTGTGTCTGCTGTGGCCGTTCGACTTGAATTCCTGACAAAATGTTTCAAAAATATAAGTGACTTCTTTCTATAGGCGATTTGAAATGATACTGCAGCAGTTCTTCTGAGATATCTCATGTTCCCGTTTAATTGCCCAAGTGCAGATTCAAAAATGATCAAAGTTGCATGACTCAACTGTGTATAATTTCACAGCTGAAAAGCTTTATCCATTAACCCCAAGCTCCCCAAGTTAAAAAGGCTCCTGATTTGGCAACACAGCAATCTTCAAATTGGTAAAAACAATGACTGCAGGTGCTGGAAACCAGATTCTGGATCAGTGGTGCTGGAAGAGCACAGCAGTTCAGGCAGCATCCAAGGAGCAGTGAAATCGACATTTCGGGCAAAAGCCCTTCATCAGGGATAAAGGCAGAGAGCTTGAAGCGTGGAGAGATAAGCTAGAGGAGGGTGGGGTGGGGAGAAAGTAGCATAGAGTACAATGGGTGAGTGGGGGAGGGGATGAAGGTGATAGGTCAGGGAGGAGAGGGTGGAGTGGATAGGTGGAAAAGGAGATAGGCAGGTAGGACAAGTCTGGACAGGTCATGGGGACAGTGTTGAGCTGGAAGTTTGGAACTAGGGTGAGGTGGGGGAAGGGGAAATGAGGAAACTGTTGAAGTCCACATTGATGCCCTGGGGTTGAAGTGTTCCGAGGCGGAAGATGAGGCGTTCTTCCTCCAGGCGTCTGGTGATGAGGGAGCGGCGGTGAAGGAGGCCCAGGACCTCCATGACCTCGGCAGAGTAGGAGGGGGAGTTGAAATGTTGGGCCACGGGCCGGTGTGTCCCGGAGATGTTCCCTAAAGCACTCTGCTAGGAGGCGCCTAGTCTCCCCAATGTAGAGGAAACCGCATCGGGAGGAACGGATACAATAAATGATATTAGTGGATGTGCAGGTAAAACTTTGATGGATGTGGAAGGCTCCTTTAGGGCCTTGGATAGAGGTGAGGGAGGTGGTGTGGGCGCAGGTTTTACAGTTCCTGCGGTGGCAGGGGAAGGTGCCAGGATGGGAGGGTGGGTTGTAGGGGGGCGTGGACCTGACCAGGTAGTCACGGAGGGAGTGGTCTTTGCAGAAGGTGGAAAGGGGTGGGGAAGGAAATATATCCCTGGTGGTGGAGTCTTTTTGGAGGTGGCGGAAATGCCGGCGGATGATTTGGTTTATGCGAAGTTGGTAGGGTGGAAGGTGAGCACCAGGGGCGTTCTGTCCTTGTTACGGTTGGAGGGGTGGGGTCTGAGGGCGGAGGTGCGGGATGTGGACGAGATGCGTTGGAGGGCATCTTTAACCACGTGGGAAGGGAAATTGCAGTCTCTAAAGAAGGAGGCCATCTGGTGTGTTCTGTGGTGGAACTGGTCCTCCTGGGAACAGATACGGTGGAGGCGGAGGAATTGGACAATGGGATGGCATTTTTGCAAGAGGTAGGGTGGGAAGAGGTGTAATCCAGGTAGCTGTGGGAGTCGGTGGGTTTGTAAAAAATGTCAGTGTCAAGTCGGTCATCATTAATGGAGATGGAGAGGTCCAGGAAGGGGAGGGAGGTGTCAGAGATGGTCCAGGTAAATTCAAGGTCATGGTGGAATGTGTTGGTGAAGTTGATGAATTGCTCAACCTCCTCGCGGGAGCACGAGGTGATGCCAATGCAGTCATCAATGTAGCGGAGGAAGAGGTGGGGAGTGGTGCTGGTATAATTACGGAAGATCAACTGTTCTATGTAGCCAACAAGCCGGTGTATCCGCGTATATTTATTTTCAAATGTCTCCATAGCTTGTCACCTCCTTATCTCTATAATATGCCCTGGCCAACTCTGAGATCTTTGTGTTCTTCCAATGCTTCACCAGTGGCTGGACCCTTTAACACTGCCCAAAGCCACTGCCTCACTGAATTATTTTTTCGTGTTAAAATGCTCCTTGAAAGCCTCCACTTTGATTGAACTTTTATGGTACTGAAATTGCCCATAGTTAAAATGGCATTTGCATGTTGCATTTTGCCTTCCCAAGCTAGAATTCAAGAAAATAAAAACTGCAGGAATCTGTGCAATCAACATCCCCTCTCCCACCCTCACCATGTTCACCTTTCACAATCTCTGTATCCACCAAGTGGAGTGGGGGTGGGAGATTTACTTTGGCTATAAATTTTCCATCACCCACACAATTACTTGTATTTATACAACATCTTTAACATAGCAAGATGGCCCAAGGTGCTTCGCAGGAGCTTTATCAAATAAACTTTGTCACCAAGCCACATACAGATAGGGCAATTGATTAACAACATGGTCAAGGAGGTAGCTTTAAGGAGTCGTGTATAGTAGAGGAGCAGCGTAGAAAGGCAAAGCGATGGTAGAGAGGAAACTTAAGAGCTCAGGTCTCAGGCAGTTGAAGGGATGTTAATGCTAGGTGGCTACATTCGGATGAATGCAGGGTTGGAGGACTAGCTAAAGAGGTTACAGAGTTAGAAATGGGTGAAGCAGTGGCAGGAAGGGGTGGGTACGATTCTAAAAGATGGATATTTTAAAATATTTTAAAATGAAGGTGTTAATGAACTGGGAGTCAGTAGAACTCAGCAAGCCTAGTGATAGTGAATAAACCTCTTTTTTTCTCCTCCTGTGCAATTATATACAGCTGAATAATACCACTTTGATAATTTTCTAACTACGGATTCTAAAATTAAGTGGAACCATTAGCTATCTCAGAAGAACTGCTGGGATATCATTTGAAGTTGAGACGAGAAAGAAATCACTTATAATCTGAAAACATTTTGGCAGAGATTCAAATATAATTCAAACCCAGTGTATCAAATAGCACAGCAATGGTAAAGCTTATTTCACAATCTTCAAGCTGCAGAAACGAATTTTCAGACTGTCTCATTTGTTCTCATTATTCCCAGCCCAGAAGGAAGAAACAAGAAACATTTCCAGTTCTGTCCCATTGAAAGTCTTTTTCATGTGTGCTGTCAGAATATAACGTGGGTTCTAGTGAAGCCAGCAGAGTCAAAACTACCTTCCCAGCCTGAGTTAGGGGGGACATTTTGAAACAAAATCCAGATGTGTAAATTTTTAGCCTTACAAGGAATGTACATTACTGCACAAAATGCACCTTGACACATTTCATGCAAACGTTGCTCTCAATATATGGGCTCCAGGTTGAAAATGAGAGAGGCCTCAAAATGAAAGCATTTTGGAAAGGTAATTTTGTGATGTAGGCTTGAAGCAGCATTGTATCACAGCCAGGAGTATATTTGGAAATTAAACAGTAGTGCAGTGGTGTATTTAGTCAGAAGCATTTCCAGTTTTTCTAATCGGTACATTTATTATCTCTTGGACATTTACGTTTTGTTCCACAGCAGATGCAGTCAACGTGGTGACAGGAAGATGTACTAAGTTAAGGAAATTACATTGATAAAGCATTTCTGACTGAAAAACATTTTATGAAATCACTTTGAATGGATGAAAGCCTTGTTTACTTCATTCGCCACAATATTATACATTCTGCTCAAATTTCTTTATCACTGACTTCAAGTCAGGAAACTTTTAAAATGTTCTGCTGATTTTCTACTGCCATTTTATAAGACCACATGAAACTAATTTCACTCCAATATTTTGACTTTAAATGACATTCAGAAATTACTTGTTGTTTTATTGCAATAAATGCAAGATTTATCATCTATTTGTATGATTCACGTCCCAACGTTTTTCATGCTATTCAGGTTTGCCATTGCTTCAATGTAAAATGTACACAGATAAGATGAAGAGAACCTTCAAATTCAGTCTTTCTGAAGCTTCATCCTGCTCTATTAGCGTATCCCCTCGTTCCTGTCCTTATTCCAACTGCCTGATGTTTTTGTCAATACTTATGTTATTTGCAACGCAGTAAGCAACAACGATGCATTAAAAAAAAACCATGTTCAAATGTTTTTGATGTCTCTGCAGTGAATATATGAGTTCCATTCTAACGTTGCACCAATGGAATCCTTTAGCTACCTCATCAATCACTGCAACAGAAGGCAATCAACATGCTCGAGCAATAAGCCCCCTTCGAAGAAGCAAAGGCCTTAAAGTGTAAAGGTTAGCAGACTGGCCATCAAAGCAAATGTCATTCACAAGCTGGTTGCACACTAAGTACATAGTATCCTTTTCAACCCTAGAAGAAACACCTCTCTGTGCAGAATCACATTGACCAACATGAGTTTTATCAAGTCTTTGGTAATCCAGCAGGTTTGTACTTGTAAACAAAAACCAAAAGGACTATAGATGTTGCTTTGTAGTTGTCCTAGTCATTCAGAATCTGACCCCAGAGGAATATCATTGGTGGAGTATAGGCACCAACAACAGGCTGCAGCTTGTTTGTTCGAGCTGATGTATTATTGTACCGCCTGTAGGTCAATGCAGTGAGAAAATGACCTACTTTCTACTGGTCTTCTTCAGCTGTTCCAGCAAGTAAGACTGGGCAGGAGATAGTGACCTGTGTGACCCAGTAATGTCTAAAAACATTAAAAGATGTCCTGCATGAAACAGATCGGTCCAAGTGTCACCTCTTTCAGGAAGACACTGGCTGGCTGTGAAGTAGGATCTGGCCCATAGGTTTTTCCCACAACTTCTGCTGGCAGTTGCCAACTCCACCCTATTCCTCCTGGTTGTGGGTTCTTTTTTCCAAATTCCTATATCTTTAGTGCTAACACTATATTATAATTTCAGGAAAAGTGGAGCAAATACAAGGCAACACGTACTCATTGAAGTCCCATTCCTTCAGCATATTAAACATGTTTTAAAAAATCAGGAAAGATTGGGAAATAGTAGATGGAAGCTGACTATTCCTACTCGCTAGTGGGCAGCACAGTGGCTCAGTGGTTAGCACTGCTGCCTCACAGCGCTAAGGACTTGAGTTTGGACGACTGTGTGGAGTTTGCATATTTTCTGTGTCTGCGTGGGTTTTCTCCAGGTGCTCTGGTTTCCTCTCAAAATCCAAAGATGTACAGGCCAGGTGAACTGGCCATGCCAAATTGCCCACAGTGTTAGGTGCATTAGTCAGGGATAAATACTGGGTGGGGGAAAGGATCTGGGTGTGTTGCTCTTCGGACGGTTGGTGTGGACTTGTTGGGCAGAAGGGCCTGTTTCCACACTGTAGGGAATCTAATTAGGGAGTCAAGAACAAGGATCAAAGAGAGAAGGTTAAGATACTGTGTGCATAAAAGAAGATAGAAGAAACTTCTTCATGTAGAGGGGTGTGCATTTATGAATAATCTTAATAAGTATCAATGAAAATAGGAATAAATAAAAGAAAACTAGTTAATTTTTTTGATGGCTTGGGATTAAAACTCAAGGGCAGAATCTCATATTGGGCAGTGATGAACAAAACACATTGTCCTGTTTCTTTGTAGCACCTGATTTTAAGTTGAGATGCAGTCATTGGAATTAACTATCAGACATTCACTATGCTGGTTGAGCCATCCCATACCACTTGTGAATCACTCATCCAGCTGAATTTCTGTTTCAAAACTTAAATGGTATAGAAATAATTAGTATTCCAAAACATTTTCTAGTACTTCAAGTTGAAAGCAAATTCATTTTGTCCTTAATGCTTAAATTGCATTCAATCTCCGCAGCTGAAAAACATATAAAAATAAGCACCATTAGGGTCCATTTTATATCATCCATTATGGGGACAGACATATATTTTCAAGTGATAAAAGCTCACTCCTTCATATCATTTCTAATCTGAAGCAGTGCAAAAGAGGTTACGTTGGTAGGAAAATGAAGCTCTCCTCTTTTTCTTGCACAAGCAATCCCAGTAGTGTGGTGAAACAACAGTGAAGGCTAATCCATTGGCAAATTAAATATTTACTTCAATGTTGCGAAGTGAAAGAGGATAGAGCTTATTTTAAATTACATTAGTAGTGTGAAACAGGCAGCACAAGAGATCAGATAGCTGTTATATGTCCAACCCAAACCTCCTCTCCAGTAATGTTAATGGAAACAAATGTGATTTGGACTGGGTAAAAAGGAAGTTATGGCAGCACTTCCCAAGCTGTAGATCATGACAGCTGCTGGGGTCACAGAAACAGCAGATAAGGTGACAAGGTCTCCCTCCTCTAAGATTACTCCCTGCAATGGCACCAAGGCCCAGAGAGGGCCCCGTCCTCTCAGAGGCTCGCTTCTCTCAGTATCTCTCTAAGGTCTGGTTAAAAAGAATGATGGACTTGACAGATGGGCTGGAAGGCTTCATAAATACCTGATGTAAGCTTCAAACCCTGAATTAAAAGACACCAGTCTCAAGCTTTGCACCAAGCAGATTGGCAGCTGTAGGACTTCTCAGACTGCCAAGTATGGGCTAATGGTTTTATAGGGAACAAAGAGAAACAGGAAACATTTACAATCAGTCAGGGCCAAGAAGTAGGGGTAAAAAAAAACTTTCTGGAGTCTTCTGTCAACTGAGAGTAATGAGAGCTGAACTATAGAAGTGCATGAAATAATATCATTGTTAAATGTTTATGGGCGGCACAGTGGTTAGCACTGCTGCCTCACAGCGCCAGAGACCCGGGTTCAATTCCCGCCTCAGGCGACTGACTGTGTGGAGTTTGCACAGTCTCCCAGTGTCTGCATGGGTTTCCTCTGGGTGCTCCGGTTTCCTCCCACAGTCCAAAAATGTGCGGGTTAGGTGAATTGGCCATGCTAAATTACCCGTAGTGTTAGGTGAAGGGGTAAATGTAGGGGAATGGGTCTGGGTGGGTTGCGCTTTGGTGAATCAGTGTGGACTTGTTGGGCCAAAGGGCCTGTTTCTACACTGTAAGTAATCTAATCTAAATTCAGATTAATATCCAGGTTTTCATATTTAATCACGTATTATGTTGATTTATAACAAACCATATGCTACTGTGTTGTTTTATTGCTGTTTTGGTTTTATTGGAGTCTTGGGTCACGTTCATTTAGAAATGTTAAAACAGGTCACACAGGAAAAAGTTTTGAAGCAATGAATTGTGAATGAGCCATTCATTATCCACCTTGTCGAATTTTCATTTCTTGGACGATAACAGGCATCAAAAGTGATTGAAGCATTAAAGGTGGTCGATCTGCAACTGATAATTTTCCACCTTTGTCCAAACTGTGAACTTGCCCTGTTGGAGAAGAGTGGAGTTTACCATGAGGCGCTGACAACTTGTACTCAGCGAGTCCGGTCGTAACTGAGGCAACAAAGTGAAACCCCGTGTGGTACAGGTTTCAGTCAGACAGTGAGGAAGACTCTCTGCAGCATCTATCAGCATCTGATTAAAGAGCAGATGTGGGAGTCCACTTGTGTCATAACAGTACAATGATGTACAAGTAAGATCTGACAAGGAATGCCACACAGGTACTCCTTTTAGCATTGGGATCTCCAAAATGTCAGAGATATGGGAGGGAGAAGAAAATCAAGCTGGAAATGAACTTTGTTAAAGCAAGAAGAATGAACAAGATGTGTAAAAGAGGTTAAGTGATATTTCATGCATGACTCTGGTTAAAAAAAAAAGAGCTCCTTGGGGAAAGGATTTGAACTTAATGCAGCCCACACAATCCCTTCAGCACACATCATGCCTGAATGCTTCAACAAACTCAAACTCCCAGCAGAAAATAATGAAAACCAGCTTGAATTTGTTTAGATACTTTCTTGGTAATAAGTAGATTTACATTTTCGTGTTCAGAGTCTGGACTTCTTGAGTTTCAGGAGAGGCAAAACTATTAGAAGTGCTGCTGTTATTAATTTTTTAAAAAGTATCTTTTCAACCAGATGTTTTCTACCTTTGCAGCCGTACGTTCACACATACATAAGAATTAGGGGTAGGAGAAGCCCCTCAAGTCTGCTTTACTGTTTACTAAAATCATAGCAATCTGATTATCCCCCATTCACACCTCCCCAATAACCTCGCACTCATTTGTTTAAGAAGAATCTATCTACCGCTGTCTTAAAAGTATGTCGATGTGTCCACAGGCTTTTCAGGAAAAGTTCCAAAGAATTCAGTGGAAAAAAAAAACTCTCCTTATCTGCTGCTTAAATGGGCAATTTACTTATTTTAAACAGTAACCCCTTATTCTAGATTCTCTCGCAGAAGTAAACATCCTTTCCACATTGCTGTCAAGCACCGTCCGGATCTTATGTGTCTCAATTTAATCCTCTTTTACCCTTCCAAATTCCAGCAGATACAAGCCTATCTTACTGAACCTTCCTCATTGTAGGTATTAATGGTCTTCTCTGAAGACTTCACTGCAACACATTGGGTGTGTGGGGAGGGAGGGGGGTTGGTGGTGGTGGGTGAAATCCCCTGCATATTCTGCAGCAGGAGACCAATTCTGTACACAGCACCCCAGATGTAGTTTCACCAATGCCTGTTGCAACTGAAGCATAACCTCCCTACTTTGTATTCAAGTCTCCTTGCAATAAACAATCATATTCTATTAGTTATGCCAAGTAACTTGCTATACCTGCAAACTAAGTTTTTGAGATTCATACACTAAGACACCCAGATCTATCTGCATTACTCACCATATGGATAAAATGTTTCTTTTTTACCAAAAGGTTCACTGTCATATTTTCCCACATTATAAGCCAGTTCTATCTACATCCATTTGTAGCATCCTAACGTCCTCTTCAAAACTTATTTCCCTACCTATGTTCATTTTGTCAGCAAGTTTACCAACCATACCTTGGGATCACCATTTTACCAACCTGAAAATGATTCATTTATGCATTTTCAGTGTTTCTTGCTAGTAAGACACTCTTCTAATCAGGATAACGAGTTACTCCCATCACATGAGAGTTTCTTTGATGTGGCACTTATCTAATGATTTCGAGAAAATCATTCAGATCGGCACGCTGGCTCAGTGGTTAGCACTGTTGCCTCACTATGCCAGAGTTCCAGGTTTGATTCTAGCTTTGGATGACTGTCTGTGTGGATGTGCTCTGGTTTCCACCCACAATCCAAAGGTGTGCACGTTAGGTGAATTTACGTGCCAAATTGCCCATAGTGTCCAGGGATGTGTAGGTTAGGTGTATTAGTCAGGGCTAAATCTAGAGTATTAGGGTAGGGGAATGGGTTTGGGAGGGATTCTCTTCAGAGGGTCAGTGTGGACTTTTTGGGCCGAAGGGCCTGATTCCACATTGTCGGGAATCTTCTTCTTCTTCAAATCTATGGGCAGTACACCTATCGGTTCTCTTTATCCACAGCATATGTCACTTCCTAAAAAATGCTAATAAGTTGGTTAAGCAAATTTTCCCTTTCACAAAATGAATCTGAGTCAACCTTTTGAATTGCTCTTCTATAACACCTTTATTAACAGCTTCTTCCAGTTTCCCTATGACAGATGTTCAGCAAACTGGCCTGTAGCTTTCTGCTTTTTGTCTCCCCCCTTTTAAGGCTGAAGGAGTTCCACTCACTATTTTCCAATCTAATGGAACACTCCCTGAACCTAGAGAATTTGGAAATTTAAAACCGTCTATCTCATTAGCCACTTCTTTTAAGACCAGAATGCAGTCCATCAGGACCTGCTGACTTATTAGTTTGCAAATTGCTCAGTACCACTTCCCTGATGATTGAAATTTTCTGAGCTCCTCCCTCCCATCCATTTACTGATTTTCAACTATTTCTAGGATGTTGTTTCTATCCTTTATAATAAAGGCTGATGCAAAATGCATATTCAAATCATTTGCTGTCTCCTTATTTTACATTATTAATTTCCTATACTAGTTTTTCATAGGGCCAACACTCACTTTGTTACCTCCTTTCCATTTTAAGTGTCTATAGAAACTCTTACTATCTGAACTTCTATTTCTATCTAGTTTTCTCTTGTAATCTAATGTTTCTTCTCAATCTTTTTGGCTGGTTTTATATCCTTTCTAATCTTCTGCCTTGCCATACATCTTTGCATAATTATGATGCAAAGATGTATGGGTGGGTTCTTCTCCTGGATTTCTTCTTTCACATTGGACTGTATCTTTCATGTACATACAGAAGTATCTCCTTAAATGTTTGTCACTTTCTTTTATTGACCTTCGCCATCACCTAATTAATAATTCACTTTAGTTAGCTCTTCGACATTTCCCTGATTTAAGTTTAAAATTATAGTCAGGGACTCATTCCTCTCTCCCTCAGACTGAATGCAAAATACAATCATATTACAGTCACTGCTACTCAGGGCATCTTCACTACAAGGTCAGTAACTAATCCCATCTTGACCATCATTTCAAATCTTGTATCGCCTATTCTTCGTTTGGTTCCAGAATATGCTGTTCCAAGAACTATCTGGCAAACATTCTGTGAACTTACCTTTCATGTTATCTTTGTCCATCCTATTTTTCTAGTCAGTTTGTGGATTTCAAATCCTCCATGAGCATTGTTGTGCCTTTCTGACATGGTCCCTTTATTTCTTCCTTTATTCTCCATCCTATTGTGTAGCTACTGCGAGGGGCCCATACAACACTCCCATAAGTGACTTCTAAACTTTACCATTTCTCATCTCGACCCAAATTGCTTCTACAGCCTGATTTCTTGATCTTGTTCATCCATCTCTACTGTGCTAATATCATCATTCATGAACATAGCCAAGCCTCCAACTGTTCTGAGCTTCCTGTAGTTCCTACATGTCCTGGACTCTTCAAGATTCCACTCCCAATCTAAGTCATCCTGCAGCCAAGCCACTGTAATGGCTATCAGATTTATTTCTATTTTCTCTATCAGTTCAAGTGTTGTGTTTCAAATATTATCTGAAGTTGAAAAGTCTGATGCTGGAAAAGCACAGGAGGGCAGGCTGTATCCGAGGAACAGGAAAGTGAACGTTATGGGCCGGAGCCCTTCATCAGGAATATTATCTGCACTCAAGTACAGAGACTTGAATTTTGTCATTTATTATCTTATCTGATCTGGTTACTGATTTACCCTGAGACTTGTACTCTCTATCCCTTCTTGTCACAGTCAGGTTATCTGTCTTACCGTTAACTAAAAGCTTCGCTCAACTCACTGAGTTCAGCATGAGCTAAGTTCCACTTGGCCTCGTGTATTAAATAATACAAAAAGTAATACACAACTATTGTTTGTATTATTTTCAAGTAGACAGCAGTGTTATTGCAGAAAAAATAAGCCTCAAGGTCTTGCAAAACGAAGCAAAGGATATTGATTCCCAGGGCCTCAGGACTCAACTGAACTTTGGCAAGCTGCCAAAAGCCTGTTACTCTTCCAGAAGCAATTTACCATACAGAAGGATCTGTTTGGGACAGCAGTTTCAACTGGAATGGCCACCATCGATTAATATTCTGCAGGATCACAGGGGGAGGGAGGATTGGTATTTGTGAGGTTTGAGTGAGGGTTGGTGAAGAAAAGAAGAGGAGAGGCTCTCTGTGCCTTTAGGGATGTTCTGGATTCTGAAGGAAGCATCCATGCTCTTGGTATCACATGAAAGATTTTTGAGGAAGGTACCATTTGTTGGGCACTGACTGACAACAGAAAAACCTGAGCAGAGCAGATCTTGCAACACTGAAGCCCTAAAATGGTCTTAGTCTCCTTTACCTATGAAAGAGGAGTGCTTATTTCAGGTGGCTATCCAGAGGCCAGGAAAATTGACTTCTGATAGGATCAAAGGCCTGTCAGGTGTCTGGGTGCACAGGCATAACCTCAGGCTCCCACTTTTCCACACAAAAACCAAGTGGTACGAGATCTAATTTCTGCTAAGCTATAATTGTGAAACATGAAATGGACAACAGTGAGGAGAAAGATGATCATGTCACATTGCTATGTCGATGTGTAATGATCCCTAGGGTAGACAGCACTACAGAATGCTACCTGCGCTGCATTCTTGATGATATTAATGAAGGATACTGCATGATGATATGTGAATAAAGTTCACCCCTCAATCTGTCAGTTAGGCAATAAATACTGCCACTTGAATAAAAAGTCTGCAGCCTAAAAACTCAAAACAGATCAGACTTGCAAAACAATGAGCTCGAAAAATCGTTAACCAATTTCAACACAGAGAATGTGACAGCACCTGATACCACAATCTTAGTTATCACTCTGATGTCCTATAAATGTTACATGTTTCTTTTAATGAAATACATATCACAGTACCACATGAACAACTAATAGATTTTCATTTAATCTTTTTCTACTTCTTACAAATGGCAGGTTCAAATTTGTTTCAGAAACTTATTGACTTTTAATAAGGCAATAAATATGTTCTCCTTCAGATTTTAACACAGTAATTATGAGATACTAGATAGAATTTTAATATATAAGCCAAATTGATTCTCATAATAACTCAGTAAAATTCCAAGAGCTGGAAAACATTTAGAGGAATACTTAGACCTCCCAACCTGAAAAGATGGTGGGCAATGATATTCAATCTTGCGTCCATGGTTGCACAACTCATTTCAGTTTCTCATAGTCTCCCCTTTTGATATTAGGAGCAGGCCCTGTACAGTTAACAGGTACATTTGCAATGTTAATCAGCATGCTACGATGTGAATAGCTCTCCAAATGATATATTTGGATTGAAGTGAATGGAAATTGGGCCACCACAGCTGATATGCAAAATCCAAGATTCTCTCAAACCGAGATTCCTCATGGCTTGAACACAAAGATTGCTGGAGATCACAGCGAGTCAGGCAGCACTCATGGACAGAAAGCAAGTTTAGATGACTCCTCTCAATGGATGCCACCTGACCCATTGCGATCTCCAGCATTCTTTTGCTTTCAGTTCAGATCCCAGCATCTGCACCTTCCTTGTGGCTTCTCAAAATTCCCCAACCATCAGCCACTGTCGTCCCAACATTCCCATCAAGAGTTGATATAAAGACAAAATGGTGTGGATGCTGGAAATCTGAAATAAAAACACAAAGTGCAGGAGAAACTCAGCAAGTCTAGCAGCAACTGTGCACTGTGCAACAGAGTTAATGTTTCAAGCCCATAGATCCCAATAATCCTGCAGTACACGTGTATTAGAACAATGATATACATGGTTATTATAACATTATGTTATCTGGAGCCAGCTACAGGAGGGGTAACCGGATCTCCTCCCTTGGGACAGCCAGCCTTATATGAAAAAGGATCGAAGAGTGTGGCGCTGGAAAAGCACAGCCAGTCAGGCAGCATCTGAGGAGCAGGAGAATCGACCTTTCAGGAATAAGTCTTCATCAGGACTCTGTGAATAAGGATCTTCAAAATAGGTCAACCCTGTCAGGACTAATCAAGAACT
This sequence comes from Chiloscyllium plagiosum, assembly GCF_037043375.1. NCBI lineage: Eukaryota > Metazoa > Chordata > Chondrichthyes > Orectolobiformes > Hemiscylliidae > Chiloscyllium > Chiloscyllium plagiosum. Next base: position 36,609,069 of record NW_028270158.1, on the reverse strand, counting down.
GGCTAGAACATTCTGCTCAATGGCTGCATGAGGGATCAATGTCCCCAGTCATGTGGTGAGAAGACTGTTGGTACTGTACTTACAAAGGGAAGTGTGCAGATATATTCAGCAATGTTGATCATCAGCTAAGAATAAGCAAACAGATAAATGGAGACAAATGTGAGGCTATCCACGCCAAAACACCAAACGTGTTCAACAAGAAGAGCTGTCCATTAGCAAAGAAAGAAATGGAAAGGGATCCATCATGATTACTGATCATTCACTGAATATCTCCTGTTAATGCAAAGCTATTATCAATAAAATTAATCATTTATTTGTGCCCTGAAGACATTATTATTGAAATTTCAAGATTTTATGGATTATGAAGAGGTGGAGGATATTCAGAGCATTTGTGTGAGGTGCTCAGGACTACGCTGAGGTTTTTGGACATGCTGATCAGTTGACTGAATCATTTCCTCCTGGTAAGTGTTTTCGTAATAGCGCTTCCCATAGCGGCATACCTCTCCCATTTAAATTACAGGATAGGGTCAACATCAGTGGGAAATAGCAAGGGTTTAGGTAGTGGAGAGTCAAATTTGGCACCATGTTGAGTCAGAACAGCGTTAAGTTGTTTTTGTGAGGGTGTAACAAGAGGGTTGATGAGGTGCTGAGTTTGATATAGTCTGCGTGGATTTTAGCAAATGTTCTGACAAAGTTACAAATGAGGGACTCATCAGAAAAGTAAGAGCCTGTGAGTGACATATTTAATCCAAAATTGATTGAGTGCAAACTGTTGGGCCTTTTAGTGAGTTCAATTGGGTTCAGCTTGAGGGCCTCTGCTTTTTGCGGTATATATTGGCGATCTAAAATAATGTATGATATATGATTAAGATTAAGAAGTTTGCAGACAATCAAAAGAAGTGGTTGTGTGGTTGATAGTGAGGATGAAAGTCATAGATTAGAGTAAGATATAACAGTTTGGATTGGTCAGCTAGACAGAAAAGTGGAAAGGTGGAGAGAGTTATGGTGTAATTTGGGGAGGGACAGGTAAGGTAACAGACAACTAAGAAACACAGAGGAACAAAAGGACTTGCAAATGCATGTCCAGAGATCCCTGGTAGCAGTCCAGGTAAAGAAGGTGGTTAAGGAGGCATGCAGGTTTATACAATGAGCAACACTGAACTCAGAACATTACCATAAGTCTCTTTTTCTACAATTGCTGCCAGCTCTGCTGAGTTACTCCAGGACTTTGGTTTTCAAGATGACAGTTTTCTCTGCGAGCCAAGATACAAAACAAGAGCATGAAGGATATGTGAAAATTGTATAAAACATTTGTTAGAGCACTATATGATGTTCTGGTTGCTGCATTAACTGAGGGTGTAATTGGAAGGAACACAGGAGATTGACAAGTGTGTTACCAGAAATGAGAATTTTAGCTATCATTAAAAAGATAGGCTGCAGTTATTTTCTTCCAAGCTGAGGAGCCTGAGGGAGATTTCAGAGTGTACATAAAATTAGGAGGGCATAGATAGAGTGGATAGGAACTGAAAAGATAGGCCAATAATGTGAGGCATAGATTTAAAATAATTGGCAGTATTAGATTAAAATGGAGTGGAGTCGAGTTGATAAGACAGTGGGACCAAATGAGATCCATCCAAAGTTATGGAAGGAAGTGAGAGTAGAATTTGCAGAGGAACTTTTTAATCTTACCTGGATTTGGAGATGGAGCTTGAAAATTGGATACTTTCAAACAATTACACCCTTGTTAAGAAAAGGGGCATAGTTCAGCAATTATAGACCAGTCAGTTTAACTTCTGTGTTGTGGAAATCCGAGAAACAATGATTAGGGATAGAATTGATAGTCATATGTGATTCAAAAGATTGATTGATTGATTGATTGATTGATTTGAAAAAGTCAGCATGGACTTGTTAAGGGAAAATCATGCCTAACTGACATGTTTCTTTGAAACGTTATTAGAGAGGGTTGATGAGGGTAATGCTGTTGCTGTGCTATACATGGATTTATGAAAGGTGTTCCATACAATGTCTCACAGCAGACTTGTGAATAGTAGTGTGCATACAAAATTTGCCGAGGGATAGGAAGCTGACAGCAATGGTAAATGGGTAAATGTGAGCTGGGAGAAGGTTTGCATTGATGTTCCCCAGGGTTGGTGCTGGGACCATTGCTTTTCCTCATTTATATAGAAAATGCTCTAGATCTTGATTTGCAGGAGCCAATTCTAAAGTTTATATGCAACACAAAATTTGGGAGAATTGTAAACGGTGAAGGGTGAAGTGTAGAATTTTAAAAGGAAATGGATATGTCAGTAGAGTGGGTGGATAGGTTGAACTTGAAGTTATGCAACTTATGGGGTTATGAACCAAGAACTGGAAAATAAAGATCAGCTGGATAATTCTTTATGGGTGGTACAACTTGATGGGGTAGTTAAAGAGCAGAAGTCCTTCTTCTGTGACAGACCATTTTCCAAGTGCTATGTTTGGTTGCGAGCATTGACTAGTACAAGCAAGTCTGTATCAGATAGTCTGATTGGCTTAAGTAAGCTGCACAATCTTGGAAAAATGCCCTCTGAGGCTAAAGACCAAAAATGTCCTGGCAATGGTCATGAGAGGAATCGTGTGTACTGTCTGGGTAAAGGTGCACACTGATGGATGCTGGACATGATCCATACGGGTGGAGACTGAGGCATGGTCCGAACAGGGGGATGCTGGGGCTTTGTCCATACAGGAGGATTTCGGGGTATAGTCCATACAGGGAGATATCGGGGCATGATCCATACAGGGGGATTGTCCGTACAGGGGGGAATTGGGGGGGGGTGGTCCATACAGGGGAATACCAGGGCATGGTTCATACAGGGGGATATCGGGGCATAGTCCATACCGGGGTATGGTCCAATCAGGGGGATACTGGGCCATGGCCCATACGGGGGATGGTCCATTCAGATAGACACCAGGGCCATGTCCATACAGGAAGATACCAGGGCATGGTCTGTACAGGTGGAGACTGATGCATGGACCATACAGGTGGACACTGGGGCACGGTCTGTATATGTGGACACTGGGGCACGGTCTGTATATGTGGACACTGGGGCACCGTCCATACATGTGGACACTGGGGCACCGTCCATACATGTGGACACTGGGGCACCATCCATACATGTGGACACTGGGGCACCGTCCATACATGTGGACACTGGGGCACCATCCATACATGTGGACACTGGGGCACCGTCCATACATGTGGACACTGGGGCACCGTCCATACATGTGGATACTGGGGCACCGTCCATACATATGGACACCGGGTCTGTACAGGGGGATACTGGGGCATGGCCATACAGGGGGATATTGGGGCATGGTCCATACAGGGGGACACTGGGGCATGGTCCATACAGGTGGACACTGGGGCATGGTCCGTACGGTGGACACTGGGGCATGGTCCATACATGTGGACACTGGGGCACGATCCGTATGGTGGACACCGGGGCACGGTCCGTACGGTGGACACTGGGACATGGTCCGTACGGTGGACACTGGGGCATGGTCCGTACAGGTGGACACTGGGGCATGGCCCATACAGGTGGACACCGGGGCATGGTCCATATGGTGGACACTAGGGCATGGTCCGTATGGTGGACACTGGGGCATGGTCCGTACGGTGGACACGGGGGCATGGTCCATACAGGTGTACACTGGGGCATGGTCCATACATGTGGACACTGAGACATGGTCCGTACGGTGGACAATGGGGCATGGTCCGTACAGGTGGACACTGGGGCACGGTCGGTATAGGTGGACACCAGGACGTGGTCCGTACAAATGGACACTGGGGCATGGTCCGTACCGTGGACAATGGGGCATGGTCCATACGGGTGGACACTGGGGCATGGTCGGTATAGGTGGACACCAGGACGTGGTCTGTACAAGTGGACACTGGGGCATGGTCCGTACGGTGGACACCGGGGCATGGTCCGTACGGTGGACACTGGGGCATGGTCCATACAGGTGGACACTGGGGCATGGCCCATACAGGTGGACACTGGGGCATGGTCCGTATGGTGGACACTGGGGCATGGTCCGTATGGTGGGCACTGGGGCATGGTCCATATAGGTGGACACCAGGACGTAGTCTGTACAGGTAGACACTGTGACATGGTCTGGACAGAGGGATACTGGGGGATGGTCTATACAAGTGGACACCAGGGCATGGTCCATAGAGGTGGACACTGGGTCATGATCCATACAGATGGACACTGTGGCATGGTCGTACAGGGGGATACTGGGGCATGGTCCATACAGGTGGATACTGGGGCATGGTCCATACCAGGTGAACACTGGGGCATGGTCTGTACGGTGGACACTGGGGCATGATCTGTACAGTTATTCACCAGGGAAATGTTAATACAGATGGAGGAGGATCTATTCAGGTGGATACTGGGGAAGATCAATGCAGGTGGAAAATCTGACCACCAGCACCTGTTTGCAAAATGGAAAAATGGTTCATAACCTGCTGCAGCAACCTCCCCAGTACTGGTGCAGCTGATTGATGGTTGTCACTAAATAGGTGCCTTGGGGTCCTGCAGAAACAGCTATATGAATAGCTCATATTTGAAGAACAGAATCAGAACATTAATAAAAATAACATTAGTAATATCAAACCATTACTGTAGTACATTTTTTAGCCATAAGTCGATTTTGAGAAATCTTTGTGTCAACCACTACTACCATGTTTTTGTCCAATGATGGATTTCCCTTTGGGGTTCTTCTCTGTTCATTGATTCATGGTTAGTGGGCATTACTGGCAAAGTATGGGCATTTATTGTCCATACCTAACTATCCCAGAGAGGGTGGTCTTGAGTCACTGCGGTCCATAGTGTTGGCACACCTGCAGTGTTTCAGGGAGGGAGCATCAGGATTCTAAGCCAGCAACCAGGAAGAAATGATGTTTCAAACAGATGTCGTTGGATGATTTGGAAGGGGACTCAAAGATGGTGGTGGCCCATAAGCCTGCTTCCCTTACTCTTCTCAGACTCCAATTGTTTCTAAGCTTCATGAAGGAGAGAAAGGATTATTGGGGACCAGTCAGACCAGGCAATAGCAGCATTGTCTGCACACTTACCTTTGCTCCCCCAGCTCAAACAGTCTGTGATCTGCACAGCACACTGATAGAAATTTAGCACATGTTGATACTCCGGTTCTCAGACTTATGCTTCGTTATTGGCTTTCCTTTCACATGCCAGAACTCTTCCCTTTACGTCTTGGTAAAAGCTAGCAATTGAACCTTTTCAAAAGCTCAAGGATTTTTTTTCTCTGCTGCTGAGCACGTAATTCCTGACTTCTTTCTAGTTCCCATGCATATAGCAAGCTGCTTCAGGAAAAAAGTTACATTTCACAGTCACAGACCGCGTTAGGGAACTGGAGCTGGAGTTGAATGAACTGAGGATTATTCGAGAGGCTGAGAGGGTAATAGATAGAAGCTACAGGGACATAGTTTCGCCAGAGAACAGAGGTAGCTGGGTAACAGTTAGAGGTGGGAAGGGGAGGAAGCAGGCAGTGCAGGGATCCCCTGTGGACGTTCCCCTCAACAATAAGTATACCGCTTTGGATACTGTTGGGGGGGCAGCCTAGCAGGGGTAAGCTGCACTGACCGGGTCTCTGGCACGAGGTCCGGCTCTGAGGCCCAGAAGGGAAAGGGGGAGAGGTGGAGAGCGCTAGTTATAGGAGACTCTCTAGTTAGAGGGACAGACAGGCGGTTCTGTGGACATGGGCAAGACTCTCAGATGGTTTGTTGCCTCCTGGGTGCCAGGGTCCGAGACGTCTCGGACCGTGTCTTCAGAATCCTTAAGGGGGAGGGTGTGCAGCCAGAAGTCGTGGTGCACATTGGCACCAACAACATAGGTAAGAAGAGGGGTGGGGAGGTCATTCAAGAGCTCAGGGAGTTAGGCTGGAAGCTAAAAGCTAGGACGGACAGAGTCGTCATCTCTGGGTTGTTGCCGGTGCCACGTGACAGTGAGGCAAGGAATAGGGAGAGAGTGCAGTTGAACACGTGGCTGCAAGGATGGTGTAGGAGGGAGGGCTTCAGGTATTTGGACAATTGGACTGCATTCTGGGGAAGGTGGGACCTGTACAAGCAGGGCGGGTTGCACCTGAACCAGAAGGGCACCAATATCCAGGGAGGTAGGTTTGCTAGCACTCTTCGGGGGGGTTTAAACTAATTTGGCAGGTGGATGGGATCCGGACTTGTAGTCCAGCAAGTAGGTTAGCTGTTTTTCAGATGTCCAAGAATCTAGGGAGGCTGTGGAGAAGGTAGCACTGACAGGAAATACTTGCGGACACAGAGATGGGCTCAAGTGTGTATACTTCAACGCAAGGAGTATCAGAAATAAGGTGAGTGAACTTAAGGCATGGATCGGTACTTGGGACTACGATGTTGTGGCCATCACGGAAACGTGGATAGAAGAGGGACAGGAATGGTTGTTGGAGGTTCCTGGTTACAGATGTTTCAGTAAGATTAGGGGGGTGGTAAAAAAGGAGGAGGGGGTGGCGTTGTTAATTAGAAATGGTATATTGGCTGCAGAAAGGCAGTTGGAGGGGGATCTGCCTTTGGAGGTAGTATGGGCTGAAGTCAGAAATAGGAAAGGTGCAGTCACCTTGTTGGGTGTTTACTATAGGCCCCCCAATAGCAGCAGAGATGTGGAGAAACAGATTGGGAAACAGATTTTGGAAAAGTGCAGAAGCCACAGGGTACTAGTCATGGGCGATTTCAACTTCCCAAATATTGACTGGAAGCTCTTTAGATCAAGTAGATTAGATGGGGCGGTGTTTGTGCAGTGTGTCCAGGAAGCTTTTCTAACTCAGTATGTAGATTGTCTGACCAGAGGGGAGGCCATATTGGATTTGGTACTTGGTAACGAACCGGGACAAGTGATGGGCTTGTTAGTGGGTGAGCATTTTGGTGATGGTGACCACAATTCTGTGGCTTTCGCCTTGGTTATGGAGAGAGGTAGGTGCGTGCAACAGGACAGGTTTTACAACTGGGGGAAGGGTAAATACGATACTGTAAGACAGGATCTGAGGAGCATAAGTTGGGAGCACAGGCTGTCAGGGAAGGATGTTGTTGAAATGTGGAACTTTGTCAAGGATCAGATACGACGTGTCCTTGATATGTTTGTACCTGTCAGGCAGGAAAGAGATGGTCGTGTGAGGGAACCTTGGTTGACGAGGGAGGTTGAATATCTTGTACGGAGGAAGAAGGAGACTTACATAAGGTTGAGGAAACAAGGTTCAGACAGAGTGTTGGAGGGATACAGGATAGCCAGGAGGGAGCTGAAGAAAGGGATTAGGAAAGCTAAGAGAGGGCATGAAAAATCTTTGGCGGGTAGGATCAAGGATAACCCCAAGGCATTTTTTGCGAATGTGAGAAACATGAGAATGACGCGAACGAGGGTAGGTCTGATCAAGGACAGTAGTGGGAGACTGTGTATTGAGTCAGAAGAGATAGGAGAGGTCTTGAATGAGTACTTTTCTTCAGTATTTACAAACGAGAGGGACCGTATTGTTGAAGAGGAGAGTATGAAACGGACTGGTAAGATAGAGGAGATACTTGTTAGGAAGGAAGATGTGTTGGACATTTTGAATAACTTGAGGATAGACAAGTCCCTTGGGCCCAACGGGATATATCCCAGGATTATGTGGGAAGCAAGAGAGGAAATTGCAGAACTGTTGGCAATGATCTTTTCGTCTTCACTGTCAATGGGGGTGGTGCCAGGGGACTGGAGAGTGGCGAATGTTGTGCCCGCTCAACAAAAGGAATAGGGATTACCCCGGGAATTACAGGCCAGTTAGTCTTACTTCGGTGGTAGGCAAAGTAATGGAAAGGGTACTGAGGGATACGATTTATGAGCATCTGGAAAGGCACTGCTTGATTAGGGATAGCCAGCACAGATTTGTGAGGGGTAGGTCTTGCCTTACAAGTCTTATTGAATTCTTTGAGGAGGTGACCAAGCATGTGGATGAGGGTAGAGCAGTGGATGTAGTGTACATGGATTTTAGTAAGGCATTTGATAAGGTTCCCCATGGTAGGCTTATGCGGAAAGTCAGGAGGCATGGGATAGAGGCAAATTTGGCCAGTTGGATAGAGAACTGGCTAACCATTCGAAGTCAGAGAGTGGTGGTAGATGGTAAATATTCAGCCTGGAGCCCAGTTACAAGTGGAGTTCCGTAGGGATCAGTTCTGGATCCTCTGCTGTTTATAAGTTTTATTAATGACTTGGAAGAGGGAGTCAAAGGGTGGGTCAGTAAATTTGCAGAAGATACGAAGATTGGTGGAGTTGTGGATAGTGACGAGAGCTGTTGTCGGCTGCAAAGGGACTTAGATATGAGGCAGAGCTGGGCTGAGGAGTGGCAGATGGAGTTCAACCCTGTCAAGTTTGAGGTTGTCCATTTTGGAAGGACAAATAAGAATACGGAATACAGGGTTAACGGTAGGGTTCTTAGTAAGGTGGAGGAGCAGAGGGATCTTGGGGTCTATGTTCATAGATCTTTGAAAGTTGCCACTCAGGTGGATAGAGCTTATAAGAAGGCCTATAGTGTATTAGCGTTCATTAGCAGAGGGATTGAATTCAAGAGTCGTGAGGTGATGTTGCAGCTGTATAGGACCTTGGTAGGACCACATTTGGAGTACTGTGTGCAGTTCTGGTCGCCTCATTTTAGGAAAGATGTGGAAGCTTTGGAGAGGGTGCAGAGGAGATTTACCAGGATGTTGCCTGGAATGGAGAATAGGTCGTACGAGGATAGGTTGAGAGTGCGAGGCCTTTTCTCATTGGAACGGCGAAGGATGAGGGGTGACTTGATTGAGGTTTATAAGATGATCAGGGAAATAGATAGAGTAGACAGTCAGAGATTTTTTTCCCAGGTACAACAGAGTGTTACAAGGGGACATAAATTTAAGCTGAAGGGTGGAAGGTATAGGGGGGATGTCAGGGGTAGGTTCTTTACCCAGAGAATGGTGGGGGCATGGAATGCACTCCTATGGGAGTGGCAGAGTCAGAATCATTGGTGACCTTTAAGCGGCAATTGGATAGGTACATAGATAGGTGCTTAAGCTAGGACAAATGTTCGGCACAACATCGTGGGCCGAAGGGCCTGTTCTGTGCTGTATTGTTCTATGTTTTATGTTCTATGTTCATCATTTGGGCGTAAAGTGCATCAAAAATTCAACCTAGCCTCTGTTTTGGTATTTCGTCATTTAATAGCATTTACTCAATATATACAACATGAAATAATGTTTTTGCGACAGTGCACAGGAAACAATGAGAAAAATAATGATGCCATGTACTCTAGGGCATAGCAACTGACACATGGGAATTGTGTTTCCTAAATATGTACTTTACTCAGGAGCTTGGGTTAATGCGCCTGCCTGAAAATCCTTTTGTGTAATCGTGTTGCAAATCTGTTTCTTGAATTGCAGCATGGATTGCATGAAACTAGCATGAAGCAGAAATTTCATGAGGTGGTAGTAACTAGGTCACTAAACTTATAAGCCTCATATATAGTCTACCTGATTGACATCAAGTTGCATTATGGAATAATTGCTCAGCACAACAGCAATGTGGGCTTTGATTGCATCTCTGTGGGACATTAAAGGGAACGTAGAAATTAAACTTGTTTTTATTTGGTGTAATAAAGCCACAAGAATAATGTTAGTTTTGGCACTACCTGTGCGTGGGAATAAGCAATATCAGTCCCTGGGCTAGGCTAAAAGTCCAGTCATGGAGCGTGAAAACAAAAATCAGTGATATGAACCATTTTCATTCTTCACTTTAATATCCGACAGGATATCAATTTCAGAACTCAAAAGGATCTGCCCAAATCCTCATCATCTCACAGAACAAATCCAGTTTGATACCAAAGGACAATGGTTCCAATAATTTTCCTCACTGCAGGTGCTTCATGGCTCACTGAACAACACCGATCAAGAAGTTGGTGTCATTAATCCATATGTTCACTCATGCAAAGCATTATGACATTGATGTTAAGAGTAACAGAGTTTCAGGAATGCATTTTGGGGTGTTGTTGGGGAGAGATGGCAATAATAAAAGACAGGTATCTTCCTCAGAAGAGCACGTACTTTCAAGCAAACCATTTTTAAAAAATCCTGTCGATAATTTTGATGTCATTAGTGGGATGTACACAGACTTTTTTTTGTTAATGCATTAACTATTCAACTTTCCTTTTTAAGCCTTAAAGGTTCCTAGGTTACAATAAGATAAAACAAACTAGTTAAAATTCCCTTCAAAGTCACTGTGATCAAGGAACCCCCTTGTTCAAATAGGTTTTCATGTTAAGTTTGATAATTATTTTTCAATTTTGACTTAATTGTCTCGTAGGAGTTAACAAGATGTCACCATATTGTAAACCTATATTTCATTACCCCATTCCACGTATGGAGTCAGCTATTATGAGGGGGCATAGCTTTAAATTAAGGAGTGGTAGGTATAGGACAGATGTTAGGGGTAGATTCTTTACTCAGCGAGTCGTGAGTTCATGGAATGCCCTGCCAGTAGCAGTGGTGGACTCTCCCTCTTTATGGGCATTTAAACGGGCATTGGATAGGGATATTGAGGATAGTGGGCTAGTGTAGGAAAGGTGGGCTTGGATCGGTGCAACATCTAGGGCCAAAGGGCCTGTACTGCGCTATATTTTTCTATGTTCTATGTCATATAGTTTTGAATCATTCCATCCATTTCCAGTTTTCTGTCTTTCCCCACTTTTGCTCTCTCTGTCGCATGGGGAGTTCTATGTCCTGGGCAGTGAGTTATGTATTTTCAGACAGTGCATCACAGGAATCTTGTTAAGCTTTACAGCTATACAGGCTGTTATGACTGAATATTTAATCACAAAAATGAGTTGGCAGTTATGATGTACAATGTGTTTAAGCCTTGCAGCATGTGTCTTCACTAGCAATTGAGAACTGTTGAAATCGCCATTCATCAGTGCTATCCTGACAGCTTTATATAACCTTCTGTTTTTTACTTATTTATGAAGATTAAAGGTGCCTTAAATCAACAGTTTCTCATCAGACATATCACCTTTCTTTTTGCACGCAGCTAAACTTTTCATTATTTAACAACGGAGTTGAAAAGCTCTTTAGTAAATCATAAGACAACATATTTTAAATATATGCAAAATAATTTTCTAAACTGGGAATAGGTAGCTAAAAGCTATTAATGGCACTTTAGAAATAAATTTTGAATGCTTCCTCAAGAACACAGCAGGTGAATGGACTGTTTTGTAAGATACTAAATAATAAAGACCACAGAAGTGCAAACACATATAAAAGCAATGAGTATGAGGGACATCTTTGGGATCTGAAGCATTAAAGGAAGGCAATCTAATTCATATGGAAAGTGAAGGGCATAACCCCTATTATTTGTTTTAGCTGAAAAATGTGTTGCTGGAAAAGCACAGCAGGTCAGGCAGCATCCAAGGAGCAGGAGAATCAACGTTTCGGGCCTGAAGAAGGGCTTATGCCCGAAACATCGATTTTCCTGCTCCTTGGATGCTGCCTGACCTGCTGCACTTTTCCAGCAACACATTTTTCAGCTCTGATCTCCAGCATCTGCAGTCCTCACTTTCTCCTGTTATTTGTTTTATACAGCCAAGAAAAGCCTCCAGTTGTATAGCTAATCTGTACTGTGTTAACTTATCTAAATTGTTAGTGATTTAGAGACTTGCTGCCATTGAAGCCAATGGGATAGGAGGAAGAAAATGAAATCAAAATTTCAGCTTCATTAATGCTGCCTGTTCAGTACATGAATATGAATGTAGGCATTTTTAATGACTCAACGAGGATAACCTCAATAGTCAAGAGCCTTGTGTCAGCTCAAAGTGTCAGCTCAGATGAGATCACTGTCAGTTAATTAGTTACTGAATAGAAGTGTTGGATTTCATGAATCAGAAACTCCAAAAAATAAGGAGAAAGTAGGATAACTAAATGCAATATGCTTAAGTAATAGACTGCTACTTTTAATTTGTTAGTGAGAAGATGAGAGAGACAAGCTTGTTGCATATGCCTTGGACACTCGTGAAGAGAACCCAGACACCAGAGGACAGGGATTTTTCGTTTAGCATTGGCACTATAACTTCTGGATCCAATGTAGGTAATGCAATAGGAGGATATTTACAAGGTCAGCTAATCTGTGTCCAGACAGCATGGTTACCATCCTTGTGAAGGGTTCTCCACAAGAGAAGACCCGCTAGCACAGGCAAAGCTGCAGTGTACATTTTAGGGGAAGGTTGAGAGGGGTGCCCTCTCAGAGGTTTTGATATGTTTAATATTAAAAATGGTGACTATTACTCTGTTCCTTCAAAGGTTTGGTTGAGTAAGTGCAGTGGTTGTGCGCGGCTGGGGAGAACACTCAGTGTGGTCGTTAAGTGCTCGCCCCAGCCTGACGGGCATTGGCCATACTCACAAAGTGGTGGGGACCAGCAAGCCGACTGGAAAATTACAATCAACCTAAATGGCTTTAATTGGCATTTGATTGTGCAATCATGATTCCAGTCTTGTAAACAGGTTCCTTGCATGATCTGACTGCAGGAAAATAGCTATCAGGACTGCGGCAGGAAATTTCATGCCAGTCTGTCTCCATCCCACTCTCACCTCTGCACCAAAATTTCAAATGCAAAATTCTGCTTTGCATAAGGTTGCTCTTCCCAACTGTTAGACTGGTGTTATATCTATTGTGAGCATTCAGCATTTAAATTTCAATATCTAATTTTTTTCCCTCTTTAAGTTTCCACCATAACATCAATAACACAGTGGAATTGTTTCCAGCAGTTCTTGAACGTGTCACAGAATGATGCCAATTATATACCAACTACCTGCCGGTTGATAGATATCAGTTTTATCATCACTGCAGGTAGTTATCACATTACTGAGCAAGAACACTGACACCCAGGGAAATATTAATATCCTCATTAGGGAAGAAAAATGTTCAACAATGCAAATAGTTAACAGAAAAAAAAAATGCAGTTTATTGTAATATCAAAGGGATATCACTTAATCTCAGGGACAAACTCTAATCATTTTTCTTACTGTCATGCAACTTATTTACCCTTTGAAACTACATAATCAAATACCACATTTTCATAAATAGAAGACAAACAAGAGTCTCATTTACCTAGTGATGCATAGGAGCCCCCATTTTCTTTTTTATTGTTCATATTGTTAACTCTATGTGGCAGGAAAAAATGGACTGTGTTTGAATGCAAATCTGATATTGGGCTGTTAAGAGCTGAAAAGGATCCAGACAGAAAGGATCAGAATGGAAGGGGTTCCAAGCACTAACACAATAGGCTTGAATGTTCAGGACATCCAGAGGTGGAAAATTACCAAGGTATGTTCCAGGTTGATTAAGGGTAATACAATCTCTGAGGATGTGGAAAGGTTAAGAGGATCATGGGCAAGAGAGTACAATGACATTGATAAGGATTTAATTGTCAATTCAATGCACCCGACTTTTTATGTCACTTCACCATTAGCCTTGTCAAAACCAAAAGTTATTGCCATCTCTTCTTTGTTGCTTTGCTTATACATGGCACTTGGCCAAGCGATTCATCAGTACTCATCAACATTTTGAGAACGTGGGTGGAGAACAAACAAGTGGGAAGCACATTTATTTGCTGAGTCATTCTTTGTTATTGAAAGTGCTGGGTCATCAACCATTCCCTCAGTTTCTGGCTGTCCTCTATCACTTTCCATGTCCTCACTTTCATGTCCACACTTCTCATGTTGTTGGGAAAATGGTCCTTCCATATTCTCCCCATCATCATGGTCTTCAAATTTCAGAAACTGAAAACTTTCCTCCTAATGTTATACAGTATGCAGCAAACAATAATGATTCAGGTAGGACTCAGAAGATTGTATATGGTATTCCACTTGATTTACTCAGGCACTTAAAATTAGACTTTCAAATGCCGATCGACTGCCATGTCACACTTCTTTTCAGCAAAAAGGCTCTATTATATTTGTTGTGGATTTTTATTTATTCAAATTGCAGGGATTAACCCATTTTTAACCAACCAGTTATTGCGCTTCCAATCATGGTGACTGATAAATTGTTGAATTGTTTCTTGATGGAAGAGTACAAACAACTAAAACTATTTTCCATTCACAAGATAAATAGTGTTGGCAGTACCTGCAATGCCCATGAGTAGGTGGTGGTGAACTATCTTCTCAGATGAATGCACCACTTGAACTATATGTGGTGAATGCACTCCCTCAATGCTGAGAGATAGAATTGTATGAATTTGTCCCAGCAACAAAGATGACATGACAATACATTTCCAAACGGGGATGTTGAGTGATTAGAGTGGTGTAATCAGTGATGGTGTTCCTAAGAGCTTTCTTCCCTTGTCCTTCCAGATCTAGGTTACAGGTTTGGGACATGCATTTAGAGTCATAGAGATATACAGCACAGAAACAGACTTCTTTCCAACTCCACCATGCCAACCAAATATCTGAAATTAATCTAGTCCCATTTGCCAGCACTTGGCCCATGTCCCTCCAAAACCCTTCCTATTCATATACCCATGCAAATGCATTTTAAATATTTGAGTTGTACCAGCCTCCACCACCTCCTCTGGCAGCTCGTTCCATACATGCACCACCCTTTGTGTGAAAAAGTTACCCCTGAGGTCCCGTTTTAATCTTTCTCCTCTCACCCTAAACCTACGCCCTCGCGGTTTGGACTCCCATAACCCAGGGAAAAGACCTTGTCTATTTGATTAGATTAGATTAGATTAGATTACTTACAGTGTGGAAACAGGCCCTTCAGCCCAACAAGTCCACACCGACCCGCCGAAGCGTATACCACCCAGACCCATACTCCTACATTTACCCCTTCACCTAACACTACGGGCAATTTAGCATGGCCAATTCACCTAAGCAGCACATTTTTGGATTGTGGGAGGAAACCGGAACAACCGGAGGAAACCCACGCAGACACGGGGAGAATGTGCAAACTCCACACAGAGAGTCGCCTGAGGCGGAAGTTGAACCCGGGTCTCTGGTGCTGTGAGGCAGCAGTACTAACCACTGTGCCACCGTGCCGCCCACATTTACTCTGTCCATGCCCCTCACGAATTTATAAACCTCTACAAGGTCACCCCTCAGCCTTCGACGCTCCAGGGAAAACAGCCCCAGCCTGTTCAGGGAAACTTTGTGAGTTACTGCAGAGCAGCTGGAAGAGACTATGCTCTGTTGCCAGATTAGTTCATAGTGATAACACTGAAGGTTTAAAGCATGTTTAGGAATGTTTCAAGTGCCTATCAACTGATTTTCCTGAATACTGATGAGCTTTTTGCAAGTTGTTGGAGTTAAATCACCCGGGCAAGTGCAAGTATTCCTTCACTTTCCTGGTATGCAGTGAAATGATTTGGAAAGTTAGGTACATCACTCATCAAAAAATATTCAACATCCAAGCTAGTTTTTAAAAAAAAAATCATAGTATTCATACGATTGGTCCAATTAGGCTTCTGGAAAATGGTGCAGAATGTAACAATTTATTGACTGTCAAGGGAAGGAGGTAAACTTTCTCTGGTTGAAGACAGTCATTGTTTGGTACTTGTGGTGACATCAATGTTACTTGCCACTGATCAGCCGAAGCCTGAATGTTTTGTCACATGTGGGACAGATTGATTCATTATCTGAAGGATTGCGATTAAAACTGAACACTGAAATCACCAGCTAACAGCTATAATTCTGACCTGATGAGAAGGTAGTTAATTACATAGAATTATATAGGTTTCTTGGTACAGAATCAAGCCACACAACCCAACTGGGATAAGGGTGCAGCAGGTCGGGATAAGTGTGCAGCAGGTTACAATTACTGTGAAACTCATTAGGATTACTGTGCAAGAGGCCAGGAGGCTCGTGCAGCAAGTCAAATCTCAGCTCTTTACATCTCTTTCCTCACTTCCTTGGTAAAGACAGGTAAGAAGCAGTTATTCAATATGTCAGTCATGACCCTTGCCTCCATGTGTAAACCCCTTTTTTCAGTCCCTAATGTTCACGACTCCTCCCCGTACCACTCTTTTGCCATTTACATGATTGTAAAGGACCTCCTTAGACAATCTGAAATATTGGCTGCCAATGTCTCTGCATACACTCTAATTGCTTTTATTTCGTTTTGATTCCTTTCCAAACTTTCGATGTTGCTCTCAGTGCATTATTAACCTACTAACTGAAGGTAATGCTGTTGGTATGGTGTACAGAGACTTTCAAAAGGCATTTCATGAAATGCCACATATCAAACTGGTGAGGAAAGTTTGAAATCATGGAAAAAAAGGGTCAATAGCAACATGGACACAAATTCGGTTACATAACAGGAAACAGAGTTGTGATGAATGGCTGTTTTGGGGACAGGAGGAAGGTTTATATTGTAAGTCCCAACAATCATCCTTTGATCATTGTTCTTTCTTTATGTATTAATGATATATAATCTTGGTGTTTGATGTTTGATTTCAATATCTGCAGGTCATTAAAGAACCTGAAAGTATTATGAACCATAAGGAGTATAGTGTGTCATTCCTCAAGGATGTGGACAGTTTGGCAGAATAGATGAACAAGTTGTGGATGAAATTTAATGCAGAGATGGATGAAATGGTTCATTTTGGGAGGACAAACACAGAGACAACATAAAATAAAGATACAATTCTAAAGGGGATACAGGAGCAGAGAACCTGGATTGTTTAGAACTCACTGAAGGTGGCAAAACAGATCAAGTGAGCAGTTAATTTAATATATGGCATTCTGGGCTTTATCAGGAGTGGATAGATGTTATATCACAAAATACCGCTTTGTAATATGGTTCTGGACACCACATTTCAGGAAGAATGTGAAGACATTAGTGAGGATGCATTAAGTGTTTTTGAGAATGCTGAGGAACTTCAGTTCTGTAGAACGATTAGCAAGGTTGAGACCATTCCCCTGGAGAGGAGAGGGTTGCGAGGAGATTTGATTGATATAATTCGAAAACATGATGAACCTGGGAAAAGACGACAGAGAAAAACTGATCCCCCATTGGGAGAATTCAGAAACAGAAGTCATAGATTTGAAGTAATTCACGAAAGAAACAGAAGGAAAAGTCTCTTCACACAGTGAGTTGCAAGGATTGAGAAAGCACTGTCTGAGAGTGTGGCAGAGGCATGGTCATTTGAAGTTTTCAAAAGGAAGTTATCCATAGATTAAAAAGAATTGCAGGCGAAAAGCAGGGAAGGTGAATTGGTGCTTCAAAGAGCCAGTACAGAGGGAATGGGCAGAGTGGTCTTCTTTTAAGCTGCTCCAATTCCATGATTCTGAACAGTTAGATGGTGGTGTTTATGCTCCACTTCAGCCTCCTTCCATCTTTCCTCACATAAATCTATTGTTGTACACACTCTGCTTCCTTCTCCCTCAAATGTTTGCTGAACTTCCCCTTTAAGGGATCTAGAACATTCTCCTCAGCCACTACTACCTGTGGAGGCAAGTTCCACTTCTCACCAGCTTTCCTGAAAATACATTTCTCCTGAATCCTTTACTGGATTTCTTGGTGACTATCTTACCCTGACGACCTCTATTTATCCTTTTCACAAGAGGAACCAATCTCTGTATCCACTTGTTAAAGCCTTCCATAAATTTAAATATTTTTAGTAGGTCACCCTGCAGCCTTATATCTTGGCGAAAAAAAAAGAGACCCAGACTGTCAGTCCTTTCCTGATATTTCTACTATCATCCTTGTAAATCTTCTCTGGACCCTCTCCAGCGCTTCTACAGCCTGCAGGCAGAGGGCTTTGAACTGTTTGTAAAATAGCTCAGATTACCATCGCACAAATCCCACAATCAGCAAGATCACTGACAAATAGAACTTGCTGCAATATTTATGTGTAACATTAACAGATCAGCTTCACATGTCCTGTAGCTAGACCCAAATACTTTATCTCAATTTCAAATTAAACAATATGAATTGCAATAGAGATCAACAAATCCAGAATATTCAGAACCTTATGCAAATTTGCAGGATTTTAATAGCAAGCAAAATTGTATGAAATATAAAACAGATGTCCAGCCCCCTGAGAGAACTAAGTTAGAGTCAGTAGTTTGAATTGTGCAAGTTGATCGGTGGTATGGTTGAGCACACAGATTCAGAGATATTGAATGTTTCAAAACTAAGGTAAGGAAATATCTGTTTATTATAGTTGGACCAAACAAACTAAACAAGAAGTAGTGAGATAAATGCTTGGTCAATATTAGCACGCTGGAGGATGAGGCTAACATGTAAAACACAAATGTCAAATGACATTGATACCAGAATGTAACAGGAGATTTGAACTCTCAACAGTCCCAAGATCACAAAGTAAAGAGATTATTTATTCTACAGAGATCAGATCATTGTCAGTATTAAGGGAACTTAAGAGATGAATAAGAACCTATTTGGTGTATTTGCATGGTGTGAATCTGTGGGTTTCACTGTGCTGAGAAACTCCTTGGGCTGTTCCAAGAGTCCACACTTCCCTGCTACTACCAAAGACATTTTGTTTCAAGCTAGGGTCTGTTCAACTGCTTCAGCTGTCCTCCCTCACCATTGCCAACTACTGGGGGAAGGTCCAAATTGTTAGCTCCCATACAGGTTTCTAATCAACCTGGTCAGAGATGTTATTACCTCTGGAGCAGGTGGGACTTGAACCCAGGTCTGCTTGGTTCAGAAGTAGGGACACTACTACTGTACTAAAAGAGCTACCGTTCACTCCCTTGTGTAGTGCCCTCCAACACTGCTGTCACTTGTTGCTGGGAATCCCAGTAAAGTAACGCTGAAAATTTATAGGACATCTAACAAATATTTGAGCAAATGAGGCACGGGCATCTTAATAATTCTATGATACATAATATGTGCATTTTGAGACAATGCTCTTACAGAGGTAGAAGACTGAAACTGAACAAATGTGTACCAGTTTTAAAATAAACGGTTCTGAGGAAGAGTCATTCGACCCAAAATTTTATCTCTGATTTCTTTCCACAGATGCTAGCAGAACTGCTGAGCTTTTCCAGTAATTTCTGTTCTTTTTTCCCCCTAATTTACAGCATCTGCAGTTCTTTTGGTTTTGAAAGTAAATGGCACAACATTCAATTTTTCCAAGGGTCAACCACATCATTGGCACAATTGCAACCATAATAATCCTCTCATCAAAATTCTGAAGCTTTGTGGTGCATAAGTAAAACATTGAAAACCAACTTGCATTGATATAATGTTTATCATACAGGGTGATGTCTCAGAGTGCCTTACAGATTTCTGAATAAAATGTCAAGTCATACCCTGGCATTATAAGCTGGCTAACAAGCACAAACACAATAGCCATTGAAGCTTTATTCAAATGTTCTCTCATTAAAATAGGACATATTTCTCTACAAAGATTGCATACAACATAGATATTCCCCACAGTTAAATTGTCTTCTATGATCAAAAAGATAGCTATGACAAGTATCGTCAGCATTCTGGTATTTCTGTTCTTGTAATAAAAAAAATAGAAACACTGCGACATGTCAAAGTTTCACCTGCAATTATTTTGAATTTTTAACTGCATTATGCAAAAATATCATAACACATAAGAATTTGTTGCGTACTGTGTATATTGATGAAGGAGATTATTAAAACTCATCTGTGACATTATTGGTCCTTTCTTTCCTGAAATGAACATGATGGTCATCAGCCTTTTAACCAATTGTTTGGGATACTAACAAATTTGACAAGACATTGAAGTAAAAACTTTGGATGAGGATTGAATGTGAGTTCTCTTACCTGCATAGAATTCAGGACTGTATACTGCACCCACAACTGGGTTTAATTTCCATCCTAAAAAAGAGTGGAGAAAAAAAAAAACTTTATACGATGTTGGAAGAGAGTAGAACTCCTCTTATAAAAAGGTAGATTTATTCATTATATACACAATGAAGAAACATGTACTACACTCTAAAAATAGCAATAACAGTCATTAGATTACATGTAAGATTCATAGCCCTCATTGAAATGTATGCACAAATACCACATCAGCTTCAGTTGAGAGCAGCTCTTTGCTTTAACACAAAGTTTTTGTTCAAGATCAGAAACAAAAACAGAAATATCTGGAAAATCTCAGTAAGTTTGGTACCATCTGTGGAGAGAAATCAAATTAACATTTCGGGTCAGTGACTAAAACTTAGAACTAAAACACTGATTCTGATTTCTCTCCACAATGCTGCCAGACCTGTTGAGCTTTTCCAGCATTTTCTGTTTTTGTTTCTGATTTCCAGAATCTGCAGTTCTTTCAGTCTTTAAAGTTTAAGATGCAAGATTCTCACAATTACAATGTGAAGCCTTGTTCCTTCCATCCTAATTGTTGCTGCAGATTCTAAAAATGTCAATTTTAAAATCCTTATTTCAAATTTGCATTTCACACTTACGCTAATTGTTCCTTGCTTCACTTTATTTTTCCTTCCATATCTGAATTTGGCCTAAATTTTCATGAAAATGCAGAGAAAATATCGAACATGATGAAAATGGTGGATGAAAGTAGATATCATAAGGAATACTCACAAACATTTTTGCAAAAACTAGACAGTGGTGATTTGTGATTTGTGTTTACATGGTTTACAGAAGTTTCTGGCTGTTAAAACATCAGCTGGGTTCCACTCAGGTCAGATAGAGTCATAGAGTCATAAAGATGTACAGCACAGAAACAGACCCTTCGGTCCAACTCATCCAGGCCAGTCAGATATTCTAACCTAATCCAGTCCCATTTGCCAGCACTTGCCCAATCCCTCTAAATCCACCACTTCCTCTGGCAGCTCATTCCATACGCATATCATCTATGTGAAAAAGTTGCCCTTAGGTCTCTTTTATATCTTTCCCCTCTCACCCTAAACCTATGCCCTCTAGTTCTGGACTCCCCCTACCTCAGGGAAAATACATTGTCTATTTATTCTATCCATGCCCTTCATGAGTGTATAAACCTCAATAAGGTCACCCCTCAGCCTTCGACACTCCAGGGAAAACAGCTCCTGTCTATTCAACCTCTCCAAATAGCTCAAATCCTCCAACCTTGGCAACATTCTTGTAAATCTTTTCTGAACCCTTTCAAGTTTCACAACATGCTTCTGATAGGAAGGAGAGCAGAATTGCACGCAGTATTCCAAAAGTGGCTGAACCAACATCCTGTACAGCCACAAATGACCTCCCAACTCGTATACTCAATACTCTGACCAATAAAGGAAAGCATACCAAACACCTGCAACTCTACTTTCAAGGAGCTATGAACCTGCACTCCAAGGTCTCTTTGTTCAGCAACACTCTCCAGGACCTTATCATTAAATGTATAAGTCCTGCTAAGATATGCTTTCCCAAAATGCAGCCCCTCGCATTTATCTAAATGAAACTCCACCAACCACTCCTCAGCTCATTGGCTTTTAAGAACCAAGGGCTAACACTCCAAAACATAGGGAGAAGATCTGACAGAAGCAAATCTGAGCAATGTGGATTTCTTTAAGATGTCTTGTGCATCTCTTTATAAAGATAAGGTAGTCCTTTGGATTTGATCCTGGGACACCTTTCAGGAATGTCAGGTGGCCTTTAGAATTGTTCAAAGTCAGCAACCATGTGTGTAAAATGTGCATAAATTCTTTAACTCTCAAGCTAATTAGAACTATCAACCAGGCTGAGAAATTAAATGTTAACATTGTCAAAAGCAACTGTCAACAGAATCTATCAAAAGTGTAACAAGAATAATGGGCGGCATAGTGGCTCAGTGGTTAGCACTGCTGCCTCACAGCACCATGGACCTGGGTTTGATTCCAGCCTTGGGCCACTGTCTGTGTGGAGTTTGTATATTCTCCCTGTATCTGCGTGGGTTTTCTCTGGGTGCTCCAGTTTCCTCCCGAAGTCCAAAGCTGTACAGGTGAGATGGATTGTCCATAGTAAATGCCGGGATACAGGAATAGGGTACAGGGCGAGATTTGATGGGATGCTCTTTCGAGGGTAGGTGTAGACTCAATAGACTGATTTGCTTTTTTCCACACTGTAGGGATTCTGTGAATTGTGAAAGGGTACTAACAAACTGGCAAGCCACCTAAAGTCCTGCCCATGAAATATTTGAGCAAACTGTCGAGAGGTTTTCTTAAAAAAATGTCATTGCATGCTATTTCATTGTCCTTTGACCTCAGTGTTAGGGTATCTAATGATTCATGATTGCTGCATGACTCATTTAACAACTATCCATTATCACAGCCAGGTACCTGACATTTCACAGGGAGAAAGTGAGGACTGCAAATGCTGGAGATCACAGTCAAGAGTGTGGTGCTGGAAAAAGCACAGCAGGTCAGGCAGCATTCGAGGAGCAGGAAAATCGATGTTTCAGGTATAAGTCCTTTGTCAGGAATCCTGTTGAAGGGCTTATGCACACAAGGTCGATCCTCCTGCTCCTTGGATGCTGCCCAACCTGCTGTGCTTTTCCAGCACCACACTCCATTCGACTGAGTGCTGCAAGTGTGGTTAGAGCTGCTTTGATGTTGATCGATGAATTCTAATGCTTGTTATTATAAAGATTGTGTACTTGACTTCAATAATCTTTGCTTTAAGGCTTTAGGTAATTTAAAGATCATAAAAATAGCATTTCTTTCTTATGTAATAGTGTTTTTTTCCATATGATATGGTAAAACTTAGAATTTACTTTATTGAACTTTATATTACCTAATTTCTGCGTGGGTGCTGAGGTTAGTTCATTGTGGATATTGGAGGAATTGGCATGATAGATCTAAGGGCAAAGGGTTTGAAGTGATTGGCATAAGTTGACATGGGGCTATAAAGAGCTGAAAATGTGTTGCTGGAAAAGCGCAGCAGGTCAGGCAGCATCCAAGGAACAGGAGCAGGATGCTGCCTGACCTGCTGCGCTTTTCCAGCAACACATTTTCAGCTCTGATCTCCAGCATCTGCAGTCCTCACTTTCTCCATGGGGCTATAAAGGACCATCTCTGGGATAGATAGACATATGAAAGCATGGAAGATATGAGGGGTTACGAGGGGGGAAATTACAGGGCAGAGTATGGCATGGAAAACAAGAAGGACCAGGAGTGTGTTTACAGGGCGTGAGATACTTTGGGTTGGCATGGATGAGCAAGGGCAGTGTGTAGGTGATGAGGACATGTGAGGAATGAATGCTTGAGTGAGAATTATCTCCCTTTTTTTAAACATTTAGACGTAGTGCCAAGACAGGTCTCCTGCCCGTCTGTAGGTGGAGTCACCTTTTGATTTGAAATGCAGCCCATATTCCCAGACCAGGCAGGCCCTCATAAAAATCAGGCTTATAGAACCAGGAATTCTTATGACTCTATGCACTCCCCTCGCGGACAAACACCCAGACCTTACTGACACGCCCAATATACTGAACGTTTCCTTCTCTGTCTCTGCATGTTTTATTTCACAATCTTTGGTCTGATTGCTCACTCAGGTCTCAGATACTTGGTTTTCCCTCACTCAACCAATAACAACTGGTCGCTAATGCGCTGAAAGGTATTATTGGAACTAACTGTGGCAAGGGCAAATCCAACAAATGGCACATCCTGATGGTTTGCTTGTTGCAACAGACTTTGGAGCATTAATTATCTAGCAATCCTAATACAATATAGCACATTGTCTGAGATCATAAATCCAACATTGCACATTTAAAGCTTGCTGAAGGACCAGAAATGTGATATATGGAAATTAAATGATTAATTTTTAAGAATTTTATATGCCAGATAGGCAAGAGAGAGTCAATAGCTTCACTGATATAACAGAAAACTCCTGATATTGGCTCCATTATTATCTGCATGCATAGTGACCATGCTACAAGCTGGATATGCAGTGGAACATTAAAATTCCCAGCTCTACCAATCGTATCTTTTTTCCCTTTTAAAAGTCCATTGCAGACTTTATGCACATTAATGAGAATATTTTGGAGGTCCACATTTTCAACCTGACAGGTTTTCCTACCTTGTACTGCAGCCTCAATTTCATTCTTATTGAATGCCTTTTATTTTCCGCATCTCTGTCACGACATAAATAATGAACCTAATCATAGAGAAAGTTGGGAAAGGTTTCCTTAAGCCCCATTCTCTTGCCCCATGAATTTTATTAAAGCTTCTGCCATCTGGGAGCACCATTGATTAATTTGCCCAGCACAGATTCTCATATGAGCTATTTAAATATATTTCATATGCTGCTGCTATTGCCATCAGTGATCTGACAGATTTCTCTCAGACTTTAAGTTACACTAATGGTCTCTCAATTTGTCCAAGAAAAATCCTCTGAGATTCAGATCGATGTTCACAGCTGAAAGGTTGCCTCATTTTTCATCGGCTTCCTACTCCCTTCCTGATAGCTGGATCATCTAACTTTCCAGAGCTGATGTGGAGAAGACTTCATTTATCATGAAAATAATAGCAATTAAACTTTACTTTGTCTTGTCTATAAGCTTTGTGTTGGCCCATAACTGTGTGGGTTAATCATGCGAGACGTGTGTGGTTCTCTGTGAGCCCACAACAGCTAAAATGCCCCAACATGACACGTAGATAGAAGAGAAATATACAGTCAAACTCACCAAGGTGCATATTATTTACCTGGGGTTAGAGGGCAATATCTCATGTTAACAAAACTGTTAAGCTTTCTTTTTCTGATCAAAGCAGAAAATGGCATGAAGTGAATCTATCCTTCTTCACATTTCTTTTGTTTTTGAAACCATTGCAATCAAGTAATGGAGCAAGGCTTGCTGAGCTGCTTAAAATATCTCTGAATTCATCTGCCTAAATCTATAACTACTGAACAAATCCGCAGAATATTGTTTCACTTTCTTCCATATAAATATTCTGAGCTTTGCAAAACTTGAACACAATTCTAAGTATATCCTTTTTTTTTGACTTGCACAATGTTTTGCAATCTTATTATCGAAGGGATTTGGACAGATAAGATTCTCAGCATGAATTTGACAGATACAGCAAGGTTGATTTAGTATATTACAAAACCAGCTGGCTACTTGCCCTAATGGCACCAAACTGGCTGCAACAATTCTTAGGTTCATTGAAACAGAACTGGCGACTGACTGCCCAAAGTGAACCTTCCAAGCAGCTTGTCAGATTCAGGCCAGCAGCAAAGAAATTTCACATGTTGACAATTACAGACAATAGGACTAGATTTGTGGGACATGGATGATTACTCCTTCGACTGCTCACCCGACAAAAATAATTACAAAGCACCTTTTTTTTTCCCCCAGTTCTTCAGTTGTATCACCAGTAAAAGGGCACAACACAAGCTCCAACCAATTTCAGTTTGAATACCTATCAAGGATCTACATATGTTGCAGAATCTCACTGCATATGAAAAGAAGTCGACTGCCTAAAACAAGCTATGTGCTTGCTGCCAAATGGCAGTTTTCTGTGAAAATGTCAGTGGGAGAACCATCCAGTTAATGTCACCTTTGATAAGTTAAAAATCACACTCAAGAAGTCAGTCAACATCTGAAGAAATACCAGACAAGGTGATATTTGAGGCCGTTTTTTTTTAAGCACTATTCTGATAAAGCATTATAGAACTAACTTGTCTCCAGATTATCATAAAAAGGTTTTATAGCTATATTTTAAGAAAAAGAGAATCAAGACTCAATGGGGTTCCTTTAATAAAACAGAGAGATGCATAAATGTCAGTGTAAATAAGGAAATTGCAGACTTGCTGAATAATTATGACTGAATCTTCACTGTGGAGGAAGAAGAAATATTCCTGAAATTTAAGGAAAGCTAATAGAAATCAAGATCTAAAAATCACTGAACTAAAACTTAGCAAAGAAAAGGTATTTGACAAATAATGGCATGAAAGATTGCTAAATCCCCAGGAGCTGATGGCTCTCAAGATAAAATGTTCAAAGAAGTTGTTGAGGAAATTGCAGATGATTTAGCCATCATTTTCTGGTGCTCTCAATTCATGATCTACCACTTTAGTTTGGAAAATTGCACATTTAACTCTGTTATTTAAGAAAAGTGAGGAAGAGAGAAAGAAATTAAAGATTGTTAGTATCTGTTGTAAACAAGTTACTGAAATCTATATTTACAAACAAGGTAACTGAGAACTTTGTGAAATTTGGTTAGAGGGAGTAAGTTAAATCTAATAATCTTGTTGAATTTCTTGAAGAAGCAGTGCACATGGTGGATAGATGGATGTCATTGTAGACAGTTTATATGAAGTTCCCCAAACAGACCATCAGTTAAGCTTAAAGCTCATGGCCAGGCAAATTGGTGAGCTGATGAGGAGATACAGAAATTAGTAGTATCCCATAAAGTTCTATGCTGCATTTGAAATATTCATCATATTTAATAATAACTTAAATAACACAATAGAGAACCAAAAGTCAGCTAAACGTGAAATATTAGCTTGCTCTCTCTTGACCCACTGTGATCACCAACATTTTCTGTTTTCAGAATCATTTATCCAAGTTTGTTGATGTCACAAGAATTGTTAGTATAATGAGTCATGTAGAAAGGAGCACTAATGGACTAACTGAATAGGCAAATGGATTTCAATCCAATGAGTATATTGTCATCAATTTTGGACAAAAATTATTATATCTGAGTATTATGTAAATCATGAAAAACTAGGAAGAGTGGAAATTCGAAAATATTTTGGCTTTCGTGTAATGCTGAAGTACACATTCACACACAAAACATAATCAAGAAGGCTAATATTGATCTGATGAAGAGTCACTGGACTCAAAATGTTAACTCTACTTTTTTTTCCCCCAAACATGCTGCTTGACCGGTTGAGTTTCTACAGCAATTTCTGTTTTTACTTGGGGCAAATATTAGCCTTGATGACTTAAGGGCAAGGAGGTAGAGTGGAAGATATATTTTCACAGCTGTACAAAGCCTTGGTTAGACCGCACCTGCAGTGCTGTGTGCAGTTTTGAGTAGAGAAGTTAGAAAAGATTTATTGAACTTGGAAAAACTGCAGCACAAATTAATTGCTGCATTATAAGAACTTCAAGAGTTTCATTAAAAGGAGTAACTGCATAATCCAGATTTTTTTTTTCCCTGGGAAAACAGAAGGTTCAGGGATGGTTATTTTGAGGTTTTCAGCATTTGTAACAAATTGATAAGGTAGACAGACAGAGACCTTTTCCTGCCAGTGACGAGTCTGAGACAAGGGAGCATTACCTGAAAATCAGAGCCAGATCGTTCAGGGAATAAATTAGGAAATATTTGTTTATAAAAACAAAGCTGGAAAGGTGAGAACTTTCTTCCACAAAAAGCAGTAAATTCCAGTTTAATAATACATTTGAATGGCTTTGTGCGGGGGAGATCAGGCCTTGCAGTTCTTTGAGGAAGTGACCAAGTTGCTAAATGAAGGAAGGGCTGTAGATGTCACATACATGGACTTTAGTAAGGCATTTGATAAGGTTCCCCATGGTAAACTAATGGAGAAAGTGAAGTCACATGGTGTGCAGGGTGTTCTAGCCAGGTGGATAAAGAACTGGTTGAGCAACAGGAGACAGAGAGTAGTGGTTGAAGGGAGTTTCTCGAAATGGAGAAAGGTGACCAGTGGTATTCCACAGGGATCAGTGCTCGGGCCACTCTTGTTTGTGATATACGTAAATGATCTGGAAGAGGGCACTGCTGGTATGATCAGCAAGTTTGCAGATGACATGAAAATTGGTAGAGTAGCAGAAAGCATAGAGGACTGTCAAAGAATACAGGAGAATATAGATAGACTGGAGATTTGGGTGGAGAAGTGGCAGATGGAGTTAAATCTGGGCAAATGTGAGGTGATGCATTTTGGGAAGTCTAATTCTAAAGTGAATTATACAGTAAATGGAAGAGCCTTGGGAAAATTTGATGAGCAGAGAGATCTGGGAGTTCAGGTCCATTGTACCCTGAAGGTGGCTGCACAGGTGGATAGAGTGGTCAAGAAGGCATATTGTATGCTTGCCTTCATCAGGCGTGGTATTGAGTATAACAGCTGGCAGGACATGTTAAAATTGTACAAGACATTGGTTCGGCTGCATTTAGAATATTGTGTATAGCTCTGGTCGCCACATTATCAAAAGGATGTGGACGCTTTGGAGAGGGTGCAGAGAAGGTTTACGAGGATGTTGCCTGGTATGGAAGGTGCTAGCTATGAAGAGAGGTTGAGTAGATATGGATTGTTTTCATTGGAAAAAAGGAGATTGTGGAGGGACCTGATTGAGGTCTACAAAATCATGAAGGGTACAGACAAGGTGGATAGAGATAAGCTTTTTCCCAGTGTGAAGGATTCAGTAACGAGAGGTCACGCTTTCAAGGTGAGAGGTGAAACGTTTAAGGGGGACACACGTGGCCAGTACTTTATACAGAGGGTGGTGGGTGTCTGGAACGCGTTGCCAGCAGAGGTAGAAGAGGCAGGCATAGTATCTTCATTTAAGATGTGTTTGGCCAGATGCATGAATAGGTGGGAGCAGAGGTATACAGATGCTTAGGAATTGGGTGACAGATTTAGACAGTGGATTTGGATCAGCTCAGGCTTGGAGGGCCAAAGAGCCTGTTCCTGGGCTGTACATTTTCTTTGATCTTTGTTCTTTGAATCTGAGAAGGATACATTTCTGCTTGACTAGGGTATAAAAGGATATAAACTCAAGGTAGGTTGAGACTAAGATGCAGATTAGCCACAATGTCATTGATTGACAGAAGATGTTGATGGGGCTGAATGGTCTGTTTGTTTATATTTTTTTCTATGTCTGGTCCTCTGCATGGAGGATGACTATTCTGCTTTTGTTTCTCAGTATTTTCGGCTTTTATCCCCTGCACTTGATTTTTTTTGTACACCAAACCTGAAATTTACATAATATGGTGTTGAAGTGTAACATATCAGGCTATGATTGAACATGACGGAGTTATTGAAGAAACATTTGGATGGATTTTCCACGAAATAACAATCTCAAATAGACTACCACTTTGGCCCTTTTTAACAGAATGACAAAGTTCACATTTCTGTCAGTAGATTCCACACAGGGTTCCTACAGAAGTGCAGAACCATACTTCCATTTTGACAGATCCCCTCAGCACATGGAACAGTGAAAGGAAGACAAACCACATTCTTTTTTCAGGCAATCTGCTGCTACATTCTAAAATGAGAAGGTTCTTTGAATCTGAGAAGGATACATTTCTGCTTGACTAGGGTACAGTCTTTTAACAGCAACTGTGAAAGGATAATTGAAAGGACTTTAATGTTAACTATGAAGATTAAATTCCCTACAGTATGGAAAGTGGCTATTTGTCCAACAAGTCCACACAGACCCTCTGAAGAATAACACACCCAGACCCATTCCCCTACCCTATATTTACCCTGATTAATGCACCTATGGGCAATTTAGCGAAATAAACCCTAACCTGCACATCTTTGGATTGAGGGAGGAAACTGGAGCACCCAGAGGAAACCCACGCAGACGTGGGGAGAATGTGCAAGCTCCTCACAGACAGTTGGGTATCAAACTCGGGTCCCTGGTGCTGTGAGGTAGCAGTGCTAACCACTGAGCTACCACGCCTCCCAATGACTTTTGACTTTGTTTTTTACTTATCGTATAAGGGCCATGCTTAACTTTTCAAACTTTGTTTCTTTTACTACTTTGTACCTAGTTACCTTTCTCACTAAAATGGTGTCATGTGTGGTGATACCATACACTTTTCATTGTACTTGAGTACGCTTGACCATAAAATCTCATCATCTAAAGTAAGTGTGAGGTTACGGTGCTTGGAGGTAGAGTGCCAAATGTGCAAAAGGTAAATTCCGGAGGTATTCTGCCAAGTGGGTACGGGGTAGGCACTGATGGGTAGTTACCAATTGGATAGGGTATCAGGAGGGGGGGCAGATAGGTCAGGTATAGGGAATTTCATGTCCAGGGAAGGGGTATGGGGGCGCTGGGGACTGGGTCTGGTAATGGAGAAGGGATGTGAGGTCCAGAGCAGGGAAATGATGGTTGGATCCCAGAAGGTACCTGTAGGAGTCTCAGGTCCAGCATCAATTCATGCATCAAGTCTAGGAACCACAATGGGGATGGAGTCCACTGCCTCTCAGAGAGATTGGCTCCACAGCAAGGTGTGTGCAGGTGTTAGGTCCCAGGCTTAGAGAGGAGGGGTGTCAAATCTGGTCATGAAGATATAGAGGATTGTGGGTTTGGGGTTTGGGGTGAGGTTGGGGGGTGAAAGGTGGTGTATCAGGGCAAGTGGAGACAGGGAGGTGCAGTGTCATGTCCTATGGCATCAGGGCATGTCAGTAAGCTTCTGGGACAGTGTAAGATATCTGGGGGAGGTGTAGTTCACCATGCAAGGCCAGTTATTTAATAGTCTCACTTTTCTTCAGTAACTGTGTACTTAACTTCAAATATCCCCTCTGAATTCTTCGATTACATAAATATTTTCAGACAGCCTCATGGAATCTTCAATTTTCTAAGCAATCTCTTTTGTGAGTCTCCTATAATGGGGATTCTGCAGGGTCCCAGTGAACAACTTCCAGTTGCATTTCAGAAATGATTATCTGATCATCAAAAAATCCAGGCCACGGTGTCATCACCACAATGTAAGGACTAAGTGCAACGCTGTTTTCTATCTCAAAATACCAAATTTTTTTTACAACATATCCTACTCGTTCAGATAATGGATCATTTTCTTTACTTCTGTTCTTATTCCAAAAATATTACTATTCCTCAGAAAATGGAGTATTTGTCTCTGAGTAAAACCAATGTAATTCACACGTTAATGCACTGGATAATGTGCATCCTTCCTTGCTTTTGCAAATACTATTGTTCCCAAGTGAGAACCACTGCCTAGACCAGCTTAGAATGGGACTGAGGTTTGGTCCACATTTTCCTTTCTATTGCAAAATGCAGGAACTATTGGTTCCTATTGGAGAAGGCCAGTCAGATTCTTTGCTAGCCCACGATTCAGACATCACTTGAGTTTTTGTTTCTTTTATTTTGAAAAAACTTTAGTAATCCTTTATCACATATATTGCAATGTCCACACTTGGCCTCATATTCAGGCTGTTAGTCTTGCCAAGTTTATGAATGTATTTGCTCGGCTTACCCTTACTTCAAATTACCATGCCAGAATGCATGCTCTGTAACATATTCTTTTAATCATAAATCAAGTTGTCACTAGATATTTAATACAAATGAACCAACACTGTGGGCGTCTCAGTGGTTCGCAATGCTGCCTCGCAGCGCCAGGGACCTCAGGTTACAGTCTCTGTGGATTTTGCATGTTCTCCCTGTGTCTGCATGGGTTTCCTCCCACAGTCCAAAGATGCGCATGTTAAATAAATTGGACATGCTACTTTTCCCACAGTGTTCAGGGATGTGGAAGCTAGGTGGATTAGCCATGGTAAAAGCAGGGTTATGGGCATGTGGTTCTTGGGGGGTCAGTATAGACTTGATGGGCCAAATGGCCTCCATCTGCACTTTAGGGATTTAATGAACATCTCATTATTAACATCATAGATCTTAATTTAAGGTTTTGCTATGTTTCTGTTGCATTACTTGGAATTGGGAGGACACAGTTTTGTTAATTTATATTTGGTTTTCCACTGATAAATAAATGCAGTCATAGAGATGTACAGCATTGAAACAGACCCTTCGGTCCAGTCCATCCATGCTGACCAGATATTCCAACCCAACCTCGTCCCACCTGCTAGCACCCGGCCCATATCCCTCCAAACCCTTCCTATTCATATACCTATCCAAATGCCTCTTAAATGTTGCAATTGTACCAGCCTCCATCACTTCCTCTGGCAGCTCATTCCATACACGTACCACCCTCTGTGTGAAAAAGTTCCCCCTTAGGTCTCTTTCATATCTTTCCTTTCTCACCCTAAACCTATGTCCTCTAGTTCTGGACTCCCTGACTCCAGGGAAAAGACTTTGTCTATTTACCCTATCCATGCCCCTCATAATTTTGTAAACCTCTATAACGTCATCCCTCAGCCTCCAACAATCCAGGGAAAACAGTCCCAGCCTGTTCAGCCTCTCCCTATAGCTCAAATCTTCCAACCCTGGCAACATCCTTGTAATTTTTTTCTGAACCCTTTCAAGTTTCACAACATCTTTCCGATAGGAAGACGACCAGAATTGCACGCAATATTCCAACAGTGGCCTAACCAATGTCCTGTACAGCTGCAACATGACCTCCCAACTTCTGTACTGAATACTCTGACCAACAAAAGAAAGCATACCAAATGCCTTCTTCACTATCCTATCTACCCGCGACTCCACTTTCAAGGAGCTATGAACCTGCACTCCAAGGTCTCTTTGTTCAGCAGAACTCCCTAGGACCTTACCATTAAGTCCTGCTAAGATCTGCTTTCCCAAAATGCAGCACCTTGCATTTATCTGAATTAAACCCCATCTGCCACTTCTCAGCCCATTGGCCCATCTGCTCAAGATCCTGTTGTAATCTGAGGTAACCCTCTTTGCTGCCCACTACACCTCCAAATTTGGTGTCATCTGAAAACTTACTAACTGTACCTCTTATGCTCGCATCCAAATCATTTATGTCAAAGACAAAAGTTAGAGGACCCAGCACCGATCCTTGTGGCACTCCACTGGTCATAGGCCTCCAGTGTGAAAAACAACCCTCCACCACCTACCTTTGAGCCAGTTCTGTATCCAAATGGCTAGTTCTCCCTGTATTCCATAAGATCTAACCTTGCTAATCAGTCTCCCATGGGGAACCTTGTCAAAAGCCTTACTTAAGTCCGTATAGGTCATTTGACATTCTTGGGTACCGGCTTTATTAGCTCACAGGATGACATGTGCTACAATCATGAAAGGTATTAACCTGAAATTCCTTGTATCCTGATCTGAGGAACTATGCTCAGATTGCAACCAATTCTTCTCTCCAGTACTGACCCATTTAGACTCTTCAAGTTGAGGAGGAGAATCATCTCTGGCATAACACTAGTGTCTGCCTA
Source organism: Chiloscyllium plagiosum (assembly GCF_037043375.1). NCBI lineage: Eukaryota > Metazoa > Chordata > Chondrichthyes > Orectolobiformes > Hemiscylliidae > Chiloscyllium > Chiloscyllium plagiosum. Next base: position 36,576,046 of record NW_028270158.1, on the reverse strand, counting down.
TGCCTTCAGGAAACTCTCATGCTCAACTGCTTCCAGGGTAAAGTTGCCCTGCCCACACTCCCATCCAGATGAAAATGGGCAGAGAGACTTGATTGTGGGAAGTCCCCTGGAATCCCTCCATTACTTTTGGCAGACAGAGATTCTAGCCCTGATATGTAACTCGTAAAAACAGCCGGCACTTGCACAATTGGATACTTCATTGTTCTCCACAATGAGCTTGCCAGATTTTGGATGGAGTATTGGTTGGGGACCAACAAATCCTTCAAAGTGAAGGCCACTGTCTTCACAAAGAAGTATTTTGTAAACTTTTTCCTTTAATAAAAGAGAAGAACTCATCCATCATTTACATTGCAAAAATGTGACAAGCCAGTGACACAATTAAGTATTTTGAAATGATTTACATCTCAACACCATATGGTTATAAACAAAAGAAAGCAGTAAACACTTACTCATGAAGCTGACACCACATTTACACTACTACCAGTATCAATATCGATCAACTTGTAATAACTGTCAATGCCAGTAAATTCCAATCAATGATGAATAAATCATCAAGATTCCAGTTACAATATCAGAAGAAAATCATTTGGATTAGATGACAAAGCATAATGCAGGCATAAAATTGATTACTAATTTCAATGCAAATTTATAAATCACTAAAAATCACACTTGCAATGTTTGAAGGTTCAGCAGTTCAATACGGAGTCATTCCATCTACAGAGAGATATGTTAGTGCTCTTCAAGTTAGATGAGTGAGAAAGTAAAGGAAATTCAGAACAGCATTTTCTTCACCTTATTTTGAAAATGTCCAGATTGGGATGGCCATAACCTTGTCTTATTTTATAAACTAAACTTCCTGTCTGCTTACAAATGCTCATCTTTGGGGTCTATCTATACAAAGCAAAATCCCATCAGACTAACTTACATGTTAAAGATGAGTCAATGGTAAACTTTTTAAAAACTTCTCCGTCAGTGCTTTAACTATAAAAATAACCCATATTCATATAGCACCTTTAAATTTCTAAAGTGCTCCAAGACAATTCAAAGGAGAGTTAGCTGAATAAATGTTGTACTGACCCATATAAGGCTGTTTGTCTTGCCAAGTCTTATGACTATAATTGCTAGGTTTACCATGACTTCAAATTACTATGCGTGAATGCATCCTCTGTAAGATATTCTTTTAATTTCGGTTGGGCTCGGTTATCTCTCAGAGATCAGGAACTGAAATGGGTAACAGCTCATGGTCCTGAACAACATTTTCAGATGCCCCTAACTCTCAGATCTACAATGATTTTAATGTTGCAGACAAATAAAGACCGGGGAATGGGCTCACCATCCAATCTGGTACCAAATATTGGAAGGCCTATGGAAGACCTTCCGGCACTCAGAGATCATTAACCCCATTGGCTGAGGTGGGAGCTGCTGATCTGAGCACTGAGCCTCTGAAGTAAAAGCTTGGGTGGGTTTGGTTTTACCCTTGAGTCTTCTCCTCCATTCAAAAAGATCATGACTTTCTGACTGTAACCTCAAATCTACATTCTCTTCTATTCCTGACAATGGCTCAACCCCCAGCTGATCAAGAATCCATCTACCTCTGCTTGTAAAGTATTCAAAGGTTCTGCTTCCACTATCTTTTTGAGAGAAGTAGTCCAAAGAGTCACGGTCCTCAGACAGAAAGTGTTTTTTTTGGTTGCCTCATCGCGGTTTAAAACCTGCAACCTTTGAGTTTGAAACAGTGACCCCTGATTCCACATTCTCCCACAACAGGAAGCAATCTCTCCACATCCAACCTGTCCAGACCCCTCAGGAATTTATGTTTCAAAAACTTTGCTTCTTCCTCTTCCAAACTCCAGTGGATACAGGCCTGACCTATCTTTCTTCATCAGAACCTCCCCCCCCCAACCCCCCATTCCAGGTATTAGTCTCCAATATATTTACATGCTTCCTTCAGTAAGGTATCCAATACAGTCGAGTACTCAAGGTGTGGTCTCACTAGAACCCTGTATAACTGAAGCATAATCATCTTACCTTTCTTTTCAACTCCACTTGTGATAAATGATATATTCTACTAGCTTTTGTAATTACTTGCTGTCTCTGCATTCTAACCCTTTGTGATTCATGTGCTAGCATACCCAGATCCCTCTGCATCTCAGAGGCCTGCAATCTCTTACTATTTAGATAATATGCTTCTTTTCCTTTGTTCCTGCCAAAATGGACAATTTCATATTTTCCCACATTATAATTCATCTACCAAATCTTTGCCCACTAACTTTCACTTCTTAAAATGTCTATGTAGCCTGACAATGATCCTGGAGGGCTCTCTCTTGGAGAAGGGCAGAACCCTCAAAGGCATGCCAAGTGGGCCTCACCTTCATTCCACTCCCTTTCTCGCCCTGACTCCACCTGTACCTTGGACATTGGGATGTCCAGATAACTGACTGAAAATGCCAAGTGGCACAAGAACACTTGAAAAAAAAATGGTGTCTAACTGACTTCCACTACTGCCTGCAGGAGGTGATCTGTCCCTGAGTTGCTTGACCAAAAATGGTGTAGGGTTGCCATTATGGTGGCAATCCAACACAGAGGATAGCAACATGTATTTGTTTTCCTACACCCTCCAATCCTAACTCAGTTTAAAATATGATCTATTATGACATTTGACCAGCAGCTTATTCAACAAGGTAGGTTATTAAGGAGGGTGCTAAAGGGGTCAAGAGAGGTAAAGAGGTTCAGGTTTAACAGTTCTTTAAAACTCAGTGGCAAAAGGCTCAACCACCAGTGACCAAACAATTCAAATTCCCGATTTTTCAGAGGCCCAAAGTGGAGTAAGCGGGTATTTTGCAGGATTGTCGAACAAGGGGGATGTATAGAATGAGGAAGGGGCAGATCATGGAAGCATTTGAAAACATTGATGAGAATTCTAAAATCAAGTTGTCGTGGGAACAGGAGCCAGTGTAGGTCAACAAGGACTGGGGTCGGGACTGAACAGGACTTTGGCATAAACTACATACAAACATTGTAGATGTGGGTTTATGGAGGATAGAACCTAGGAGTCAGATTAGGACAGTATTGCAATAGTTAGGTTTAGAAGGAATAACGCACGAGCGGCCCTTTCAGATGAAATGAAGCTGGGCTGGAGTTGGGCTTTATTTCAGACGTGGGAAAAATGTTGCATTAGCAATGGCACTCATGTTGGAGTCAAACACAATACCAAGTAGATAAATAATCTCATTCAAACAATTGCCAGGCAGAGAAGAGAGATTGTTAGCAACTGAATGGAGTTTAAAGTGAAGACTAAAGTCAATAGCTTATGTTATCCTAACAGTATACTGAAAATAATTTCAGCTCATCTCATACTGAATATTGGGAAGCAGTCTGGTAGCTTAGTGGCAGCAGAGAAGGTGAGAGAAATAGTGGGAAAGCAGAGCTGGGCATGGTCAGCATACATTATTTTGAGTGGAATCACCTAAAGGCAATATGTAGATGAGAAATAGCAGGAGGGCCTAGATCCAGGGCGACAATGTAGAAGTCGGAAGTGAAACCCTTGCAGCCCATCCTCTGATGAGAGTGGTACCCAATGAAGGAGAGGCGCTCTGAAAGCTAGTGCTTCTAAATAAACCTGTTGGACTATGACCTGGTGTTGTGTGACTTTTTTAACTTTGTCCACCTCAGCACCGCCACATCATGGCTCCCAGTTCCTCAGCATCCAGCAAGTTATCTCATTGGCTTCCTCTATTCAGACTATACTCGAGGGCCCTCTCTGACCTGCCCAAGCAGCAGGAATGCACATGTTTGTACCATGTCCGCCAGCCTGATGAAGGTGCCATCCTGTATGAGTGACCAACATAACTCACCAGAGAGAGACTCCCTTCCCATCCCGCACCCACATCATTCAATTTTTCATCTCGTGAGGTAGAGTCCATGATCCTACATGTATGACACATAATGAGATGATATACCTTTCCTGCCACACCTCTCCTTGGAAGTTTTACGAGTGAATGGATGCTCTTGGGCAGGACTCAGCATTTTTAAAATCATTGCTGCTAACCTCTGCATCACAGAGATGTTAATGTTAGATTTGTGAGCACCAATAGCCTAGTGCAAACTGACCAACATTTGAAGCCTAAGCACATTCACCCCACATGCAATGCAGATGAATGGGCTAAGTGAGCAAACGGCAGGTCAGGCAGCATCCAAGGAGCAGGAAAATCGTCGGAAGGGCTTTTGCCCGAAACATCGATTTTCCTGCTCTTCAAATGCTGCCTGACCTGCTGTGCTTTTCCAGCACCACTCTGATCTAAATTCTGGTTTCCAACATCTGCAGTCCTCACTTTTGCTTAAGTGAGCAAACAAGCTGCCCTGAGATATAACCATGTCCAGTCTAAGAGCTGAGTACATGTCCCTGCAGTAGCCTTTCAATGCTAGTTGCCTGTGTGCTCCACAAAGCAGGTCCATGCCCCCAAAGCATCCTCCAAGGGAATTGAGGAGTTGCATTGTGGATAGTGAAGGGTTGGCAAATCTTGAGCGGCAATGTCCATGGACAAGAGTGAGTGAGACTGGTGCCCATGGATCACACCTTGAGATGCTCTTTCATGCTGAACTGAAGTTGGCAGGTACCTGCTCTGACTTCCATGTTGAGAATTCCCAACATCTAAATGGTTTGCCACATTTGATGAAATAGGAATCTATATTAATCAGCTGAGATGCATTGTTAAGAAAATTATTTTCAAGTGATAACTTCCCATCATTGCCAATTCAACTCAACTTCTGGCAGATGCATAAACGATGCAGCACCTTGGACCTGATGTTGAGATAGGCCTTGACAGATTTCCCATGTGATTCTGCCACAAACCCCACCATAGCTCACATTATTCAGGCCCCTATAATGTGCTGCCCAATGCTATTTTGTTTTGCTGTAAGCATTTTAATTGTGGACATGGTGAAATAGTGGTAATGTAATTTGGCTAGTAATTTAGAGGTTCAGGTAAATGTGGGACACAGATACAAACTTCTTCATGGCAACTTGCAGAATTTAAATTCAATTAAATGAAGGTAAAATCTGCAGTTGGAAGCAACCCTCTACAATGACTCACAAGAAACTGTCCATGATTTTTTTTTTTAAAAATCCAGTTTGCTAACATTCTCCAAAGGAGGAAATCAGCCAGTCCTATCTGGTCAGTGCAACTCGGTTCAGGGGTAATCTTGGGTCATCAAAAACTGGTGGCCTTGCCAGAAATGTCCACATCTCATAAAATGAGTCTAAGGGTAAGTTAGAAAGAAGTTGGATATTGGGATATGA